>NC_035446.2:46869670-47566336 GCF_002127325.2 Helianthus annuus | reverse complement strand
TGACATCCACAAGTTAGAAGTGGAGTTCTTTCATTTGAAAATGACGGGGTCAGAAATTGAGGCATATGCGACAACTCGAACCTTCAAGATTAGTGTCGTCTAATCTCATAACTCTTAATCTGGTATTAGTACTGTTACACTACGCTTTATCACATGTTACGGTGAATGCTTGCCATTCGCTATTTGTTAAACCTTAACGTAAACGAGTATCATTATTCACATAGTGGACCTTAGATATATTTAGGTCGCACTTGTTACACTCCCCATTCGGCCCACGCACACACACGATTGATTCTAGGCCAAGATACACGGGCCGAGGCCCAAACCAAGTAGGAAATCGTGTTGGGCCGGACAAAGCCCATGTGAGTTAACTGTTGGGCATGTGAGCCGCTTTTCCCCCTCCTTTTGTTGTTTTATCTTGTGCAGCCCAAACGTTAGGAAGCCCAAAACTCACCTAATTAGATTAAAAAGCCCAACCGGTCCATTTGTTTGCTATTTATTGGCATGCAATCTTTCATAGGCTACGTAACACACAAGAAAGAAACCCTAGGTTTCTCTGATAGCACGAATTGCAGTGGCAGATCTTCTTTCCCCTCGAGTTAGCATCTTATTCGGTGGAAGTCTTGGTTAGTGTTTTCTTGTTTGTTATTCATAGTGGCATAATATTGTGTTATTGAATGAGGATGGATAATTAATTATTTGGTGATAATATGTGAGTGCCGACTAAGATGAACAATATGTTAGGAGTTTGCTAAATAATAATTACATGAAACTCGATCCAACTGTTGATATATCATGACGTATTTTGAATGTGAATCTTGAATGCAAAGGTTAGTTTATGTAAGTAGGGGGTTGTTTGTGAGTTGACTAGCCTGCCATCGCATGTGCTTATTGATTTGTGTGTATATTGATAAGGTTAATCGGTGATGTTATGATTTTGTCTAAAGTATGTGTTACATGATTGACTTTTTCCTGACCCTATGTGAGAATAATTATCATGAGTAGTAGTAATAATATTGGCACAAAAATAGGTTGTGGAGGTTATGAACGGTTCAAGAAATTTAGAGATTTGGATTGTGAGTTTTGTGGCTTTAGGGTAATGATGGTAACACAAGTAACCCATAAATAATATGAGGGAAACTTTGGGCTTTTCAGGAAATTGGATCACTCAAATTTAACAAACTGTTCACAATGAAATATTGAACTGGGCCGAGAGGATTAAAGTGGTTACATGTTGTTATCGGCCCATGTGAGATGGTGAGGGAGGTCCAGTGAAATTCTAATACAATTAATTAAAAGCTGAATGTTTGGGTCGAAATATGGTTTGAGTCAGTAGACATCACGTGAAATATTCATTCTCATATTTAATTTAGAGTAGTGATTATAATGGTTATTATAAATGCGGAAGTTGAACTGATAATATGCTCGGTTGTGGGCTATAGAAGTGAATTAAAAACATGCAAATTTGTTTGGGCTTTGTGATTAATACTGGGCTACGTAAACAAAGGATCCCCTAATTACATTTGGGCCGCAATTATTTTGGAAAGGGTGAGGGGCAGCCGTACATTTAGTGTGGGCCGGGTATAAAGATTATGTTGGGCCGGGTATAAATGTATGTGAGAAATACTCGAATGTGAGTATTATGTTTGGGTTGTGGATTCATATGTTGCTTGTGTAGATAAGTTGGCACCAAGTGGCTACTGATGCATTAGTGTTAGGGGCCGTTGAGATGTGAAACTGTTACCCGAGCTAAGGGCTTGAGTTGGGAATGTGTTATGATGTAAATAATTACAATGTGTTGAGTGATGTTAAAAGTCTAATACATGCACTAGGTCAAATGATAGGAGTTAACAAATGCTTTCGTGAGACATGGACAACATTGATTAACTGATGCAATATGTACAACTTGTCTAATATTAGTGCACTATTTGTGAAGCATGTGAAAGGAATATATGACTTAAGTGAATGTGAAACTGATTGTTGTATGTAATATCTTAGGGCTTGGTTGACCACTGTTGTTAAACGTATAACTAATTCTACCGAGCAAATCAAAGGTGAGTTCACACTCTTTCCAAGGCATGGGATTCCCAAGGGCTGGGAATGGGTAAATGAACTATACGGTAATTAAAACCATCCTCCATGGGTAGGATGCTAAGATTACACACTGGACCAAATCTCTATCATTGAAGTCCCTCATTATATCGACTTAATCGCCGAGGCCTATGGCGAGCGGGTCATTAGTTAATAGCGCTATTAGGTTTAACAAACCTTACACCGTGCCGTTCGAACGGGCGTGTACTAATGGACTATGGGCAAAGGGTCAATGCTGATAGACATTGATTTAGGGCACCTCTTACATTTTCGTAGTAGTCGATACACTCGGTCTAGTAACACATGGGAAGCCCCCACTAATCTTCGCAAACATGTCTAGAAGACCGTGATACGAATTAATACGATACATGGTTTACAAAACGAACACATGATTTACGAAACGAATACTATAACGAAACAACGAACTGTGAACTCGCTCAACTTTGTTGTTGACTCGTTGTTACATGACTTGCAGGTCGTTAGGCACTTATGGAGCTTGCACAAGGAGGCGTGATCGTTGTGGGACATGGACTGTTGAGTTCCATGTTAAACTTACGAACTTTTATACTTTATTTTGGTTTTGAACTTAATGCTTCCGCTGATAATTTAAGTTTGTTTGAACTGTTTTGGACACCAATTATATTGTTTGATTTGGACTTTATTTTACTTAATTATATCGTTTAATATGATTGGTGGCTTGATCGTGGTCATGTCACGCCTCCAAGCAGGAATACTCCGCGTGTAGATTTTGGGGGTGTGATAGATTGGTATCAGAGCCATTGGTTATAGTGCACTTGGTTTTAATAAGGGAAAAAGTTTTTATTAAAATCAGACTATAACCTATACAGTGCTCAACGATCCACAACGACGCTTTGCTCCACGTGCAAGACTCAACACTATAGGTGATACTATTCATGTTTACATTACCTACTTGTTAGATACATATTACATTGCTCATGGTATGCTTAGATAACGTAGCAACTACTATTTGAAAACCCTGTTTGCTCACACTCTTCTGCCTTCCACACTTGCGTATTGATACGACACACTTCTCACTTGTGTTCTCTTACTTGTGAATATCATGAGTGTACGTGTTAACATGACACAAGCCCAGCTGACGGCCCTGATCAACCAACAAGTTGCTACGGCACTTGCAGCCGCACAAGCAGGAGGTATGCCCTGCAGTCGTAACTCACTCTAGGATCTTTAGATCCTACACTCCTAAACCAACTCTTGTGTTTAACCTTGTCCTTTCTTATATACACAACAGGTCAGATCACTCAGCCACCTGTTTGCACATTCAAAACTTTCATGGACTGTCGTCCAAGTACTTTCAGTGGCACTGAAGGGGCAGTTGGACTCCTCCACTGGTTCGAGAAGCTCGAGTCAGTCTTCGAAATGTGTGAATGCCCTGAGGCTCGTAGGGTGAAGTACGCACCTGGTACTCTCGAAGGCGTTGCATTGACTTGGTGAAACGCACAAGTGCAAATGTTGGGGCTGGTAGCTGCCAATGCCACCCCATGGAACGACTTTAAGGAACTGATCAAGCGAGAATACTGTAGTCGTGATGACATCCACAAGTTGGAAGTGGAGTTCTTTAACCTGAAGATGACAGGGTCAGAAATAGAGGCGTATACGAAAAGGTCAAACGAGCTGGCCATCTTTTGTCCAACTATGGTGGATCCTCCCATCAAGCGTATGGAGCTGTATCTCAGGGGTCTTGTGCCAGAAATTCAAAGCCATGTGACTTCGGCTAACCTTGCTACCATCCAGGATGTTACTCGTCTTGCTCATCGTCTCACAGACCAGGCAGTGGAACAGAACAGGCTGCCTAAGCGTATCGGTGCTACTACTACTACTACTTCTGCTACTCCCAGTGATAACAAGCGAAAATGGGATGGAGCCCCCACCAAGGGTTCGACTTTAGTTCAGTCCCAGGCACAGCAGCGAAAGATTGATGACTACCAGAGTCCGGGTCAGCAGTCTTTTGATAGTCAAAGGCAGGGTAGATATCGAGGAAATCTTCCGAAGTGCCACACATGCAACAGGAACCACAATGGTTAGTGCAACAAGGGTCGTTGTCAGAGGTGTCTCAAGATGGCTCATGAAGCTAAGGATTGCAGGAGCTCACGACCTGCGAATCATAACCGTCAGCAACAAACACCAGCTCCACAGAACCAGCAACAACAGCAGCAGGGTAACAACAAAGGATTCTTTCAGTGTGGTGCTGAAGACCATTTCAAAAGAGACTGCCCCCAGCTGAATCAGAATCAGAACAACAACAACCAAGGAAATGGGAACAACAATGGGGGTAACAACGACGGCAATGGTGCTAGGGGACGTGCCTTCGTGATCGGTTAGGGTGAGTTCCTACTTGATGACTTTTATGTTACTGTTTATTTGATTCGGGTGCCGATACTAGTTTCGTGTCTTTAAAAGTTAGTCAAATGCTTAATCGTACCCCAACACTTTTGAACAACAAGCACATAGTAGGACTAGCAAGCGGTAAAAGTCTAGAGGCCACATATAGTTTAGGGTTGCAATCTTGTTCTTGCTGATCAGACCTTTTCTATCAACCTCATTCCTATCGTTCTGCGGAATTTCGGGAGGAAATTCCAAATCAACAGGGGGATGATGTGACACCACAGGAAAACCAGGAAACGACGCAACACAACTAGCTTCCTCAGTAACTACGTGCTAAATTTCGGGACGAAATTTCTTTCAAGTTGGGGATGATGTGACAACCCGAACCTTCAAGATTAGTGTCGTCTAATCTCATAACTCTTAATCTGGTATTAGTCTGTTACACTACGCTTTTATCACATGTTACGGTGAATGCTTGCCATTCGCTATTTGTTAAACCTTAACGTAATCATTTAAGTTCACATAATCATTTCGCACACATGCCTGGAGGGCCACGATACAAATAAAACTAGTCTACAATACATGGGAAACTCCCACTAATCTTCGCAAACATGCCTGGAGGGCCGCGATGTAATTATAAACGATACATGGGTTACTAAACAAACAAACGGTTTACGAAATGAACACTATACTAAACAACCCACTGTGAACTCGCTCAACTAGTTGTTGACTCTCTCAAACATGCCTTGCAGGTCATTAGGTACCCATGGAGCTTGCACTGGGAGGCGCGGTCGTTGTGGACAAGGATCGTGATTTCTTTGTTAAACATTATGACATTTCATATTTATACTTATGATTGGGTTACTCTTATGCTTCCGCTAAACGTTGATATTATACTTATGTTTTAAACACCTTTCATATTGGTTTGGCTAAAATTACATTTACTTTATATATTGTTCAATATGATTGGTGGCTTGATCCTGGTCAGTCACGCCTCCAAGCGGTGATACTCTGCGGGTGGATTTTGGGGGTGTGACATAAGGGGTGTTATGGTGTTCAGGGACCATAACTAGTTCAGAAATAATAAAACTATGCTTCTAATAATATATTTATGTTCTGGGTAATGTCCGGTTGTTTGGTTAAATACCGGTTCATTAAAGTGCTAAATTGCACCCTTTAGTGTCCTTTATGTATCCTTTTGTAACCCTTTTATTTCCCAACACTTAGAAGGGTATTCTGGATAATAAAACATGAATTCCGCATAATATTTCGAGGTTATAAAGCTGATTATAGCTGAATTCTGAAAAATTCTGCACTTGAAGTGCGTTTCGGGTGCTTTTTAGTGCGTATTTTAGCTTCCGGAAAGTCTATATGTTAACCCTTGTATGTACTCTTGGGTTTTAATGTATTCTTGTCGTTGGACCTACACCTAGGCCCTAATTCTTTTGTCTGACTGCTTTCTGCAGATTTGTTGACACAATGTGTCTTACCGGTGAGTTTACTAGTATTTTTGATGCAACGCTGTTCATTAATGCATAAAGTAATTCTTGTAGTATCAAATGTGCATGAATTCACTTGTATAGTATATAATCAGACAATGTTGACATTTAAGCGCATAGTTGCAGTCATTAAGTAATAATTAAAGTGTACAGAAATTACCGGTTTGGTGCCACTTATCACAAAGTAAATCGACCATCGCGGTCATCGATGATGTCACGAGGTGTCCCATTTCGACAAATGACTTCGTCGGTATAGATTCGTGCTAATCGTTCAACCTTATAGTCTTCTCGTATCGGTAGAAAGTGCGCAGATTTCGTAAGACGATCAACGATAACCCAAATGCAATCGTGACCTGATTGCGTGCGAGGGAGTTTCGTTATGAAGTCCATAGCTGTACTCTCAGATTTCCACGTCGGGATCTCGGGTTGTACGAGTAAGCCAGAGGGTCTTTGATGTTCGGCCTTAACTTTCGAGCAAGTTAGGCATTTCGAAACGTATAGAATGATATCCTTCTTCATTCCTGGCCACCAATACCTGGCACGGAGGTCCTGGTACATTTTTTCGGCACCTGGATGAATGGAATATCAGGATTTGCAGGCTTCAGTCAGCAAAATCTCTCGGAGATTATTGCGACTAGGAATCCAAATGCGATTGAGATAGTGAAAGATACTATTCAGTTTATTCACTAATTGGTTTTTAGTTCCAAGGATTCTTTCTTCCTTCAGGGTGTACTCGAGAAAACAGGCGTGTTGAGCATCGCGAATGAGGGCTTCGAGGTCGTGTTAGGCTTGAACATTACGAACACTATGTAAATAGCTTCGTCGGCTAAGAGCATCAACAACGACATTTGCTTTGCCTGGGTGGTAGTGTATCTCACAGTCATAGTCATTGAGAAGTTCAACCCATCTGACAATAAACAAATAATCACACAATTAACACACTTAATAACTAAATGCATGAAAGTAAATCCGTGTTTCGAGTTTGTGAGCGATAGCGTTGTGATAGCGTTCAGTCTAAACAAGCGATGTAATACGATAAAATGTGTTAAATAATAAGCGTTATAAAAGTGCGTCTGAAATGCGGTAACTGCGTTTTGAATAAGCGTTGTAACATGCGTTGTAATATGCGTTTGAAAGTATAGATTAAAATAGTTAACCCATAGCGATAATCGAAATCTCGGGAGTACAAGCAATTACAAATGCAAAGACAATGACAAGTTATGACCCGAAAAGTCGGGTTGTTACAAGTACATTTACTATTTTTCTTTCTAAAAACAGTGTTAGATTTAGCATTTTCATTTCAAATTGTTGGTTTTGGAGGCACAATTTATTTGAAGGGCCTCTCAAAGCTGGCTCAGAAACAGCCTTTCTCACATATGGAGGAGCATCAGCAGATAAATTTGATGTTCTAGAACTAACATTATCAGTCGTTTGGCAAACAATATCATCCCCCTCAACCCAATCCTCAATTATTGTCACACCCTAACCGATGGCGGAAACATCAGGCACGACACTAGGCAAACTAAATTGCTCAAGAGAATCCATAACAACTATTAAATGATAATATTTAAAAGGTTCATTGTCCCATACCAATAAACAAATATTTCAAAAACAGTCATCACAAAGTTCACATGTCTTAAACAAAACAAGTCCAACAACCTAGATTTTTATTTGATGATTTTCTAGACTTCCTAATTCCATTGCAGCAAACAGACCATCAACCTGTCACATACGTTAAAATAGAATTCAATACATAAAGTAAAGTTGAGTACACAAGTTTGCGTAGATATAGTATAAAAAGCATTTACGCAAAACCAGCATGTAACACGTAACGGGCAAAGCATGTAACTATCAACAATGATACCACCTAACCACGTGACTGCGATGTAGAGTATGCGCGACACATGTCCACCGAGGCGAACACGTGAAGTAATGTAATGTGATCCTTAGCAACCCCTGTTCACAACAGGTGCTGAGTCCAAACTATAGTACTATCGTTGCTAAAGGTGGTCTAGTGTAACACTATGTAAACATAGTAACAAGCATTCAACAAATCACGTACATCATGCGAGAGCGGTTAGCGTTTATAAAGTGTTTGTGTTGTGTGTTGTGTTTTGATATAGAACGTATGTAACACCCAAAAATGTGTTAAACGAAAATGGGTTATACTCACAAAGCGTGTACTAATCAAGAAACGCATTCCTTAATGGGTTAAAGGGAGCGCTGGGTCAGAAGTGTCTTCGCGTCTTTGGTATGTAACACCCAAAAGTGTGTTAAACGGGAACAGAAGCATAATTCCTCCAAAGTGCTAAAACGATCAAAAATTGGAGTGTCGGTGGGGAAACA
Organism: Helianthus annuus; assembly: GCF_002127325.2. Lineage (NCBI taxonomy): Eukaryota > Viridiplantae > Streptophyta > Magnoliopsida > Asterales > Asteraceae > Helianthus > Helianthus annuus. Next base: position 47,558,036 of record NC_035446.2, on the reverse strand, counting down.
TAAGCTTCATACAAAGCTGGTGCCTTCGTACGAAAGTGGGTCTTCGTACACGTGCTGCTTCCGTTGTCCAAAATCAAGTGTCTTCGCGTCTTCTTTGGAAAATCGAGTGTTCATCCCTCCCACCTTAAGCCATTGATTGAGCTTAGAATCGAAGAGGTCTTTGGTTGTGTCACACATGGAAATTGGATTGTGTTGTGTAACACCAGGGTCTTCGTACGAAGGCAGCACCTTCGTACGAGACCATGTGCCTTCGTACGAAGGCAGTGCCTTCGTACGAAGCTAGCTTCACAGATAACATTCCAGTTCAACAACGTGGCTGTTTTTTTTGGCATTCGGTGTTGCGTTTTCACCTGAATCGGATGTGTTTCCGAGTCCAATTCGAGACGGTTTCGACATTACCTCATTCCACTATTCAGTGAACGAAATATAGATCGTTTTTGGTCCGGTTTGGTGTAAAAATCGAGTTTAAAAAGGTTTTAAAGAGTTTTCACGCGGATCCAACACTTGGTGAGTGTGAAGTCAACTGATTTCTAACTTGGGAAGCCGTACCTAGTCCCAATACACCCGGTCAAGTGTAGATTAAAGGTGAAATAAGAAGATTTTGATGAAAAGATGAAGATTTGCTTGAATAAGACTGAGTTTAGATAAAGAAAAAAAAGAGTTTTGTGTAAAAACATGAATTTATGAAGAAAAGAAAAGTTTAAGTGAAAAGTTGAATGTTTTTAAGTGAAAACATAAGAATTTAGATGAAAATGTAGTGATTCTTGTGGAAATCGAAGTGGAAAACGTTGTATAATTGAAGAAAAGTGTTAAATCTTACTTAAAAATGGTCGGACAGCAATGCGAGAGAGTTTCGGCTCAAAATCTGCTAGTGAGAATGAATGAGGAAAGGCTTGGGTATTTATAGAGTTGGTGGGTTCGCACAACAGCCCCTGGTTCAAACTAGATGCCTTCGTACGAAGCTGCCTAGCTTTGAACAAAGGTATTGTTTTGTGTAACTAAATCCTCGTTTCGCGTGTAAGGTGCTCGTTTAATGCGTTTTGTTGCTTTAGTTAGTATTGGTACTTTAAGTATTTTAGCGTCGCACTAAGTTTCATGTTGTGTTGCGTTTTAGAGTGATAAACCGAGTTGTGCAAGTAGCGTTGAGTTTGCGTTGCGATAGCATTTGCTAGTAACAATACACATAATAAGCATACACAAGTAAAACACATAAGAACACACGTTATTACATTACTACTTCTAATAACAACGTTTGCGATTTAGCGTGTTAGTTGTGATAAGCGAATGCGAAGGCGTATGGTAACCAAGCAAACACACTCGGTAATTTAAATAGCATAATTCTCTGTAATTCGTGTTGGTAAGCATTGTGAATATAAAGCGTTTAAACGTATAGCGGTGCGGTGTGATGGAAAAATATTTAGTATAACATAACCCTTTGTTTATATCGAATCTCGGAATACAAGACAATTACAATTTGAAGTGAAAGCAAACAGGTAACGATCCGAAAAGTCGGGTTGTTACAATTATTACCTCATCTACACATGAAGTAGAAGCATCAGTAACATTCACACACTTAAAATCAGGGACTGGCCTTGATGTTTCAATTTCAGACGTTGTAGGCTCGGTCACTATTTCACTGCTAGATTCAGCTGAACCACTTGAGTTACCTTCCTTTTGTAGTGGCTCTGCTGAATCCTTTGCTGCTGAGTTAGCTGCTTTAGAAGACTCACAACTGGATTCACTAGACTTAAACTCTTTTGTAAATTCAGCAAAGCCTCTCATCATACCAAACTCGAAGTTGAGAGATTTTGTTTCTGACTCTTTCTCTTGTTGTTGTACTTCAGGTGAATTTTGAGAAAAACATGGTTCAACATTATCTAATACTTGAAAGTGTTTGTCAATATTCGCGTTATTCTCTAAATTTAGAGTCTTGGTTTGGTTTGAAACTTCAGCAGGTTTCACGAAAGTTTTATTAAACGCATGTTTTTCTAGAATAATTTCGGTTTTATCTGGCCTTATGATTTTGACTTTCTTCGGCTTAATAGGCTCAACCTTCCTATCCCCGAGCTTCCCATATTCCATATCAGGCAAATTGTCTATCTCCTCTTCGGTCATGGGAATTGAGGAGTAATTGTGATTGTATGGTGGAGGTATGCATACAAATCCCAATCCTTTATTCCTCACTTCCTTTTTACTATATTTTAACTGTTGATTAATCATTTTCTCAACTTTCTCACTAGACACGTCAATTTTTTTTGAAATTAAACTCTATGTTTTCAAAAGTTGATTTTAAATTATCAAGTTCAACAATTAGTTTTTCAGACTGTTTTTTGAAGTGGAGATATCTACATCGTGCCTCACTCAGATCGTTACGCAACTTGCGGATATCACGCTTATGCATCTCTACCATATCCTTATATGCATTTATTTTCTTTTTAGTCTGATATTCATCAGATTTGGACATTTTAAGTTGCATAACGAGCAAGTCTGCCAGCTCTTTGTACCCACTAAGTTTTTCCCTACAAGCAGGAGTACAACATATATTGTCTACACATACCTTAGTGGGAATGGGAGCGAAATCGTGAATTTGAAATGACATTTCTAAGTAGCAAAACTGTGATCCCTCAGAAATGTGATCTCCCGAAAATGTGCGTTTTACCGAAACGGAGCGTTAACACCGTAGCCGCACACTTGTATAGGTCGTACACTTAGGATCCCTTACACTATTTCCTCAAAACACAAGCCAAAGAGAGAACCCGTATACTCACTAACTCAAACCCTTTGCAACACGCACCAACCAGCTTTTCTGTACTACGCCTCCAAAACCCTGTCAAACCTTTTTCACAAAACAGACTCTTTTGAATTTTTTTAATTTTTTAATATATAATTAATAATTTTTTAAATATAATAAATATTATTATTAAGGTAATTATTATTATTAAACCTAAAACCTAATGATTAACTAATTACTATTAATAAATTGTAATAGAATACTAAAAGTCAAATCGGGTTCAAATTATGTCTCTCACTCCTCACGCCTGTTAGATATCAAATTGCAAATTTATTTCTTTTTCCTGACAGCACAAATTGTCGCAAAAGTCTTCACCACTAGAAACTTTTGATTCCCGACACTTCAAGTGTCACAAATTTTTATCTACTTCTTCGTTTTCAAGTGTCAAAAATAGCTTCAGCGGTGGATGGTGTTGAACTGGATGGTGGAAAGACGGAGATTATGAAGGTGGAGGAACAGTAGAGGTGGTTTCATGGTTACCGGATACGGTGTGCATAGCGAACGGGAATGAGAATGTGGTGATCGTCGGACGAGATGATGATGAGGATAAGCGACTGAGAACAACGGTGACGTTGTTATTGTTGGATATGATGTTCAATTGTCGATTATAATTTAACGTTGCCGTCAAGGTACGACCCAAAGAGTTACACTTTGGGCAACGAACATTTAACGGTGTTTTAATCGTTAATCACCGGATCACGAAACAATAAGCGTAATAAAAGAAACAAGTAATTATTTAGAATAATTACGGAGAGTCGAATTAATATTATAATTAATTGTTAATTATAATTAATTATTAGATAATTAGAAGAAAATAGATAATTGTTATAATTATGAGATAATTGTGAAGAGTTGTAATTAGTTACAAATCTTAATCCTTTTATTATCTATTAAAAAGTTTGGTACCTATTAAAAGGGAATACCTCATATATGTCTCTTTAGTGATATATACGGAAGTGGGATTCCAAGTCTTTTAAGGTCTGCCAAGGCTTTTATTATCAAGGGTTTTCATACTTGATTGGTGCATGCTTTTCGAAAAGTCAAAGAAACAGAAAACAATATATGTAAAATCAATTTTGTGGAACTTCGATTTTTTGTTTCTTTTGATCGGCTGTCGCAAGAGAAAAGAAAGTACAGGAGCAACAATTTACAAACAAATTATTTGTTTCTCTGTTACGCATAAGGTAAGGTTTTGAACTTTATTTTCTTTAGATTAAGGTTTCGTTTGAAATCGTTTCAAACAAACAAATCATATTTCGTGGTCAACGATCATCTAGCGAGATCGTTCGTTGAACCAAGGTGTCTTCTTGGATGTCACGATTCTTTATTTTATTATAACCTATTTTGATTGTAATGAGATCACTGGTGGAAACGGTTTAGAACCGAACCTCGTGTACATGTTTTCCGCTGCGTTCAGTTTGTTTGACAAATTGAGTATAAATTATTTTCTAAAAGTTACACGAAAATTCCAAGAGTTATGTTGTGGAGGAGGTGTCAAGATGATATGGTAGGTGACCGGAGGAGGTGAAAGACTGTTGTGGATTGACGGAAGTTGTTACGGTCGCCGGAGATGATGATACAATGATGTTGCAGGTTTGTACGATGATGAACGGAGATGCCAGAGATGTCTGCAACGTTGAAGGTGTTGTTGTGACCAGAGAGTGGCGGGGTGTGGTGGACGTCGGAGAAGTATAGTTTGATGGTGATGACTCGGTGACAATGGTGGCGGAGATGGAGATGAGTTAACGGTGATCGGAGGTAGTCGGAGGGTGTCGGAGGTGCACGGTTGTCAACGTGGGTTGCTGGATGTTTACGGTGATGATGTGAACAACAGAGGTGGTACGGAGGTGGAAGAGGGTGGTCGAGTGGACGTGATGAAGTTGCTGTGATGATGATGGAGATGTCGGACTGGTGTAAAGTGTCGTTGGTGGCTGAAATCAGACGTGGTAGCAGGTCGGGTTATGTATGGAATGGTGGTTCGACGTGGAATGAGGATGAAGACGGACGAGATAGCAGGTATAGTGTCGTGAAGGAGAACAGTGGTTGATGAAAGTTAAGTTGGTCGTGGGAGTGGTGGTTAAAGGTTGGTGATGAACGATGGTGGAAACGAAGAACGGTGATGCAGTGGAGTGTGCGGTTTCGAAAATGTAGTGTGCGGTTTTGAACGGTGAAAAGGTGTGCGGGTTCGGTGTGCGGGGTGGTGTACGGGTGGTGTGCGAGATTGTGTGCGGGATGGGATGGTGTGCGGGCTTAAGGGCGGACTTATGAACAATCATCGGGTTCCCACTTTCCAGGAACCCATTCGGTTTTTAATTTTTAGTGCAAATATATATAAAAAACTGAAAAGGAACCCATAAGTAAAATATAAAGTGAACCCATAAACAAAAAAGTTTTGGTTCCACTAGTTAAGTCGTGTTCTTCTTCCGTTGATACCCGGGTTTGAATCCCGTATTAGGCACTTACTAAATTTTTGTTACCGTTTTTTTAATTCCATTTTTTTTTCTTTAATGAACAACCCATTTAGGGTTCCAACAAAATAAAGCACAACAGCAGACTCGCAGCCTCGTAGGTATCAAACAAGAACAACAGCGCCTCCACCCTCACCCTCCTCCCTCCGGTTGTCCTCCTCCTTCTAGCGACCACCTCACCGTCCTCCCTGCAATGTAAGGAACCAAGCAGAAGGTTTGTAATATTTAGCGAAACTGCAATGGAAGGAACCAAGCAGAAGGTTGTGTTATCGATTCTGGTGGCGAAAAGCCGAGGAATTTGGGGTAAATCAGGGAAAATTAGAAAGGGTCAGATGGCTAAACCTAGGGTTCTTGCAATCACCGGTAAGTTTTCTCTTTGTTCTTTTTTATTATTGTTTTTGTTTTGATCACACTTTGTTAGAGAAATTTAGTGGTGGTTTACTTGATTAATTGATTTGGCTGCTTGTGATGTCCTTTATGAAACACGAGTTCGAGTCTTGTGATGTGCTTTACGGAACCCGAGTTTGATTTATTGATTTGGCTGCTTGGTTAGAGAAATTTATTGTTTTCGTTTGGATCACACTTTTGATCTTTAACTCTCTTAAGAAGACCTATGGCTTGCTAGCCCAAATAACTGTATCATTCATGTAGAGTGCCAATGCATACCCAGTGAATTCAATTCTATTATCATCCAGTCCATATATATTTATTTGCCTGCATAAAACAAGTCAAACATGTGAAAATATTATCAATGAAGCTAGAAGAACTGAACATGGTTTGTTGAACACATTACTTCCTGAACCGCCGACATTTTGTGACACTAGTGTGAATAAGAACGCAAACTAAGGCACCATTAACCACTGACTTGCTTATGTGTATGAGTTCCTTGTATCGTATTTTTATTATGTAATGAACCTTACCCGATCCGAACCGTCAAACCGACCTGAATTTTATTGAAACATCTATAAAAGTGAACCCAGTGAAAAAAATTCTTGGATCCGCCACTGTGCGGGGTGGTCTGAAGGTGTCGTGAAGGTGTCAGTGGTTGATAGTGATGATGGCCGATGGATGTTAAGGTGTGTTGCAGGTTAGTGGTTCAACGTGGAGGAGATGACCAAGTGGACGTGAAGGAGATGAATTCGTTGATGATGAACAATGAACTTGAACTGTAATTGGATCGCACGCTCCGATTTTCTCAGCCGTACACTATGAATGGCCGCACACTTCAACTTTTTATTTGAATTAAAGATGATGATTTAATTTGTCGCACACTTAAAGGGCAGTACACAGTGATTTGAATGTAGTCGCACAGTAACCCACAGATTCATACACTAACTTTCAAGCTTAGATATTTTTCAAGATATAAAAGTTTTAGCATTCCATTGGTATTATAATAGATCAAAAAATAGAGGTATTCTTTGGAGAGATTGGTGTTCTTTTAATCTGATGTAATTGGGTTTTGCTTGTGGGCTTTCCTCGGTTGAGGGTTGCTTGTGAATAAAAGTTAACTTTCAAAAAAAAAAAAAAAAACTTTCAAGCTCGTACACTTCTTTGAATTCTGGTCGCACAGTGACTTATTTTGATAACTGACACCAACTAAATCTCCAAAATCAAGGAGTTAAATTTGAAAATTAATTTTGAGAGATTATTTCCACCAATAATCTTCTCGAAACACAAACTTCAAGCCACCAAAACAGATCAAAACGTGGATTTTGAACTGTTCTACGAATCTTAAAGTATGTTCTTCGTGTTCTTCGAATATGCAAACAGTTTCTTTGTTCTTCGATCTTCAAATAATATCTGATTCAGACCAAGCCTTTCAAAAGACTAATTAGGCTCTGATACCAATTGTAAGTCCCAAACACTTAACAATTGGATATAAAACACTAATCAAAGTGCGGAAAACTAAGAAAAGCGTAGAAGAACAAGAACTTGTATCGATTGATTAATCAAAGTGCACATGAATTCCAAGAACCGTCTGGTACACAGGATTCAAAAAGACTAGGAAGAACAAAATATGAACTGCAGCCCTAAAATGACCTAGGCTCACCCTATTTATAGTTATATAGGATGACCTAGTTAAAGACTAGGCCAGCACACATGCACATTCTTAACTAAACAAGCCCAAATCACTAATTTAGCCCAAATGGCTTATCCAATATCATCTAACCCACTAGAAAACTAAGCTCAATAGCTTATAATTACGTTTGATAAAGATAAGTGTAAACCTACACAATTATATGGCCTTACAATAAATAGTAGTATTGAAAAATGTACGTCACCTTAAATCTTTCTTTTATGTCATAAAAATATACTCGAATAAAAGAAACAAAAATTTTTGATCTTATGGTGCCATTTAAAAAAACCTGATAACGTACGGAGAAATTAGAAATGTTATAAAATATATATATATAATTTCCAATTTTACCCCTCCTTCATTAAAGTCGCATTCTCATTAAGATGATTATATATGTGTGTGTGTGTATGTGTGTGTGTGTGTGTATAGGGGAAGTTTCATTGGGAAACACTAAAAAAGTGGGGAACCGGGGAACACTCTTAAAAATTATACTTAACATGTTAAAAATTATTTTTTTTTCTAATTTTTTTTCGGCGTTTTTTTCTTATAAATACATGCAGAAACATTTTTAATAAAAAAATCAAAAACTAAAGATATAAAAAAAATGTTTAAAAACTGTTAAAAATATATATCTTATAAATTGTACTTAACATGTTAAAAATCAGATTCTTTTAACTTTTTTTCAGCACATTTCCTTAAAAAAAATTGGGTAGAAGCTATTCGAAATTAAAAAAAAAATTTGAAAAAAAAATTTTAGCCTTTTTTTAACTGTTTTTTTTTATATTTTTAGTTTTTTATTTTTTTTATTAAAAATGTTTCTACAAGTATTTATAAGAAGAAACGCCGAAATTGTTTTTAAAAAATTGATTTTTAACATATTAAGTTAAATTTTTAAAAGTGTTCCCCAGTTCTCCACTTTTTTAGTGTTCACCAACGAACCTCACACTACATATATATTGTAACAACCCGCACTTCCACGCTCGTTACGCCTAGCACCCGAGATTCGGATCATAATGTGAACTATATCGCTTACTACGCTACATCGCATATTTTCGCATTACATCGCTTATTTCAACACGCTATATCGCACTTCACAACGCTTACGTTTATAACGCTCTCGCTTACACTATTACATCATGTGAGTATCTAAAATACTCGCTCGCTCTCGCACCAACACAACGCAACTCAAAACGCGGTTACATATATATTATTACTTATGTTTATATGTATTACAACTCGCTTAAACGCTCACTCGCTCGCTCACTTAAACTCGCTTCATCGCATTTACATGCAACTCAACACTTAACGCCTCGCTAAAATGCTTAGCGTAACAAAACTAACTAATACGAACGAAACACCGAACGAAAACAGCCAAAATGCGAACCAGACTCACTCGTACGAGTTAACCATGGCTCGCACAAGGACACTTGTGTAACACCCCAAAAATAATTAATAAGTTAAAAACACCATATCTCAAAATATAAATGAAAGGTGTTAGTTTAATTTACATTAGTCTAACAAGAAAAACTTGAGGGGCTGATTGTGTAAAGATGGGCAAACTTGATTTTAATAAAATTAAAACAATCAAAAATACACACACATCAGTGTATGCGTGTGGGGGGCGACCAGAGACAAGGAAAAACACCCCAAACCCTACTTTCATCCAAAGTGATCAATTGAAGGTCGAATTGAGGTGTTTATTAGTGCATGTATCAAGAATCTTGATCACCCACACTTGTCTAACACTAGGTAAGTTACAATTTCAGTTTTGGTGATGTTTGATTTTGGGTGAAATTCGATTAATTGAAATTCTTGAATAATTGAGTGATGTTATGATTCAAGGAAGTGTGATTTAAGTGTAGGATCATAAACCCTAACTAAAATCATGTAAATTGATTGATAAATTTTGTGTTAGGATTGTCATGTGCCATATAATGAAGTGGGGTTTGATCTAGAATGAAAAGACCCAAGATTATTATATGAACTATGTGAGTAATAACCTAGGTTTGATGTAATGGCATGATAATATGGTCTAGGATGAGAAATTTAGCTTGTGAAGTTGAGAATCTTGGATTTACCAAGGTTTAATTAAACTAAAATGACTAGCTAAAAAGTGTGCACATAAGGTGCTTGACGAAACGCCTAAAAGATGTTAATGGACATAAATTGTGGTGTTCGGCAAAATTAACAAGCTTTAAATTATTAGCTGAAAGGTTTAAATGATGATTGCCTTGTATATTTTAGGCAACGCAAGTGAGGCGTCGGGACGTCAAGCCGGTGCGGACACTCACATGAAAGGAAAGCTCTAAGGTACGTGGCTAAATGCTCCATTAAATTGTTATTTAGTCTTTGTGTTGAGGTTGGTTGATATACTAGAATATAAAATTGAGTGTGTTTAGTTTGCTTGAAATGATGGATTTCATAAGGGCAAACCAAACGGGTCAATTTAGGATAGGTGCAAACCGGGTAATGGGAGCACCTTATCCGTAGGCTTTAGCCCGGGTAACGGGTAATAGTTTATTAATCACGCAAACCGGTAATGGGAGCGTGAATGTTGAAAATAATGAACCCATGAATGGGTAGGAGAAATGGGTGAAACCCCAAGTCACATTATGTAAGTAGTCTATGTCTATGCACCTAGACTATTAACGGATCAAATATTAAAAGCGCAAACCCGGAAATGGGAGTGCGTGATAAGTTGGATAAGGAAACCGGAAATGGGTCAACATATTGTGAAAATAATACCCCGTCCATATGGATTTGAGCAAAATGGATTAAAGGGTAAATTGGTAAAAATGTCGAACATAATACATTCGCATGATCATGTTTTCTGATGATGCATAATTGTTATAGGTTTTGCTACGAAAACGTTAAAAGTTGAAAATAGGAAAGATATAAGTTTTATTAATGTTTTTTATGTCCCCTATCGTGTTTTGATGTTTAAAGATTCGAAATGGAACAAACGAGTCAAAATGGCAATTACAGCAAACTATTTGCTGCAGATTAAGTCCCTGGCGGGCCGCGACAGATAAGCACTGGCTTACGCGGGGCACGAGAGAGCTACCGTAAGCTACGATGGCTAACGTAGCTTACGGTGCTGAGTAAGTTTGCTACGCCGGTTCTTTACTGCCTTACGGGAGCCCATTAATGCCCAAAGGCTACCGTACCTTACAGTGGCTACCGTAAGCTACGGTAGTGCCCAGCCAATTTAGTTGAGTTTCTTGTATTGTAGCCAATTAAATCCGTTTCCGAGCGTAGTTTTCGATTATGCTAATACCTAAGAACCCTATTGCTAATATTTATTAAAATTTTCAGCTTTTAGGATGATGCAAGCATGTGGATGATGATCAAGTCAATGCTATCGAACCGAACACTATCAAGATCTTGTTCCACAACCTTTGTTGTTATATGTAGTTAATCAAACTTGTGTAGTCATGGGAATACTTATGTATCTTAACGATGTTTTTGAATGTTGTTAATTTAGTAACTACTAAGATAAATATTCATGTAAATGTTTTGGCTTAACGCTTATAAAGATTAGTTCTATCTTGTTGTTAAGAATTTATATTCTAAAAAGATGAGTGTTACTAGTTGGTAATCAGAGCTAAGGTTAAAGACAAATGTGTTCGGTACAAGGCTTGATCAACATCCGGTAAGAATCTATTTGAAGTAAATCCTAAATTGAAAGACTAGAAAAAATAGTTATTTAAAGTGTACGGGAGGAGTATAATAATATACTCGAACCCGGGAAGTACACTTAGCATAAACGGTTAAGGCAAAGTTATATACTTGGCCGAATAGTGAGTATAAATTCTCATGTAAAAGTGTGAGAATGATTGAATGAATTTTTATCAATTTACCTTCAACATTTCAGTAAGGAGATGTCGGGAGGTGCTAGTGACAATATTGTATCCCTCATAACCGATGAGTTGAAAGCTAAGATTGCCGAGGAAGTCGGAAAGGCTTTAGAAAATAGTCTATCACAGTTTATCGATGGATTGCAAACCAAAATCGTGTCGGTGGTGGACGATATGATGACTGAACTGAAAGACAGTATCTTACAAGAAAGAGAAGAAAGGAGGGTGTTGGATGTGAATCCAAGTCACGTAAGGAACTTAAAGTCTAATAAAGCTCCCAAGAAAGGAATTACAAAAAGAGGATTACATAAGTGTAAAACATGTGGAAAAATTCACAAGGGTAAATGCTATAAGATGGGACATAAGAAGTCTAAATGTCCAGAGCGGCTTGGAACCAAAGGAACAACTGATACAAGGTCTGATGCCCAGAAATCGAGGGCAAGGTCGTTCCACATGATAGCCATAGAGTCTAGAGATGAACCTGATGTTGTTTCAGGTATATTCTTGTAAACTCAATTTCAGCATGAATTTTAATTGCTACGGGTGCAAATAAATCTCTTGTTTTACATCGATGTATTCAACACCCTACATTCACATTAACAAAATCACCTATGCTTTAAGAAGTAGAAATAGGTAATAATAAAAAGTTTTGTTGGTTATGATATGTGTTGAAACTGTAAATTGAGAATTGATGATGAGGATTACTTTGTCGATCTAATTCCCATGTTAGTGGGAGAAATCCAAGTGATAGTCGGTATATATATAGGCTAATTCGATATCACGCAAAAGTTAATGTGTAATCATAAGAAAATATAATTAATGTTTCCGAGCGGAACATGTTATTATTATAGCGAGAAAAGTTGTAGTACCCTAATTTGCTTGTTTATTGAAGCTTATAAGCTTATTTAGCATGGATGTAAGGCGGAACTGACTTACATACACGGTTTGACCAAAATCTCTAGAAAATTAAGACGTAACCATTGTACGTGAATTGAAGATGTTTTCCAGAAACATCTAACAAGAATACCACCCGGATGCGAGGTGGAATTTGGCATTGAATTAGTTCCGGGCGCGAAGACGGTGGCCAAAACTCCATATTGATTAGCGTCAATCGGAACTATAAGAATTGTTGTCAGATTGCAAGACCTTTTCGACAAAGGGTTAATATAGCCAAGCTTTTCTCCGTGGGGAGCACTGGTATTAATCGTAAAGAAGGAGACATATCGATAATGGCATTTCAAACGCGTTATGGACATCACAAATTCTTAATAATGCCTTTCGGATTAACAAATGAAACTACGGCTTTCATGGATTTCATAAGCCACGTCCGCAAACCGATACTAGACAAATCAAAGATAGTATTCATCAATGATATCCTCGTGTGTCCAAGGAGCGAAACGGATCGTGAGTGCTCTCGCATGAAGTACTTGAAACGCTTAGGCATAAAGGACTTTACGCGAAGTTTTCAAAGCGCACCTTCCCATTACGAGAGGCGCAAATCCTTAGGCTATGTTATGAGTGCCGAGGGAATATTGGTGGATCCGTCTAAGGTAGAAGTTGTGTCAAAATGGAACCCTCCAAAGAATCTATCTGAAACTATAAGTTCCGTGGGGATAGCAGGTTAGTACAGGAGATTCATTCAAGATTTCTCCAAGACTGCATCGCCCTCGACCAAGCTAACCCACAAGAACGAGAAGTTCGTCTGGGAAGATGATCAGGAAAAGGCATTTCAAACATTAAAGGAAAAGTTAACCTGTGCACGATGTTGACCTTACCGGATGGCACGGATGACATGATATAGTATATTCAGATGCATCGCACTTAGGTCTTGGGTGCGTGCTTATGCAAAGAGGAAAGGTAATCGCGTATACCTCGAGACAATTGAAACCACACGAGACAAAATACCCGACTCATGATCTCGAGCTAGCAGCGGTAGTGTTCGTCTTAAGGATCTAGAGGCATTACTTGTGTGGTGTGAAATGTATTATTTTCACAGACCATAAAAGTTTAAAATACTTCTTCGATCAGAAGGAGTTAAATATGAGATAGAGGCGCTGGTTGGAGGTTGTGAAGGACTATGACTGCGAAATCCACTATCACCCTGGAAAGGCTAACGTAGTGGCAGATGCCCATATTCGAAAGGAAGAATACACTCCTATTCGAGTACAGTCCATGCAATTAGTAGTAACTTCAGGCTTGCTCGAACGAACTCGAGAAGCCCAGATCAAAGTAGTAAAGGAAAAGAATTGGATAAAAGAACGCATAAAAGGCTTAGTAAAAGATCTTATGGAAGGGAGTAATGGGTTGAAATACCGTTTCGATAGGATTTGGGTCCCAAACACTTGCGGCGTTAAGGATCTTCTACTTGACGAGGCTCATATGTCTCATTATTCAGTTCACCCTGGAGTGACCAAAATGTATAGAGATTTGAAGCAAAACTACTGGTGGCCAGGGATATAAAGGGATGTGTTTAAATACGTGTAGAAGTGCATGACTTGTTTACAAGTTAAAGCGGAGCATCAAAAGCCTTATGGCAAACTCCAACCATTAGATATTCCAGAGTGGAAATGGGAACATATTAGTATGGACCTGTTGACAAAACTGCCAAAGACGGCTCGGGGATTTGATGACATTTGGGTAGTTGTAGCTAGACTAACCAAGAGCCCTCACTTCATCCCTATTCGAGAAACCTACACCTCTGAGAAGATGTCGGAATTATACATAAATGAGATCATAGCATGCCACTGGGTGACGGTAACTATCGTGTCCGATAGAGATACCCGGTTTACTTCAAATTTCTGGCGCGACTTTCAAGAACAAATGGGTACCAAGCTGTTGATTAGTACCGCATATCACCCGCAAACCGACGGGCAAAGTGAGTGAACGATACACACGTTAGAAGATATGCTTCGAGCATGCATAATAGATTTCGGCGGTAGTTGGGATGCGTATCTGCCGTTAGTTGAATTTTCATATAACAACAACTACCATTCAAGTATTGGTGGAGCCCCATATGAAATGCTTTACGGTAGAAAATGTAGGACACCGATATGCTGGGAAGAAGTAGGCCCTCGAGAGCTTGCTCATAAAGATGTGATTCGGGACATGAACGAGAAATCGACATGATCCGAGCCCGTTTAAAGGCAGCTCAAGATCGACAAAAATCATATGCGGATAAAAGACGAAGGCCAATTGAATTTCAGATTGGTGATAAGGTAATGCTTAAGGTGTCTCTGTGGAAGGGAATTATCCGGTTTAGAAAACTGGGAAAGTTAAGCCCGCAATTCATAGGACCTTTTAAAATCCTGGATCGGGAGGGTAAAGTGGCTTATCGATTAGAGTTACCAGAAGAACTGAGCGGAATACATAACACGTTCCACGTCTCACATCTACGGAAGTGGTTAGTGGATGAACGGCTTATATTCCTCTCGATGATATAGAAATTGATAACAAACTCAACTATATAGCAAAGCCTATTGCAATCGTCGACCATAAGGTTAAGAGTTTAAGGATCAAAGAAATCTACCAAGTGAAGGTCAAATGGGAACACCGAAAAGGATCAGACGCCACTTGGGAGTCTGAAGAAGAAATGAGACGACTCTACCCTTCATTTTTTGGTACGTGTATGCGTTATAATTTTTATGCGTAAAATGGTTTCGGGGACGAAACCCTCTTTAAGGAGGGCGGACTTGTAACACCCCAAAAATAATTAAGAAGTTAAAAACACCATATCTCAAAATATAAATGAAAGGTGTTAGTTTAATTTACATTAGTCTATCAAGAAAAACTTGAGGGGCTGATTTTGTAAAGATGGGCAAACTTGATTTTAATAAAATTAAAACAATAAAAAAAATCCACACACATCAGTGTATGCGTGTGGGGGGCGACCAGAGACAAGGAGAAACACCCCAAACCCTACTTTCATCCAAAGTGATCAATTGAAGGTCGAATTGAGGTGTTTATTAGTGCATGTATCAAGAATCTTGATCACCTACACTTGTCTAACACTAGGTAAGTTACCATTTCAATTTTGGTGATGTTTGATTTTGGGTGAAATTTGATTAATTGAAATTCTTGAATAATTGAGTGATGTTATGATTCAAGGAAGTGTGATTTAAGTGTAGGATCATAAACCCTAACTAAAATCATGTAAATTAATTGATAAATTTTGTGTTAGGATTGTCATGTGCCATATAATGAAGTGGGGTTTGATCTAGAATGAAAAGCCCCAAGATTATTGTATGAACTATGTGAGTAATAACCTAGGCTTGATGAAATAGCATGATAATATGGGCTAGGATGAGAAATTTAGCTTGTGAAGTTGAGAATCTTGGATTTACCAAGGTTTAATTAAACTAAAATGACAAGCTAAAAAGTGTGCACATAAGGTGCTTGACGAAACGCCTAAAAGATGTTAATGGACACAAATTATGGTGTTCGGCAAAATTAACAAGCTTTAAATTTTGAGCCGAAAGGTTCTAATGATGATTGGCTTGTATGTTTTAGGCAACACAAGTGAGGCGTCGGGAAGTCAAGCCGGTGCGAACACTCACATGAAAGGGAAGCTCTAAGGTACGTGGCTAAATGCTCCGTTATATCGTTATTTAGTCTTTGTATTGAGGTTGGTTGATATACAAGAATATAAAATTGAGTGTGTTTAGTTTGCTTGAAATGATGGATTTCATAAGGGCAAACCAAACGGGTCAATTTAGGATAGGTGCAAACCGGGTAATGGGAGCACCTTATCCGTAGGCTTTAGCCCAGGTAACGGGTAATAGTTTATTAATCACGCAAACCGGTTAGGGGAGCGTGAATGTTAAAAATAATGAACCCAGGAATGGGTAGGAGAAATGGGTGAAACACTAAGTCACATTATGTAAGTAGTCTAAGTCTATGCACCTAGACTATTAACGGATCAAATATTAAAAGCGTAAACCCGGAAATGGGAGTGCGTGATAAGTAGGATAAGGAAACGGAAATGGGTCAACATATTGTGAAAATAATACCCCATCCATATGGATTTGAGCAAAATGGATTAAAGGGTAAATTGGTAAAAATGTCGAACATAATACATTCGCATGATCATGTTTTCCGATGATGCATAATCGTTATAGGTTTCACTACGAAAACGTTAAAAGTTGAAAATAGGAAAGAGATAAGTTTTATTAATGTTTTTATGTCCCCTATCGTGTTTTGATGTTTAAAGATGCGAAATGCAACAAACGGGTCAAAATGGTAATTACAGCAAACTATTTGTTGCAGATTAAGTTCCTGGCGGGCCGCGACAGATAAACACTGGCTTACGTGGGGCGCGAGAGAGCTACCGTAAGCTACGGTGGCTACCGTAGCTTACGGTGCTGAGTAAGTTTGTTACACTGGTTCTTTACTGCCTTACGGCAACCCCTTAATGCCCAGAGGCTACCGTAGCTTACGGTGGCTACCGTAAGCTACGGTAGTGCCTAGCCGATTTAGTTGAGTTTCTTGTATTATAGCCAATTAAATCCGTTTCCGAGCGTAGTTTTCGATTATGCTAATACCTAAGACCCCTATTGCTAATATTTATTAAAATTTTCAGCTTTTAGGATGATGCAAGTATGTGGATGATGATCAAGTCAATGCTATCGAACCGAACACTATCAAGATCTTGTTCCACAACTTTTGTTGTTATATGTAGTTAATGAAACTTGTGTAGTCATGGGAATACTTATGTATCTTAACAATGTTTTTGAATGTTGTTAATTTAGTAACTACTAAGATAAATATTCATGTAAATATTTTGGCTTAACGCTTATAAATATTAGTTCTATCTTGTTGTTAAGAATTTATATTCTAAAAAAGATGAGTGTTACTACTTGACTCGCATAGAAGACTCAGCCGTACGAATGATCACTCGTACGAATGATCATTCGCACGAACATTCACTCGCACAAGACTCATCTGCTCACTTTCTCCTCCCCTATAAATTCCACACTCCTTTCATCCAAACTTCTCTGTTTACGAAAACCTTCATCTTTTTCACAAAACCTTCTGATTTTAACTCAGATTTACACTTAACCAAGTATGTCTGAGTTAGCATTGGCTTCTTAGATCTAAAACCTTGTTGTTTCCAACTCACCAAGTGTTTATATTAAGAAAACTGTTTTAAAACCCGATTTTTACACAAAAACGGACTAAAGTGACATATTTTTCGTTCAATGTTAGTGGAACAAAGCGGTGTCAAAAACCGTCATGAAAAGGATTCGAAACTACGTCCAATTCAGGCGAAACTCAGTTACGGTTGCACGAAGACGCAAGAACAGTCGTTTGTGCAAACTGGACTGGCTCGCACAAACCACTTGGGGTTCGTACGGCCCAGTCCAAGTTTTCACAAAAGACTAGCTCGCTCCAAAAGACCTCCCCGGCTCAAGGTTTGATCAGTGACCTAAGGCTGGAGGGATGAACACTCGATTTCCCGAAGAACAACTCGAAAACACTTGATTTTGACACAAAAACAGTTCACCCGCCCGAGCATTCACTCTTACGGATGATGACTCGCACTAGCCATCACTCGTACGAGTGATAACTCGTACAAGGGTGATGCCTTATGCGAGTGATGCTTCGTACGACCCACTGTTTTCCCCGCACGACTCTCTGTTCAACGTTATCGAAGACTGATGCACTTCTGTTTCTACACGCAGGCTGACCCGACGCTTTCCCACTACATCTCGATCGTGTTTGCTATTTACGCACTCACGGTGAGTATACTTGACCCCTTTTCGCTTTAAAACGCACCTTTTGGGTGTAACATACGTTCATATCTAAATACATTTATCAAAACACACTACACGCTCTAAACTAATTTTCACACGCGAAGGACTGACATACATATTTATACGCGATGCTAGATACATATGTGCTAGCACTTTTACTCGTTGATGTTCCACCTTAGCTAGTATGGTATTATAGTTCGACCCACACCCGATGGGGTCTAGTTAAGGACTTCACACCTCTCCTTCGCAGTCATCTCGGGACTTAGCTTTAGTGATTGTCTAGTTAGTGTATATGTTACTACACTATGTCTGTTGACTTCGTCTTGTATCATGTCATGTAATAAAATTGGTAGATCAGGGCTCGTAGTACGAGGAATTAGATTTTAGGAGGTTTAGGGTAATTCCACACGAAATTACTTAGGTGGTAATTCCGCTTGGAATGGTTAATTCCGCTCGAGAGTTAATTCTGCTTGAGATTAACATGGTTAATTCCGCATGGAATTAGCTTAAGCTAATTCCGCTTGAAATGAACCTGTTAATTCCAAACGGAATTACATCCCTATAAATACCCTTGGAACGGAATCATTTGTAACGTTCTTCTGATTCGGTACCGAAGTGCTGCTGAACTGTCTCGAGGTGCTGTAAGACTATTATATCAATAATAGAGACATATTAAAGAGTATCAAGCTGTTTCCACATCCGTTTCACTTATTCAGCCTTTGATTCGGATCTAAAACTCTTCTGATTGACTATTTCGCGTCATACAACGATCCTACAAGTGGTATCAGAGCTCAGGAGGAGGAGTTCTATCAAATTCAGCTTGATTTCATCAGAATTTCATACTTCTACACCTTCTTTTCTAAATTGAACAAGATTTAATGGTCAAAATGGACTGAATTTCACACATTACATGCGAAACAATGTTTTAACAACTCCTTGAGAGAATCAGATCAAAATTCGAAGTAAAAATGATAAAAATGGGCCAAACATCAAATTCCGTTTAAACGAATGTTTAATTCCATTTGAAAAGTTGAAGTAATTTCAAACGAAATTACTAATTCCGTTCGAACTATAATTACGTTTGGATAATTCCGCTTCAAAGTTTAATTCCGTTTGGTAGTTCCGCACGGAACAACAATTCCGCTTGAAAAAGTGTCATTTCAAACGAAATTAGTGTAATTTCGTTTCAAAGTTATTTCCGTTTGGACGAGTTCACATGGAATTAGTATTTCCGCTTGAGTTGATATTTCGTGTGAAAAAGACTGATTCCGCTCCAAACGTGATTCCATTTGAGATTTGATTTCGTTTGAAAGTGAACTTCTTGTATCAAGATCATTTCACGTCAACCGAGTTTCAGTTTATTTCAAGATTGTTTGGTATTGTTTAAACTGATTGTGTTTGCTGGATTGTTTGGTCTCCAGGTTATAATTCAAGAAATTCACATCATGGCTGAAGAATTCTACAACACGTTCTTCAACGCGTTTACATCCGAGTCTTCCGAAATCTCAACTGTCACACCAAAAACCATTACTAAAGCGATAAATGAGAACATTAAACATGACAACTTCTATGGAACACATTCAAAGCCACCAACTCTTGAAAGTATTGAAGACTATACATGGTGGAAAGAGCGTTTCATCAACTGGGCAAAAGCTTATGCTCATGAAAGTTGGTTCTGTTTGGAATTCGGTTACAGTAGACCAAAAGATGATAAAGGAGAAGATCTACCACTCAAGAAATTGTCAAGAGAGGACAAAGCCGAATTTGCAGCTGAACAGAGAATGATTGCATTAATTCAATCTTCAATCAGAAATGACATGTTTGCTTTATTGCAACATGACGGGTCATCAAAATCTTTCTGGGAAGCCTTAAAGGTTAAGGCAGAGGGGGTAAACAAATAAAGAAAAACAAAATTGCTTTATTAAAGAAAGAATTTGATTTGTTTGATAGTTTAAAAGATGAATCTGTTAGGCAAATGATAGAGAGATTTGGTCATTTAAAAATTGAACTTGATCGTTTTGGCATTGTCAAAACAAGAGAGGAAATCATTGATAAGATCATAGAAGCGTTACCACGAGCTGATCAGTGGCAAACGTTTGTTTTATTCTGAAAAATGATGCTTTGTATGATGAGATTTCTCTTGATGTTTTGATAGAAAAAATTGAAAGTCATGAACTGGAGTTGCAGAAGCAGAACAAGATGAGTAGTTCTTCGCATCAACATAATATTGGTCTGTATTACAAAGGTAATTTACCTTTGGTGAAAGCTGATAGTTCACCAAAGACAGCATTCAGTGGTGAGAGGACAAAAGAGCCACAGAAAAGTTCATCAAGTTACAATCCGGGTTATCATTGCTCTCAAAAGATAGTTCTAAAGAAGCAGAGGAGATACTGTGTAACATTGCTCTCAAGTTGAAAAATTTTCCTGCAATGAGCATTAATGCAGCTAAGCAGCAAATGAGTTTCCTTGCATCTGTTTTGGAATCGTATGAAGGTCTAGTTGCAGGCAAAATTGGTAACTCTGAGTTAACCAAAGAAGACTACGACCAGATTGATCCAGAAGAAATGGAGCTCATAGACATTCGCTAGTGTTTGGCAAGTTGCATTCGCAGAGCTCAGAGATATATGGAGATTACTGGGAAACAATCATTAGGTGGTGCATCAACAAAACTTGGATTTGACAAGTCCAAAGTGACCTGCTTCAAATGTAAGCAAAAAGGTCATTTCAAGAGAGAATGCAATAATTCTACAGTTGGTGGAAATGAACATCCGTTCAATGACGATTACTACCGAAAGGCAATCTACCACCGAAGCAGAGAAGAGCCGAAAATGATTAAAGATAAACCCAGAGAAAAATCAAGAGCACTTGTTGTATTCCATGATGATGAAGGATATGATTGGAGTCAGATTCTTCTAGAAGAAGATCGTTTGGAAAATATTCGAAAAACAGGGTAAAACGTCATATTGCTGATTTAGAACAGGGTAACAACAAATTAAAAAGTTACCATGCGTCATCATATGTGCTTGAACGTATTTTCAACATAAAACCGGATGGAAAAGATTCTGAGCAAAACAAGAAGGGTATTGGCTCAGAGTTTCATCAAGTTCCACCACCAGAAAAGTTTGTCTTTTATGATGATGAAAAGGTCGAAAAAGCTTTCAACCTGGTAGATCAATTGCCAGACAACATTGACGTAACCGATTCCAAATCTGATGATTCTGATGATTCAGAGGTGGTAGGTAAGGTCGTTGAAAGTGTGTTGAAAGAAGAGTCGGTTGAAACAGGTAATTCTGAATCACAAGATGAAAATGAAGGTAATTTTCATGATGGATATCTTAGAAACACAAAATCCGAGAAAAGTTTGAATGATGATTCAAAAGGATTGGTTTATACCATGATTGGATCGGAAAAATTATTCTTAGATGTTGTATTCCTGATTCAGAATGTGATTTCAGAAAAGATTGACAAAGTTTTCAAAATGGTTGAGATTGAAAAATCTGAAATTTCAAAGTTTGCTGGTAAAGGTCACAAAACTTTTTATAACAAACCTGGTTTCAAGAAGAAAAAAATGAAGGCTGGGTTGGGTTATAAGAAGAAACAAAATGGGAAGAAAAATGAAATGCCAGGTTATCAGGAAAAAATGAATTTTGTTCATGGAACAACTTCAGAAGAAGAGAAAGAACTAAAATTTAGACGACAGTCTAATGACGAGTTCTTAGCTCAAAAGAAAAAGCAACAACCACAGGTCAAAGATGTATCCAAGAGAACATGTTTCAAATGTGATAAAATTGGACATCTTGCACGCAAGTGTCCAAATCTGAAACCTGTTGATTTTAACAAAAAGAAGTCTGAAAATGTTGAGAAACAAAAATCTGAGGATGTGAAACAAAGGTCAACCAGATTTGATTCGAAACAAACTTGGAGATACAATACAAATAAGTTTGCTTCTTGGAAATCAAACCCGAATAGATTCGATTCAAGACAGACCTGGAATTCTCACACACCCAGATTCAGAACAACACAAAGTTGGAAAACATCAGTTGATATGACAAAACCTCAACAGTTTTGGAAACCAAATGTTGTTGTTCAAAATCAAAATGTTTAAAAAGACTCACATTTTTACAAAAGAGGTGCTTCAAAAGGTCAAACTTGGTCAGTTAAGAAACCAATGATTTCAAAAGTTGATGAAAAAGTTGAAGTCAAAATTGATAAGATATTTGTGAAAGATGACAAAGATTTTCCGACATTAAATGAAGTTTATTGTGTTGAAATGCCTAAGGTCAAACAGACCTGGGATAAATTGTTCAAGTAATTGAATACTTTGAATGTGCAGGTGCTCAACAAAACCAAAGATTGAAAATGGAAGCTGGAGCAGCCTGGCAAAACGAGGAGAGGAGGCTGCTGAACCCTGTGTTGGTTAAAACAGGGAGTTTGTTTGATTTCTGTATATAAATAAACAATATTTCAAAAACCCTAAAAACCAAAAAAAATTTAACCAAAAATATGTTTACATTTTGTCAAAAACTTGAAAAATCAAAAATATGTTACTTGAATATGCCGAAACCCTCACGACGTAACAAACATGATTAATTTCACAAGATTGAAAAATGGTTTTCAAACTGTAAAATATTAGTGTGTTGTAAATCATGGGGGTATGTTATATTTTTTTTTAAATCAGTACATGAGAAGTAGAAAAAGGATGGCGAGACAAAGCTATCTACATCGGTTATCAAATTTTCTTTAAATGGTTTTGCATTTTAGGGGGAGTAATATTGTTAGAAAATACAAAAACATTTGAAAATTTGAAAAAGCCAAAAACATGATAAAATTCAAAAAAGAGTTTTTGTGTAAAAAGAGGAAATGATAGTACATCAGTAGACAATCACAGTATGCTAAAGAAATGGAATGTTTTAATGTGATAAACGGTCTCACTGATGATGTGCCAGTAGATTTTTACACGCTTAGTAGACTGTATTCGAGATATAAACCTAAAAATCAAGATTTACTTATTTCGTGGGGAACATCTCTCGGATATATAGGTAACCCCTGAAATCTTGTTTGAAGGGCTTTCTATTTCTGACATACTAGGTCTTTGTGCGTGGTGATATCTGGGGTATTATACCTGGACTTCTGATTTTGCGGGAGCAATAGCCTAGTCCTCAATCTGCTGAAGAAGTGAAAGCTGAAGCTGTTGAAGTTGAGGTTGTGAAAGGTGAAGCTGTGAAAGTGGAGAATGTGAAGATAGATGAGGAAGACAAGGTAGAAGAAAGAGTTGTTGTAAAAGAAGCTGTTACAAAAGAACAGTAAGTTGAAGAAGATGAGAAGAAAATTGAAAGTTTGGCTGAAGTGAAGAACGAGATTTTGGAGATTGCTGGTGATGAGATTGGTGTTGAAGGAAAGCAGAAAGATGCTGATCAGACAGAAGTTGCAGAAAACACCAAAGTGCCAATCACTGAGGTAAATTCTGATTCTAAAATCTTAAAAACAATTGAACAGTGCAAAAAATGCATGGAATCATGCAGTGTTTGTACTGAAAAAGATGAAAAGTTCAGAACAAGAAATCTTGAATTCATAAAAGTTGAAGAAGTTTTCAAAAATAAATGCAAAGAAATGTTAGAGAACGAAAAAGTTTTAAAAGAAAATAATGAAACACTATCAGAAAAATATAAAAAATTAGAAAAAGAAAATGAGATTTTGAAAGAAAATGTTTTGAAAAAGACAGAAGAATGTGATCAAAAAGAAAATGTTTGTCAAGAAATGAAGAAAGAATATGATTCAATGAAATTGGCATATCACATTACAAAAGAGTCATATGAAAAGGTAAAGAGTCAAATGAAATTTGTTCAATCAAGATTGAATTACTGTTCTAAAACATCAAAAGAACTAAAACGAATGTATGAAATTAAACAAGATGTTGTAAATTCATATATTGAAGATGTTGCTAAGCTAAAACGTCATATTGCTGATTTAGAACAGGGTAACAACAAATTAAAAAGTTACCATGCGTCATCATATGTGCTTGACGTATTTTCAACATAAAACCGGATGGAAAAGATTCTGAGCAAAACAAGAAGGGTATTGGCTCAGAGTTTCATCAAGTTCCACCACCAGAAAAGTTTGTCTTTTATGATGATGAAAAGGTCGAAAAAGCTTTCAACCTGGTAGATCAATTGCCAGACAACATTGACGTAACCGATTCCAAATCTGATGATTCAGAGGTGGTAGGTGTCACACCCCCAAAATCCCACACGCGGAGTACCACCGCTTGGAGGCGTGACATGACCAGGATCAAGCCACCAATCATATTGAACATGTAATAAATAGTAATAATTATCCATCAATACGAAAGGTGTTTATCAAACCAACATAATTAAGTGTAGCGGAAGCATTAAAGTAAAACCCAAACATAAGTGTTTAGTAAGCATTCACGAATCCTTGTCCACAACGACCCGCTCCTCCTTGTGCAAGCTCCATATGATACCTAAGGTCCTGCAAGGCATGCAGCAGATAATCAACAACTAGTTGAGCGAGTTCACAGAAAGTAAGTTCATAACAGTATTGCGTAAGTTCATCTAGTGGGGGCTTCCCATACAAGTATATACTACTGGTGAGGGGTTCTCACATTTATCCTTTATAATGGGGGCTTCCCATTATGGTACTTACTAGACTATTTACAACCATGTGTTCTTCTTAAACCGAGAACAGGAATACGTACAAGGTCACGCAGGATTTACGTGAGTGCCCTTCCCCGAGGACAGTGGTACGCGTGGGGTTTACGTAGGATTTACGTAAGTGTCCTTCCGACCCGGAAGACAGTAGTGGGTGTTAGATTACGCAGGATTTACGTAAGTGTCCTCCCGACCCGGGAGACAATGGTAGATACTAGTTTACGTAGGTTTTACGTAAGTGTCCTGACTATCCTGAGGACGATGGTCTATAGTCTAGTGATTGCGTAAGTTCGAGTAATCATTCCATATCAAACATTCCAACCCAATTCCCAACCCGGGAATCCCATGCCTTGGCTGTGTGAACTCACCTTGGATTGCTCGGCAGATACACTAAAGAAGAGGGTTCTTGAACTAAGGGTGGTCAACCACGTCCTAACAGGGTTACCATACAAGTCAGGTTTTGACTTAAAGTAATACACGTATAAACCATAGCAAACACGTACAATATATTAGCAACCACATATATATCATAGCCACATGAAATCAGTCAAAGCATAACATAGTCAGCTTGTGCGTTTCGGAGGGTTGGGCCGTCTAACTTGTGCGGGCCCAACCACCTTGTGCGATACAAAAGTCTAAGCCCAAACACTACCCGGCCCAACATATAGGTAAACAGTACAAACAAATCCGGCCTGGATCAGCTAAGTAGCTCAACAGTATGTTCAGCCCATTTAGAAATCGTTTAGGGGACTTGTGCGATGTGAATCGGGCTTTGTGCGATTGACATTGGGCTTGTACGGCCCAAACAGTATAACGGATCAACTTGTGTGATTTATGTGGGTTGTGCGATCTGACCAGCCCAACCCAACATGTCCACCGGCCCAACAGTTAACTAATCCGATAACCTTGTGCGATCCCACAGTTCTTGTGCGACTGAGGATCTCTTGTGCGGTCAAGACATCTTGTGCGACCGGATGGCTTGTGTGATCGGACCAGCTTGTGCGAACGGACCTCTTGTACGATCAAGAGGTCTTGTGCGACCGACTGGCTTATGCGATTGGGCTCTTTGTGCGATTCGTTCAATCATTCCAAAAATCAAGCAAATTCGGTTACAACAATCACTACCAGTTTCCTTATTTTCATATCAATCAATTAACACAATATCCAAACATATGATTAATCTAATATCGATCAAACAGGCCATTACATCATGAATTCGTATGAACCCAAGTTTGATTCAATCATGAACAAAACTCAAAACATTTAAACATGTAAATCCTAGATTCGTGTTCTTGATCCCTATCATCGAATATGTGAACAATATCCAAACAACATCACACAACAGCCGATTTGTCATACATCCGATCTAAATCATCAACATCATTTTTATCATACGATCATCAACCTATCTCGATCCATACATACTAAACATGTAAACCGATTATCAAGAACACTATATATCATTAATTAGCAACATCCAATCATACAACAATCTGAATATATAACATGGTGGCCGATTAACATCTCTTATGCTTAAACATCATGTTCATCATACATACAATACTAAATCATTTAATCAAATCGTGAAGTCATAACATGTTCATAACACACTAATCATAAGGCACTAACCGATTAGGATAAGATGAGAGCGATCCGAATCACAAGCTTCGAGAAAGGGAGTTGTGGCTGCCGTCGAGTTTAGAGAGGAGAGAAAGAGAGTAGGGTTTCTTTGTGTGTGTGAGGTGATTGTAACAATTGAAGGTACATGAGTGTTTACACATTTAAGAGGAGTGGGCCGAGCCCAACTTGTTGGCCTATGGGTCCTCGTACAAACCACACGGCCCAAGGAGGTTTGTGCGATCGAGAGAGGATTGTGCGATTTGTGTGGTTTGGACACGATTAACATACATACATACACATATTACACAATGCACATAACAAACACATCCTTAAATAATATATTTCACATAAGCACGTAGCGTTACAAGATAGGTCTAAAGTACGAGTTGTCACATTATCCCCAACTAAAAAGAAATTTCGTCCCGAAATTTGGTATGCACTCACTGAGGAAGCTAGGTAAGTTCAATCGTTCACTGATTTTCCTGGGGTGTCACATCCTCCCCCCGTTGATCTGGAATTTCGTCCCGAAATTCCGTAGTAGTAGCTTCAGTCTCAGTAGTGGTTGCATTGGTCCCGAATAACTGGGGGTACTTTTCTGTCATCCTGTCTTCACGTTCCCAGGTGTACTCTGGGCCACGTTTGGAGTTCCAACGTACTCGAACAAGAGGGATTCTCTTGTTTTTGAGGACCTTCACATCCCGGTCCGTGATTTCAACTGGTTCCTCGACGAACTGCAACCGCTCGTCGATAGTGAGTTCTTTGAAAAGAATGATAAGGGTCTCATCTGATAGGCACTTCTTCAGATTTGACACGTCAAAGACATTGTGAACTGCCCCGAGTTCAGCTGGTAGGTTTAGCTTGTAGGCCACCTTGCCTATCTTCTCAATGATTTCGAATGGTCCGACATACCGCAGATTGAGTTTGCCCCGTTTGCCAAAACGAACTACACCCTTCCAGGGTGAGACTTTAAGTAAAACCCGGTCCCCGACCTGAAATTCCAAAGGCTTTCTACGCTTGTCCGCGTAGACTTTCTGACGGTCGCGTGCTGCCGCCATGCGTTGTCGTATCTGTGCTATCTTTTCTGTGGCGTCCACTACAATCTCTGGACCGGTAATCTGACTATCCCCCACCTCTGCCCAACAGAGAGGTGACCGGCATTTACGCCCGTACAATGCCTCGAATGGAGCGGCTTGTATGCTGGTGTGATAACTGTTATTATATGAGAACTCCACCAAAGGGAGATGCTTTTCCCAGCCGTTACCGAAATCAATAACGCATGCCCGAAGCATGTCTTCAAGAGTTTGAATCGTTCGCTCAGAGTGCCCATCCGTCTGAGGATGATATGCTGTGCTCATGTCTAATCGTGAGCCGAAAGATTTGTGCATCGCTTGCCATAGCTCTGACGTGAATCGTGCATCCCGATCCGAAATGATGGAGGTGGGCACCCCGTGCCTCGAAACAACTTCCTTGAGATAGATGTCTGCGAGAGTGGAGAACTTGTCTGTTTCCTTTATAGCTAGGAAGTGTGCAGACTTGGTGAGTCGATCCACGATCACCCATATGGTATCATTCCCACGCTGGGATCTAGGTAGGCCTGTAACGAAATCCATGGAAATTTCTTCCCATTTCCATTGCGGTATCTTGGGCTGCTGAAGTAGGCCCGCTGGTTTCTGGTATTCAACCTTGACTCTCGCACAGGTCAAGCACTTGCCGACATAAGTAGCGATGTGGGCCTTCATGCTAGGCCACCAATAAGTAGTTCTGATGTCGTGGTACATCTTGTCCGGGTACATCTTGTCCGACCCTGGATGTACTGAGTAGCGAGACTTGTGAGCTTCATCCATTACAAGTTCGCGTAGACCGCCGTAAAGTGGGACCCAAATACGCCCCGTTACATAGTAGGCGCCGTCTGCCTTCTGTTCTAATTGTTGCCTTGAGCCGCGTAGGGCTTCAGCCCTGACGTTTTCTGGTTTCAATGCTTCTGCCTGAGCATCTCGTATCTGTCTAGGAAGACTAGACTGAATCGTAAGCTGTAGCGCTCGCACGCGCCGAGGTAAAGTGTCTTTCCGACTGAGGGCGTCAGCCACCACATTGGCCTTGCCTGGATGGTACTTGATGGCGCATTTGTAGTCGTTAAGTAGTTCAACCCATCTTCGTTGACGCATGTTCAAATCCTACTGCTTAAGGATATGGTCGAGACTCCTGTGATCGGTGTAAATCGTGCACCTGGTACCGTACAGGTAGTGTCGCCATATCTTAAGCGCGAACACAACAGCTCCCAGCTCTAAATCGTGCGTCGTGTAGTTCCGTTCATGAATCTTAAGTTGGCGCGAAGCATAAGCAATAACCTTGTCGCGCTGCATCAATACACATCCAAGACCCTGGATGGATGCATCACAGTATACTACAAAATCGTCCGTGCCCTCTGGCAATGAGAGGATAGGTGCACTGCAAAGTCTATCCTTTAAGTGCTGAAAAGCAGTCTCCTGGGGCTCTCCCCAGCGATAGGTGACACCCTTCTGTGTCAGTAGCGTAAGCGGCTGAGCAATCTTTGAGAAATCCTTGATAAACCGTCTGTAGTAACCCGCCAAACCCAAGAATTGGCGTATTTCCGTTGGTGTACGTGGTGCAGGCCAGTTTCTGATCGAATCTACCTTGGATGGATCGACATGGATCCCATCCTTGTTCACTACGTGGCCTAAGAAGTGGACTTCCCGAAGCCAGAAGTCGCATTTCGAAAACTTAGCGTACAACTGTTCCTTTCGAAGAAGTTCCAAAATAAGGCGTAGGTGCTGCTCGTGTTCCTCCTGACTCTTAGAGTAGATCAGAATGTCGTCGATGAAAACAATGACGAACTTGTCAAGATAGGGTTTGCACACCCTGTTCATAAGATCCATACATACAGCAGGCGCGTTCGTTAACCCGAACGGCATGACAAGAAACTCGTAGTGACTGTAACGAGTTCTGAAAGCGGTTTTGGAGACGTCCTCCTCTCGGACTCTCAGCTGATGGTAACCAGACCTCAAGTCTATCTTCGAATAGTAACACGACCCTTGCAACTGGTCGAATAGGTCGTCTATGCGTGGAAGAGGATAACGGTTCTTCACCGTCACCTTGTCGAGTTCACGGTAGTCGATGCACATTCTGAACGTACCGTCCTTCTTTTTCACGAAAACTACTGGAGCTCCCCAAGGCGAAGAGCTTGGACGAATGAAGCCCTTTTCCAAGAGCTCTTGTAGCTGCTTTGACAATTCTTCCAATTCTGATGGAGCTAGACGATATGGTGCGCGAGCTATGGGTGCTGCTCCTGGAGCGAGCTCGATTTGAAATTCGACCTGACAGTGAGGCGGTAAGCCAGGTAAGTCTTCAGGAAACACCTGAGGGTAGTCACGTACAATTGGAATATCCTCCAGTTTCTTTTCCTTTACTGATGCATCCGAAACGAGTGCCAAGATTGCGGTGTGACCCTTCCGCAGACACTTCTGAGCCTTCAAGAAAGAGATGATGCCAACCACAGCACCACTCTTGTCACCTTGAACTTCGAGGGGTTCTTGACCAGAACGTGGAATACGAATGATCTTTTCGCTGCATAAGATCTCTGCCTGATGTTGGGATAACCAATCCATCCCTATGACGATGTCGAAGCTTCCCAAGGCTATGGGAATAAGGTCGATGGAGAAAACATGACCGGCTAAGACAATACTACAACCCCTGACTATCTGCGTGGCTTCTAAACTCTTACCATTAGCTAGTTCTACGACGTGTTTGGTGTTTAGGGGTGTTGATGTACGTTTTAACAATTTACTAGCCTTCACAGAAATATAACTTGTATCCGCACCCGAATCAAATAAAACAGTAACATAAATATCGTCAAGGAGAAACTTACCCATAACCACATTGGGATCATTCATTGCATCTCCTCGTCCTAACACGAAAGCTCGACCCCTTGCCTCGTTGCCATTGTTGTTGTTGTTTCCCCCGTTGTTGTTGTTCCCGTTGCCCTGGTTATTGTTGTTGCGATTCTGGTTCTGGTTCAGTTGAGGACAGTCGCGTTTGAAATGTCCTTCAGCCCCACACTGGAAACATCCCCGGTTTCCACGCTGTGGCTGCTGCTGCTGTGGGTTCTGTGGAGCTGGTTGTTGCGGTTACTGGTTCTGATTTGCAGGCCGTGGGCTCCTACAGTCTTTGGCCTCGTGACCCATCTTGAGACATCTTTGACAACGACCCTTGTTGCACTGGCCGCTGTGGTGTCTGTTGCAGTTGTGACACTTGGGGTGAAACCCTTGATACCTTCTCTGTCTGTGACCACCAGAGGATTGCTGACTAGGACTCTGGTAGTAGTCAGTCTTTTGCTTCTGAGCTTGAGATTGAACTGTTGCTGAACCTTTGCTAGAATCCCCATCCCACTTTCTTTTGTTGTCACTGAGTGTAGTGGGAGTAGCGGCTGAAGTGGTAGCACTGATGCGTTTGGGCAACTTGTTTTGTTCCACCGCCTGATCTGTGAGGCGATGAGCAAGACGCTGGATGTCTTGGATGTTGTCGAGGTTAGCCGATGTAACATGGCTCTGAATTTCTGAGGCTAGACCCTTGAGGTACAACTCGATGCGTTTGATCGGAGGGTCTACCATGGTAGGACACAGAATAGCCAGTTCGTTCGATCGCTTCATGTAAGCTTCTATCTCTGACCCCGTCATCTTCAAGTGATAAAACTCATTCTCCAACTTGTGGATATCATCCCTTGTGCAGTACTCACGCTTGATAAGTTCCTTGAAATCGTTCCAGGGTGTGGCGTTAGCAGCTGCCAACCCTAAGATCTGAACTTGGGCGTTCCACCAAGTTAGTGCTATTCCTTCTAGCGTGCCAGTGGCGTATTTCACCCTGCGAGCCTCAGGGCATTCACACATCTCGAACACAGACTCGAGCTTTTCAAACCAGTGGAGGAGTCCAACTGCCCCCTCTGTGCCGCTGAAAGTACTTGGACGACAGTCCATGAAGTTCTTAAAGGTGCAAACTTGCTGCTGCGCTGGTTGACCTATTGTGTACGAATAGGGCAAAGTTTAAACACAAGGGCTAGTTTAGGAGTGTAGGATCTAATGATGCTAGTGTAAGTTATGACTACAGGATATACTACCTGCTTGAGCAGCTGCAAGTGCCGCAACAACTTGAGCTTGAACGAGAGCCTCTAGCTGGGCTTGAGTCATGTTAATTCGTCCAGACATGATCTTCATAGTAAAAGTAACGTAAGTGAGATTGGTTCGCGAGTAGGGCGATGACAGAAAAGCGTAGGCACGTAGGTATTCTCATGTAATAAAGTCATGTGTATCTAAACGTAATGCGAGCAAAGTTCTATATAGTTCTAGCATGCAGGTAATAATCATAAACCTTATTACCTAGGATGTCGAGTCTTGCACGTGCAGCGAAGCGTCGTTGTGGATCGTTGAGAGCACTGTTCTGGTTATAGTCTGGTTTTAATAAAAACGTTTTCCCATATTAAAACCAAGTTCTCTATAACCAATGGCTCTGATACCAATCTGTCACACCCCCAAAATCCCACACGCGGAGTACCACCGCTTGGAGGCGTGACATGACCAGGATCAAGCCACCAATCATATTGAACATGTAATAAATAGTAATAATTATCCATCAATACGAAAGGTGTTTATCAAACCAACATAATTAAGTGTAGCGGAAGCATTAAAGTAAAACCCAAACATAAGTGTTTAGTAAGCATTCACGAATCCTTGTCCACAATGACCCGCTCCTCCTTGTGCAAGCTCCATATGATACCTAAGGTCCTGCAAGGCATGCAGCAGATAATCAACAACTAGTTGAGCGAGTTCACAGAAAGTAAGTTCATAACAGTATTGCGTAAGTTCATCTAGTGGGGGCTTCCCTTACAAGTATATACTACTGGTGAGGGGTTCTCACATTTATCCTTTATAATGGGGGCTTCCCATTATGGTACTTACTAGACTATTTACAACCATGTGTTCTTCTTAAACCGAGAACAGGAATACGTACAAGGTCACGCAGGATTTACGTGAGTGCCCTTCCCCGAGGACAGTGGTACGCGTGGGGTTTACGTAGGATTTACGTAAGTGTCCTTCCGACCCGGAAGACAGTAGTGGGTGTTAGATTACGCAGGATTTACGTAAGTGTCCTCCCGACCCGGGAGACAATGGTAGATACTAATTTACGTAGGTTTTACGTAAGTGTCCTGACTATCCTGAGGACGATGGTCTATAGTCTAGTGATTGCGTAAGTTCGAGTAATCATTCCATATCAAACATTCCAACCCAATTCCCAACCCAGGAATCCCATGCCTTGGCTGTGTGAACTCACCTTGGATTGCTCGGCAGATACACTAAAGAAGAGGGTTCTTGAACTAAGGGTGGTCAACCACGTCCTAACAGGGTTACCATACAAGTCAGGTTTTGACTTAAA
This sequence comes from Helianthus annuus, assembly GCF_002127325.2. NCBI lineage: Eukaryota > Viridiplantae > Streptophyta > Magnoliopsida > Asterales > Asteraceae > Helianthus > Helianthus annuus. The sequence goes on along the minus strand of NC_035446.2, from coordinate 47,525,362 downwards.
GTAATACACGTATAAACCATAGCAAACACGTACAATATATTAGCAACCACGTATATATCATAGCCACACGAAATCAGTCAAAGCATAACATATTCAGCTTGTGCGTTTCGGAGGATTGGGCCATCTAACTTGTGCGGGCCCAACCACCTTGTGCGATACAAAAGTCTAAGCCCAAACACTACCCGGCCCAACATATAGGTAAACAGTACAAACAAATCCGGCCTGGATCAGCTAAGTAGTTCAACAGTATGTTCAGCCCATTTAGAAATCGTTTAGGGGACTTGTGCGATGTGAATCGGGCTTTGTGCGATTGACATTGGGCTTGTACGGCCCAAACAGTATAACGGATCAACTTGTGTGATTTATGTGGGTTGTGCGATCTGACCAGCCCAACCCAACATGTCCACCGGCCCAACAGTTAACTAATCCGATAACCTTGTGCGATCCCACAGTTCTTGTGCGACTGAGGATCTCTTGTGCGGTCAAGACATCTTGTGCGACCGGATGGCTTGTGTGATCGGACCAGCTTGTGCGAACGGACCTCTTGTACGATCAAGAGGTCTTGTGCGACCGACTGGCTTATGCGATTGGGCTCTTTGTGCGATTCGTTCAATCATTCCAAAAATCAAGCAAATTCGGTTACAACAATCACTACCAGTTTCCTTATTTTCATATCAATCAATTAACACAATATCCAAACATATGATTAATCTAATATCGATCAAACAGGCCATTACATCATGAATTCGTATGAACCCTAGTTTGATTCAATCATGAACAAAACTCAAAACATTTAAATATGTAAATCCTAGATTCGTGTTCTTGATCCCTATCATCGAATATGTGAACAATATCCAAACAACATCACACAACAGCCGATTTGTCGTACATCCGATCTAAATCATCAACATCATTTTTATCATACGATCATCAACCTATCTCGATCCATACATACTAAACATGTAAACCGATTATCAAGAACACTATATATCATTAATTAGCAACATCCAATCATACAACAATCTGAATATATAACATGGTGGCCGATTAACATCTCTTATGCTTAAACATCATGTTCATCATACATACAATACTAAATCATTTAATCAAATCGTGAAGTCATAACATGTTCATAACACACTAATCATAAGGCAATAACCGATTAGGATAAGATGAGAGCGATCCGAATCACAAGCTTCGAGAAAGGGAGTTGTGGCTGCCGTCGAGTTTAGAGAGGAGAGAAAGAGAGTAGGGTTTCTTTGTGTGTGTGAGGTGATTGTAACAATTGAAGGTACATGAGTGTTTACACATTTAAGAGGAGTGGGCCGAGCCCAACTTGTTGGCCTATGGGTCCGCGTACAAACCACACGGCCCAAGGAGGTTTGTGCGATCGAGAGAGGATTGTGCGATTTGTGTGGTTTGGACATGATTAACATACATACATACACATATTACACAATGCACATAACAAACACATCCTTAAATAATATATTTCACATAAGCACGTAGCGTTACAAGATAGGTCTAAAGTACGAGTTGTCACAGTAGGTAAGGTCGTTGAAAGTGTGTTGAAAGAAGAGTCGGTTGAAACAGGTAATTCTGAATCACAAGATGAAAATGAAGGTAATTTTCATGATGGATATCTTAAAAACACAAAATCCGAGAAAAGTTTGAATGATGATTCAAAAGGATTGGTTTATACCATGATTGGATCGGACAAATTATTCTTAGATGTTGTATTCCTGATTCAGAATGTGATTTCAGAAAAGATTGACAAAGTTTTCAAAATGGTTGAGATTGAAAAATCTGAAATTTCAAAGTTTGCTGGTAAAGGTCACAAAACTTTTTATAACAAACCTGGTTTCAAGAAGAAAAACATGAAGGCTGGGTTGGGTTATAAGAAGAAACAAAATGGGAAGAAAAATGAAATGCCAGGTTATCAGGAAAAAATGAATTTTGTTCATGGAAAAACTTCAGAAGAAGAGAAAGAACTAAAATTTTAGACGACAGTCTAATGACGAGTTCTTAGCTCAAAAGAAAAAGCAACAACCACAGGTCAAAGATGTATCCAAGAGAACATGTTTCAAATGTGATCAAATTGGACATCTTGCACGCAAGTGTCCAAATCTGAAACCTGTTGATGTTAACAAAAAGAAGTCTGAAAATGTTGAGAAACAAAAATCTGAGGATGTGAAACAAAGGTCAACCAGATTTGATTCGAAACAAACTTGGAGATACAATACAAATAAGTTTGCTTCTTGGAAATCAAACCCGAATAGATTCGATTCAAGACAGACCTGGAATTCTCACACACCCAGATTCAGAACAACACAAAGTTGGAAAACATCAGTTGATATGACAAAACCTCAACAGTTTTGGAAACCAAATGTTGTTGTTCAAAATTAAAATGTTTAAAAAGACTCACATTTTTACAAAAGAGGTGCTTCAAAAGGTCAAACTTGGTCAGTTAAGAAACCAATGATTTCAAAAGTTGATGAAAAAGTTGAAGTCAAAATTGATAAGATATTTGTGAAAGATGACAAAGATTTTCCGACATTAAACGAAGTTTATTGTGTTGAAATGCCTAAGGTCAAATAGACCTGGGCTAAATTGTTCAAGTAATTGAATACTTTGAATGTGCAGGTGCTCAACAAAACCAAAGATTGAAAATGGAAGCTGGAGCAGCCTGGCGCAACGAGGAGAGGAGGCTGCTGAACCCTTTGTTGGTTAAAACAGGGAGTTTGTTTGATTTCTGTATATAAATAAACAATATTTCAAAAACCCTAAAAACCAAAAAAATTTAAAAACCAAAAATATGTTTACATTTTGTCAAAAACTTGAAAAATCAAAAATATGTTACTTGAATATGCCGAAACCCTCACGACGTAACAAACATGATTAATTTCACAAGATTGAAAAATGGTTTTCAAACTGTAAAATATTAGTGTGTTGTAAATCATGGGGGTATGTTATATTTTTTTTTAAATCAGTACATGAGAAGTAGAAAAAGGATGGCGAGACAAAGCTATCTACATCGGTTATCAAATTTTCTTTAAATGGTTTTGCATTTTAGGGGGAGTAATATTGTTAGAAAATACAAAAACATTTGAAAATTTGAAAAAGCCAAAAACATGATAAAATTCAAAAAAGAGTTTTTGTGTAAAAAGAGGAAATGATAGTACATCAGTAGACAATCACAGTACGCTAAAGAAATGGAATGTTTTAATGTGATAAACGGTCTCACTGATGATGTGCCAGTAGATTTTTACACGCTTAGTAGATTGTATTCGAGATATAAACCTAAAAATCAAGATTTACTTATTTCGTGGGGAACATCTCTCGGATATATAGGTAACCCCTGAAATCTTGTTTGAAGGGCTTTCTATTTCTGACATACTAGGTCTTTGTGCGTGGTGATATCTGGGGTATTATACCTGGACTTCTGATTTTGCGGGAGCAATAGCCTAGTCCTCGTATAATACTTTGCAAAAGCTTTAATCTTTAAAGCCAGCCCTCTGCTAAAAAATTGAGAAATATCGAAAGATATGTATCAATGGCAGTTGAAGAAAAGATCCCCAAACGGGACACACCTAAAGTCGAGCCGTCATCTCTTTGCTGAACGGAAGTTCTGACCTGAGCTCTCACGGTCTCGCATTAACCCGTTTACAGATATCATTAGGTGCACATTCACCTGTAAGACTGAATATAGGAGTCTGGATACGAGAGTATATTCTGAGGTGGGACACGCGAATAAGTTAAGTCCTTAATACACTAAATTTGTATCTCGAAACAGTTGAACTTTGAGTGAAAATTTAAGTGGATCGGTATACTGACAATCTAAGTGAATCGTTTAGAACTGAAAGTGTTTAAAGCTCAACGGTACTAGTGATTTGTCAAAAACTGATATGATCCTCTGACACGAACTCAAACAAAAATATTGTCTGTAAATATGTTTGTAAATATTTCTTTACTGCTTTATGTTTCAGGAAAATACAAAAAGATTTTGATTCATCATTATTTTCGACAACCGATGTCTGAGAGCTGAGTTTCAAAATCTGAGTATGTTGATCGTGTTTCTGAAAATAAAACAAGTTCATTAATTTGAAACTTGAATTTAAAAATCAAAAAAACCAAAGACAGTTTGTGATATCTCCAAGGTCATTAGTTTGGACTTGGATGATTAACTGTGAGGGATTTGGATGCTTATCTTGTTAAAGAGTCAGTTTCTGATTTTGTTCGCTGAAACTGCAAAATCTTGAAAAATTGATTGATAGGGGAAGTGATTAAGAAAGTTTAAAAGAGCCAGATTACGATTTCTAGACAATTTCAAAAGATTGTTACTTATAAAGGTTTGAGAATTTGCAGATACCAGATTACGATCCTGACAGCATAGTCTAAGGGGGAGTCTAAAGACGAGCTCAAAGCAAGGGGGAGCTTGTAACCGGAAAGCAAGGTGACGATCCCCAAAGCACGGAAGCTTGACGAAAGGGGGAGCCTGAAGAAAGGTGTTTATGAAAGAGCCAGAAGCAGATCCTGGTATAGCATTAAAGATAGAAGCTGATCGAAGAAGATAAAGATTGATGGATGCTTACAGTGTTAGACAATTTGGTTAGAGCAAAAATGTCAACATCCAAGGGGGAGTTTGTTAGTGCACTATGTCTGTTGACTTCGTCTTGTATCATGTCATGTAATAGAATTGGTAGATCAGGGCTCGTAGTACGAGGAATTAGATTTTAGGAGGTTTAGGGTAATTCCGCACGAAATTACCTAGGTGGTAATTCCGCTTGGAATGGTTAATTCCGCTCGAGAGTTAATTCCATTTGAGATTAACATGGTTTTATCTATCTTACTATTATTTCAAACCTGTATACTCGCCAATACATTTTTGTATTGACATTATTTTAACTTATGTTGCAAGTTAATCGCAGGTTATCTCGAATCAAGATTAGGCTACGATAGATACACACCTAGACTTTTATCAATTTATTGTATCTCTTATTTGAACTATTTGTACTTGACCTTGTATGACATTAGTATGGCCATGAAGTGAAATTAATTAATATTGTCGCAATCTTAGTGTTATGGATTCTCTCGAGCAATCTCGTCGCTTAGTGCCACATCCCGATGTTTCCGCCATCGGTTGGGGTGTGACATATATATATATATATATATATGGGATGGATCATGAGAAAACTAGTTTAAATAAGAAAACCAAAAAACTAACTAAAAAAGCCTAAAAAACATACCAATTTTTTTAATTTTTATAAAAAAATCGCATGTTTATATGCATGGAAAAAAATTCAAAAAATGTTTTTTTTGTTGTGTTGCACATGTGCACTATTACGGATATAGTGCACATGTGTAGTACACATATAATGCACATGTAAAGTACAACAAAAAAAAATTTTGAAAAATTTTTTTATATATAAAAACTAGCGATTTTTTATAAAAAAATTGTAAAAAAAAAATTTGGTATGTTTTTTAGCATTCTTTTAGGTTTTTTTTTAGTTAGTTTTCTAATTTTCTCATTTATATGTAGTTTTCTCATGATCCTCTCCCTATATATATATATATATATAGAGAGAGAAACGGGATCAGGAGAAAACGCTCAAAAGTGTAAGAACGGTGAGAACGCTTCTGGCCCAACACGTGTCACGTCGCTTAGAAAAGGGCGGAGGGGCTTTTTGGTCCTTTCAATGTTGTTTTAATTTTTGGTTTTTGAGATTTTTGGCATTAACCAAATTCAATAATTAATGGCGTTTTAATGGTTCCATTGTATCAACATTTTGGCTTTTATGGCGTTTATTCACAACATATGCCATTGGAGCCCGGGGGTAGGAAATCTATTTGAATGGCGTTTTTGAAGGGGTTTTAAACAAGATGGCTCATTGTTCTATTATTTTTTTATAAACATTTTGGCGTTTGGGTTATCTTGCCATTTTACAATTGTTGGATTATATTTCAGCCACAGTAAAAAAAAATACAAGCGAAGAAAATAAATTGAAAATCCTAATCGGATCTCTCTTCACAATATTCACTGTCACCAGTCTCTCTGTTTTTTGATAGTACAATAACTGACACCAAAATATGGCATTTTATGTAAAACTTAACAAACCCATCGGTTTGATTATTTTGCCTGCTCGTCTGTTATAGTGGCTTTTTTTCTGGATTTTTGGGGACATAGATCTATGACATGTGGGTGGGTTTTTCGCTTTTTCTTCATGTTGATCTTCATCTTTATCATCATCCCACTCTACAGTGTCATTGATCTCTTCTCCTCATCCAAGCCTTCTTCAAGAACAAAAAATACAAATGTCATATGACTGGCATTAGTATCTTTTTCTTGAAATTTTATCCATCTCATGCAGCAAAATCTTACTGAGTTACTTGCCTCCCTAACAATTCATTCAGTGAAACTTGATGAATAACAATACTGAATATCTAAGAAAGCATATTAGTCATCTTGATTTTTTTGGCATTTTACAATGAGTGGTATCTTAGTAGTATTGGCGTTTGTTTTTTTTTTTTTTTTTTTTTTTTTTTTTTTGGTTTGATCAAATGGAAGATGCTGAGATGTATCGTTTTATAGGATCTCTTTTTGGCGCGTAAGTTAGGCGGTGCGTTATTATAATAAAGTATTCGTCTTTTCAGTTACTGTTTGTAATTATTTTTTTACAAGCTTTATCTCTGAAGTCTGTAACACGTCCCATCTTTCAAATTTGGTGTTTTAGATTCTAATATAATAAATTTTCCCTATCTTCAGTTTTTCTGATTTGAAGTTACTGTTTCTTGTTACATTTTCAAGTTTGTTTTTTATTTTTTATTTTTTTGTGTTTTTTATAATAATTTTTTAATCTAATTTTATTATAGTTTGAGAGTTTTTGGTGGGGCGTTTTAACTGGATGATATCGTTTAAAGAAGCATTTTGGCTGTTTTGGCGTTTTTATTATATATGGCGTTTTATTATATACAACAATCAACTGAAAAGGAAAATAAAAAAAAAGAATACATAAAAAAAGTTTTTTTATAATACTTGTCGAAAGTCATTTTATGATGGTTTGATAAACGCCAAAGGCGTAAGACATTTGCTTTTTTGGCGTTTTATTAGATATGGCGTTGTTTATTAAATAACAATCAACTGAAAAAGAAAATTAAACAAAATAAATATTGATCTTCAAATCTTCACTGTCACCAGTCTCTTTCTTCTTTTGAAGCATCTTCATTGGCTGTTTCGACTTTCGTATGAAATCAGCCTCTTTTTCTATAATTTTTGTCCATCTCATGCAGCAAAAATGTTATTGATTTTATACTCTTTTAGCCAAAATGTTATCTTTTTTGGCGTTTTACCGATAAAAAGAACACCACAAATAAACCATCTTAAAACTGTAAATTTAATCATACTAAAATCAATAAAGTGTTGCTGTATGGTGTTGGATAACATTGTTAATCCTAAGTTAAGAAGTATAACTGACAATGTTGTCCACACCATACAACTACACTTAATTGACAGCAATATATTTGATGTTTGGGGTTTCTGGCGTTTATCAGTCTAGTGGTATATATTAAATATGGCGTCTGGGGTTTTTGTTTTGTGTTTTTTTAATTGAATGTCTAAGTTGTTGTATATATAGGATTTTTTGGCGGTTTTTTTAAGCGGGATTTTACTATAATTAAGTTTGGCGTTTTATATCTAATGGCGTTTTGTAACAACTCTTACTAAAATTATTACTTATTATGTTAATTGTCCAATAAGGAAACCCTAATTAAGAAACCCAAGTAATTCTGCATAAACCCTGAAATTTTCAGAACAATCAGAATCAGGATCAGGGCCCCTAAAACTCAAGGGGGGTAAACCCTAATTGACGATTATCTTCATAATTCGTTGTAGAATGGGAATTTCGTTGATTCGCTGACTCACCCAGGCTACAAAACACACGAAGCAACCCTATGCTAGAAGTGAACCCGTCGCGACACGCGACAGGACCAGTGGTCCCTGTCGCGACACGCGGGGGAAACCATTTTCCAGATATAAATAGAGGGGGTTGGCACTTGAATTCTGATGTTCGTTTGACGTTCAAATTCCAATTATACGCTGAGATATCGTTTAATTACTACAAACACACACGAATCACTAAACGCCGCCGCGATAAACAGGGTAATAACTCGATCGCTATTACGATTCAAGGTCCGATCGATTGAAACTATCCAATGAATGTTTAAGTGCTGCTCAAATTGGGTTTATACTTTGTCATTCATCGTTAGTTCGATGGATGTTTAAGTATCGCACTTTGTCATTTGTTGTGAGGGTTTAATCTCGTGAGTTGTCGTAAATGTTGTATTAGTTACTAACCCAGTTCGTGTGCATTGTTACTTAAAGTAGGTTAAACAGGCTAATCAGTAGACTAAACTCCGCCCGCATAAATCTGCAATGCGAGTCATTCTCTTTTTACCAAACTTGCTTTCAAAATCATGTTTGTTTTCCAAGTTATAATTACAGGGATTAAGTCTTTGTAGTCTTCATTACAGCCGGTATGTGGGGTTTTGTATACATTACTTGTTATCCATCACCATTGGACAACGAGATATCCAAGGGGTGATATGACCATAGTCACAGACACCATTGGACAACGAGATAGCCAATGGGTGGTCGAGTGACAAATACCGTGGGTATATGGTTGACATGCAGAAACATTGTAATCGCTCTTAATACTGTAAATTATAACAAAAAGTATCGTTTTAGATAAAAAGAATGATTCACTCAGTATTTCCCCGCTGACAAAAGCTTTTTCAAACATGTTTCAGGTGATCTGTTGTGATCCAGGAAAAGTGCCGTGAAGCACTATAAGGTTAAGGAAGTGGCTCAAAATAAAGAAATAAAGAAACATGTTTTGTAAAATAAAGATTTCCCAGTGAAATCACTTTATTGTAAATTACAGGGTTTTATCCCTAAATTATGTAATGAAGTAAACGGGCATTTTTATTAAAAGATCCTGTATTAAAGACTTCCGCTGTCGCCTAAATTAAATAACACGGGGTTCCTGGTCCACGGCTTTTGACCGGGTCAAACCGGGGCTAGGGCCGTGACAGGAAAAGGTGGTATCAGAGCCACTGATTTAAGCTAATTAAGTATTTAGCAAAATTCTTAATTTCACTTATTGCCATTTTTTGATTATATGTTTTATTATTTGGCTATTTGTTAGTTACAGTATGGGTAAACAAAGACTTTCAGACATCTATCATCAATTAGATAATACACCAAAAGATAAAAGGGTCATCATCCTCAAAACACTCCACAGATACTGGAGAAGGAATATTTGTTCGTAAAGCACAGTTTGAGAAGCCACTTTCTTCCAGTAAAAGAAGTTTGATTATTAGGAAAAGTCAGGAGAAAGAAAAGAAATCATAACCAAAGGAAGTGAAGGTTAATCAGGAAACCCAGAAAATAGGCAAAAATCCACCATGGGAAGACAAATTAGATGAAAAATGGGCAGATCTTTATATATTAGCCACGGTAGCAGTAAATACCAACCTTTAAAAAAAACTATCAGTACCCTGAACCAGTATTAGTAACTATATTACCTACAAGCCAGAAGCTCCAAAGAAAAGTTTACCCAGTAAATAAATAAGTTATAATAAAACCTAGTATGTTTTGATTTTCAGTTGTCCTTTGTATTAAATTAATCACACGGTATGCAATAAATCTTAAATGTTTATTTGTAAAATTTTGTTATAAAATTTTAACTTAGCATTTTGTGTGCCTTTTGCATATATGCTAAACAGCATGAATGAGTTATCTAAAGCCCTTCAGAATCTCAATCTCTATCCTGTACCAATAGAAGTTTCCAACGACTTTACTGGTTACATTGCTGATGTGGAGGAACCTATGGAATTTCAAGCTCCACCTCCGGAGAAATCAGTGCCTAAGAAAAGAAGAAGATATGTAGGATGGAGAAAAGTACGCAGGAGGAAACCAGCAACTAGGAAAATTCCCAAAATAGAAAATCCTATGGATAAAGGAAAAAGGGATCGAGATCGGAGAAAATTCTAGGCAACCGGGAATAGAAATCGGGGAAAGTTCTAAGCAAACTGAAGAATTTCCATTTCAGGAGGAATTAGATCATCTACAGGCAAGTTGTGATATCATTAGACCTATCACCAACAATCTCTACCCTTATCCTGCTGAAACCCAACTTCCAATAAATTTGGAACCAGCTATTCCAGACCCTCTAATGCACACCCAGCCTTTAGGAGAAATGGACGAGTGGTGGACTAACGACTGGCAGTTTCAAAACCTTCTTAATAACCCGTACACTTTCTTCCCTCAGTTCGACCCAGAACCTATACCAAACCCACCGATGAGTAATGAAAACTTAGCCGAACTCCGCCATTTAGGCGAGGAGCTGATAGGTGCAGGGAATAGGATCCGGGAGGTGGGAGAGCAAATCTCCTGGAAGTACAACGAGAGGGAACGTGGGGTTAGGAGGCTGTTTTTGTATAATAACAATAGTAATAAAGAAATATAAACTCTGTAAAATAGTTTAAAAATAAAACTTCTGTAAAATAACAGTGTGTACGGATGCCTAATATGATCTATAAAAAAATGGAAGTCGAGAAATCGACAATTTTGGCTATACGTGTGTTGTAAAAATTTGTGTGCTTATGTGCAATTGTTTGTTATATTTTTATTTTGACACTAATAATTTACACCTATAATAATTACCAGATGGAAAATTCTGGTAATGATCCAGTTAATGAAGTGAATCAATCTGAGCAAAATCAGGAAAATCAATTCATGACCAGGCAAGATATCGAGAATATCGTTGCTCAAGGGATAGCCAATGCTATTCCAGCAATCCTGGCTGCTGCCCAGAAACCTGCTGAACCTCAACAAATTATTCCTAGTAAACGTACTCAAGAAGATAACTGCAGTAATAGCATAAACGGAGGCGGCAACCACACTCATCACGATAATGATCCACGACAATCCCCACTTCCTAAGAAAATAAAAGCTGCAACGCCTGGTTGCACTTACAAAGAATTTCTTGCTTGTAAACCAGCTGAATTTGCAGGCAATGAAGGGGAGACTGTGACACTGCGTTGGTTAGAGAAAACCGAAGCAGTAATTATGATAAGTAAATGTGCTGAAGAAGACAAGGTTATGTATGCTTTGCATCTTTTTAAAGAAGGGGCGCTAGAATGGTGGAATACGGTACTTTAAGCCAAAGGAAGAAATATGGCCTATGCCACGAATTGGGAAGAATTTAAGCAACTAATGGAAAGAAAATTCTGTCCCGAGTATGAAAAGGAACAAATGGCAAATAAATTCCTGAGCCATCGTATGGTTGGTGTAGAATGTCGAGGATATACTTCAACATTCTTCGAGTATGCGAGAGTGGTACCAACCTTGGCTTCGCCAGAACCGGTGCTTATTTCCCGTTATATTTGGGGATTGATTGGCGAAATCCGTAATATCGTTAAAGCTGCGAGACCTCACACTATAGACGATGCGGTAGAATTAGCTAACACCCTAACTGACGAACTGGTACGTACAAAAGAAGAAAATCGAAAAAAGGAATTGGCTCAGAAAATTACCCAAGGATTTCGTATGGGTAATAATAACAGGTTCAAGAAGAGGGGAGTCGGACAATCTTCCACTCCGCTTTTCTGCAGGAATTGCAGAAAGAAACATTTTGGAAAATGCAATGAAACCTGTAGCTTTTGCAAAGCTATAGGACATCGTGAGGAAGATTGTAGGAAAAAGACCAGGATCTGCTATAACTGTGGAGAAACTGGGCATTTCAGAACTGAATGTCCCAAACTGGTCAAACCAACAGACAACAAAGCTAAGACAACCGACGGAACTACTAAAAAGAATGCTAGAGCATTCCAGCTGACCACTCAAGAAGCAGAACTCATTCCCGATGTGATAGCTGGTACGTTTCTAGTTCACAACGTGTATGCAAAAGTATACTCTTTGACTCTGGTGCAAACCAAAGTTTTATTAATACTTCATTCTGCCAAGCTCTTAATTTACCATTGACCAATCTTAGACAGATTTTTACAGTCGAAACGGCAGATGGAAATTATGTTAGCATAGATAAGGTTTTGCGAGAAGGAAAGATAGAACTCTTAGGCCATAAGTTTTCCGCAAACATGTTACCTATGAAGTTAGCAGGATTCGATGTGGTATTAGGAATGGATTGGTTAGTAGCCAACCATGCTAGAATTCTCTGTGATAAAAATTCTGTAGAAATCCATACACCTACAGGAGAAGTAATTTCAATCAGAGGAGATAAACCTCGAAAGCCACTGAAATTCATTTCAGTAATGAAGTTGGCTAGTTATTCAAGAAAACAAGAAGCAGTGTACATGATTCAGTAATCATTAACACAAAAAGTAAGGAACTTAAGGAAATTCCAGTAGTCTCATAATACTCCGATGTATTCCTAGAAGAATTACCCGGATTACCACCCGATAGGGAAGTAGAGTTTAGAATTCATCTAATTCCTGGAACTACACCAATAGCCAAAGCAGCTTACCGGCTAGCACCCACTGAAATGCTAGAATTGAAAAAGCAGTTAGATGAATTACTAAGCAAAGGATTTATAAAACCTAGTCCATCCCCTTGGGGAGCACCAGTGTTGTTTATGAAAAAGAAAGATGGATCGATGAGAATGTGTATTGATTATAGGGAATTAAATAAGGTTACAATTAAGAATCGATACCCATTACCTAGGATTGACGATCTTTTTGATCAACTCCAGGGAGCTAGGTATTTTTCAAAGATAGACTTACGCTCCGGATATCATCAGTTGAAAGTACAAGAAGAAAACATACCTAGAACTGCTTTTAGAACTAGGTATGGTCATTATGAGTTTACAGTCATGCCCTTCGGACTAACAAATGCTACTACAGCATTCATGGACATGATGAATCGGATTTGTAAACCATACTTGGATAAATTCATAATTGTCTTTATCGACAATATACTTATTTATTCCAAAAGTCAGGAAGAACATTGTGAGCACCTGCATGTACTCTTAACTTTGTTAAGAAAGGAAAAGTTTTACGCCAAATTCTCGAAGTGTGAATTCTGGCTACAAGAAGTGCAATTTTTAGGGCATATGGTGAATCACGAAGGTATTCATGTAGATCCTTCTAAGATAGAAGCAATCACCAAATGGAAGGTCCCGCAAACAGCTATGGAAATTAGAAGCTTTTTAGGCTTAGCTGGATACTATAGACGATTTATAAGGATTTTCTAAGATAGCTGTACCTTTGACTAAATTAACCTGTAAAGCAGTTAAGTTTGAATAGGGACCTAGACAAGAAGAGGCTTTTAAGATATTAAAGCAAAGGTTGACAAATGCTCCAATTCTAGCCTTTCCAGAAGGAGAGGAAGATTTTGAGGTATACTGTGATGCTTCAAAATTAGGGTTAGGATGTGTGCTAATGCAACGCAAGAAGGTAATTGCATATGCCTCAAGACAATTGAAGAAGCACGAGGAGATGTTGGGATTGAACCCTACCAGAGGAACAGATAATGTAAAGCCAAAACCCGGTCACAATAGTGGATTCACAATAAGCAGATGTTTACACTAAGCTCTCCCCTTGACAGTGGATACCTATCTGCTGATACGCTCTAAACACTGCTCAGAAGAACAATTGATGAACCAAACACTGATGGAACAACTAAAGACTGCTGAAGACAAACACTGAGCTCTATCTACTGCTGTCTCTTAAGTACTGCTGAAGATCCAAGCACTACTCATTCAAAGACTGATCACCTTTTGAAGAAAGCACTGATGATCAAATAATCAGTGCTTAGGCTACAACAGTTGAACGTGGGCAGTGTTAGACTTGTTTTGTATTGTATTATCAATCAGCTGTTAGACATCAGTAGTTTTGTATAGATCAGTGTCTATAGTTTGTTAGGCTGTTAGAAGTCACTATCATGGTGACGTCAGCTGAAGTACATCAGTAGTTTGGTTTGTCTATAAATATAACAGTACTCTGTACTGTTATATTTGATTCGTTTTGAGTGAGTTCTTCTCCTCAATTCAATCCTTTCATCTTGTGCAACCAACTCTGAAGTATCAGGCTAAGGGGGAGTTTTAGTCTGTAAGCTTGCATTATAACCTTTTGATTTTCATTGTAATCATTCGACTCAAGGTGAAACAAGTGTTTAAACATACTATTCTCTTCTATGTTTGTGTTTACAAATTTTGTATTCATTTCTGCTGCACTTTACATCATTTCATATATTCTGAATGTTTAATTCATACAAACGAGCACAGTCATGAGAGCCTCGGATCTTAACAATTGGTATCAGAGCGTGGACAGTCAAATTCGATCTAACAATCAATTTGACATAACAGTTCAGCTCACAATTCATTGATACTGAGGTTGGTTGTATTCAGTTGAAAAACAGAGTAACAAGTGAATCATGATCAAAATGATTATTCAGAAACTCTGTAAAACAACCAAGATGTCATATGACACACAAACTTCACGCAACAAGTGATATCATGCACAAGTCACTCATAGTTTTCAGATCGGAAAAGTATCTGTTAAATTATGAGATCGTTTGATATTTTCAAAATTGATTTCAACTGTTGTTACGAAATTTGTGATGTTTTTACATTTTACACTAAAGTATGCACCTCTGTTCAGCTAAACCTATGTTCATCTAAACACTAGTGTTCTGCTAACAAAGAAAGAGGGAATTAAAACTTTAGTCAAAATTCTTATGTGTTCAAAGGCAGGTTGAGAATCCTCAAAAGGACCAAAACAACTTTGTCGAAACACATTAAGAAAATAAGGTGTCAAAACTGTCCTAATCATATGTGATGTGAGATCTGGTAATAAAACATGGACAAAGGTGGCCAGATTTCTCAAAACATTACTTGTGAATGGGAAGGGCAAAAAGGGAAAAATAAACAAATCTCAAAGTGTGGTTATCTCAAAAACCTTTGAATCCAAAAGGAAAAGAGTATAAGCACAAAACACTTCTGAGGTCAAAATTGGGTAAACAGTGGTCATCATGCAACTGAGTGCTTTCATCAATCCAGGAATTGTTCAGGTAACTATGGCATCTCCAGTGATTGTCCTTAAAAGAAGATTTACAATCAATTGACAAGAAAATGACCCCAAACAATGGTCAAAGTAACTTGAGAATGATATGATCATGAACACATTTGTAAAGCTGTCAGATCCTTTTGTTGATTTTCAAAACTTCCTTTAAATTTTTCTAAGGTGTCTTTCTTCTTAATAAAACCAGATATATATTACTTTTTATAATATATTCTGTACTTTTACTCATTTTTTATAGTAAAAGTTCATCTCTGGTCAGGATGTAATTTACTTGTTTTTGTGTAAAATTACTATCCTAAATCTGGTCAAAAGGAAATGGCACATATATCAAGGTCATGTTAAGCTCAAGTTTGATTATCACAGATCATAAATTGATTGCAAATTAATTTCGAACTACTAAGATACTCATGTTCTAGTTCAAGTAATTAGACACAAAATGAGCAGCTCTAGTAGAAATGTTTTCATCATCTGGGATGCTAAACCATTGTCTGGAATAATGGACATTTGGCCAAACCTTGAACAAAATTTCTATAGACAACTGCTGGCAATTTAATCGTGATAATGTACATCTAAAATGTATTTTGTTAAGAATAGCATCTCTGGTGCTCAACAGATGTTAGATAAGACAAAATTAAATTCTACATCTGAACAAGCAGATGCTAACATTATTTGTCAAAGGTTAAACCACTGCTGCACTATCAGTTGTTGCAATAAAAGTCTTCATTCTATTTTCTACCACTGTTGTACCTAAAATGTTATTGTGTATCAACATCTGCTCTCTAAAGTCTGTCCATTGCTGATAGCCAACCTCTGCTTTTCAAAAACACTGATGTTTAAAATCATTGTTCCATCCACTGATACACCCACTGCTTCATTTCATTACCGTTGTAACTACTGATGCCTGATCCATCAGTGGTTGTCAAAACAACTGTCCTCCATTATTTATCATTCCATCAGGGATTGGCACGTGGTCAGTTTTTAGCCGTCAGACCATTATAACCGCTGCCACATCAGCATTCACCTTTTCCCTAAATAAAACTCTGATTATACCCAAACAGGGTTTTACTGTCGAATTGAATTCCAAATATTCTCTTCTCAAAGCAGTTTCCAACCCTTCCTCTCAAAACATTCTCCGATTCTTCTTCATCAAAATGACGAAGTCAAAATCAAAATCAAAATCTAAACCA
Source organism: Helianthus annuus (assembly GCF_002127325.2). Taxonomy (NCBI): domain Eukaryota; kingdom Viridiplantae; phylum Streptophyta; class Magnoliopsida; order Asterales; family Asteraceae; genus Helianthus; species Helianthus annuus. The sequence continues at coordinate 47,509,082 of NC_035446.2, read as the reverse complement.
AAATCACCATCATCTTCAAAAGAGGTCGCTCAAACGACCGAAGAAATCTTTGAAATCCCATACAAATCACCTCATAACTACGTGGGTCTCCTCACAAAACCTACCGATAACCACACCTTCGACTCCATCATTGATACAATATCTGCATCAAAGTACAAAACTTTGTTGACAGTAGATGCTCCCATATACCTGCAAACCCAGAATGAGTTTTGGAAAAATGCAAATCTTGAAAAACAAGACAAGAAAGTAGTAGCCATTAACTCTTCGATACAGGGTAAAGCATTTCGAATCACCCCACAATCAATCTCAGAGGTCTTCAAACTCGATGATCTGAAAGGTAAAACTTCTTTTGATAAAACCGAGTTAAAAGCTGATTTTCTGAAAAGAGGGTATGCAGAACAATCAAAGGTAGATACCTTACAAAAAGGTTATTTTCCATCTGCACCCAGATTTTTATTCCACACACTTTTAAGTTGTGTTTCTAATAAAACAACAGCGTTTAATGAAATACCATTGAAGATTCAATGCCTAGGTTATGCTATTTTAAACAATAAAGATTACAACTATTCCTAGGAGATCTTCAATGACATGGTAAAGAATGTTGTCAGCAAATCATTTCTTCTTTTTCCAAGATTTCTGAGCTATTACTTTAAACAAAAATTTGAAAAAGAGGATGAAAATTTGCCCAAACAAGGTGTCCATTTTCAAATAAAAAGTCTAACATCTGAAACATTTTCAAGAATGATGGCACCAATAAAATTGAAAGCAAAAGAGCCTGAGCATATTTTAGAAACTGCCACTGATCCTCAGGCAACTTCTGTTGAGCCCACTGCTCCAGGTGATCAGAGCAGCACAGCCACTGCTCTGAAACCCACACCTGACATTACCAAAAAGACCAAAAGAAAACCATCCAGAAAACCCACCAAACCCAAATCAAAGGCATCTCTGGAAGATGAGGTCCCAGAGACAATGCCAGTGACAGCACAAAAGTCACAAATAACCACTGCTGCTACTTCCTCACAGCAGGTGGAAGAAATATCTCAACCCCAACCTCAAACTCCTCCTGCATTCTCACAAAAGGATCAGGTTGTAACCACAGGGACACCAAATTATGAAGCTCTGGATCCACTCGGATCTATCTTCCACAGTCCTGATCCTAAGGACATGTCTCTTTCAACACCCATACCCTCACCAATCATAATTCCACAATCAATAATACCCCTGTTGCATGTAGTTGATATTGCACAGACACAAACCAGTTCCTCTCTATCACCCATTACTGAGAGTATACCTCCACAAGTGACTGGGTCTGTTGCTTATACCTCTGCTACCCCAGCAACAGCTGAGGAGGTTACACCCCCTGAGTTACAAGTAACTCTCGGTGGTAGTTCAAGTGGAGCAGCAACTACAACTGTTGGATCAACAGATCTTCAGTTGGACAGTTGTTTCATCAATAAGACTCCCTTGAAGGTAATTTCTTCAATAGCAACATCGGTAGCCACTAGTGAGTTGATTCTAACCACCGGTTCCATCAAAGGTTTATCGAGTGCTGAAGAAAGAAGTCCCCAGTACCAAGAACAAGGGGCATCAATGGATGATTTTTGGGACTCTGTTCCAAAGCCACACGTTGGTACAACCACCACTGGTGGGGATTCAGATGATCCTACAAATGTAGGTGATGATTCAAAATATCAGGAATTGACGAAAAGAGTTGACAAACTTGAAGATTCAGTTGCTGAGATTAAAGATACGGTGCAAGAGATTTTGAGAGCTCAGAAAGCACAGACTACTGCTGTTCCTGCTCAAGCACCTGCACAACATGCATTTGCTGCAAATGAGCTTGGGAATATTTTCCAACTAATGCTTGAAAAACAGCAACACATGGTTGATCAAAAGCATGCTATTCAAGTACAAATGCTGACCAACATGGTGGAATCAAGGTTTAAAGACACTCAAGCAGATATCAAGGCTATAAAGGCCAGTATACAAAAGACTGCCCATGGTGAAAAAGTTCCATCTACCATCTTCTTCATGGATACACCCCTTGCAGATAATGCCAAAAAGGGGGAGAAAATCAAGTTGAGAAAGAAAGGAATTGAAGATAGGTTGTATATTGAACCAGAAGATACATAAGTAGTTAAAAAAACAGCTGATACAAAATCGTCAAATCAAACAGCTGATACATCAGTAGTTACAAATACTGCTGTCAGTAGCCAAACAGCTGCCTTATCATCAACACACACACCTCCAACACACATCACTCCATCACATGCCATCACAACCACTGTTCCACCTCCATCATCTACAATCATATCACCACCACTGCCTCCTGCCATAAAGCAGAAGACAGCAGATGTTACAACATCTGCTGTAATGACAACAGTGATTGAAACACCAGTTGTTTCAACCACTGTCAGTCAATCACAATCACAAACCACTGATGATGAGTCACCATCACCATCACCATCACCACCATCAAATACTATGTCACACCCTCCATCACCTGCTCAAAAGCAGAAGACATCTGCTGACATATCAGCAGTTGTAATGACGACAGAGGTTGTAACACCAGTTGTTTCAACCACTGTTAGTCAAACATCCGCCACTGATCTCATCATTCCAACACCACAACCTCCAAAGTCTCACAAAAGAAAAAGAGAAACAACACAGGCTACTGATGAAAAGTATGATCTTGTTGCTGCTAAATATCCATTGGAATTAGAAGCTGTGAAAAATGAGATGAAACAGTTTTACACTTAAGATGATCCTACAAAAAGGAAATTGTGACACCTGAGTCACCGCGACCATCAAACAAATACCAAGCCAATGAAATATTGTATTTCATACTTGGGATCTTGTATAAATATGTGTATCTTTTGCACATATCTATTCTTGTTCAATTTCAAACTCTACAATGCTTTCTAGAGAATTATACGCAAACTGGTGCGTAAACGTACTCGGTTTAATGCGAAAAATACTCCGGAACATCAAAATATACTCAACATACCTTAAATAACCTTTACATAACTTAGAAATAAGTTTTGAAGGCTTTGGTATGGCAAAAACAAGTTAATTCGCTTACAGGGACTAAACTTGACAAACTGCGAAAGTATGCCAATTTGAACAGTAACAAACATTCCGGAACATGTCCATAAGTTAAACATACCATAAATATCCTTTACATAGCTTAGAAATAGGCTTTGAGGTGTTTGGTATGCTAAAATAAACTTTTGGGTCATTCAGGGACTAAAAGTGTCAAAAAGTGCACAAGTTTGCACTTTCGCGCGTAACTTACGTTCTGAATACATCCGGACATCCAAAAATTTATGTAAGCATCCTAATATTATGCCTTAGTGTTTGGCATGAGAAAAATCCATTCGTCGTGTCATTTGGATCGTCTTTCGCGCTTATGCGCATTCCGTCGTAATTAAGCGAACATCGCGAACGTACGACCAAACGAACCGACATCCGGAATATTTTTTAGCACATTTCAAGTCCCCTACACTTTAACTTCATCTTAGAGCCTTGCAATGAGGTTAACGGGGCTTAAACGTGCCAAAAATGGGCCAAATTGCATGTTTCTGAAGTGCAGGGACTAAAACTGAAAATTCTGATCTGTGACCCTCAGGCGGGGCGCGTAAGAGTTGTCCAAATCCTTACGCGGGGCGCGTCAGACTCCCAGAATAGATAAGATCAATTAGTCAGCAGATTTCAGCTGATTAAACCACAACCACACAATCAATACTTGCCCTTTCAGCTCACTAAGGGACATTTTCAGTAACCACAACCTTTCGACAAGTGTACGCACGAGATTCGATCACGTTTTTCAAGAAACGATCCTAACGGTTCGGGAAATACTATAAATACCCCACCCCCATTCTTGCAAAAACCCACACAATATGATCAAGAGCTCTAAGTTGGAACCTTTGTTTCATACCTGAGCCATTTGGTTCTAGATTAGCATTCGGGGACCCTCCGTAAGTATTCTTTCGCTCTTTTATTCGCTTTTCGAGTCCGAAAGTCAACGTTTTGTTGACTTTCTGCATTGACCAGCCTATGGTCAACACGAAGTACATGGAACTTCATAACGTGAGCGTGATCACGATGGTTATAGTCCATGGCGACTATACCTACTGATTACCACGCTATCTAGGCTTAGTGACGAGTCGTAGTTTCGGCCAAAATGCGCATTCTTGCGTATTTTGTAACCCAACTACTCGTGAGCATCAAAGCTGTTTGTTTTGATGCCAAACCTGTTTTCTAAACTTAGTTAAGCATGTCCTAACATGCTTAGCTCGTCACTTTTAGTATAGTGCTTATATAGGGTCGTAAGGTAAGCGATCTAAACCATCGCTTATACTTTCGAACCTGACCCATTTGGTCGATCATTAGGATCCGACCAAACACATTAGGTGACCATAGCTATAACCTTCCGAGGTTATGCCTTGTGGTCACGATGTTAGGCGTTCCAAACGCGTTCTACGCGAACGAGGCGTTAAGGTAGCATAAGCTACCTAAACGGGTCGTAATGGGTCGCAAGCACTTAAGTTAGGTTTCATTTCAGTATGTAGGCTTTGTTAAACCATATTACACGAGTCTCCATACTCGTTTGGTTTACGAACCCGCATACTATCCGATCCTTCCGATTTAGGTCCGGTATATTAACATAGCTACCTATTAGGTGCCGTTTGATATTCCGTGATCTCTAGCATTGTTTGGTTATTATACAAGAACTTCAAAGCAACCTCAGGTGAGTACATTGAACCCCATCTTTTACATGTTTTCGAGGAGTCAATGTGAGTACATTGAACCCCTCTTTTATTGTTTTCCAAACTGTTTTGGGGTGAAACACATGTGCCTATCTGTTAGTTTCATGCTTTCCTGTTTTCACATCATATACTTGCTATGTTCGATAGTACATATATAGTACACGATTTCATTGCGTTTATGCTATGTATGTCCATCGTGTGCATACTTAGCACAACACTTTACATTACATTTCATGCTATGTATGCCCATTGTGTGCGTACTTAGTACATCGCTTTACATTTTATGCTATGTATGCCCATTGTGTGCGTACTTAGTACATCGCTTTACATTTCATGCTATGTATGCCCATTATGTGCGTACTTAGTACATTGCTTTACATTACATGCTATGTATGCCCATTGTGTGCGTACTTAGTACATTGTTTTACATTGCATTTCTGTTGCATATGCTCATCCAGCATATGAACACATTATGCTACATTTTGAACCGTTGTGACCATTTGACTATGTGAACCGTCTAAACCCGTTTGATTATATGAACCGTTTGTAACCATTGAACCGTGTGAACCAGTTGTATCCGTTGACATGATTTACATTTGACAATAGACATTTGACTATACATAAACATTTCTACCGTTGTTAAACATTTCATCTTGATGGTTTGGTTTGAGTAAGTGATTAAGTAACGAGGCGTGTGTAATATGATACAAGCATGGTGGATACGCCGCTGGTACTTCCTATATATAAGTGTTTGTATGGTATTACATATCGTAGCGTTATTTGAATCATTTCAATTTGAGACATATGACATTTTATACAAATAACACACTTTTCATGAGACATTGTTTTACAAACTCATTTTACATGGTTATCCGTTTAACCATACAGTGTTCTCTTATTTATATATATCATCTGATCTTATCGTTTTTCAAATGATTTACAAGACAAAGCAAATTACAAGGTTCATGACTAAACATTTTCTCAAACATAAGTCATGAATCCCGTCTTCACAAAACCAATGTATCTCACGGGCATTTTTATGCTGACGTACCTACTTTCACATGTGTTTTCAGGAGATGATGCATAGGACTTATCAAGACATACTTAGGCGGACCTGTGCCTTAGTGACTTAAAACGAGACAAGAACTAGTTAATTCATGTTATGTACTCTTTGGTTCTTGTATAAACAATGTATACTTTCATATTTGATCAATAAAACGAAACTTCAATTGCCATGGATTTGAAACAATTGATTCTGTTACAACACTCCCCGACGTTTCCGCCACATTTTGTATGTTCTACGTGGTCGGGGTGTGACAGAAAAGTTGGTATCAGAGCCAATGGTTATAGGGAATTAGGTTGTTAGTAATGCTTTGACCTAGTCTATAACCTTCCTAGGACCCTAACGCGAGTTTACTTGCGTTTAGTCATAAAACAATACCGTCACCTATCCTTAGGCGACGACCACAACAAGAACATAAATTTCAAAACCGCTTTGAAAACTAATCATCTGTTCTAGGATGATTGATTACTAGGTTTTGAACCCTCTATTGTAAGGTTTTGAACCCTCTGTTATAAGGTTTTGAACCCCTTTGGGTTTTCAAAATCTCGTCAAGGTTTTGGGTCCTAAATAGTGTGAACACGTGCGAACTGGAAGAGTGAATGCCTGTACCCTGGGATTTCGGTCTAAGGTTAGAGTGTTCGTACAAATCCACATAATCGGACCAGTCACTCTTACCTAGGAACTCTTGGGGTGAGTGTCCACTTATAGGCGAGCATGTCTTCGCGATGCACTATGAGGATCTATTTGCTTTGACTCAGCTTTGGTGTTGTTTGTTTACTTCGTGGATTCAAACAAATGACCCTCAACCATGATTATGGCCGGTAATTGTAACATCCTATTCTTACCCAATGCCATTTCATTTGTTTTCTTTCTTGTCTCTCATTTAGAATGCCTCCTCGACGCGAAAACCAGATAGCGACTGCAGAACTGGCAGAGATCATTGCGCAGCAAATGGCTGCTCAATTCCCAAACCTCATTGCTCAATGGAACCAAGCCAACAACAACAATAATGCCCACTGCAACTTCAAGACGTTCAACTCAGCTAAGCCATCAAAGTTTTCTGGGTCTCAAGGAGCGACTGCGCTTCTACAATGGTTCGAGAGTTTAGAGAACACCTTCAGACATGTTCAATGTCCAAACGAGCGAAAGGTAGAATTCGCATCTAGCGTCTTTGAGAGATGAGCTTTGACATGGTGGAATGGTGTGATGAGAGATAGGGGTGCCGATGTGGCACTGGCTCAAACATGGCAAGAGCTTCGAGCTCTGATGATGAAGGAATTCTGTCCTCGTCACGAGATCAGGGCTTTGGAAACGGAGTTCGACGATCTTAAGCAAGTTAGCGGTGAGCATCGAGCCTACACGGACCGTTATGAGGAGTTAAGTTTGTTATGCCCGGATATGGTTACACCTTTGGATAAGGCAATCGAAAAGTAAATTAATGGCCTCCCTGACTCAATACAAGACATTGTGACTGGTAGCAACCCTACTACAGTTAGACAGGCCATTGAGCTATCTGCAACCTTGACTGAATCAAAGATCAGGAAAGGTAAACTTTTCCGAAAAGGTGACAAGAAACCGGTCGGGGAATCGAACCCAATTGAGGAATCAAAGACCATGGATGAACAGACTGAATCTCCTAAGAAGTCAAAGAAGCGGAAGGCTTCTCAGAACTTCGCCGTGGTCGCTCACAATGGTCAAGCCGTCCCCAACCAACCAGCTCAACCCCCTGCTATAAAACCATACAATGGAACTGCACCCTTGTGCAACCAATGTAGCCTCCATCATCACGCCAATGTGCAGTGCCGCAAATGCCAAACGTGTGGACTTATAGGCCACACAGCAAGAGTCTGCCCAGCTGCAGCTGCACCAAACCAAGCTGGCAACAATCCTACTCAAGGTCGTTTTCTACCAGGCTCTTGTTTCAACTGTGGCGAGATGGGTCATTTACGAAGAAATTGCCCAAAGCTTGCTAATGCAAATCCAGCACAAGGATGAGCACCTGACTGACTAGAAGACAACATCGTTTAGAAATAATCGCGTCTTATGTACTATTTTCTTTTGTTGTCAAGATCCAAGAAACAGTTGTTATCGTTGTTTATAAATAAGTCTTTTATTTGCATTGCAATGTATTTCTGTGGTTGCATGTATAAACGACATATCCCTTACAATACCGACAATCAAGGAACCGTATTCCTTGAAGAACAAACTACCCCCAAAATTCTCCCATTCTAAAATCGCTTACGTCTTCCACGAAATTCCTAAGTACCCGTTTATTCTAAGGAAACGAAGTACAAGGCGCAGGTTACAACACAAAACGAATACCCAAAGTACCACTATAAATCCTTAATAGGATACCTAAGGATTTCCCGTAAGTCTTTAATTGTTGTATACCTTAATTCGAATGTGGTGATTCCTTGTAATCAAAAATCGAATTTTGGGAGATCTTCCTATCTTCTCAGATAAATCCCAGTGGGCATTGAGGCCCGTCGACAGGTTTCCATATCTGTATTCAATCAATAACAAGTTAATAACAAATTATAATCAAGTTAAACAATTATGTGACTTTGTGCTTATGTGTTCCCTTATGTGTTGTTGTGTGATCCAAATTATGTTATCCAATCCTCGTAGAATCTTACATATCCTTGTACAAGAGATTCATAGCAGGATACCCAAAGGTATTACTTAAAATCCTCAATGGACTTCTATGTTATAGTTAAGTCCCTTGGATTATAAAGTACTACTTCATAATTAGACCCCTTGAGTGGTCTAGATAAACAGATTGATCCAAAAATCTGGCTAGGGATATCATGTGATGATATAGCTGAAAGGACTCCTTGGTGGCCTAACTAAGAAGATCCCCTATCGATCTAATTAAAAGGAACCGATGAAAGTCTAGTCACCCTCATCACAAGTTTGATATCCTTCCCCAAAAACATTACAAAACAAACTGTGCAGACTGTGCAAGGGATTACGTAATTATGGATGCATACATAATTATGGAATTTAGTGCACAGAAATCACAGCAAGTTCTGTCATGTGTCTAGAGTTAACCCTATTCATTTCCAACTCTGAGGAAGCAACCGTTGAAAATGACTCCGTTAGTTCATTTTCGTTTCTGAAGATTTATCCGTTGGGGGAAATAAATATCCGTTGTGTAATCCTTCATTTCCAACTCTAAGGAAGCAACCGTTGAAAATGACTCCGTTAGTTCATTTCGTTTCTGAAGATTTACCCGTTGAGGAAATGAATATCCGTTGTGCAAATTCTTCATTTCCAACTCTGAGGAAGCAACCATTGAAAATGACTCCGTTAATTCATTTTCGTTTCTGAAGAATACCCGTTGAGGAGATGAATATCCGTTGTGTAATCCTCCATTTCCATTTCTGATGAAACAACCGTCGAAAATGACTCCGTTAGTTCATTTTCGTTTCTGAAGATTTATCCGTTGAGGAGATGAATATCCGTTGTGTAATCCTTCATTTCCATTTCTGATGAAACAACCGTCGAAAATGACTCCGTTAGTTCATTTTCGTTTCTGAAGATTTATCCGTTGAGGAGATGAATATCCGTTGTGTAATCCTTCATTTCCATTTCTGATGAAGCAACCATTGAAAATGACTCCGTTTGTTCATTTTTCGTTTCTGAAGATTTGTCCGCTGAGGAAATGAACATCCGTTCGCTTATTCCGTTATTTCCATTTCTGAAGAATACTCGTTGAGGAAAATGACTCCGTTTGTTCATTTTCATTTCTAAAGAACGACCGTCAAGGAAATAACAGGATATTGCCTTGCATATCGCTGGTGGGTATTTGGCAAAGTCACTAATAGACTCCTACGAATAAATTTCGGGACGAAATTTCCTAAAGTAGGGGAGACTGTGACACCTGTGTCACCGCGACCATCAAACAAATACCAAGCCAATGAAATATTGTATTTCATACTTGGGATCTTGTATAAATATGTGTATCTTTTGCACATATCCATTCTTGTTCAATTTCAAACTCTACAACGCTTTCTAGAGAATTATACGCAAACTGGTGCGTAAACGTACTCGGTTTAATGCGACAAATACTCCGGAACATCAACATATACTCAACATACCTTAAATAACCTTTACATAACTTAGAAATAAGTTTTGAAGGCTTTGGTATGGCAAAAACAAGTTAATTCGCTTATAGGGACTAAACTTGACAAACTGCGAAAGTATGCCAATTTGAACAGTAACAAACATTCCGGAACATGTCCATAAGTTAAACATACCATAAATATCCTTTACATAGCTTAGAAATAGGCTTTGAGGGGTTTGGTATGCTAAAATAAACTTTTGGGTCATTCAGGGACTAAAAGTGTCTAAAAGTGCACAAGTTTGCACTTTCGCGCGTAACTTACGTTCTGAATACATCCGGACATCCAAAAATTTATGTAAGCATCCTAATATTATGCCTTAGTGTTTGGCATGAGAAAAATCCATTTGTCGAGTCATTTGGATCGTCTTTCGCGCTTATGCGCATTCCGTCGTAATTAAGCGAACATCGCGAACGTACGACCTAACGAACCGACATCCGGAATATTTTTGAGCATATTTCAAGTCCCCTACACATTAACTTCATCTTAGAGCCTTGAATGAGGTTAACGGGGCTTAAACGTGCCAAAAATGGTCCAAATTGCATGTTTCTGAAGTGCAGGGACTAAAACAGAAATTCTGATCTGTGACCCTCAGGCGGGGCGCGTAAGAGTTGTCCAAATCCTTACGCGGGGCGCGTCAGACTCCCGGAACAGATAAGATCAATTAGTCAGCAGATTTCAGCTGATTAAACCACAACCACACAGTCAATACTTGCCCTTTCAGCTCACTAAGGGACATTTTCAGTAACCACAACCTTTCGACAAGTATACGCACGAGATTCGATCACGTTTTTCAAGAAACGATCCTAACGGTTGGGGAAATACTATAAATACCCCACCCCCATTCTTGCAAAAACCCACACAATCTGATCAAGAGCTCTAAGTTGGAACCTTTGTTTCATACCTGAGCCATTTTGATCTAGATTAGCATTCGGGGACCCTCCGTAAGTATTCTTTCGCTCTTTTATTCGCTTTTCGAGTCCGAAAGTCAACGTTTTGTTGACTTTCTGCATTGACCAGCCTATGGTCAACACAAAGTTCATGGAACTTCATAACGTGAGCGTGATCACGATGGTTATTGTGACACCCCAGGAAAACCGGGAAAACCTTACAACTTGACTAGCTTCCTCAGTGAGTGCCGTCAAATTTCGGGACGAAATTTCTTTCAACTTGGGGATGATGTGACAACCCGAAACCTAGAACCTTCATTGTGTCTTGATGCGATATACTTGTACGTTATGTGATTAGTTGAATGATTAAACTTAATGATAACGTGAACTTTTATGTGCTTTGTTTTGTGTGCATTGTATGTATATATGTATGTGTGTTATATGTGAACCGAGAACCCGACACGAAACAACAAGGACCCGACTCGAGACCATGTGGTCTCGAGTGAACCGTAACCATTAGGCCGGTTTGGGCCTTTGGCCGGTTGGGCCATTGGGCCGTAAACCCCCACTCGAAACCCACTAAGGGTGCACACACTTGGAACTTGACTATATATACACCACCCTTAGTTAACTTTGCCATTTGTTGAAACATTTCACCCACATACTCTCCTACTTCTATCTCTCACTTAAACTCTAGAACACAAACACCCCATCATTCTCGGATCTTTGGACTTGGATCGGCTCACACACACACCCGGTTGGAAGCTTTTCACACACCCTCGAAACCCATAACCGGTTAGTGTTCTTGATGTTTTGTTGAATGTTAGTGTTAATATGTTCATGTTATGTTTGTATGGTGAGATTATGTGATAATATGGTAGTTAACTTAGTTATGCATGATGTTTGAAAAGAAATCGGTTCATGAATGTTCTTGTTATGTGTTGAAATTTGCATAAATGCTTGATGTTAAAAATGGGTTCATTGCATGTTAAAAAGGTGAATAATGATATTGGTTACACTTGGGTTTGGATCCGAAAAGTGGGTGTTTAAACTAAACAAATCGGCTAATGAACATGTTTGTCATATAGGATGCATGCTAGTAAATCGTGTCTTGATGATTGTTCTTAGTTGTGGTTGATATAAGTGTTGAAAATGCTATGAACTTGATGAATATAAGTTTGAATATTTGAAGAACACTTTGAATGATAGTTGAAGATTGAAAACCCTTGTGATTTTGATCCATCTTTGACTAATAGCCTGATTAGGAAAAATGTTAGTGGATTTCTATTGGTTATTTCCGGATTTGGGCCTGACTATATTGTACCATAAATCTGACTATCTGCATCAACACGTGAACTTGAAAATGACTGCTACCGACTCGCAATCACCCGGTTGCGACTCGCAACCACAGCGTGATGACTCGAGACCACGCGGTTGCGACTCGCAACCATAACAGGACAAGCCGAGACCACAGGTTACGAGTCCCGTTGCGACTCGAGACCTCAGCATGATGAACCGAGACCATGGTTGCGACACCGGTTGCGACTCGCAACCATCCATGATCAACACACAGCATGACTCGAGACCATGCTTGCGAGTCCGGTTGCGACTCGAGACCACACTTTGGGCCTTAGTTAATGGGCCAGACTGATGGGCTTCTGTGTTAACTGCTTTTACGTGTTTGGGCCTAAGTAGTTGGGCTGAACTTGTGAACCGTATGTGCTACTGTTGACTGTTAACTGTTACTGCTAAACGTGCTTGCCAAACGTGTTGAACATTTGTGCACTACTTGGTTCGAATCTGATTATACGTGATATCCGTGATTAGGACGTAACTGACTACTTACGACTTGACTGATCTTTCTGTGATTAACTGCCGAGCAAACCGAGGTGAGTTCACACCCTTTACAAAGCATGGGATTCCCTGGGTTGGGAACGGGGTTAAGGAACGTGGATTCCTCGTCTACCTTGGGTAGGACGTCAGTGGTTCAGGAATGTGATTCCTCGTCCGGATGGACGGATAAACGTACTAGACTAAAACTCTATCACGAAGTCCCTCCTTTTTGTATCGACTAATCGCCGGGCCAATGGCGAGCGGGTCATTAGTTAGATAGCGCTATTTAGGTCTGACAAGCCTCACACCGTGCCGCAGAGGACGGGCGTGAACTAATGGATCTGGGGCACGTCAATGATGATAGACATTGATGTTTTCAGGGCACATAAACATGACTACAGTCAGCAATCGATACGGTAACGAGTCTAGTATACACATGGGGTAGCCCCCACGGCTGGAGAGCCAGATGATGTACATGGGGTAGCCCCCACGGCCGAAATGCCTGATAACTACATGGGGTAGCCCCCACGGCCGGAGTGCCGGAGTAACTGGGAACGAACTGGTCACGTTTTTAAACAATGGGGTAACCCCCACGGCAGGATGCCAGATAAAGTAAACTGTTTTCGAAATAACTAAAACGAACGCCCACCCGTGAACTCACTCAACTAGTCGTTGACTCGTTACTACATGCTTTGCAGGACCATAGGTACTCAGTGGGAGCTTGCATGGAGGAGGATCGTTGTGGGACACGGATTGCTACGTGTTATGTTAAACTTGAAACTTTTGAACTTATGTTACAACTTTAAACTTATGCTTCCGCTTGCAACTTAAACTTAATTGTTTTGGAACACCAATCGTGATGGTTAAACTTTTATAACTACTTATATGCCTGTTCAGTATGATTGGTGGCTGGATCCTGGTCAGTCACGCCTCCAAGCGGTAGTACTCCGCAGGTGGGATTTTGGGGGTGTGACAGATTGGTATCAGAGCCATTGGTTATAGTGAACTTGGTTTTAATAAAGGAGAAACGTTTTTGTTAAAACCAGACTATAACCGGTTTAGTGCTCAACGGTCCACAACGACACTTCGCTCCTCATGCAAGGCTCGACGTTCTAGGTAATATGATGTATGTATATTGCCTACTTGTTAGTTGCGTAGTACATTGCTCATGGTATGCTTGATTAGTATAACTACTGTTGTTTGAACACGTGCGTGCTTACTCTGTCCTACTATCGTACTTTCGCGAACCTCTCTCACACGTATTACTCTTGTTATGAAGAACCATGTCTGGACGCGTTAACATGACACAAGCCCAGTTGACGGCTTTGATCAACGAACGAGTTGCCGCAGCGCTCGCAGCTGCACACGCAGGAGGTATATCCTGCAGTCCGAAATTGTTCTAGGATCATTTGGATCCTACTCTCGTGAACCAACCTTTGTGTTAAACTCTGTCTTTTCTTTCACCTACCTTAGGTCAGTATGCTCAGGCACCGGTGTGCACTTTTAAGACCTTTATGGACTGTCGACCCACGACTTTCAGCGGCACTGAAGGAGCAGTAGGTCTCCTACACTGGTTTGAGAAACTGGAGTCTGTGTTCGAAATGTGCGAATGCCCTGAAGCGCGCAGGGTGAAGTATGCTACTGGTACTCTCGAGGGTTTGGCTCTCACGTGGTGGAATGCTCAAGTGCAGATGTTAGGGTTGGTTGCTGCCAACGCCACCCCATGGGAAACTTTCAAGGAAATGATCAGGGAGGAATACTGCAGTCGTGACGACATTCACAAACTGGAGGATGAGTTTTACAATCTCAAGATGTCAGGATCAGAAATTGAGGCATACACTAAGAGATCGCATGAGCTTGCCTTGTTGTGTCCTACTATGGTGGATCCTCCCTACAAGCGAATTGAACTCTATCTCAAGGGCTTGGTGCCAGAAATCCAAAGTCATGTGACTTCAGCGAGGTTGACTACTATCCAGCAGGTTGTACAGTTGGCTCACCGTCTCACTGACCAAGCGGTGGAGCAGAACAAGTTACCGAAGCGTATAGGTGCTGCAACTACTTCTGGTGCTTCTAGTGGAGATAAACGGAAATGGGATGGAACTTCAAGCAGGGGTTCAACTTCAGTGCAAACTCAGTCTCAGCAGAGAAAGACGGACGATCACAAGAGCCCCAGCCAGCAGTCGTCTAGTGGTCAAAGTCATGGTGGATACAAGGGGAATCACCCCAAGTGCAATCGTTGTAGCCTACACCACAGTGGGCCATGCACCAGGGGCAACTGTCATCGATGCAACAAGCCTGGTCATGTTGCAAAGGATTGCAGGAGCGCATATCCTGCCAACCAGAATCGTCAGCAACCTCAGCAAAACCAGCGACAGCAGCAGGGTAACAACAAAGGGTGCTTTCAGTGTGGAGCTGAAGGTCATTTCAAGAAGGATTGTCCCCAACTGAACCAGAACAACAACAATCAGGGGAATGGTAATAATGGGAACAACAACAATGGTGCTAGGGGACGAGTGTTCGTGATTGGTCAAGGTGAAGCAAGGAATGATCCCAACGTGGTGACGGGTAAGTTCCTTCTCGACGACTTTTATGTTACAGTCTTATTTGATTCGGGTGCCGATACTAGCTATGTGTCACTAGAAGTTAGTAAGATGCTTAAGCGTATTCCTACACCCCTGAGCGACAAGCACACTGTAGAGCTAGCTAATGGTAAGAGTTTGGAAGCCTCACACGTAGTCAAGGGTTGCCAGCTTATTCTCGCTAACCAGACCTTCTCTATTGATCTTATTCCTATTGTCTTGGGTAGTTTCGACGTTGTCATTGGGATGGATTGGTTATCCCAACACCGAGCAGAGATTCTTTGCAACGAGAAGATCGTTCGTATTCCTGGTTTTGGTAGTGAACCTCTCATGATTCGTGGCGACAAGAGAAGTGCTGTTGAGAACATCATCTCTCTTCTTAAAGCCCAGAAATGCTTACGAAAGGGCCACACTGCGATTTTGGCTCTAGTTACTGATACCACAGGAAAGGAGAAGAAGCTAGAAGATTTTCCCGTTGTACGCGACTATCCCGAGGTATTCCCTGAGGAATTACCTGGTCTTCCGCCCCATCGCCAAGTCGAGTTTCAGATTGATCTAGCTCCTGGAGCCGCGCCTGTAGCCCGTGCACCTTATCGTCTAGCGCCATCAGAGTTGGAAGAACTCTCCACGCAGCTACAAGAACTCTTGGATAAGGGTTTTATTCGTCCTAGCTCATCGCCTTGGGGAGCTCCAGTACTTTTTGTAAAGAAGAAGGACGGTACCTTCAGAATGTGTATCGACTATCGCGAACTCAACAAGGTGACTGTGAAGAATCGTTATCCTCTACCGCGTATTGACGACTTGTTCGACCAGTTGCAGGGGTCGAGCTACTATTCAAAGATCGATCTGAGATCGGGATATCACCAGCTGAAAGTTCGAGAAGAGGATGTCTCTAAGACAGCCTTTAGAACTCGTTATGGGCACTATGAGTTTCTGGTCATGCCGTTTGGGCTGACGAACGCACCGGCAGTTTTTATGGATTTGATGAATCGAGTGTGCAAACCGTACCTGGACAAGTTTGTTATAGTTTTTATCGACGACATCCTGATCTATTCTAAGAGCAAGGAAGAGCACGAACAGCATCTACGGCTTATTTTGGAACTCCTTCGGAAGGAACAACTTTACGCGAAATTCTCGAAATGCGACTTCTGGCTTCGTGAAGTCCATTTCCTAGGGCATGTGGTGAACAAGGATGGGATTCACGTTGATCCATCCAAAGTGGAATCTATTAAGAACTGGCCTGCACCTCGTACACCAAAGGAAATTCGCCAATTTTTGGGATTGGCAGGTTACTACAGGAGATTCATTAAGGATTTCTCTAAGATCGCGCAGCCTCTCACCCTACTAACGCAGAAAGGCGTTGTTTATCATTGGGGAAATACACAAGAGTTAGCTTTTCAGCATCTAAAGGATAGACTTTGTAGTGCACCAATCCTTTCACTGCCAGAGGGCACAGAAGATTTTGTGGTTTACTGTGATGCATCAATTCAAGGTCTTGGTTGTGTATTGATGCAACGAGATAAAGTCATAGCCTACGCCTCACGACAACTTAAAGTTCACGAGAAGAACTACACGACACATGATTTAGAGCTGGGAGCTGTTGTTTTCGCACTTAAACTATGGCGGCATTACCTGTACGGAACCAAGTGCGCCATCTACACCGACCATAGAAGTTTAGAACACATATTCAAGCAGAAGGAACTGAATATGCGGCAGCGACGATGGGTCGAGCTGCTGAATGACTACGAGTGCTCTATCAGGTATCACCCGGGCAAGGCCAATGTAGTGGCGGACGCCCTCAGTCGGAAGGACACTACGCCTAAGCGCGTAAGAGCTTTACAACTCACGATCCATTCTAGTCTACCTTCGCAAATACGAGCTGCTCAGATAGAAGCACTGAAACCAGAGAACATTAGAGCTGAAGCCCTACGCGGGTCAAGGCAACGCTTAGAACAGAAGGAAGACGGTGCTTATTATGTAACAGGACGCATTTGGGTCCCACTCTATGGCGACTTACGAGAACTTGTGATGGATGAAGCGCACAAATCTCGCTACTCGGTACACCCTGGTTCGGACAAGATGTACCACGATATTAAAACCACGTATTGGTGGCCCAGCATGAAGGCCCACATAGCAACTTACGTCAGCAAGTGTTTGACTTGTGCGCGAGTCAAGACGGAATATCAGAAACCTTCAGGCCTACTTCAGCAACCAGAGATACCACAATGGAAATGGGAGCAAATTTCCATGGATTTCGTTACTGGCCTACCTAGATCACAGCGCGGAAACGATACTATATGGGTGATCGTGGATCGACTCACAAAATCCGCACACTTTTTGGCAATCAAGGAGACGGATAAGTTCTCCACTCTAGCGGAAATATACCTCAAGGAAGTTGTTTCGAGGCACGGGGTGCCCACCTCTATTATCTCTGATCGAGATGCACGTTTTACTTCGGAACTGTGGCAGGCAATGCACAAGTCTTTTGGCTCACGTCTTGATATGAGCACAGCGTATCACCCGCAGACGGACGGGCAGTCCGAGCGAACTATTCAGACCTTAGAAGACATGCTTCGCGCTTGTGTAATCGACTTTGGCAACAGCTGGGAAAGGCATCTGCCACTCGTAGAATTTTCGTATAATAACAGCTACCACACCAGCATTAAAGCTGCTCCGTTTGAGGCATTGTACGGACGTAAATGCCGGTCACCCCTCTGTTGGGCAGAGGTGGGGGATAGTCAAATCACTGGTCCAGAACATGTGGTAGACACTACTGAGCGGATTGCTCAAATACGACAACGCATGGCGGCCGCTCGTGACCGTCAGAAGGCATACGCCGATAAGGGCAGGAAACCACTTGAGCTCCAGGTTGGGGAGCGGGTATTACTCAAAGTTTCACCCTGGAAGGGTGTGGTCCGTTTTGGTAAACGCGGCAAACTCAACCCACGGTACGTTGGACCTTTCGAAATTCTTGAGAAAATAGGCAAGGTGGCCTACAGACTGAAATTACCAGCAGAACTCGGGGCAGTTCACAACGTTTTCCATGTGTCAAATCTGAAGAAATGTCTGTCAGATGAGACGCACGTAGTTCCTCTGAAGGAACTTACGATCGACGAACAGTTGAAATTCGTCGAAGAACCTGTCGAGATCACGGACCGGGATGTTAAGGTCCTCAAGAGCACTAGAATACCTCTTGTTCGAGTTCGTTGGAACTCACGTCGCGGCCCAGAGTTCACCTGGGAGCGCGAAGATCGGATGAAACAAAAGTATCCCCAACTATTTGAGAACAGTACAAACGCTACTGAGGCTGAAGCTACGGAATTTCGGGACGAAATTCCAGATCAACGGGGGGTGGATGTGACACCCCAGGAAAACCGGGAAAACCTTACAACTTGACTAGCTTCCTCAGTGAGTGCCGTCAAATTTCGGGACGAAATTTCTTTCAACTTGGGGATGATGTGACAACCCGAAACCTAGAACCTTCATTGTGTCTTGATGCGATATACTTGTACGTTATGTGATTAGTTGAATGATTAAACTTAATGATAACGTGAACTTTTATGTGCTTTGTTTTGTGTGCATTGTATGTATATATGTATGTGTGTTATATGTGAACCGAGAACCCGACACGAAACAACAAGGACCCGACTCGAGACCATGTGGTCTCGAGTGAACCGTAACCATTAGGCCGGTTTGGGCCTTTGGCCGGTTGGGCCATTGGGCCGTAAACCCCCACTCGAAACCCACTAAGGGTGCACACACTTGGAACTTGACTATATATACACCACCCTTAGTTAACTTTGCCATTTGTTGAAACATTTCACCCACATACTCTCCTACTTCTATCTCTCACTTAAACTCTAGAACACAAACACCCCATCATTCTCGGATCTTTGGACTTGGATCGGCTCACACACACACCCGGTTGGAAGCTTTTCACACACCCTCGAAACCCATAACCGGTTAGTGTTCTTGATGTTTTGTTGAATGTTAGTGTTAATATGTTCATGTTATGTTTGTATGGTGAGATTATGTGATAATATGGTAGTTAACTTAGTTATGCATGATGTTTGAAAAGAAATCGGTTCATGAATGTTCTTGTTATGTGTTGAAATTTGCATAAATGCTTGATGTTAAAAATGGGTTCATTGCATGTTAAAAAGGTGAATAATGATATTGGTTACACTTGGGTTTGGATCCGAAAAGTGGGTGTTTAAACTAAACAAATCGGCTAATGAACATGTTTGTCATATAGGATGCATGCTAGTAAATCGTGTCTTGATGATTGTTCTTAGTTGTGGTTGATATAAGTGTTGAAAATGCTATGAACTTGATGAATATAAGTTTGAATATTTGAAGAACACTTTGAATGATAGTTGAAGATTGAAAACCCTTGTGATTTTGATCCATCTTTGACTAATAGCCTGATTAGGAAAAATGTTAGTGGATTTCTATTGGTTATTTCCGGATTTGGGCCTGACTATATTGTACCATAAATCTGACTATCTGCATCAACACGTGAACTTGAAAATGACTGCTACCGACTCGCAATCACCCGGTTGCGACTCGCAACCACAGCGTGATGACTCGAGACCACGCGGTTGCGACTCGCAACCATAACAGGACAAGCCGAGACCACAGGTTACGAGTCCCGTTGCGACTCGAGACCTCAGCATGATGAACCGAGACCATGGTTGCGACACCGGTTGCGACTCGCAACCATCCATGATCAACACACAGCATGACTCGAGACCATGCTTGCGAGTCCGGTTGCGACTCGAGACCACACTTTGGGCCTTAGTTAATGGGCCAGACTGATGGGCTTCTGTGTTAACTGCTTTTACGTGTTTGGGCCTAAGTAGTTGGGCTGAACTTGTGAACCGTATGTGCTACTGTTGACTGTTAACTGTTACTGCTAAACGTGCTTGCCAAACGTGTTGAACATTTGTGCACTACTTGGTTCGAATCTGATTATACGTGATATCCGTGATTAGGACGTAACTGACTACTTACGACTTGACTGATCTTTCTGTGATTAACTGCCGAGCAAACCGAGGTGAGTTCACACCCTTTACAAAGCATGGGATTCCCTGGGTTGGGAACGGGGTTAAGGAACGTGGATTCCTCGTCTACCTTGGGTAGGACGTCAGTGGTTCAGGAATGTGATTCCTCGTCCGGATGGACGGATAAACGTACTAGACTAAAACTCTATCACGAAGTCCCTCCTTTTTGTATCGACTAATCGCCGGGCCAATGGCGAGCGGGTCATTAGTTAGATAGCGCTATTTAGGTCTGACAAGCCTCACACCGTGCCGCAGAGGACGGGCGTGAACTAATGGATCTGGGGCACGTCAATGATGATAGACATTGATGTTTTCAGGGCACATAAACATGACTACAGTCAGCAATCGATACGGTAACGAGTCTAGTATACACATGGGGTAGCCCCCACGGCTGGAGAGCCAGATGATGTACATGGGGTAGCCCCCACGGCCGAAATGCCTGATAACTACATGGGGTAGCCCCCACGGCCGGAGTGCCGGAGTAACTGGGAACGAACTGGTCACGTTTTTAAACAATGGGGTAACCCCCACGGCAGGATGCCAGATAAAGTAAACTGTTTTCGAAATAACTAAAACGAACGCCCACCCGTGAACTCACTCAACTAGTCGTTGACTCGTTACTACATGCTTTGCAGGACCATAGGTACTCAGTGGGAGCTTGCATGGAGGAGGATCGTTGTGGGACACGGATTGCTACGTGTTATGTTAAACTTGAAACTTTTGAACTTATGTTACAACTTTAAACTTATGCTTCCGCTTGCAACTTAAACTTAATTGTTTTGGAACACCAATCGTGATGGTTAAACTTTTATAACTACTTATATGCCTGTTCAGTATGATTGGTGGCTGGATCCTGGTCAGTCACGCCTCCAAGCGGTAGTACTCCGCAGGTGGGATTTTGGGGGTGTGACAGTTATAGTCCATGGCGACTATACCTACTGATTACCACGTTATCTAGGCTCAGTGACGAGTCGTAGTTTCGGCCAAAATGTGCATTCTGGCGTATTTTGTAACCAAACTACTCGTGAGCATCAAAGCCGTTTGTTTTGATGCCAAACCTGTTTTCTAAACTTAGTTAAGCATGTCCTAACATGCTTAGCTCGTCACTTTTAGTATAGTGCTTATATAGGGTCGTAAGGTAAGCGATCTAAACCATCGCTTATACTTTCGAACCCGACCCATTTGGTCGATCATTAGGATCCGACCAAACACATTAGGTGACCACAGCTATAACCTTCCGAGGTTATGCCTTGTGGTCACGATGTTAGGCGTTCCAAACGCGTTATACGCGAACGATGCGTTAAGGTAGCATAAGCTACCTAAACGGGTCGTAATGGGTCGCAAGCACTTAAGTTAGGCTTCATTTTAGTATGTAGGCATTGTTAAACCATATTACACGAGTCTCCATACTCGTTTGGTTTACGAACCCGCATACTATCCGATCCTTCCGATTTAGGTCCGGTATATTAACATAGCTACCTATTAAGTGCCGTTTGATATTCCGTGATCTCTAGCATTGTTTGGTTATTATACAAGAACTTCAAAGCAACCTCAGGTGAGTACATTGAACCCCATCTTTTACATGTTTTTGAGGAGTCAATGTGAGTACATTGAACCCCTCTTTTACTGTTTTCCAAACTGTTTTGGGGTGAAACACATGTGCCTATCTGTTACTTTCATGCTTTCCTGTTTTCACATCATATACTTGCTATGTTCGATAGTACATATATAGTACATGATTTCATTGCGTTTATGCTATGTATGTCCATCGTGTGCATACTTAGCACAACATTTACATTACATTTCATGCTATGTATGCCCATTGTGTGCGTACTTAGTACATCGCTTTACATTTTATGCTATGTATGCCCATTGTGTGCGTACTTAGTACATCGCTTTACATTTCATGCTATGTATGCCCATTGTGTGCGTACTTAGTACATCGTTTTACATTACATGCTATGTATGCCCATTGTGTGCGTACTTAGTACATTGCTTTACATTACATGCTATGTATGCCCATTGTGTGCGTACTTAGTACATTGTTTTACATTGCATTTCTGTTGCATATGCTCATCCAGCATATGAACACATTATGCTACATTTTGAACCGTTGTGACCATTTGACTATGTGAACCGTCTAAACCCGTTTGATTATATGAACCGTTTGTAACCATTGAACCGTGTGAACCAGTTGTATACGTTGACATGATTTACATTTGACAATAGACATTTGACTATACATAAACATTTCTATCGTTGTTAAACATTTCATCTTGATGGTTTGGTTTGAGTATGTGATTAAGTAACGAGGCGTGTGTAATATGATACAAGCATGGTGGATACGCCGCTGGTACTTCCTATATATAAGTGTTTGTATGGTATTACATATCGTAGCGTTATTTGAATCATTTCAATTTGAGACATATGACATTTTATACAAATAACACACTTTTCATGAGACATTGTTTTACAAACTCATTTTACATGGTTATCCGTTTAACCATACAGTGTTCTCTTATTTATACATATCATCTGATCTTATCGTTTTTCATATGATTTACAAGACAAAGCAAATTACAAGGTTCATGACTAATCATTTTCTCAAACATAAGTCATGAATCCCGTGTTCACAAAACCAATGTATCTCACAGGCATTTTTATGCTGACGTACCTACTTTCACATGTGTTTTCAGGAGATGATGCATAGGACTTATCAAGACATACTTAGGCGGACCTGTGCCTTAGTGACTTAAAACGAGACAAGAACTAGTTAATTCATGTTATGTACTCTTTGGTTCTTGTTTAAACAATGTATACTTTCATATTTGATCAATAAAACGAAACTTCAATTGCCATGGATTTGAAACAATTGATTCTGTTACAACACTCCTCGACGTTTCCGCCACGTTTTGTATGTTCTACGTGGTCGGGGTGTGACAGAAATTTTCTTCTCTCATAGGCTTCATAATTCTAGAAAACATGGATGAATATATCGAAATGAAAGCAAGACAAGCAAGGATAAGAGCCAAAGTTGAGTGCAAGGATCAAGGTGATGAAGCCATTTTGGAAAGAAGGGAATTCCTGCTCAACAAAGTCAAACAAATGGAAGAATATGCAAGTGATCTGAACAAAGAAATATCAACTTTAATCCCTGAAGAACAAAGAAATGAATTGAGAAAAGAATATCTTGCATACAGAAAGAAAAGTTCTATCCTGCTGAAGAAACAAAATTCAAAGACTGGCCAATCATTGCACTAAAGCATGAGGCTAAAAGAATTGAAAAGATTATACTTGATCCACGGAAGAAAAAGACAGCTCCAAATTGGAACAAATACAACAAATTCATAGCTGATCTTATTTCCGAGCACAAAAGAAAGAAGCAGGAGTTGGTGGATGGAAAGGTGGATACTGTGGATGCCATAGCAAAATGGTCAAAGCAGCAAACGGATGAAGCTTATGAAAGGCTTGAGAAGCAGAGGTTGAAAGTCTCTGACACTCCTAAAAAGTCTAACTACAAAAAGCTACAGGAGCAAGTCAAGACCTTTGAAACACAGATCAGCACAGCAGAAGCCTTTGTCACAGAGTTAAGAGAAGAAAGGAAGAAAATGCTGTCTGCTGGAGAAGAAGAGAGCAAAGAAGCTGATCAGATTGAAGAAGCTATCAAGAAAATAGCTTCAGATAAAGAAAGATTAGCAAAACTACAAAACCTTGCCAAAAGGGTCAAAGTAGTAAGTCAAAAGTCATCAGCAGATGTCACAAACAGTAAGCTGTATGACAAAGAAGTTGAAGCAGATATAGCTGCAGCTAATGAGATTATTGAAAAAGCATTCACACGAGTGTCTGAAGCTCATGATACTACTCTACACTTCTTCTCTAGGCCAAACACTTTAAGTTCATCAGTCAATAAACCTCTCCCAAGAAACCCATTTGGTTTTAAAATACTAAAGTGGCTCTCTGATCAAAAGACCCACGTATTGACTCTGATCAGAACCAATGGAGAAGTGAGGCATATATCAAGGAATCTAGCACTAGGCCTAAGTGTTGAAGATCTACAAGATCTCCTTGGGCTCTCACTGTGCAGGGATGAGGCTGATTTAAGTTCCAAAGAGTTTGAAGAAGATTTTATAAGAAAAGCAAAGGAACTTCTGATGAAGAGTAAAGATCCAGAATAATGACAGGTTTTGGCATTATCTGTTCCAGGGGGAGATTGTTGGGATTGAACCCTACCAGAGGAACAGATAATGTAAAGCCAAAACCCGGTCACAACAGTGGATTCACAATAAGCAGATGTTTACACTAAGCTCTCCCCTTGACAGTGGATACCTATCTGCTGATACACTCTAAACACTGCTCAGAAGAACAACTGATGAACCAAACACTGATGGAACAACTAAAGACTGCTGAAGATAAACACTGAGCTCTATCTACTGCTGTCTCTTAAGTACTGCTGAAGATCCAAGCACTGCTCATTCAAAGACTAATCACCTTTTGAAGAAAGCACTGATGATCAAATAATCAGTGCTTAGGCTACAACAGTTGAACGTGGATAGTGTTAGACTTGTTTTGTATTGTATTGTATTATCAATCAGTTGTTAGACATCAGTAGTTTTATATAGATCAGTGTCTATAGTTTGTTAGGCTGTTAGAAGTCACTATCATGGTGACGTCAGCTGAAGTACATCAGTAGTTTGGTTTGTCTATAAATATAACAGTACTCTGTACTGTTATATTTGATCCGTTTTGAGTGAGTTCTTCTCCTCAATTCAATCCTTTCATCTTGTGCAACCAACTCTGAAGTATCAGGCTGAGGGGGAGTTTTAGTTTGTAAGCTTGCATTATAACCTTTTGATTTTCATTGTAATCATTCGACTCAAGGTGAAACAAGTGTTTAAACATACTATTCTCTTCTATGTTTGTGTTTACAAAGTTTGTATTCATTTCCGCTGCACTTTACATCATTTCATATATTCTGAATGTTTAATTCATACAAACGAGCACAGTCATGAGAGCCTCGGATCTTAACAGGAGAATTATACGACTCATGATTTAGAATTAGGATCAATAATTTTTGCCCTTAAGATTTGGAGGCATTATCTATATGGAAGTAAGTTTACTGTCTATATGGATCACAAAAGTCTAAGGTATATATTTGGGCAAAAAGAATTGAACATGAGGCAAAGAAGATGGATGGAAATCCTATGTGATTACGACTGTGATATTCAATATCACGAAGGAAAAGCAAACATAGTCACTGATGCTCTAAGTCGTAAGTATCATGAAAAGCAAAAGCAAGTCTGTGCTCTTAGATTAAATCTGCAATTAGATTTAATGGAACAACTGAAGAAAGTTCAAGAAACAGCAATCGAAGACGATGCTGAAGGAATGAAAGGACGAATAAAAGAATTAGAGCAAGGAAATGATGGAATTTGGAGATTCCACCAGAAAAGAATCTGGGTACCTAAGTAGGGAGAATTAAGAGATAAGATTCTAGAAGAAGCTCATAAATCTAGGTATACCATGCATCCCGGTAACAATAAAATGTACCAAGATTTAAGAAATAATTTCTGGTGGATAGGAATGAAAAAGGACATAGCTAAATATATATCTAAGTGTCTTACTTGTTCGCAAGTAAAAGCAGATCACCAGAAACCTTTAGGACTACTTCAACCATTAGAAATGCCTGTATGGAAATGGGAACTCATAACAATGAATTTTGTTACTAAGTTACCCAAAACCAGAAAAGGTAATGATGCAATTTGGGTAATTGTAGATCAATTAACCAAAGCAGCTCATTTTCTACCCATGAAAGAAACCTTTAGCATGGAAAGGTTAGCAAAGTTGTATGTAGACAAAGTAGTATCCTTACATGGAGTCCCACTCTCCATTATATCGGATAGGGATAGTCGTTTCACTTCCCATTTCTGGACTAGTTTTCAGGAAGCAATGGGAACTCAACTAAATTTAAGTACTGTCTATCATCCACAAACAGACGGACAAAGTGAAAGGACAATATAAACTCTGGAAGATATGCTCCGAGCATGTGTAATTGATTTTGGTGGTAACTGGGATAACCACTTACCCTTAATTGAATTCTCCTATAACAATAGTTATCATTCAAGCATTGAAGCTGCCCCATTTGAAGCACTGTATGGACGTAAGTGTAGAACTCCAGTTTGTTGGGCAGAAATAGGAGAAAGTCAGTTATCAGGTCCTGAAATTGTACAAGAAACCACTGACAAGATCAAGCAAATCAAAGAAAGACTGAAAACGGCTCGAGATCGTCAGAAAAGCTATGCAGACGATTGCCGCAAGCCGCTAGAGTTTCAAGTCGGAGACAAAGTACTTTTGAAAGTTTCTCCTTGGAAAGGAGTAGTACGGTTCGGTAAGAAAGGAAAGCTGAGTCCAAGATACGTAGGACCATTTCCAGTAATCCAACGAATAGGACCAGTTGCCTATCGTTTACAACTACCAGAAGAATTAGCTGGAGTACATGACGTATTTCATGTATCCAACCTCAAGAAATGTTTATCTGACGAATCCCTGGTAGTACCTCTTCAAGATATAGAGGTAAATGAAAAGCTGAAATTTGTGGAGAAACCACTGCAGATAGAAGATAGAAAGATCAAGTTTCTTAAGCATAAACGACTAGTACTAGTCAAAGTTGTGACAACTCGTACTTTACCGTCTCGTACATTACGTGTAACCATTGAACTAGTGTGATTATGTGATTATATTGATTTTATTGAATGTTTGTTTATGTGCATTGTATGTGTATATATGTTATAAACGGCCCAAAACGCACAACACCCACTTGATTTCACAAACCCACTCGGTCCATACGGTTGGACTCGAGACCATGAGATAGCCCAAGTGGGGTTTCGGCCCACTTCCTTTCCATACGTACATGTATCTCATTAGGGTTTTTGTTTTCACAATCTTGGCAACCAAGAACACACACAAACACCAAACTCTCTCTCTCTCTCGGTTCGGAACCGAAGACTGCCGAACACCCCTCGAAGCTTTTGAATCTGAATCCCTCTCTTCCCATCTCGGTTAGTATGATGTTCATGATGACGTGTTTATATTATTTTGTTAGTAACCGGATCACGTGCTAGTTGGATCGATTGATGATATTTTTGTATTTGGTTATATGTTGTATGAATGCATGATAACCAAATGGTATGTTTCTAATTGTTCTTGTTGTAACCCTGGATCGGTTTGTATACTTGTGCTTGTAATCGGCTGTGATGATTCTAATGTGCAAACATGTTTAGGGGAAGGCATGGTTGATCTAGAATTCGGTTATATAATTAGATTACGGGTTATGTTTATGTAATTATTGTGAACTGAGGTTGAATATATGAACTGATGATATGAACATGCTTGAAGATGTTATGAAATTGTTAAAAACTGTTAATTGATCTGAATTGTGAAACTGCCTAAGTTGTTTGCTAGAATCACGGAGTGATTGTTACAGGATTTATGGAAACAAGTTACACAGCCGGTTGCGACTCAGATTGCGAGTCGAAACCTCCCCGTCTCGACTCGAGACCACAAACAGCACCAGCCGAGACCACGGTTGCGAGTCCCGTTGCGACTCGTAACCAGACCATGATGAACCGAGATCACCATTGCGACTCGCAACCAGCTGTTGCGACTCGTAAACTCCGGTTGCGACTCGAGATCCCCGTTGCGACTCGAGACCGGCTATGCACAAACACTATTTTGGGCCTACACTGTCACGGGCCCAATCTTATGACTGTTATGTTATTGGACTGCTTATCTGTTGGGCTGATATGTTATTTGGACTGATTATCTTTCGGGCTTAGACATTGGATCGCACAAGGTTAATATGTGGTATATAATTGGGTCGGGTTATGATTGGGCCGAACACTTAGATTGTTTATCGGATCGCTGATACGTGTACGTGTTTGCCATGACTATACGTGATACTATATACGTGCTATGTACGAACCTGACTTGTATAACAACCATGATAGGACGTGGTTGACCATTTACTTGCTACCTGTACTCTTTGTGTATCTGCCGAGCAAACCAAGGTGAGTTCACACAGCCAAGGCATGGGATTCCCGGGTTGGGAATTGGGTTGGATATGTTATTATTGAAAGAGTTACTCGTACTTACGCATTCTCTAGACTATAGACCATCGTCCTCAGGTTAGTCAGGACACGTTACGTAAAGCCTACGTAACCCAGTATAAATGCCATTTGTCTCCCGGGTCGGGAGGACACGTTACGTAAAGCCTACGTAACCCAATACCATCTACTGGCTTCCGGGTCGGAAGGCCACGCTGCGTAAAGCCTACGTAGCCCCCACGCGTACCACTGTCCTCGGGGAAGGGCACGTCACGTAAAGCCTACGTGACCCTGTACGTATTCCTGTTCTCGGTAAAGAAGAACACATGGTCGGAAGTTAGTCTAGTAAGTACCGTTAATGAGAAGCCCTCATTAGCCAGGATAAACATGGGAAGCCCCCACCAGTAATATGAACACAAGGTTTGGGAAGCCCCCACCTTTAGTACACACTAGTATGGGAAGCCCCCACTAGCTATACTTATGCACTATGTTATGAACTTACTTTCTGTGAACTCGCTCAACTAGTTTGTTGATTATTTGCTGCATGCCTTGCAGGGACTTAGGTACATTATGGAGCTTGCACAAGGAGGAGCAGGTCGTTGTGGGATACGGATCATGAACTTTATCTGAACTCATAACTCGTATAACTAATTTGAGATTACATACTATGCTTCCGCTATTTAAACGATGTTTGGTTTTGGAACATCAATCATGTCATGATAATTTACATTGGTTACTTTTATTATTAAATGCTATGTTTGATATGATTGATGGCTTGATCCTGGTCAGTCACGCTCCCAAGCGGTAGTACTCCGCGGGTGGATTTTGGGGGTGTGACAGATTGGTATCAGAGCCATTGGTTATAGAGAACTTGGTTTTAATATGGGAAAACGTTTTTATTAAAACCGGACTATAACCAGAACAGTGCTCTCAACGATCCACAACGACGCTACGCTCCACGTGCAAGACTCGACATCCTAGGTAATAAGGTTTATGTTTATTGCCTGTTTGCTAGAACTGTTTAGAACTTTGCTCGCATTACGTTTAGATACACATGATACTATAGCATGAGAATCCCTACATGCCTACTCTTTTCTGTCATCGCCCTACTCGCGAACCATTCTTACGTATGCTACTTGTTACAATGAAGATCATGTCTGGAAGAATCAACATGACACAAGCCCAGCTAGAGGCTCTCGTTCAAGCTCAAGTTGCTGCGGCAGTTGCAGCAGCTCAAGCAGGTAGTATATCCTGCAGTATAGGCACACACTAGGATCTTTAGATCCTACATTAACTCTCGTATTTAACTTCGTCCTATTCGTACACAATAGGTCAACCAGCGCAGCAAGCTTGCACTTTTAAGAACTTCATGGACTGTCGTCCAAACTCTTTCAGCGGCACAGAAGGAGCGGTTGGACTCCTCCACTGGTTCGAGAAGCTAGAATCAGTATTCGAAATGTGCGAGTGCCCTGAGGCTCGCAAGGTCAAGTTTGCCACCGGTACTTTGGAAGGAATCGCACTGACTTGGTGGAACGCCCAAGTTCAGATCTTAGGGTTGGCAGCTGCTAACGCCACCCCATGGAACGATTTCAAGGAACTCATCAAGCGTGAGTACTGTACGCGTGAAGATATTCACAAGCTGGAAGACGAGCTGTATAACCTGAAAATGGTTGGATCAGAAATCGAAGCGTATACTAAACGGTCGAACGAGCTGGCCGTTCTGTGTCCAACTATGGTGGACCCTCCATACAAGCGCATTGAGTTGTATCTCAAGGGATTGGCGCCAGAAATTCAGAGCCACGTGACGTCGGCTAACCTCGAAAACATCCAGGAAATTCAGCGTCTCGCTCATCGCATCACCGATCAGGCAGTGGATCAGAATAAACTGCCCAAGCGTGTTAATGCTACTGCTAACGTCACCACCTCAGTTATTCCTGCTACCTCTGGTGACAGTAAAAGAAAGTGGGATGGAGATTCCAGCAGAGGCTCAGCATCCGTCCAGTCTCAAGCTCAGCAACAGAAGACTGACCATTACCAGAGTCCTAGTCAGCAATCCTCTGGTAGTCAAAGACAGCGGAGATATCAGGGTAGTCAACCTAGGTGCCACAACTGCAACAGGCATCACCACGGCCCGTGTAACAAGGGTCGTTGTCAAAGGTGTCTTAAGATGGGTCACGAGGCCAAAGACTGTAGGAGTCCACGGCCCGCGAATCAGAATCAGCAGCCTCAGCAACCAGCTCCACAGAACCAGCAGCAGCAACAGCAGCCACAGCGTGGAAACCGGGGATGTTTCCAGTGTGGGGCTGAAGGTCATTTCAAACGCGATTGCCCTCAGCTGAACCAGAACCAGAATCGCAACAATAACAACCAGGGCAACGGCAACAACAACGGCGGGAACAACAACAATAATGGCAACGAGGCAAGAGGTCGAGCTTTCGTTTTGGGAAGAGGAGACGCAGTGAACGATCCCAACGTTGTTATGGGTAAGTTTCTCCTCGACAATATTTATGTTACTGTTTTGTTTGATTCGGGTGCGGATACAAGCTATATGTCTGTGAAAATGTGTCAACTGCTAAAACGTGCACCAACACTTTTACCCACCAAACATGTAGTAGAGTTAGCTAACGGTAAAAGTCTAGAAGCCACGCACGTAGTTCAAGGTTGTAATCTTATCCTAGCTGGCCAAGCCTTCTCTATCGATCTCATTCCCATAGTTTTGGGTAGCTTCGACGTCGTGATTGGGATGGATTGGTTATCCCAACACCATGCAGAAATCTTATGCAGCGAGAAAGTTATTCGCATTCCTCGTTCGGGTCAGGAACCTCTAGAAGTTCAAGGCGACAAGAGTGGTGCTGTGGTTGACATCATCTCTTTCTTGAAGGCTCAGAAATGCTTACGAAAGAGGCACACTGCCATTCTGGCACTCGTTACAGACGCATCAGCAAAGGAAAAGAAATTGGAGGATATTCCAATTGTACGCGATTACCCTCAGGTATTTCCTGAAGACTTACCTGGCTTACCGCCTCATCGTCAGGTCGAATTTCAGATCGAGCTCGCTCCAGGAGCAGCACCCATAGCTCGTGCACCATATCGTCTAGCTCCATCGGAATTGGAGGAACTGTCAAAGCAGCTGCAAGAGCTCTTGGAAAAGGGCTTTATTCGTCCAAGCTCTTCGCCTTGGGGAGCTCCAGTACTCTTCGTGAAAAAGAAAGACGGTACGTTCAGGATGTGCATCGACTACCGTGAACTCAACAAGGTGACAGTGAAGAACCGTTATCCTCTTCCACGCATAGACGACTTATTCGACCAGTTGCAAGGGTCGTGCTACTATTCGAAGATAGATTTGAGGTCGGGGTACCATCAGCTGAGAGTCCGGGATGAGGACGTCTCCAAGACTGCATTCAGAACTCGTTATGGCCACTACGAGTTTCTTGTCATGCCGTTTGGGTTAACGAACGCGCCTGCTGTATTCATGGATCTTATGAACAGGGTGTGTAAACCCTACCTTGACAAGTTTGTCATAGTTTTCATCGACGACATTCTGATTTACTCCAAGAGCCAGGAGGAACACGAGCAGCATCTTCGCCTTATATTGGAACTCCTTCGGAAGGAACAGTTGTACGCCAAGCTTTCTAAATGCGACTTCTGGCTTCGTGAAGTCCACTTCTTAGGCCACGTGGTAAACAAGGATGGGATTCATGTCGATCCATCCAAGGTAGATTCGATCAGGAACTGGCCTGCACCGCGTACGCCAACGGAAATACGCCAATTCTTGGGTCTGGCGGGTTATTACAGACGGTTTATTAGAGACTTTTCGAAGATTGCTCAGCCGCTTACGCTACTGACACAGAAGGGTGTTACTTATCGCTGGGGAGAGCCCCAGGGGACTGCTTTTCAGCACCTAAAGGATAGACTTTGCAGTGCACCTATCCTCTCATTGCCAGAGGGCACAGACGACTTCGTGGTATATTGTGATGCATCCATTCGGGGACTTGGATGTGTGTTAATGCAGCGTGACAAGGTTATCGCTTACGCCTCTCGTCAACTCAAGGTTCATGAACGGAACTACACGACGCACGATCTAGAGCTGGGAGCTGTTGTTTTCGCGCTTAAGATATGGCGACACTACCTGTACGGTACCAGGTGCACGATTTACACCGATCACAGGAGTCTCGAGCATATTCTTAAGCAGAAGGATTTGAATATGCGTCAACGACGATGGGTTGAATTACTTAACGATTATGAATGCGCTATCAAGTATCATCCAGGCAAAGCCAATGTTGTGGCTGATGCCCTTAGCCGAAAGGACACCTTACCAAAGCGCGTGCGAGCGCTACAGCTTACGATTCAGTCTAGCCTTCCAGCGCGGATACGAAATGCTCAGGTAGAAGCATTGAAGCCCGAAAACGTCAAAGCTGAAGCCTTACGCGGCTCACGACAACAGATGGAACAGAAGGCAGACAGCGCCTACTATGTAACGGGCCGGATTTGGGTCCCACTTTATGGCGGTCTACGCGAACTTGTAATGGATGAAGCTCACAAGTCTCGCAATTCGGTACATCCAGGGTCGGATAAAATGTACCACGACATCAGTACTACTTATTGGTGGCCTAGTATGAAGGCCCACATCGCTACGTACGTTGGAAAATGCTTGACCTGTGCGAGAGTCAAGGTCGAATATCAGAAACCAGCTGGCCTACTTCAACAGCCTAAGATACCTCAGTGGAAATGGGAAGAAATTTCCATGGATTTCGTTACAGGCCTACCTAGATCCCAGCGTGGGAATGATACGATATGGGTGATCGTGGATCGACTCACCAAGTCTGCACACTTCCTGCCGATTAAGGAAACGGACAAGTTCTCCACTCTCGCAGACGTCTATCTTAAAGAAGTTGTTTCGAGGCACGGAGTGCCCACATCCATTATTTCGGATCGCGATGCACGATTCACGTCAGAGCTATGGCAAGCGATGCATAAATCTTTCGGCTCACGACTAGACATGAGCACAGCATATCACCCTCAGACGGATGGGCAGTCTGAGCGTACAATCCAAACTCTCGAAGACATGCTTCGAGCATGCGTTATCGATT
The DNA here is from genome assembly GCF_002127325.2 of Helianthus annuus. Classification (NCBI taxonomy): domain Eukaryota; kingdom Viridiplantae; phylum Streptophyta; class Magnoliopsida; order Asterales; family Asteraceae; genus Helianthus; species Helianthus annuus. The sequence continues at coordinate 47,475,572 of NC_035446.2, read as the reverse complement.
TCGGCAACGGCTGGGAAAAGCATCTCCCTTTGGTGGAGTTTTCGTATAATAACAGTTATCACACCAGCATTCAAGCCGCTCCATTTGAGGCATTGTACGGGCGTAAATGCCGGTCACCTCTCTGTTGGGCAGAGGTGGGGGATAGTCAGATCACGGGTCCAGAGATTGTAGTGGACGCCACAGAAAAGATTGCACAGATACGACAATGCATGGCGGCAGCACGCGACCGTCAGAAAGCCTACGCGGACAAGCGTAGAAAGCCATTGGAATTTGAGGTCGGGGACCGGGTTTTATTGAAAGTCTCACCCTGGAAGGGTGTGGTTCGTTTTGGCAAACGGGGCAAACTAAATCCGCGGTATGTCGGACCATTTGAAATCATAGAAAAGATTGGCAAGGTAGCCTACAAGTTGAACCTACCAGCTGAACTCGGGGCAGTTCACAATGTCTTTCATGTATCGAACTTAAAGAAGTGCCTATCAGATGAAAACCTCATCATTCCTTTTAAGGAACTCACTATCGACGAGCGGTTGCAGTTCGTCGAGGAACCAGTGGAAATCACGGACCGGGATGTGAAGGTCCTCAAACACAAGAGAATCCCTCTTGTCCGAGTTCGTTGGAACTCCAAACGTGGCCCAGAGTACACCTGGGAACGCGAAGACAAGATGACAGAAAAGTACCCCCAGTTATTTGAAACCAATGCAACCACTACTGAGGCTGAAGCTACTACATCGGAATTTCGGGACGAAATTCCAGATCAACGGGGGGAGGATGTGACACCCCAGGAAAACCAGTGAACGCTATAACTTACCTAGCTTCCTCAGTGAGTGCATACCAAATTTCGGGACGAAATTTCCAATTAGTTGGGGATAATGTGACAACTCGTACTTTACCGTCTCGTACATTACGTGTAACCATTAAACTAGTGTGATTATGTGATTATATTGATTTTATTGAATGTTTGTTTATGTGCATTGTATGTGTATATATGTTATAAACGGCCCAAAACGCACAACACCCACTTGATTTCACAAACCCACTCGGTCCATACGGTTGGACTCGAGACCATGAGATAGCCCAAGTGGGGTTTCGGCCCACTTCCTTTCCATACGTACATGTATCTCATTAGGGTTTTTGTTTTCACAATCTTGGCAACCAAGAACACACACAAACACCAAACTCTCTCTCTCTCTCGGTTCGGAACCGAAGACTGCCGAACACCCCTCGAAGCTTTTGAATCTGAATCCCTCTCTTCCCATCTCGGTTAGTATGATGTTCATGATGACGTGTTTATATTATTTTGTTAGTAACCGGATCACGTGCTAGTTGGATCGATTGATGATATTTTTGTATTTGGTTATATGTTGTATGAATGCATGATAACCGAATGGTATGTTTCTAATTGTTCTTGTTGTAACCCTGGATCGGTTTGTATACTTGTGCTTATAATCGGCTGTGATGATTCTAATGTGCAAACATGTTTAGGGGAAGGCATGGTTGATCTAGAATTCGGTTATATAATTAGATTACGGGTTATGTTTATGTAATTATTGTGAACTGAGGTTGAATATATGAACTGATGATATGAACATGCTTGAAGATGTTATGAAATTGTTAAAAACTGTTAATTGATCTGAATTGTGAAACTGCCTAAGTTGTTTGCTAGAATCATGGAGTGATTGTTACAGGATTTATGGAAACAAGTTACACAGCCGGTTGCGACTCAGATTGCGAGTCGAAACCTCCCCGTCTCGACTCGAGACCACAAACAGCACCAGCCGAGACCACGGTTGCGAGTCCCGTTGCGACTCGTAACCAGACCATGATGAACCGAGATCACCATTGCGACTCGCAACCAGCTGTTGCGACTCGTAAACTCCGGTTGCGACTCGAGATCCCCGTTGCGACTCGAGACCGGCTATGCACAAACACTATTTTGGGCCTACACTGTCACGGGCCCAATCTTATGACTGTTATGTTATTGGACTGCTTATCTGTTGGGCTGATATGTTATTTGGACTGATTATCTTTCGGGCTTAGACATTGGATCGCACAAGGTTAATATGTGGTATATAATTGGGCCGGGTTATGATTGGGCCGAACACTTAGATTGTTTATCGGATCGCTGATACGTGTACGTGTTTGCCATGACTATACGTGATACTATATACGTGCTATGTACGAACCTGACTCGTATAACAACCATGATAGGACGTGGTTGACCATTTACTTGCTACCTGTACTCTTTGTGTATCTGCCGAGCAAACCAAGGTGAGTTCACACAGCCAAGGCATGGGATTCCCGGGTTGGGAATTGGGTTGGATATGTTATTATTGAAAGAGTTACTCGTACTTACGCATTCTCTAGACTATAGACCATCGTCCTCAGGTTAGTCAGGACACGTTACGTAAAGCCTACGTAACCCAGTATAAATGCCATTTGTCTCCCGGGTCGGGAGGACACCTTACGTAAAGCCTACGTAACCCAATACCATCTACTGGCTTCCGGGTCGGAAGGCCACGCTGCGTAAAGCCTACGTAGCCCCCACGCGTACCACTGTCCTCGGGGAAGGGCACGTCACGTAAAGCCTACGTGACCCTGTACGTATTCCTGTTCTCGGTAAAGAAGAACACATGGTCGGAAGTTAGTCTAGTAAGTACCGTTAATGAGAAGCCCTCATTAGCCAGGATAAACATGGGAAGCCCCCACCAGTAATATGAACACAAGGTTTGGGAAGCCCCCACCTTTAGTACACACTAGTATGGGAAGCCCCCACTAGCTATACTTATGCACTATGTTATGAACTTACTTTCTGTGAACTCGCTCAACTAGTTTGTTGATTATTTGCTGCATGCCTTGCAGGGACTTAGGTACATTATGGAGCTTGCACAAGGAGGAGCAGGTCGTTGTGGGATACGGATCATGAACTTTATCTGAACTCATAACTCGTATAACTAATTTGAGATTACATACTATGCTTCCGCTATTTAAACGATGTTTGGTTTTGGAACATCAATCATGTCATGATAATTTACATTGGTTACTTTTATTATTAAATGCTATGTTTGATATGATTGTTGGCTTGATCCTGGTCAGTCACGCTCCCAAGCGGTAGTACTCCGCGGGTGGATTTTGGGGGTGTGACAAAAGTCAAGGGGGATTCAAAAAGAGGACCAGAATACACTTGGGAGCTAGAATCAGAAATGAAGCGAAAATATCCTCATCTATTCCAGTAAATCTCGAGGACGAGATTTTTATTAAGGTGGGGAGGATGTAACAACTCTCACTAAAATTATTACTTATTATGTTAATTTTGCAATAAGGAAACCCTAATTGAGAAACCCAAGTAATTCTGCATAAACCCTAAAATTTTCAGAACAATCAGAATCAGGATCAGGGCCCCTAAAACTCAAGGAGGTAAACCCTAATTGACGATTATCTTCACAATTCGTTGTAGAATGAGAATTTCGTTGATTCGCTGACTCACCCAGGCTACAAACACACGAAGCAACCCTGTGCTAGAAGTGAACCCGTCGTGACACGCGACAGGACCAGTGGTCCCTATCGCGACACGCGGGGGAAACCATCTTCCAGATATAAATAGAGGGGGTTGGCACTTGAATTCTGATGTTCGTTCGACATTCAAATTCCAATTATACGCTGAGATATCGTTTAATTACTACAAACACACACGAATCACTAAACGCTGCGGCGATAAACAGGGTAATAACTCGATCGCTATTACGATTCGAGGTCCAATCGATTAAAACTATCCAACGAATGTTTAAGTGCTGCTCAAATTGGGTTTATACTTTGTCATTCGTCGTTAATTCGATGGATGTTTAAGTATCGCACTTTGTCATTTGTTGTGAGGGTTTAATCTCATGAGTTGTCGTAAAAGTTGTATTAGTTACTAACCCAGTTTGTGTGCATTGTTATTTAAAGTAGGTTAAACAGGCTAATCAGTAGACTAAACTCCGCCCGCATTAATCTGCAATGTGAGTCATTCTCTTTTTACCAAACTTGCTTTCAAAATCATGTTTGTTTTCAAAGTTATAATTACAGGGATTAAGTCTTTGTAGTCTTCATTACAGCCGGTATGTGGGGTTTTGTATACATTACTTGTTATCCATCAACATTGGACAACGAGATAGCCAAGGGGTGATATGACCATAGTCACAGACACCATTGGACAACGAGATAGCCAATGGGTGGTCGAGTGACAAATACCGTGGGTATATGGTTGACATGCAGAAACATTGTAATCGCTCTTAATACTGTAAATTATAACAAAAAGTATCGTTTTAGATAAAAAGAATGATTCACTCAGTATTTCCCCGCTGACAAAACCTTTTTCAAACATGTTTCAGGTGATCTGTTGTGATCCAGGAAAAGTGCCGTGAAGCACTACAAGCTTAAGGAAGTGGCTCAAAATAAAGAAATAAAGAAACATGTTTTGTAAAATAAAGATTTCCCAGTGAAATCACTTTATTGTAAATTATAGGGTTTTATCCCTAAATTATGTAATGAAGTAAATGGGCATTTTTATTAAAAGATCATGTATTAAAGACTTCCGCTGTCCCCTAAATTAAATACCACGGGGTTCCTGGTCCACGGCTCTTGACCGGGTCAAACCGGGGCTAGGGCCGTGACACGTTTTTAGCAGAATGCTGTGTGATTTTTGTTTTGGCATTTTATTTTCATGAGATGGTGTTTTATTCGGAGTAGTCAAAAGACGCTTTTACCCTTAATGAAGCGTGTCCACGTAATAAAATTGATGTTATTTACGAAAACGCCACCGCGCCAATCTAGTCCATAGATTGTTTTGATCGGACGATCGATAAGCGCTCTCACACTTTTTTAGCGTTTTCTCTAAATCCCGACCCTATATATATATATATATATATATATATATAATATATATAATATATATAGGAAAAGGATCCGTTAGAAACCTTCCTTTATTGCGAGAACCGCGAGAACCAATGTGAACACAACCAAAAATACCTAAAAATAGCTAAAAAACACACAAAATATTTTTTTTATGTTTTTTTATAAAAAAATCGTTACTTTTAGTAGCCAAAAAAATTTTTTTTGGATACTAAAAGTAGCAATTTTTTTTTTAAAAAACATAAAAAAAAATTTTGGCTACTAAAAGTAGCGATTTTAATGTAAAAAAATTTTGTGTGTTTTTTTTTTTATTTTATAGATTATTTTTTATTTTTTTAGGTGTTTTGGGGATTTAGTTTATAGCATTTTAGCTTGGGGTGGGTGGGTGGGGTTGGGGGGAGGGGGGTTAGGTTTTTGGGGGTGGGGGAGGGGGGTTTAGGTTTTTGGGGGTGGGGGTGGGGGGTTTAGGTTTTGTTTGGGGGAGGGGGGGGGGGGTTTATGTTTTTTTTTTAGGTTTTTTCGGGGGGTTTAGTTTTTAGCATTTAGTTTGACCGGGGGGGTTAGGTTTTTTAGGGTTTTTTTAGGTATTTTTTGTTGTGTTCACATTGGTTCTCGCGGTTCTCGCAATAAAGATGGTTCTCGCATGAAGCCATATATATAGGGTTAGGATCATGTGAGAAGTAATGGGCTAATTGAGAAACTAGAGAAGCATTCTAGACCGTACATTTTCCCTAAGTAAAAAAAATGCAAAAAAAAAGTAAAAAAACGCAATTTTTTTTTGGGAAAAAATCAGAGCTTTTTCTATTAGGTTTTTTTTCTTTTTTTTTTTTTTGGATTTATACATATGTGTATAATGTTAATCATTTAATTATACATATGTGTATATTGTCAATTATACAATATGTATATACATGTTTAAATATGAAAAATAAGTGTTGTAAATCTATGATTGAGGTGAATGATTTAGATTTAATATTAGTATTTAGGGTTTAACATTAGGGGTTACTTTTAGTGTTTAGTATTAGTATTTAGTGTTTAGCTTTAGGGTTTAGCATTAGTATTTAGGGTTTAGCTTTAGGGTTTAGCATTAGTATTTATGGTTTAGCTTTAGGGTTTAGCATTAGGGTTTAGCTTTAGGGTTTAGAGTTTCGCTTTAGGGTTTAGCATTAGTATTTAGGGTTTAGCTTTAGCTTTTGGGTTTAGCATTAGGGTTTAGCTTTAGGGTTTAACTTTAGGGTTTAGCTTTAGCTTTTGGGTTTAGCATTATGGTTTAGCTTTAGGGTTTAGCATTGGGGTTTAGCATTAGGGTTTAGCTTTAGGTTTTAGCATTAGGGTTTAGCTTTAGCGTTTGGGTTTAGCATTAGGGTTTAGTTTTTAGGTTTTAGCATAGAGAGTTTTGGTTATTGTTCAATGAGCCGGTTCCAATGGCGCTGTAATGATCTCAATCAACATTCATTTGACCCGGTTTCCTACATTTTTTAGGTTAAGGATATACATTTTTCATAATATACACATATGTATAGTTAAAAGATTAACAATATACACATGTGTATAAATCCAAAAAAAAAGGAAAAAAGAAAAACCCTTACAGAAAAAGCTCTGATTTAAAAAAAAAAATTTGTGTTTTTTTACTATTTTTTTGCACTTTTTGCTTAGGGAAAATGTGTAGTTCAGAATGCTTTTCAAGTTTCTCAAATAGGGTGCTCTTCTCTTAGGATCCCTACCCTATATATATATAGAAAAGGGATCAGGAGAAAACACCCAAAAGTGTGAGAACGGTGAGAACGCATCCTGGCCCAACACGTGTCACGCGACATAGAGAAGGGCGGAGGGGCTTTTTTGTCATTTTATCTTCCGCTTTTCTGTGACAACTGTGTTCTATAATCGTTGTACAATGTAAAACAATGTCGGTTATCAATAAAACCTTGTGCTTTGGTGTTATTATATGTGTTTTGGTGTTATTATGTGTGTATTTGTGTTTGGTGATTTTACAATTTAAGTCAATTCCAATTTCAAGCTTTAAATCGCTTTCTGGAGGGTTATACGCAAACTGGTGCGTAAACGCAGTCAGTAAAACACAACAAACACTCCGGGATAGTGACATAGGCTTAACATACCTTAAATAACCTCCACATAACTTAGAAATAAGTTTTGGATGGTTTGGTGTGTTGAAATCAAGTTTGTTCGATCGCAGGGACTATTTGTGTCAAACTGTGAAACTATACCGATTTGTATAGTTACGAACATTCCAGAACTTGATCATAAGTTAAACATACCCTAAATATCCTTTACATAGCTTAGAAATAGGCTTTGAGGGGTTCGGTATGCTAAAATAAACTTTATTGATCAATAGGGACTAAAAGCTTCAAAAAAGTGCACAAGTTTGCACTTACGCGCATATTCTACGTTCTGAACACATCCGGACATCCAAAAATTTATGTAAGCATTAAAATATTTTATTTTAGTGTTTGGCATAAGAAAATTCCATTCGTCGCATGATTTGGATCGTTTTTGCGTCCGTTACGACTTCCGTCGTAATTAAGCGAATAACGCGACCGTACGACCAAACGAACCGACATCCGAGATATTTTTGAACATGTTTTGAGTTCCCTATACTTTAACCTCATTTTAGAGCCTTGAAATGAGGTTAACGGGGTTTAAACGTGTCAAAAATGGGCCGAAATGCATGTTTCTCAAGTTCAGGGACTAAACTGCAATTTCTGTTTAGTTATGCCAGGCGGGCCGCGTGAGTTTATGTGCATGCTTACGCGGGCCGTGTGAGACACCCAGTAACAGAAAACAGTTTTCAGAAACAGCAGCTGGTATTCAGTGTATTTGGACATGTTTTTGATCATTCTACGGGCCAAATTAGATGGTTTTCAAGTGCCCATGGTATCCAAATACCATGTCCCCACTTGTACGGCTTAGATTGAAGCTCAATCTTCGAGAAACGATCCTAACGGCTCTTGAATTCCTATAAATACCCACCCTCACTTCACTTGCAAACCCACAATGATCTGATTTTGGCTCTCTAAGTTGAAATTTATGCTTCATACCTGAGAGTAAATCGGATCATAGCTTGCGGGGACCTTTTGTAAGTATTCTTTCGTTCTTTTCATTCGTTTTTATCGTTAAAGTCAAACTGCATTTGACTTTCTGCATTGACCAGTTTATGGTCAACGCGAAGTTCGTTTGAACTTCATAACGTGAGCGTAATCACAATGGTTATAGTCCCTAGTGACTATACCTACTGATCACCACATTATCTAGGCTCAGTGACGAGTCGTAGTTTCGGCCAAAATGCGTATTCTCGCGTATTTTGCAACCAAACTACTCTAGGGTATCAAAACCGTTTGTTTTGATATCAAAACCTGTTTTATAACTTAACTAAACATGTTCTAGCATGTTTAGCTCGTCACTTTTTAGATTAGTGCTTGTGTAGAGTCGTATGTCAAGCGGACTAAACAACCGCTTAGACTTTCAACCACGACCCGTTTGGTCGATCATTAGGATCCGACCAAACATGTTTAGCGACCATAGTTGCATAGGGAATAACCTTCCGAGGTTATACCTTATGGTCACCGAGTTTAAGTAGTTTATATGCCTTAGGTAAATTACCAAAATGCCATTTTCATACATAATTGGTAATTAGGCATATGTAACCTAAATTTTTGACACGTAACTGATTATGTAACATATTTAAACATGTATGGGCATATAATACTTGTCATAGGACTAGTTAGACATCTCAAACGCGCATTGCGCACACGATGCGTTAAAGTAGCGTAAGCTACCTTAATGGGTCGCAATGGGTCGAAAGCACTTAGGTTAGGTTTCAATTTAGGATGTAGGCTTTGTTAAACCATATCACATGAGTTCCAACACTCATTTGGTTTACAAGACCTCATTCTGTCCGATCGTCCGATTTAGGCGTCTATTGTTTGACTAGTGGTTCGATTACTAGGTGCTACTTAATTTCTTTGGTTTGCTTGAGGTTGTTGAAGTTCTATTGATTGAGGATACTTTGCACTTCATGTGAGTACATAGTTCCCCTATTTTACTGTTTTTAAATGTTTTGGGGTGATTCATATGTACGAAATGGTTTCAAAGTTTAAACGATGGTTTTTCGAAAACAATTAAGATGGTTTATACAAAACTAATAACAATTTCAATAAAGTGAACAAACTTGATGGTTGTAGTTACATAACAAATGAGATACATTAATTTTGGCCGAACCGACTAGTATTAGGTTATGGTACCATAGGATCTGACAAATCCCGTTATTTTACTACACCCATGGTTATGTGTGGGGGTTGTGGGTAACGACTGAATCTGATGTTAGTTAATTTACCCTTTGGTGGTTTGTTAACGCGAGAAGCGAGACGCGAGGTAGTCGAGTCACAAAGGTTTGAATGTTATTAGCGAGACGACCATAAATAAGTTTTCACAATTAAAACGAGGATGATTTTAAACGAGTTAACGATTTCGAAACGATTTTGAAACGATTTGAAACGATTTGAACAAGTTAAACGAGTTGGATAAACGATTGGTTTTTCGTTAAGTGATTAGATAACGGGACGGGGGTAATATGATGAAAGCATGGTGGATACGCCGCTGGTACTTCCTATATATAAGTGTTTTCATTATATTACATACCGTGGCGTTATTTAGTTCACTTGGGTAAACGATTTTGAAACAATGTCACACAACGATGTTTTCTAAAAGATATAAACCATACGAGTTCTATTTACTAGTTTTACAAGATGTTTTACAAGTTGGTTTTCTAAAACAAATGCTTTGGGGTTAAGAACCATGGCTACGAGATTTTTATAAACTATAACCATCTTGATTTGAGTTGGTTAATTATGTTGCAATATACTTTTCAAAACGAGGTTTGTATTTTGACTCTTGTAGTCTAATTAAGTACTGCAACATGTAAACGAAGCCATGATTCCGATATTCTTATAAAACCTATGTACTCGCCAGGATTTCTTTGCTGACTTTGTTTTTACATATGTTTCAGGTGTGGTTGCTTGATTGATTTCTAGGATGCATGCGTCACGTAGGATCTGGACAAGGCCTTAGTGACATAATAACTATGATAGTCGATATGAAACTTGTTTGTTCTATGTTAAGACAATGTTGATGTTTAATTTTATCTATAAAACCAAACTCTTTTTGTATCCATGGTTGTGAAACAATAATTCTGTTACAACACTCCCCGACGTTTCCGCCACGTTTTGTTGTTTTACGTGGTCGGGGTGTGACAGAAGAGTTGGTATCAGAGCCAATGGTTATAGGGAATTAGGTTATTAGTAATGCTTTCACCTAGACTATAACTTTTAGGACCCTAACGCAAGTTTACTTGTGTTTAGATTTTTAAAACAATACCGTCACCTACCCTTAGGTGATAACCACAATAAGTTCGAATCCGCTTTGAAAACTAATTCTTCTGTTCTAGGATGATTGATTACTAGGTTTTGAACCCTCTGTTATAAGGTTTTGAACCATTTAAGTTTTCAAAGTCTCATCAAAGTTTGGGCCAAAATAATGTGAACACGTGCAAACTGGAAGGGTGAGTGCCTATACCCTGAGTTTTCTGTCTAAGGCTAGAATGTTCGTACAAATCCACATAATCGGACCAGTCACTCTTACCTGGGAACTCTTGGGGTGAGTGTTCACATATAGGCGAGCATGTCTTCGGCGATACATTATATTGACCCATTTTCTTTGATTTGTCGTTGTGCGTCAAGCGATTGATTTGGCTGCTACCCTGACTGATTCTCAAGTCAGGAAGGGTAAACATACCCGCAAGGGTGGCAAGAAGCTGTCAGCCATTTCCATTCAAGACAATGGTAAAGGTAAGGGAGAAGAAGGGTGAGTCTTCAAGGAAGTTGAGGAAGCACAAGGCTTCCCAAAATTTTGTTGTCACTGCGCAGAGTCTAGCACAAGTTTAGGGGAATGCTGTTAGGTTCCCACCTGGTTCATGTTACAACTGCGGTGAAATGGGTCATTTCCGCAACAACTGCCCAAGGTTGGTGAACGCGAATGCAAATCCGAATGCAAACACGAATGTGAATCCCGCCCGTGGACGAGCGTACAATCTAAATGCAAACAAGGCTTGAGCTGACAACCTCGTTGTCAATAGTACGTTCCTTGTCAATGGTACGTTTCTTGTTAACAATCGACCTGCATCTATTCTTTTTGATTCTGGTGCATATAGAAGTTTTTTTTCATTGTCATTTGAACCTTTGCTTGCAATACCTAGAACTAAACTGAGGAAACCCTTATCTGTTGAAGTTGCTACTGGTAAACCTCTTGTTCTCGATTCTGTTATTCGTGATTGTCAGTTGAACCTTGATAACCATCTTTTTCCTATTGACCTCACACTGATGCAACTTGGGAGCTTTGACATTATCGTTGGAATGGATTGGTTAACCAAACACCGTGCTGAGGTGGTTTGTTTTGATAAGATTGTTCGTATTCCTTTGTCTACTGGCGATATTTTGGAAGTTCGTGGCGAGAAACCTTCAGGTGGATTGAAGCTTATGTCGTATATGGAAGCCCAAAGGTATTTGAGAAAAGGATATGTTGCTTTTCTAGCACATGTCACCGAGGAGAAAGACAAGAGCAAGATTATTCAGGATATTCCAATTGTTCGGGATTATCCAGAGGTGTTTCCTGATGAACTGCCTGGTTTGCCTCCAGTTCGTCAAGTTGAGTTTCATATTGACCTTGTACCCAATGCCAACCCAATTGCTAAAGCGCCTTATCGACTTGCACCGTCGGAGATGCAAGAATTATCGAAGTAGCTTCAAGAGTTATCTGATAAAGGATTCATCCCTCCAAGTCATTCACCTTGGGGAGCTCCTGTCCTTTTGTGAAAAAGAAAGATGGATCTTTTCGAATGTGTATCGATCATCGTGAGCTTAATAAGCTTACCATCAAGAATCGATATCCCCTACCTCGAATTGATGATCTCTTCGACCAGCTGCAAGGTGCTTCATGCTTTTCTAAGATCGATCTGCGTTCTGGGTATCATCAACTTCGTGTTCTCGAAGAAGATATTCCCAAATCTGCTTTCCGCACAAGATATGGGCATTATGAGTTCACTGTCATGCCTTTTGGTTTGACAAATGCTCCAGCTATCTTTATGGACTTAATGAATAGGGTCTGTAAACCTTATTTAGACAAGTTCATTATTGTGTTCATCGACGATATTCTTGTCTATTCGAAGTCTTGAGCCGAGCACGAGCAACACCTTCGCTTAACATTGGAACTCCTGAAGAAGGAACAACTTTTTGCTAAATTCTCCAAGTGTGAATTCTGGCTTAAAGAAGTTTAATTCTTGGGTCATATAGTCAATGAGCAGGGTATTCATGTGGATCCATCCAAGATTGTTGCTGTTAAAGACTGGAATACACCAACAACACCTACAGAGATTTGATCTTTTCTTGGTCTTGATGGTTATTATCGTCGATTCATTTCAAACTTCTCAAAGATCGCGGTTCCACTCACTGCTTTGACTCAGAAGAATAAGCCCTTTGAGTGGGGACCCAAGTAAGAAGAAGCGTTCCAAACGCTAAAACAGAAGTTATGTGATGCTCCTGTTCTTTCTTTGCCTGAAGGAGTTGATGATTTTGTTGTCTATTGTGACGCGTCGAATCTAGGACTTGGTTGCGTTCTTATGCAACGAGGTAAAGTCATAGCTTATGCGTCTAGACAGCTGAAAATTCATGAGAATAACTACACAACTCATGATCTTGAGTTGGGAGCTGTGGTTTTCGCGCTGAAAATCTGGAGACACTACCTCTATGGAACGAAGTGTGTGGTTTTTACAGACCACAAAAGTCTCAAACATATTCTTAATCAGAAAGAGCTGAACATGAGGCAACGACGTTAGGTCGAGCTCTTAAGTGATTACGATTGCGAGATTCGTTACCATCCTGGTAAGGCGAATGTCGTAGCCGATGTGCTTAGTCGAAAAGAGCGAGTCAAGCTTCATTCTGTTCAAACGCTATCTGATCTTCAAACTCGTGTTCTTCAAGCTAAGCAATTTTGTGTTTCACAAAATTTGATAGGTGAGGAATTGCCACGTCAGCTTGAGCTTAAGCTCGAAAGGAAGGACGATGGTTTGCTCTATTTCAAGGATCGTTGGATTCCGAAACAAGACGATCTTCGCACCTTGGTAATGGATGAATCTCATAAATCTCGATATTCTATCCATCCTGGTGCTGATAAGATGTACAAGGATCTTCGTACTAAGTTCTGGTGGCCTGGTATGAAGAAGGATGTTGCCTTGTATGTATCAAAATGCCTAACTTGTCTCAAAGTCAAGGCGGAACATCAACGACCTTCTAGTTTGCTTATACAGCCAGAGATACCGGTTTGGAAGTGGGAGAATATTGCAATGGATCTCATCACTAAGTTACCGCGTACTTTTAAAGGTCATGATGCTATATGGGTTGTTATCGATCGATTAACGAAATCAGCTCATTTTATTCCAATTCGCGAGGATCTATCTGCTGATAAACTGGCAAAGATTTATGTTGATGAGATTGTATCACGATATGGTGTTCCTTTGGATATCATTTCTGATCGTGATGCTCGATTTTCATCTCATTTCTGGAAGACCATGCAATCTGCTTTGGGGACCTAACTGAATCTAAGCACTGCTTATCATCCCCAAACAGATGGTCAATCTGAGCGAACAATTCAAACTTTGGAAGATATGCTTAGAGCATGTGTGATAGACTTTGGTGGTAATTGGGATTCTCATCTTCCACTGATCGAGTTCTCTTACAACAATAGCTATCATGCTCGTATTAATATGGCACCTTTCGAAGCTCTCTACGGTCGAAAATGTCGTTCACCTGTCTGTTGGAACGAGACCGGTGAAGCTCAGCTTACTGGACCTGAGCTCGTTCTGGAAACAACGGATAAAATCAAGAAAATCAAGAAAATCCGCGATAATCTTGTGACAGCTCGAAGCCGTCAAAAGAGTTATGCGGATATGCGACGCAAGCCATTAGAATTTCAAGTTGGAGATCACGTCCTACTCAAGGTTTCACCTTGGAAGGTAGTGGTGAGATTTGGAAAGAAAGGAAAACTTGCACCTCGATATGTGGGACCATTCAAGATTGTGGAAAGAATTGGGAAAGTTGCCTATCGACTAGAGCTACCTCCTGAGCTTGGTAATATTCACCCGACTTTTCACGTGTCCAATTTGCGAAAGTGTTTAGCTGACGCTGATCTTCACATTCCTCTCGACGAGATCCAAATCGATGAAACGATGCACTTTGTCGAGAAACCTGTGGAGATAATGGACCGTACTTTCAAACAGTTGAAGAACAAACGGATTAAATTAGTCAAAGTTCTTTGGGAGTCCAAACATGGCCCAGAGTTTACTTGGGAACGCGAGGACCAAATGAAGGCGAAATATCAGCATTTGTTTTCACAAGCTTCCTCTAAATAAAATTTCGGGACGAAATTTCCTGAAGTAGGGGAGACTGCGACAACTGTGTTCTATAATCGTTGTACAATGTAAAACAATATTGGTTATCAATAAAACATTGTGCTTTGGTGTTATTATATGTGTTTTAGTGTTATTATGTGGGTATTTGTGTTTGGTGATTTTACAATTTAATTCAATTCCAATTTCAAGCTTTAAATGGCTTTCTGGAGGGTTATACGCAAACTGGTGCGTAAACGCAGTCAGTAAAACACAACAAACACTCCGGGATAGTAACATAGGCTTAAAATACCTTAAATAACCTCCACGTAACTTAGAAATAATTTTTGGATGGTTTGGTGTGTTGAAATCAAGTTTGTTCGATCGCAGGGACTATTTGTGTCAAACTGCCAAAGTATACCGATTTGTATAGTAACGAACATTTCGGAACTTGATCATAAGTTAAACATACCTTAAATATCCTTTACATAGCTTAAAAATAGGCTTTGAGGGGTTCGGTATGCAAAAATAAATTTATTGATCAATAGGGACTAAAAGCGTCAAAAAGTGCACAAGTTTGCACTTACGCGCATATTCTACGTTCTGAATACATCCGGACATCCAAAAATTTATGTAAGCATTAAAATATTTTATTTTAGTGTTTGGCATAAGAAAATTCCATTCGTCGCTTGATTTGGATCGTTTTTACGTTCGTTTGACTTTCTGCATTGACCAGTTTATGGTCAACGCGAAGTTCGTTTGAATTTCATAACGTGAGCGTAATCACCATGGTTATAGTCCCTAGTGACTATACCTACTGATTACCACGTTATATAGGCTCAGTGACGAGTCGTAGTTTCGGCCAAAATGCGTATTCTCGCGTATTTTGTAACCAAACTACTCTAGGGTATCAAAACCGTTTGTTTTGATATCAAAACCTGTTTTATAACTTAACTAAACATGTTCTAGCATGTTTAGCTCGTCACTTTTTAGATTAGTGCTTGTGTAGAGTCGTAAGTCAAGCGGACTAAACACCCGCTTAGACTTTCGACCACGACCCGTCTGGTCGATCATTAGGATCCGACCAAACATGTTTAGTGACCATAGTTGCATAGGGAATAACCTTCCGAGGTTATACCTTATGGTCACCGAGTTTAAGTAGTTGTATGATAAGTAGTTTATATACCTTAGGTAAATTATCAAAATGCCCTTTTCATACATAATTGGTAATTAGGCATATGTAACCTAAATTTTTGACACGTAACTGATTATGTAACATATTTAAACATGTATGGGCATATAATACTTGTCATAGGACTAGTTAGACGTTTCAAACGAGCATTGCGTACACGACGCATTAACGTAGCGTAAGCTACCTTAATGGGTCGCAATGGGTTGAAAGCACTTAGGTAAGGTTTCCGTTTAGGATGTAGGCTTTGTTAAACCATGTCACATAAGTTCCAACACTCATTTGGTTTACAAGACCTCAATCTGTCCGATCGTCCGATTTAGGCGTCTATTGTTTGACTAGTGGTTCGATTACTAGGTGCTACTTGATTTCTTTGGTTTGCTTGAGGTTGTTGAAGTTCTATTGATTGAGGATACTTTGCACTTCATGTGAGTACATAGTTCCCCTATTTTACTGTTTTTAAATGTTTTGGGGTGATTCATATGTACGAAATGGTTTCAAAGTTTAAACGATGGTTTTTCGAAAACAATTAAGATGGTTTATACAAAACTAATAACAATTTCAATAAAGTGAACAAACTTGATGGTTGTAGTTACATAACAAATGACATCATTAATTTTGGCCGAACCGACCAGTATTAGGTTATGGTATCATAGGATCTGACAAATCCCGTTATTTACTACACCCATGGTTATGTGTGGGGGTTGTGGGTAACGACTGAATCTGATGTCAGTTAATTTACCCTTCGGTGGTTTGTTAACGCGAGAAGCGAGACGCGAGGTAGTCGAGTCACAAAGGTTTGAATGTTATTAGTGAGACGACCATAAATAAGTTTTCACAATTAAAACGATGATGATTTTAAATGATTTAAACGAGTTAACGATTTGACAACGATTTGAACAAGTTAAACGAGTTAGATAAACGATTGGTTTTTGGTTAAGTGATTAGATAACGGGACGGGGGTAATATGATGAAAGCATGGTGATTACGCCGCTGGTACTTCCTATATATAAGTGTTTTCATTATATTACATACCGTGGCGTTATTTAGTTCACTTAGGTAAACGATTTTGAAACAATGTCACACAACGATGTTTTCTAAAAGATATAAACCATACGAGTTTTATTAACGAGTTTTACAAGATTTTTTACAAGTTGGTTTTCTAAAACAAATGTTTTGGGGTTAAGAACCATGGCTACGAGATTTTTATAAACTATAACCATCTTGACTTTTCAAAACGAGGTTTGTATTTTGACTCTTGTAGTCTAATTAAGTACTGCAACATGTAAACGAAGCCATGATTCCGATACTCTTATAAAACCTATGTACTCGCCAGCATTTCTTGGCTGACTTTGTTTTTACATATGTTTTAGGTGTGGTTGCTTGATTGATTTCTAGGATGCATGCGTCACGTAGGATCTGGACAAGGCCTTAGTGACATAATAACTATGATAGTCGATATGAAACTTGTTTGTTCTATGTTAAGACAATGTTGATGTTTAATTTTATCAATAAAACAAAACTCTTTTTGTATCCATGGTTGTGAAACAATAATTCTATTACAACACTCCCCGACGTTTCCACCACGTTTTGTTGTTTTACGTGGTCGGGGTGTGACATTTTCCAATTCCGCTTTTCACAATATTGATTTATTTTTGGGGTTTAACATTTTTGGCATTAACCAAATTCAATAATTATATGGCGTTTTTAATGGTTTCATTGTATTAACATTTTGGCATTTATGGCGTTATGGCGTTTTTTCAAATCTCTCTGAATGACGTTTTTCAAGGCGTTTTACAATTCCAAAATTATATTACAACCACAGGGAAAAAAATAGAAGCGAAAAAAATAAATTAAAAATCCTAATCGGATCTCGCTTTACAATCTTCACTGTCATCAGTCTCTCTCTTCTTTAATACTACAAGAACTGTCACCAAATATATGGCGTTTTATGAAAACTTAACAAACCCATCGGTTTGATTATTTTGCCTGCTCGTCTGTTGAATTGGCTTTTTGTGGATTTTGGGGACATAGATGTTTGACGTGTGGGTGGGTTTTTTCGTTTTATTCTTCAACTTGATCTTTATCTTTATAATCATCCCATTCTTCAGTGTCATTGATCTCTTCTCCTCATCCAAGTCTTCTTCAAGAACAAAGAATACAAAATGACATATGACTGTCATCAGTATCTTTTTCTTGAATATTTGTCCATCTCATGCAGCAAAATCTTACTGAGTTACTCCCCTCAGCTAACAATCCATTCAGTGAAGAAACTTCACGATGAACAATACTGAATATCCAAGAAAGCATATTAGCCATCTTTGATTTTTTTAATTTTTTGGCGTTTTACAGTGATTGGTATTTAGTAGCATTGGTGTTTGTTTTTTTTTGGTTTGATCAAATGAAAGTTGCTGAGACGTATCATTTTATAGGATGTCTTTTTGACGCGTAAGTTAGGCGGTGTATTATTATAATAAAGTATTCGTCGTTTCAGTTATTGTTTGTAATTATTGTTTTTATAAGATTTATATCTGAAGTCTGTAACATGTCCCATCTTTCAAGTTTGGCGTTTTAGATTGTAATATAATAAATTTTCCCTCTCTTCAGTTTTACTGTTTTGTAGTTACTGTTTCTAGTTACATTTGGTTTTTATTTATTTTATTTTATTTTTTGGGTTTTTTATAATACTTGTCCAAAGTAATTTTATTATTGTTTGGTAGTTTTTGGGGCGTTTTATGGCATGTTGGCGTTTTGACAGGCATTTGTCTGTGTGGCGTTTTTATTACATATGGCGTTGTTATTATATAAGAATCAATTGAAAAAGAAAATTAAAAAATATATATATTGATTTTCCAAATCTTCACTGTCACCAGTCTCTTTCTTCTTTTGAAGCATCTTCACTGGCTGTTTCGACTTTCGTATGTTTTTTTTTTATTTTTGTTTTTTGAAGTTGTTTTTTTTGTCTTCGTGTGGAAGCACAAAGTCTGAAATCAACATCTTTTTCTTGAATGTTTGTCCATCTCATGCAGCAAAATGTTATTGAGTTTACACCCTTCAACCAACAATCTTTGAATTTCCAGTGAACGATGTTTGATTTTTTTAACTTTTTTGGCGTTTTACCGAGAAAAAGAACGCCTAAATAAAAGCACCTTAAAACTTTAAATTTGATCATGCTAAATCAATAATGTTTTACTATATGGTGATGGATAACATTGTTAATTCTCAGTTAAGAAAGATGTCTGACAATGTTGTCCATCCCATACAACTAAACTTTATTGACAACAAACCTCAATAATGTTTTTTTTTATATTTTGGCGTTATAAATTGGATGGAAGTTGAGGATAAAGTCAATAAGATTTTACTCAATGAAATGGATAATATCCTCACTTAAGGATTTTGTCCATTACATTGAGCGAAACCTTACCGACAACCAAACTGAATTTCAAATAAAGGTTTTGGTTTAGAGGATACTTGATGTTTGGGTTTTTTGGTCTTTCTAAGACGAATAGTATATATTAAATATGGCGTTTGGGTTTTTGTGTGTTTTAATGGAATGTCTGAGATGTTGTATACATAGGATGTTTTTTGGCGGTTTTTTTAGGCGGGATTTTATTATAACTAATTTTGGCGTTTTATATCTAATGGCATTTTTCAGATTACGATGGTGTGTGCTATTGTAGGTTAAATTGGTAATTTAATGGCGTTTTATTTTTCATGTGATGGCGTTTTGTGTAGAGAAGTCAAAAGACCCTTTTAACCTTTAGTGAAGCGCGCCACAGCAATAAAAGTTATGTTATTTACGAAAATGCCACCGAGTCATCTAGTCCATAGATTGTTTTGATCGGATGATCCATAACTGTTCTCTC
This sequence comes from Helianthus annuus, assembly GCF_002127325.2. Classification (NCBI taxonomy): domain Eukaryota; kingdom Viridiplantae; phylum Streptophyta; class Magnoliopsida; order Asterales; family Asteraceae; genus Helianthus; species Helianthus annuus. The sequence goes on along the minus strand of NC_035446.2, from coordinate 47,456,179 downwards.
TGTTCTCACACTTTTCACCGTTTTCTCTAAATCCTGGCCCTATATATATATATATATACACACACACATATATAAATAGGTAGAGGATCCTGTACATTAATCCAGAAGTGTGAGAAGTGTATTATAACACTATATAACACCATATAAACACCGTATAACACTATGTAACACCATATAAAACCATATAACACTATATATATAACACTATATAACATTATATAACAAATATAACATTATATTTTGTCTGATAGCATGTCTATGATAGATTTATAGTGTTATATATTGTTATATAGTGTTATAGAGTGTTATATGGTGTTATATTGTGTTACATAGTGTTATACGGTGTTTATATGGTGTTATATAGTGTTATAATACACTTCTCACACTTCTGAATTAATGTACACTATCCCTACCCTATATATATATATATACACACATTTGTGATATTTGTGTGTGTGCCCACATGCGTGCTTTTGTGTATGAGAGAGAGATATGCGAAAGTGGGGGCCACCAAACTTGGTCCATGGAGGTCTAGTATATCGGACTTGGGGGCCAAACTTATGCGGCAAACAAGAGCCACAATGATGGTGTTTCAAATTGATATTTATTATTATTTATCCTGTTACAACTATATCATGTGAAAATAATTACGGGCAAAATGTTATGTCATAATTAGGGCCGGTATTACATGTAAAAGTACTTGATTTGTCATCATAAGCATAAGAATAAGCCTTCGGGCAAAGATTCTTAAAAAACTTGGAATAATTTGTTGGCGGGCATGTTTCCGGTGTACCATGATCGCCGGTGCAACAATATTCTGGTTTGTTAAATGCGACACATGCACTTTTACAGCCGATTGTTCCACCAGATCCATCTTTCACAGCTAGCTCAGGCATGCATTGAGCATTAATATCAACCGGACAGTCGGTGACCGGACAACCACCTTGTGGAACCACTGAAATTGGCAAATTAAACCCATCAACAAGGCTAACATCATAAAAGTCTTTTCCACTGGCATCCGATAATGTAAACTCAGCAAGGGTTGCTGGTGGAGTTGCACCAGCTCCATTACATTCTACTTGACCTGAACCACAATCTCCACTTTTACAACTAAACTTCCCACCGTCATTTGAACATTGAAACCTAGCCCAAACTCTTCCAGACCATGGTGTTGGCATGTTAATAACATTAGACGCTTGGGGTGCAAGTTCAAAACCTGTTGATATTGTAGCCCCCGAGCTGGTTAAAGTTCCCGGTGCGATGTTGTAAGGGCAATTGTTTTTTATGGTGAAAACCGATGAACGAACACCTGAAAATATTTAATTCTTTAACAATTATATTTACATGTGTACAGTACGCCTTCTTTTGAAAACTATGCTAAAATCTCTTGTAATTAAATCTATAAACATATACATATATATACATGACATGAAGTAAAAAAAAAACTTTACCGTGAATCAAACTGGTGGCAAGAATAAGGGTAAAGAGAAAGTGAATCTCCATATTCATGAATGATTTGTTGAAGGGGAGGTGGGCTTTATATAGGCGGAAGAGAAGTTGACATTATGATAATAGGGACGAATTATATTGAATGACAATATTTAATTGGCCAACAAATAACATAAGGTTCATTTTAATTTTTTTGAATGGGAACAATTGCACTACTATTCATCTTTACTTGGTATTTGACTTGTGACCTCTCTCTTAAGAGCTGTGTCTCTACCAAGTAAGCTATCCCCACATTGACAGGTTCATTTTAATTAACCTCGGTTATTTTCAATTCGAGAATTATGATTAATATTTTATAAAAAAAGTAGAAATATATACAATAACGCTAAAGATTGGGGTGTGAATTTTTCTCATGATAAAAAATATAAACACATTTATCTAAACTAGTTATGTTCATTAGAGTTCATAGGTTAGCCAGTTTAATTTCACCGAAATTAAGAAAAAATATGCATCATATATTCATATCTTACTTTAAAATATATAATAGAATCGGCTATCAAGTTTTACTATTTAAAAGTAATTATATTAGAAAGTTGTATTTTTGGTGTAAATTTATAAATATATAGTATTACAACAGAAAATCATCTCTCACAAACACAAAATCATCGTTTTCTCTCCCATATGAAGAACAAAAAATTTTGAACAAATTCTAAAGGTTACGAAACGTAGCTAATCAAAGGAGGGTTTCAATTTATAAGATACGAATAACAAGATGTGACGATGATAACAAAAATTTATTAATGCATCTTAAGAAAGATAATATATAAAAGATTTTCTGTTATCAATCTTTTATCAGATTTGAGTATGATGGGTAAAAGATATGTAATATTCTAATATTTATTACGCACAGGCAATATCCTATAACATATGTACATATAAAATTGTTAAATATATGCTATATTTTATCAAATATATGTAATACATGTAATATGTGCAATTAGATACATGTGTGTTTTTCTTGAATTTAAATTTTCTAAAGTTGTTAATCACATGTGACACTTCTTATAAGTAAGAAGTAAAGGTATTTTGGTCCTTACAAATAGGAGCATAAAAAACCAAGTATAAGAAAATATAGCATAGAAAATCTAGTACAAAAAAAAATATAGCAAAAAAAAATAAATAAAAGCAAAAAAATATAGTACAAAAAATTTAGCAAAAAAAATTAAGACAAAAAAATTCAGCATAAAAATTTGGTAAAACAATATAGTACAAAAATTCAGCATAAAAATTTGGTAAAACAATATAGTACAAAAATTCAGCACAAAAAATATTATATAACATAGAAATACAACACAATTTTATGAGTTTTTTTAATTGTCATATTTTATATATCAATATGGTAGTTAAATTAAAGATAAAAAGACGCTCGATTTTAGAGTGAAATTTTTATGAAAAATAATGTCGTATAAAAAAGTTAAAAACATTTAAAAAATGTAAGTGGAATATGTATGTGTATTGAATGTGAAAAGAAAATGTCAAATAAATAGAATTTTACAAAGATACCGATACACTTATTTTTTTTCTACATTTTCATCTTAACCATTTATTTGAAAAATAAAAGATTAAAATTACTTCTCATCCTATTTAGACAAAATTAACTAGTAACATCATATTACATAGTATATATGTAATATGAATAATTACATATGGTTCAACAAATGAAAGTTTTGTAAAATATTTATAATTTTTTTTAAAAAGAGAGGAAATTCGATTAAGGACATTTATAAAAAGGTGTATATATATTCAAACTACATTTATGTAATTGTTCTTTACGTGTATTTAATAACAAATACTTAATTTAATTTTGTATAATTATAATTAAAGTTTAAAAACATTCTCTATTTAATAGGCTAACTTTTTATAATACAAAAAATAACATTGTATAAAAAAGATATATCTCTTAAAAAAGATTGGAAGTCTTTTAATGTTGGGATTTGAGGGTGTGTTTGATTAATGAAAAAATAACAATTCATATTTAATACACAATCAATAGTAATGAAGTCATCACGGATTCTCATTTCATTGAATCAAATGTTTACAGATTCAGACTCTCTCAAACTAATGTCTCTCGGTTGAACTCTCTATCTGATCCATAATTCATAGTTCATGATAGAGTCATGATCTATTTATACATACAGGGAAACAATTTTTTGTGTTTATAGTTGTTGGTTCTTGTGTTGAAAGATGTTGATTTTGTTACACATAGGGGAATGATCCATTAATATTGGATTTTAGATAAATAATTTAAGAAGGATTGTGATAATTAAATGTCTTCTTATAAGTAAGAAGTAAAGGTATCTTCGTCCTTACAAATAGGAGTATAAAAAATCTAGCACAAAAAAGTCAAGTACAAGAAAATATAGCATAAAAAATCTAGTACAAAAAAAATATAGCAAAAAAAAATAAAAGCAAAAAAATATAGTACAAAAAATCCAACACAAAAAATTTAGCAAAAAAATTAGGACCAAAAAATTTCAGCATAAAAATTTGGTAAAAAAATGTAGTACAAAAATTCAGCACAAAAAATGTTATACAACATAGAAATACAACACATTTTTGTGATTTTTTTAATTGTCATATTTTATATATCAATATGGTAGTTAAATTAAAGATAAAAAAACGCTCGATTTTAGGGTGCAATTTTTATGAAAAAATAATTTCGTATAAAAAAGTTATAAACATTTAAATAATGTGAGTGGAATATGTATGTGTATTGCATGTGAAAAGAAAAAGTCAAATAAATAGAATTTTACAAAGGTACAAATACACTCATTTTTTTCTACATTTTCATCTTAATCATTGATTTGAAAAATAAAAGATTAAGATTTCTTCTCATCCTACTTAGACAAAATTAACTAGTAACATCATATTACATAGTATATAAGTAATATGAATAATTACATATTGTTCAACAAATGAAAGTTTTGTAAAATTATTATAAATTTTTTTAAAAAAGAGAGGAAATTAGATTAAGGACATTTATAAAAAGGTTTATATATGTTCACAGTGCATTTACGTAATTGTTCTTTACGTGTATTTAATAACAAATACTTAATTTAATTTTAATATAATAAGACTATACTATAATTATAATTAAAGTTAAAAAACATTCTCTATTTAATAGGGTAACTTTTATAATATAAAAAAATAACATTGTATAAAAAAGATATATCTCTTAAAAAAGTTTGGAAGTCTTTTAATGTTGGCATTCGAGGATGTGTTTGATTAATGAAACAATAACAATTCATATTTTACACATAATCAATAGTAATCAAGTCATCACTGATTCTCATTTCATTGAATCAAATGTTTACAGATTCAGACTCTCCCTCAAACTAATGTCTCTTGGTTTTATTCTCTATCTGATCCATAGTTCATAGTTCATGATAGAGTCATGATCTATTTATACATACAGGGAGACAATTTATGACATCAACTGACATCATCTAGAAAGCGACCTCTAACAATCAAAATAACTTGTTATAAAAAGATAATCATCTTACACAGGATGGATACAACGTAAAAGACAGTTACATAATAAAAAAAACTGGTGTATAGACTTATAGTCATTTCTTCAAAGCAACAGTTCTTTAAAGTTGTAGCTCCCTAACCATGCTTGAATCAACCATGAATGGATCAAATCAACACAATCACATGTGTGAAATACATACAAGTAGAACACAAGTAGAAGTAGAAACAGGAGAAAGTAAATACCAATCAGCCATCGATTTCACTCCAACTATGTGTTTTGGTTCTATTAAAAACCTTTACCAACCGGGAAACATATTCCCCTATTTATAGGGAGGATTAAATCACACTAACACATATCACCGAAAGGTGTCACTGCTATATTTAGGGCCTCCTGGTTGTGTTTCCACTATACTTAGCACCACCTACTTGTGTCAGCCACCATGTGTGTAACACCCCGTGTTTTGAAAGTCAAAGTACAAGTCAAAGTCAAAGGAAGAAAAGATTGCTAATTGCGATCTGTCACTCTTTGCTTAACTACTGATTGTGCTTCTTGACTTGTAATTGAAACCTTTAATTCGCTTGCTTTAGTTGCATTATGTGGAGTATCTATAACAATCGAGGTTTAATCGCATGTTTTAATTGCAAAACTATTTATCGCCTTATCGCAATCGCATTCGTAGCTTAAAGTGTAGGTTCTGTATATTGTTTTACGTGTATGTGCTGATTATCTGTTACTTGTGCATGTTTACTTTATGTTATGTTGGTGGTGATTAATCGAAACACAATCACAACTCTATCGCAACGCAATCAAATCGCAAACGCTAAACGCAAGGTTAATTATGTTGGTGAATGTTAGTTATATTATTTGTGTGACTATTATCCAAATCTATCGCATCGCTTGATCGACACTCGCTCAAACGCATCGCAGCGCTCAACACACAAAACGAAACATCGAAACCTAACTCGTCGGATCACTTCGATCGAATGACCATTCGATCGAATGGTCATCCGTACGAATGACCATCCGATCGGGTTGCCATCCGATGCCTCACTTGTGCTATGTGGGCCTTCATGCTAGGCCACCAGTACGTAGTTCTGAGATCGTGGTACATTTTATCCGAACCTGGATGTACCGAGTAGTGAGACTTATGTGCTTCGTTGGTACGTGCGCGACTATACATATTTTTACAATGAAATTACACACGAATTGGTTTTAAATTTATAAAAGTGATTATTACTTTTACATCAAAACACACACGAAAGAGGCAAGTGTACCCCGTCATATATGTAGTAAAGTATCGGTAAGAACCAAGTATCGATCCACGGAAATGGGCGGAGAAATAATACTAGACCTTTGTCGCTAAACTATCGGTAAAAACGTACGTTGTTTTGGTTTTAATTAAACTAACATAAGCATAAACAAATATTTATAAAACATAGTAAATTATATATAAATAGCCTTGCTTAATACACAACCAAAGCATGTCAACTAAGTCGGTTTTGGCACTAGAAGCATTCGGTCAATTTTCCAATTTAAGACAATTAGTATCCCTTTCGGGAATCCTAACATGACAATCATTCGGAAAGTTAAAACGATAAACACACTTTAACCACCTAAAATTGTTCTTTAACGTACGATTGATTAATGTCTACAAAAATCTCCTAAAAATAAGTTAGTCATCCGTTAGGAGTTTTCTAACCTCACTTAATCAAGGAAAGCAACACCGATAAACACAATGGAACCACCGAGACAAGCATAAACTAGATTAAATCACAACCGAGTTCATTTTACAAATCTTGCACATAAATTCACCAAGATAGCAATTTTGGCCGAAACTACTAACTAAGCTAACAAATCATGGCAAGAATTCATAACAACACCATCTAACCCGTTAGAGTCCTTCCGTGAGAGCAAGCCTTCTTGATTAACAATAATTACATTTTATTAAACCACTAACCCGTTAGAGTATCATGGTGCCCACATTTTAACCAAGTTAAACTAGTTAACCAAATTAAAAGTTTACTAATACATGATTAAATAAGCTTCATTTTGTAACTATCTTACCTAACCAAGCACCAATCATCCAACACAATTACTTATAATCAAGAAATCAATATCAATAACAAGGTTGCCAACTAATCATCAAAGATAATCATAGAAAACACTTCCAAATTTCATTACAAACATAGATTAACATACTAATAGCTATAATAAAGCAAGGGATTGTTGTGTTTTTGCCCAAAGGCTACAATAATACATAAATATTAATCTAAATGCTTGAAACATTAACAAAATTCTGGAAAGGTTAGAAATCCAAACCATAAACAAGCACAAGATTAAGAATCTGGATAGTAAACGAGCAAAACCGGGTAATGTGGCTTGAATCCGGGCTAAAGCTGATGCTTCCGGAGCCTGAAAATCGCTTGTGGAGCTCTCCAAAATTCCAGAGTTACTGATAGAATGGTTCTGTTCTGTTTTTATGCTTTTTCGACGTCGCACGGTCGTTCTCCGATCGCACGACCGTGCACTTTAAGCAATTATTGGTGGTGGTCCACCATACTGCGTGACGTCACAGATCGTTGACTGGTCTTCGGACACGCACGGTCGTTCTTCAATTGGCACGGCCGTTCCTTTCCGAGGTCTGGTTGCACGCCTGTTTCTTTGGTCGTTCAGTTCCGATGTCTTGTTTGATCGTCGGATATGCACGCCCGTTCCGCATACGGCACGACCGTGCCATTTCGGGTTGGCCTTCAATGCGGAGTTGCACCCTCGTTCACTGCCGGTCTTCATGGATCATCGGATATGCACGGTCATGCATAAGGTCGCACGACCGTGCCACATGCCCAGGTCAGTTTTTCTAACAGAAGGTTCGCAGCTTCGTCGTTTTATTCGGAAAGTCCTCGTTTTCGCTATCATCTTATCTGGTATGCTGTTTTAGGCCTGTAAACAAAAATGTAGATAATTAAGTATCTGAATGACGGTTTTACGGCCGAAAACGCATAAAATAGGGGTAAAACGGGGGACTAAAATATGTGTAAATTAGCGAATATCAAATCTCCCCACAGTTGAACCTTGCTTGTCCTCAAGCAAGCTGAACTAAAAAGCAATAAAAGAGAGAAACAAACAAGAACGACAATTTACACACTATTTTATTTAAAACTATTATAAACGGTTAGCCAGTTTTTCGAAAGACAACATCAAATGAATCAAACCCAACAAGCATATGCAATTATAATAGCGACAACCAAAAAGCCGTGACTTCACATTTAATTGACTCAACATGTTAATCTTCACACGACTCACAATATTCACACATACTCGGTTTTATTTATGAAACATACATAAAATGTGTATGTGCAAACACTCAATGCCACGTCAATGAAATATGCAATATCATAAGCTTGTCATAAGATCTCGTCTCCACCAACTAACATGCGAATGAGTGTAAATCAAGAGGTCTTTATGGGTTGTAACGTTAGGCTTGGGCGAAGGGTATGGAAGTAGACATATAAAGTGGCGAAAATGGTTAAAACTCGGTTTTAGCGTTTAACTAGCAACAAACAATACAACTATACATACAAATGCCTTAAAAAGGCGACTATTGCACAATCGAGCTTATCAACGAAATTTTAACATTTAAGCATTCAAAATTGCTCGATTTTTGTCAACTTCAACCTATTTTAGGGTGTTTTATTTTTTGTATTTTTTTTAACAATAAACTGAAACAAACGCTAGTTAAACCATTATTTTGCCCGAGTTTCAACACTAAAAAGGGGTTTAAAACATATAAAGGCTAAATTTGGCTAAGTGGGCGATAATGTGGGTAAACAAAGGTAAACGGGAAGGCTCGACATGGTTAATCCTAAAGGGTAATATCAGGTGAACGGGGAACACAACACAAAGAACAAGGTTTACACAAAGGGGTAATCTAAGTGCCTCTATCACTTTTACACAAATCCACAAGTTCATGGTCTTAACAAGCATACTAGTGACAAATTCTAAATTACACATAACATCCGGCTCACTCCTATATCCGAAATGAACAAACAAATAAATAACAAATAGGCTCAAATTTGCTCACGTAACGGATGGAATGGGTAAAGGTGTGAAAACTATCATGTAAGTCTTTCTTTGTTTGTCACGCTTTCCGGTTTCCTTTTTCAAAAATATTTTGCTTGTCGAGTTTTTATCAAGTCCGAAGCTTTCTAAAACACAACCAACCGGTTTATTTATTAAAATATAAACAAAATATAAGTATTTTTGAATGATTTTTCTGATTTTATGATTTTTTTATTTTTTATTTTTTATTTTTTTTATTAGAGGACAAACAAAGTTAACAAAGTTAACCCCCTCCCCACACTTGAACTTCGCATTGTCCCCATTGCGAAACCAAAATATAGAGAAAAAGGATAATAGTACTCCCCCTTAAGATGATATCTGATGAAACGAGACTCCCAAAGCTGTGTCTGTCATATGCTCCGGTCCAAGATATGTCGGATCTGCAAGTATGTCACATGTACACCAAAACAGAACAATAACAGAATAACATAAAAACCATAATGTACATAAATACTACCAATCCAAACAAAGACATAACATAAAGTAAAGTGTTTTTTTTTTAAATAAAATACAATCCGAGGGTGTTTGAAATACTAGGCAAAAAGAACACCCGAAATAACAAGTACTGAAATAATAATAAAAACCACCAACGAACTACACCACCAACTCCTACTCGTCGTCACCATCATCGTCTCTCGTGAAGGATGGGCCTGCATCACCATAACCAGGTGGGTTCCACGGTGGGAACTGTGGAGGGTGCTGAAAGTAGTCGGGATATGCATGGTGCATCTCCCCGAACAAGTATGAAAATCCGGCACTCACCCCCTGGTATAGGCTCTCCTGGCTACGCCTAAGCTGATCCTGAGTGGCCCTGAGCTGATCCTGACTAGCCCGGATCTGGTCCTGGCTAGTCCTAATCTAGTCGATGTATGTACCATGCTGCTCCTGCGTAACATGCATCTGCTGGAACTGCTGATAAAACTCAGGCCAATCCTGATGCAGGTGGTACTCATGGTGCTGCGGCTCATGTGGCGGCGTCTGGTGTGGTGGTGTGTGCGGTCTGTGCTGCTGCTCCTGCATCTCTACATCCTCTTCGTCTGCTGGAAGCGGGGGTAACGGGAACCAGACCTCATTGTTGAGCCCCCTCAACCTATCCCCGTGATCAGTCTCAACAATTACCCCCATCGCCTTCAACGACCTGATGTCGACATGAACCCCCTCGGTTATCAGAGTGAGACCCTGAAGCACCTCCTCACTCATAACGTGTTCATTATACGCTATTTCGGTCACATACTGACCACCATGTATCTGACTGCAAGGAGTCCTCCCTGAGCACTTGACAAAGTATTCAGCCATTCGCGCAGCAAGGTTGATAGGTGCTTGCTCTGCCAACGCATATAGAAAAATCAGATCTGGTGTTGGACAGTTACCAAGACTGTCCATGCGACCGCATATAGTGTGGCTAAACACATGGTGCATCACTCGCACCAGAGGGTCTCTAAGTCGCGAGGCCTTCGACATCCCCGGGTTGTAGGGGTCCCCAACGGCATTTGCAGCCCAAAACGCATCCCGTGCTGCATCAGAAGGGAAGGTGAACTGCTCTGTAAAGACATTGAGATCATCCATGTCTTCTCTAGTGTAAATCCCGAGCCTCCTACCCAAACGACCAACCGACCACCTATGCCATCGACCACATAACGTGAAAGCTATCCGCTCTTTGTGGCGGAATTTGGGTCGTCGAGCAGCAACCGGCTTTTCGTAGGCATACGATGCGAAGAACTCTATGGTCAGCTCCAAGTAAATGGGTCGGTTGCAACCGACCAGATTTGTAAGTGGGCGACTCATCATGCTTTCTAATCGTTCATACTGATTGAGTTCTTGCATCACCTCCCAATCCAACCATCTAGGGACTCCGAACTGCCCTCTCCGGGCCCATAATGCGTCTCGTTTTAGAATGCATAAAGCCTCACGCTCGTCGTTGGGATCGAACTGAAGGAAAGGATGATTCATCTGCACGAGGAATATAGTTAGAAATCATGGAACAGGAAAAATTTCATTCGAAAACAGCAGAACGCACAATTATGAAGGTTCTGTCAAACTGATCTGGGCGATTGGCACGGGCGTGCGGCCTGTCGCACGGTCGTGCATCACCGAGATCGAGCAAATGTGGCCGGCACATGTCGTAACCGCATGGCGTGCGACCAACGGCACGACCGTGCAATACCGAGCCAACATCAGAATCAGTGAACAGCCGGCAAGGCACGACCGTTCCACCAGGGAACGACCGTGCAACTCCGATTCTGCAGTTTTTCAAATCCCTGATCTAATAACAGCCTGATTTTTGCAAATATCAACAAGTATTGGGCTAACAGGGGTCGGAATCTCAACCGGGTGTTCACGATATACATGATTCTTGCAAGGGCTAGGGTTTTGATTTGTTTATGAAGAGAACCCTAGAGAATCCTTGAAGAATCGGATGAATCTAGCCTAGAAAGCGAAGAAATTGAAAATCTACAAGAAGAAACATACCGTGCGAAGAGATAGGTGAAACCGTGCGAAGAAACCGTGCGATTTAAGGCAAAAACGCTCTGGAACGGTCTGCAGCAGTTAGGGTTCGCGAATTGTGAATGGGGGCTGCAGATGAGGGTATTTATATTGGCAAATGACCAAACTGCCCTTAGCTAGTCGCTCGGTCGTGCGCGGGAACGCACGGTCGTGCGTCGCCGACATTTGGCTGACCCGGCATGCTTTTCTCGGTGATGCACTGGGGGTGCGACTCACCGTTCCTGTCAGCCCGCAAACGCACGGGCGTGCGAAAGGTGGCACGGCCGTGCCATATCTGCAGATCAGAATTTTCTGCAGTAAACAGTTTCAGCACCCTTTTCGGCCGTTTTTCGCCATTTTTACCATCCGCAAACCGTTTTAACAATATTCCCACGTAGAACCTTCGCTCGGCACGAGTAGAAACTGTACAAACTAACGAAAACTACCTAACTAACCTAAATTACGCTAAAACTACAAAAACACAAAAAAGGACAATTTTACCCTTATAGCGCCAAAGACGCTCCTGCTACATTTTTGTCGGCGAGTCAGTAGCGTAGACTCATGCTAAATTTTTGTCGACGAGTCGATAGCAAGACTCCAAGCTAAAACTAGAAAAATAAATCCTAAATGACGATACTACCCCTAAAGCACAAAATACGCTCTTGCTGCATTTTTGGTCCGCGAGTCAGCAACGTAGACTCTCTTCTCCCCACACTTATGATGTGTGCGGGGTTTGGAGTTCAATGACCTCCATCACCGACTCTGTCGGCCCGACAACGTATAACTTCAAGCGATGGCCATTTACTTTGAAAATAACGCCGTCTGCGTTCTCTATTGCAACAGTCCCATACGGAAATACCTCTTTAACCGTGTATGGGCCTGTCCAACGTGAATGAAGCTTCCCGGGAAATAAGCGCAACCGCGAGTTGTAAAGAAGAACAAGATCGCCCGCTTGGAATTCTTTGTGGTCCTTCAAGCGTTTATCGTGCAATCTCTTCGTGCGCTCCTTGTACAACACGGAGCTCTCATAAGCGCGTTGTCGCAACTCTTCTTATTCATGAATCTGGAGAAACCGGGCTTCACCTCCGGCTTTTAGGTCCAGATTTGCGGTTTTTAGAGCCCACATCGCTTTATGCTCCAACTCAACCGGTAAATGGCATGCCTTTCCGTACACAAGCCTAAAGGGAGTAGTCCCAATAGGCGTCTTGTAAGCCGTACAGAGAGCCCACAACGCTTCATCTAGCTTATCCGACCAATCCTTGCGGTTTGCACCTACCGACCGCTCAAGGATTCTTTTCAGCCCCCGGTTCGTGACTTCCACCTGCCCGCTTGTCTGTGGATGATACGGCGTGGATAGACGGTGATGCACACCGTAACGGGACAAAGCTCTCTCGAGCTGAGTATTGCAAAAATGCGTCCCTCTGTCACTGATAAGCGCTTTCGGAGCGCCGAACCGGGCAAATAAGCTTTTCAAAAATCTCACGACCACCCTGGCATCATTGGTGGGTAAGGCTTGTGCCTCCGCCCACTTCGATACATAGTCAACCGCGACCAGGATGTACTTATTACCTCGTGAGGGGGGAAATGGTCCCATGAAGTCTATCCCCCAGATATCAAAGACTTCACAAACCTGAATCCAGTTCTGAGGCATTTCATCACGTGCCGATATATTTGTCGCCCTCTGGCAAGCATCGCACGCTCTAACCCAACTCTGCGCATCATGAAATATAGTTGGCCAATAAAACCCGGAATCCAACACCTTCTTGGCGGTAAAGTTGGCTCCATGGTGGCCTCCGGTAGGTCCCTCGTGACAGTGGCGCAGAATATCGGTCGCCTCTTTCCCTGAAACACATCTCCTAATCACCTGATCAGCACCAACCTGAAACAAGTAAGGGTCATCCCAAATGTAGTGCTTGACATCCGAAAAGAATTTCCTCTTTTGCTGGTGAGTCAACCCTTTAATCAGAATCCCGCAAGCAAGGTAGTTCGCAAGGTCAGCGAACCATGGCGACTCATCGCATATCTCAACACTCATCAAAGACTCGTGTGGGAAGTTGTCATTTATGGAATCCCAACGCGCGTCCACGATGTCTCCATGCTCTAACCGAGATAGATGGTCAGCCGCTACATTCAACGCACCCTTTTTATCTTGAATTTCAATATCAAACTCTTGCAGCAACAAGATCCACCTGATCAGACGCGGTTTGGCATCCTGTTTGCTGAAGAGATATCGGATGGCAGCGTGATCAGTATATACAACGGTTTTCGAAAGCACCAAGTACGATCTAAATTTGTCAAATGCGAAAACGACCGCTAAGAGCTCTTTTTCTATCGTGGTATAGTGCTCCTGAGCGTCGTGAAGAGTTTTGCTCGCATAATAGATCGGGTGAAAGTGCTTTTCTCTCTTTTGGCCAAGAACGGCCCCTATAGCGTAATCACTCGCGTCGCACATAATCTCAAACGGCAGACTCCAGTCGGGTGCAACTAAAATAGGGGCCTTAATCAACTTTTGCTTGAGAAGGTCAAAGGCCCTCAAGCAATCATCTCCGAATATGAACGGAGCGTCTTTCTCCAACAAACGGGTCATGGGTCTGGCGATTTTTGAAAAATCTTTGATGAATCACCGATAGAACCCGGCTTGACCGAGAAAGCTCCGTATCGCTCGCACAGAGGTGGGAGGCGGAAGTCGTGAAATGATATCCACTTTGGCTGGATCGACCTCCATACCAGCATGCGAAATCTTGTGTCCCAGAACTATGCCCTCCTTCACCATGAAGTGGCATTTCTCCCAGTTCAGGACCAGATTCGTCTCCTCACACCTCTTCAACATCTTTCTCAAATTTTCGAAGCAGTGATCGAAGGAATCCCTAAATACCGAAAAATCATCCATGAAAACCTCCATGGAATCCTCGATCATGTCATGGAAAATTGCAACCATGCATCTCTGGAAGGTCGCTGGTGCATTACACAACCCAAAAGGCATCCGCCGGTAGGCGAATGTGCCGAAGGGGCATGTAAACGTAGTCTTCTCCTAATCCTCATGAGCGATAGGAATCTGAAAGTACCCAGAGAATCCGTCTAGGAAACTGTAATACAACTTCCCCGACAGACGTTCCAACATCTGGTCGATGAATGGAAGCGGGAAGTGATCCTTGCGAGTAGCATCATTGAGCTTGCGGTAGTCAATGCAAACTCGCCACCCAGTGACGGTACGGGTAGGAATTAGTTCATTCATATCATTTGAGACTACAGTCATACCACCTTTCTTAGGTACAACCTGCACCGGACTCACCCACACAGAGTCAGAAATAGGATAAATCATGCCGGCATCCAACAATTTAATCACCTCCTTCTTCACCACGTCCTGCATATTTGGATTTAAACGCCTCTGATGCTGTGCACATGGTTTGTACTCGTCTTCCATCAGAATTTTGTGAGTACAAAAAGAAGGATTGATGCCCTTGATATCCATGATTTTCCATGCAATGGCTCTCTTATGAAGTCTCAGAACCTCGAGAAGCTGATTTTTCTCATCCTTTTCCAATGATGCCGAAATTATGACCGGTAAGCGACGCTCCTCGTCAAGAAATGCATACTCGAGATGTGGCGGGAGTTCTTTCAACTCCAAAGGCGTCGGATCCTTAACCGAAGGCTTTGCTTCCTCCTCTTTTACATGGCCAATTTCTAGAAACCTCTCCGGACTCTGGGAACCATCGTCACCAATCTGATAGACTGGCTGCTCGAAATCGTGGCCCTCCTGCGTAATGCCAATCAGGTCCCCACACGACAGACGTGTGTCAGAATCAATCTCGTCAATAGTACCTTGAAAATGAGAGCACACACATGCATCGACAATTTCGACGTAATAAAGCTTGTCATCGTGACATTGCGGATGCTGCATCGATCTTTTGATATCGAATGTCACGTGCTCATCATTCACTCGGAGTGTGATTTGGCCAGCTGCCACATCAACAATCGTCCTCGCTGTATTGAGGAAAGGACGTCCAAGTATCAAAGGTACCCTTGAATCTTCGTCCATGTCAAGGATAACAAAATCCACGGGGAAAACAAATTTATCGATTTTTATAAGCATGTTTTCCACAAATCCGCGCGGATACTTTATTGAGCGATCTGCCAACCGAATGCTCATCCTAGTGGGTGACGGCTCACCCAGATCCAGCTTTGTAAAAACCTTATACGGCATAAGGTTGATACTCGCTCCCAAGTCAGCCAATGCATGGCTAACAGACATGTTTCCAATCAAACACGGGAGCGTAAAGCTACCAGGATCTCCCATTTTCGTGGGCAGACGGTTTTGCAGAACGGTGGAACAAGTTTCATTCATCACCACACATGATATATCCTCGAGCTTCTGTTTATTCGAGAGGATATCCTTTAGGAATTTCGCATACTTTGGCATCTGGGCCAAGGCTTCAACAAACGGTATATTGATGTGTAGTTGCTTAAACAACTCAAGGAACTTACCGTATTGCTCTTCGTTCTTCTGTTTCTTCAGCCTGCCTGGATAAGGTACTGGTGGAGTGTAATCTTTGACCGGCTCCTGGACTTGTGCTGTACTTGCTGGGCGTAGCCTGGCTTGCACCTCGTCCGGTGTGTCAGTCGGGACCGCTTCAGTGATCGGTGCTGAGTCCGATATGACGGGTCCGGTAGTCTTTCCACTCCTGGTCATGACATCATTCACATCCCTGTGTCCGCCCGGGTTTGGTTCTGTATTACCCGGAAGACTGCCTGGGGGTCTTTTGGACATCATCTGCGCCAGCTGACCAACCTGATTCTCGATATTCTGAATCGAGGCTTTCTGACTCCTCATTTCTCCCTCGTTAGCTAGAAAACGATCTTCGCTTTGTTGGTATCGTTTTTCAGAGCTAGAGAGAAGCTGAGCCATCATATCCTCCAGCTTGGAGCTAGACTGAGGGGCCTGCTGCTGGGAGCTACTCCCAGTGCCCTGATTCTGGTACGAGTATGGACGCTGCTGGTAGGGTTGGTTGTACTGCTGGTACTGCTGACCCTGCTGAGGCGCTGGAGCACGCTGAGTGAACCCCAATGGGTTCTGATTTCCTGTGTTCGCTCGCCACCCAAAATTTGGGTGATTTCTCCAACCGGGATTATAGGTGTTGCTGTACGGGTTGTTCTGCGGCCTAACCTGATTACTCACGAAATCTACTTCTTCGTGGCCCTCATATACGACTCCCTGAAAACATGCCCCAGGCTCGTGTGACACTCCGCACTAGTCACATCCCGAGCCAGCATGCGTAATCATCTGGGACCTGTCGAATCTCGAAGCAAGAGCCGAGATTTGTGCAGTAATGGCCGTGTAGTCGTCTACAGCATGAACTCCTGAGCGAGATGATGATGATGATGATCGACCTCTATCTCCTTCCCGACGCGAGCTGGATTTCAACGCAACTTTTTCTATAATATCATACGCTTCAGTCGGCGTCTTAGTTCCAAGATCGCCTCCCGCGTTCACGTCTAATCGCTCCTGCGTATTATAGCTGAGCCCCTGATAGAACGTCAAAACTAGCTGTCGCTTGGAGAAGCCATGATGTGGCACATCAATCAACAAATCCTTGAATCTCTCCCAAGCTGCATGCAACGACTCGCCCTCGTCCTGGTGAAAGGAAACAATCCGGTTTCGTAGCTTGTTCGTTTTCTCAGGTGGGAAATATTTCTGCATAAACTGCTCCGCCAACTGATTCCAGGTCCTGATGGACCCGGCAGGAAGTGACATAAGCCAAGCTCTAGCTTTGTCACGTAATGAAAACGGAAACAACCTCAACCGAATCGCATCCTCCGAAACACCTATAATCCTAAATGTCGAACAAATAGCAAGAAAAGCAGCGATATGCCTCCCGGGATCCTCATGCTCACGTCCGTCAAACTGTACTGAATTCTGCACCATGTTAATAATACTAGATCTAATTTCAAAAGTAGGTGCATCTATAGTGGGCTGAAGGATACTCGGCTCCAGGCCTGCCCTTCTGGGCTGATTTGTTTCATTCAACGGTCGGTCGTCGTCCTCCATGACGACTCTCTCCTCGTCCCCTGAGCTGTCGTCTTCAGAGATAATCACCGGCTCGTCGATTGCATTTGCTATGCGTTGTGCAATAACAAGTGACCTTTCGCGCAACCTCTTACTTCTTCTAAGATTATGCGCTGGTTCGTCAGTAGGCTCAGCAATAGCGGGCGCGGGAGTTGAGGAGATCAACCTGCAAACGAAAAACTGACACAATGAATAGTTTATTAATATAATAATGTTTTTTTTAGCTGAATAGAAACAGAATATGTATAAAAATAGGCTGAAAATTTTATAGAAATCCGAAAATGGGCCGAAATCTTTATAAAAATTAAAGCAATGAAAACAATCGATTCGGCTAGTTAAAAACGATTTTTAAGAGCCGAAAATTCAACGAATAAATGGATAAATAAATCCGGATTAGAACAAATAAATAGAATAAAAATTTACAAGTGTACAAAAGAATCACGAAAATGAATAAATTGAATTAAAAGCAAGAAATATTAACAAATAAATCAACAAATAAATAATCACGAAAATATACACAAATATTAACAAGTATATACACCGATAACACAATGACTCGGGTCGTTCCTAAAACTCGCCATTCCCCGGCAACGGCGCCAAAAACTTGGTACGTGCGCGACTATACATATTTTTACAATGAAATTACACACGAATTGGTTTTAAATTTATAAAAGTGATTATTACTTTTACATCAAAACACACACGAAAGAGGCAAGTGTACCCCGTCATATATGTAGTAAAGTATCGGTAAGAACCAAGTATCGATCCACGGAAATGGCGGAGAAATAATACTTGACCTTTGTCGCTAAACTATCGGTAAAAACGTACGTTGTTTTGGTTTTAATTAAACTAACATAAGCATAAACAAATATTTATAAAACATAGTAAATTATATATAAATAGCCTTGCTTAATACACAACCAAAGCATGTCAACTAAGTCGGTTTTGGCACTAGAAGCATTCGGTCAATTTTCCAATTTAAGACAATTAGTATCCCTTTCGGGAATCCTAACATGACAATCATTCGGAAAGTTAAAACGATAAACACACTTTAACCACCTAAAATTGTTCTTTAACATACGATTGATTAATGTCTACAAAAATCTCCTAAAAATAAGTTAGTCATCCATTAGGAGTTTTCTAACCTCACTTAATCAAGGAAAACAACACCGATAAACACAATGCAACCACCGAGACAAGCATAAACTAGATTAAATCACAACCGAGTTCATTTTACAAATCTTGCACATAAATTCACCAAGATAGCAATTTTGGCCGAAACTACTAACTAAGCTAACAAATCATGGCAAGAATTCATAACAACACCATCTAACCCGTTAGAGTCCTTCCGTGAAGGCAAGCCTTCTTGATTAACAATAATTACATTTTATTAAACCACTAACCCGTTAGAGTATCATGGTGCCCACATTTTAACCAAGTTAAACTAGTTAACCAAATTAAAAGTTTACTAATACATGATTAAATAAGCTTCATTTTGCAACTATCTTACCTAACCAAGCACCAATCATCCAACACAATTACTTATAATCAAGAAATCAATATCAATAACAAGGTTGCCAACTAATCATCAAAGATAATCATAGAAAACACTTCCAAATTTCATTACAAACATAGATTAACATACTAATAGCTATAATCAAGCAAGGGATTGTTGTGTTTTTGCCCAAAGGCTACAATAATACATAAATATTAATCTAAATGCTTGAAACATTAACAAAATTCTGGAAAGGTTAGAAATCCAAACCATAAACAACCACAAGATTAAGAATCCTGATAGTAAACGAGCAAAACCGGGCAATGTGGCTTGAATCCGGGCTAAAGCTGATGCTTCCGGAGCCTGAAAATCGCCTGTGGAGCTCTCCAAAATTCCAGAGTGACTGATAGAATGGTTCTGTTCTGTTTTTATGCTTTTTCGACGTCGCACGGTCGTTCTCCGATCGCATGACCGTGCACTTTAAGCAATTATTGGTGGTGGTCCACCATATTGCGTGACGTCACAGATCGTTGACTGGTCTTCGGACACGCATCCATCTTTCTTATTCTTATATATAGCTTACTCGAAGGTTAGCCCCCTCTGCTAGCCTCGGCCGTTCTTCAATTGGCACGGCCGTTCCTTTCCGAGGTCTGGTTGCACGCCTGTTTCTTTGGTCGTTCAGTTCTGATGTCTTGTTTGATCGTCGGATATGCACGCCCGTTCCGCATACGGCACGACCGTGCCATTTCGGGTTGGCCTTCAATGCGGAGTTGCACCCTCGTTCACTGCCGGTCTTCATGGATCATCGGATATGCACGGTCGTGCATAAGGTCGCACGACCGTGCCACACGCCCAGGTCAGTTTTTCTAACAGAAGGTTTGCAACTTCGTCGTTTTATCCGGAAAGTCCTCGTTTTCGCTATCATCTTATCTGGTATGCTGTTTTAGGTCTGTAAACAAAAAAGTAGATAATTAAGTATCCGAATGACGGTTTTACGGCCAAAAAACGCATAAAATAGGGGTAAAACAGGTGACTAAAATATGTGTACATTAGCGAATATCATTCGTCCATTACAAGTTCTCGTAAACCGCCATATAGTGGGACCCAAATACGCCCCGTTACGTAGTAGGCACCGTCTTCCTTCTGTTCTAATCGTTGCCTTGAGCCACGTAAGGCTTCAGCCCTTACGTTTTCTGGTTTCAATGCTTCTACCTGAGCATCTCGTATCTGTGCAGGAAAACTAGACTGAATAGTAAGCTGCAGTGCTCGCACGCGCCTAGGTAAAGTATCTTTCCGACTGAGAGCGTCAGCCATAACATTGGCTTTGCCTGGATGGTACTTGATGGCGCATTCATAATCGTTCAGTAGTTCAACCCATCGACGTTGACGCATGTTCAATTCCTTATGCTTGAAGATATGCTCGAGACTCCTGTGATCGGTGTAAATAGTGCACTTGGTACCGTACAGGTAGTGTCGCCATATCTTAAGCGCGAAAACAACAGCTCCCAGCTCTAAATCGTGCGTCGTGTAGTTCCGCTCGTGAATCTTGAGTTGACGTGACGCATAAGCAATAACTTTATCCCGCTGCATCAATACACAACCAAGCCCCTGAATCGATGCGTCACAATAGACCACAAAATCGTCCGTGCCCTCTGGCAATGAGAGAATAGGTGCACTGCAAAGTCTATCCTTTAAGTGCTGAAAAGCGGTTTCCTGGGGATCACCCCAACGATAGGTGACACCCTTCTGTGTCAGTAGAGTAAGCGGCTGTGCAATCTTTGAGAAGTCTTTGATGAACCGTCTGTAATAACCCACCAAACCCAAGAATTGGCGTATTTCCGTAGGTGTACGCGGTGCAGGCCAGTTCCTGATCGAATCTACCTTGGATGGATCAACATGAATCCCATCCTTGTTTACCACATGGCCCAAAAAGTGAACTTCACGAAGCCAGAAGTCGCATTTTGAAAACTTAGCGTACAGTTGTTCTTTTCGAAGAAGTTCCAAGATAAGTCCTAAGTGCTGCTCGTGTTCCTCCTGACTCTTGGAGTAGATCAGAATGTCGTCGATGAAAACAATCACAAACTTGTCTAGAGAGGGTTTGCACACCCTGTTCAAAAGATCCATGAAGACTGCTGGTGCGTTCGTTAGCCCGAATGGCATGACTAGAAACTCGTAGTGGCCGTAGCGAGTTCTGAATGCTGTCTTGGTGACGTCCTCATCCCGGACTCTCAGCTGATGGTAACCTGACCTTAGATCAATCTTGGAGTAGTAACTCGACCCTTGAAACTGGTCGAATAAGTCATCAATACGTGGTAGAGGGTAACGGTTCTTCACTGTCACCTTGTTCAGTTCGCGGTAGTCTATGCACATCCTGAAAGTTCCATCTTTCTTTTTCACAAACAGTACTGGAGCTCCCCAACGCGAAGAGCTAGGACGAATAAAGCCCTTATCCAAGAGCTCTTGTAGTTGCTTTGACAGTTCTTCCAGTTCGGTTGGAGCTAAACGATATGGTGCACGAGCTATAGGTGCTGCTCCAGGGGCTAGCTCGATTTGAAACTCGACCTGGCGATGAGGCGGTAGACCAGGTAAATCTTCAGGAAACACTTGAGGAAAATCGCGTACAACTGGGATATCCTCTATTCTTTTCTCTTGCGTTGATGCATCAGTAACTAGTGCCAAAATGGCAGTGTGACCCTTTCGTAAACATTTCTGAGCCTTCAGGAAGGAGATGATGCCAACCACAGCACCACTCTTGTCGCCTTGAACTTCGAGAGGTTCTTTACCAGAACGGGGAATACGAATGATCTTCTCCTTACATAGGATCTCTGCTTGCTGCTTGGATAACCAGTCCATACCAACGACGATGTCGAAACTACCCAGAACTATAGGAATGAGGTCGATAGAGAAAGTCTGACCAGCGAGGATAAGATTACAACCCTGAACTATGTGTGTGGCCTCTAGACTTTTACCATTAGCTAACTCTACGACATGTTTGGTGTTTAAGGGAGTTGGTGCACGTTTTAACATTTGGCTAACTTTCAAAGACACATAACTAGTATCCGCACCCGAATCAAACAATACAGTAACATAAAAGTCGTCAAGAAGAAACTTACCCATAACTACGTTGGGATCGTTCCTGGCATCACCCTGCCCCTAGCACAAATGCACGACCCCTAGCGCCGTTGTTCCCATCATTGTTGTTTCCCCCATTATTGTTCCCGTTGCCTTGGTTATTGTTGTTGTTGTTGTTGTTCTAGTTTCGGTTCAACTGAGGGCAGTGTCTTTTGAAGTGACCTTCAGCGCCATAATGAAAACATCCTTTGTTGCCCTGTTGCTCATTCTGCGGTGTTTGCTGCTGCTGCTGCTGCTGATTCTGATTCGTAGGCCACGGGCTCCTACAATCCTTGGCCTCATGGCCCATCTTGAGGCACCTCTGACAGCGAACCTTGTTGCACTGGCCACTGTGATGCCTGTTACAGTTGTTACACCTTGGGAGGTTCCCTCGATAACCACCCTGCCTGTGACTGCCCGAAGATTGCTGACTAGGGCCCTGATAGTTGTCAGTATTTCGCTGTTGCACCTGAGACTGAACTGAAGCTGAACCTTTGCTGGAATCCCCCTCCCATTTTCTCTTGTTGTCACTGGGGGTAGCAGGAGTAGCAGAAGTGGTGACGGTAGTAGCAGCGCTGAAGCGCTGATGCGCTTAGGTAGCCTGTTTTGTTCCACTGCCTGATCCGTGAGGCGATGAGCAAGACGTTGAACATCCTGGATGTTATTGAGGTTAGCCGATGTCACATGGCTCTGAATTTCAGGTGCTAACCCCTTGAGATACAATTCGATGCGCTTGACTGGAGGGTCCACCATAGTTGGAAACAAGATGGCCAGCTCGTTTGACCGTTTTGTATAGGCTTCAATTTCCGACCCTGACATTTTCACATGGTAGAGCTCCACTTCCAACTTGTGGATGTCATCACGTGTGCAGTATTCTCGCTTAATCAGCTCTTTGAAATCATTCCAAGGGGTGGCGTTAGCAGCTGCCAACCCTATAATCTGAACTTGCGCGTTCCACCAAGTTAGCGCAATTCCTTCAAGAGTACCAGTGGCGTATTTCACCCTGCGAGCCTTAGGGCATTCACACATCTCAAATACCGACTCGAGCTTTTCGAACCAATGGAGGAGTCCAACCGCTCCTTCAGTACCACTAAACGTGCTAGGACGACAGTCCATGAAGTTCTTGAAAGTGCAAACAGGTTGCTGAGCGTGTTGACCTAATGTGTAAGAATAGGACAAGGTTAAACACAAGAGTTGGTTTAGGAATGTAGGATCTAAAGATCCTAGTATGAGTTACGACTGCAGGGTATACCTCCTGCGTGTGCAGCTGCAAGTGCCGCAGCAACTTGTTCGTTGATAAGAGCCGTCAACTGGGCTTGTGTCAAGTTAATACGTCCAGCCATGATCTTCATAGAAAATGTAACATAAGTGAGAGAGGTTCGCGAATAGTGCGATGACAGAAGAGAGTAAGCACACAAGTATTCTCAAGCAATAATGAATGGTAAGCAATGTAATCTAAGCATACCACGAGCAAAGTTCTATGCAATTCTAGCATGTAGGCAATAAACATAAACCTTATTACCTAGGATGTTGAGTCTTGCACGTGGAGCGAGGCGTCATTGTGGATCGTTGAGCACTGTACTGGTTATAGTCTGGTTTTAATAAAAACGTTTTCCCCATATTAAAACCGAGTTCTCTATAACCAATGGCTCTGATACCACACTTCTTCATCATTTTCAACTCAAATCTTGTACATCTATCATCTACACACACTTCTTCATCATTTTCACCTTTGAATCTTCACTTTTAACCTTGAAATCAGCGGATTTAAGGTGTTCTAAGATGACGTCATCATGGGGTTCTTATGAACTTCAAGGTTTGGCCTCATTCCACCAAGAACAACTCAGGTCTACGTGATTTCCACATGATTAAACACCAATTTCATCTAGATCTAAACATTTTCATGGTTAAAAGGATTGCAAGATGGTTTCACAACTTTCTTTCAACTCTTTTACCCTCAATGCACTCAAAATCGATAGGAACGGAACTCATTCAGGCCTTCTACTCTTTCTCTAGTGAAGTGTCGGTCTGAGATCTGATTCCTATCAAGGAGACAACCGATTTTGGGTTGAACATGAACAACCGTCACGAACAGTTAACTGATCAAGCTGGGGTGATTCCCACTTCGATCAGACGACTTGGGCTTGGTGGGGTTTCTGTTGTTTAACATGTTGTCATACCGTCTCAGTCAAAACGCAAAATTTTCAAAACTTAGCAAAATATTTCAAGATTCAAACAATCAGGTGGTCAAACGGATTGCTGTCCGATTGGATTGCCATCTGATCGAACGACAATCTGATCGGATTGCACTTGGTCTTCATCACTTAAACTTTTCACAAATTCCAATACATATTCAAAACCAGCGAATGGCCATCCGATCGAAAGACCATCCGATCGAGAGACCATCCTGCTGTGAACTTGTTCTCTAAGGAAATGTCTTGCTGAACGGATCGCCATCCGATCGAACGACCATCCTGTCACACCCCCAAAATCCACATGCGGAGTACCACCGCTTGGGAGCGTGACTGACCAGGATCAAGCCACCAATCATATAGAACAATGTAAATAGTAAAAGTAATTGTAATTTAACCAAACCAATCCATATGAAAGGTGTTCAAAACATAAGTATAGATTCAACGTTTAGCGGAAGCATATGAGTAAAAGCCCAACATAAATAAAGTATGTAACGTCATAATGTTTAATCAAAGCATTCACGATGCTTGTCCACAACGATCGCGCCTCCCAGTGCAAGCTCCATGTATACCTAACGACCTGCAAGGCATGTAACAGAGAGTCAACAACTAGTTGAGCGAGTTCACAATAAGTAAGTTCGTAATAGTAAGTTTGTTTCGTAACGTGTGGCTCTACTAGGCCGATAGTATGTTCTATTAGTGGGGGCTTCCCATAGTTGCATATACACTAGACTATTTGTAACCATAAGTGTTCTTCTTAACCCGAGAACAGTAGTACGTACAAGGTTTACGTAGGCTTTACGTAAGTGTCCTTCACAAACCGAGGATAGTGGTACGCGGGGGTTTACGTAGGTTTTACGTAAGTGCCTGACACAACCCGAGGCAGTAGTGAGTATAAGTTTACGTAGGTTTTACGTAAGTGTCCTTCGCAACCTGAGGACAGTGATGTGTACAAGTATGCGTAGGTTTTACGTATGTATTATGTGCATCCGAGGACGATGGTAGATAGTCTAGTAACAGTGTAAGTACAAATCTATTCCTTCAATCCCATTCCCAACCCCGGGAATCCCATGCCTTGGTAAGAGTGTGAACTCACCTTGGTTTGCTAGGTATGTTATTGCTTCTAGTGTAAATAAATGGTTAGGTCCGTTACACACGACCTAGGGTACATTGCACATAAACTCGATGTAAGTGTTTATGTTCAATTAGGGTTTACAATTCCTTGATGTCCAAACAGATCAGCATGGCATAGATTGCATATACATACAATAACATGCAGTGACATGCATATAGTGGCATACAGTAATATACAGTTCAAGCTCGGAATATTATTAAACTTGGGCCTTACATGCATCAACAAACTCGGGCTATGTAAGCATTAACAAAACTCGGAGATCATGCACCACTTATAAAAATTCGGACCAGGTTTCTTTTACGAAACTCAGACTATGTAGCATTCAATCAAAACTTGGACCATACAAGGCAAATGAAACTCGGACCATGCTTCAACTAAAAGTCGGACTATATATCATCAATAAAAGTTGGACCCTATCACAACATAAAGCTCGGACCCGAACACCCCCATGAAACTCGGACCAACATTAACCCCTTGAAACTCTTAAAGTTCGGACTAGGTTCATTTGTTAAAAGTTCGGACTGTGTACACTCCTTAAAAATTCGGACCATATGCTTCCAAGCATAAAGTCGGACCATGTTTTACTTAATGAAATTCGGACTTTCATGATTAATAAAATGTTCGGACCTTTATGTTAATCAAAAGTTCGGACTTCTTGTTCCATACAAAATTCGGACAATACACCCTAGTCACAAATTCGGACCACATATTTCACATTAAAAAATTCGGACTACACCTTTCACAATAAAATTCGGACTATATGCAATACTTAAAAACTCAGACCATGATTCATCTACAAAACTCAGACTATGCATCTCAAATAAAATTCGGACTTTGTGACTTCACAAAACCCTGACACAATTCTCTGGACTAAAATCATGCGAATATTCAAGTTCAATGTAACAGTTACGTTCTTCGATCAAGAAACCCTAATTTCAGACATTGGCCAGTGTTGTGATCCAATTAACAATCAACAGTTCTAACATATCATGCATCTTAACATCAGGCAAATGATTACACAACTAATTATAACCATTTCACAATAATCAGAATTGATCAATAAACACAGAACCATTACATGTAGAACTAGGGTTTTGCATGAATCACATAATCAAAGATTAACAACAAGAAATCATTGAACGTTTACCTTAGATTGATTCTAGATGAAGAGGGAGATCAAAAGTGATGAAGAGCTTGTGCCAAGAAGATGATTGTAGAGAGAATTGTAGAGGAATGTTGTAGGTACGTATGATGATTGTGAGGGAGGTTAGGGTTAAGGGTAATTAAGATTTCACTAACTACTCTACTCACCCCTAAGTATCATCTTTTACATAAAACACACCCATCACAATATAATTTACAGTTTCATCACCAAGTTCATGTATTTGTCAAATCTTTTGTAAATAACACATAACCATGCACAATTACAATACACTTTATCGAACCAAAACGTATACAGTTATAAAGCAAACCAATTGTGCAAGTAAACAACTAAACAAACAGTGAACGTGCAATAAATGCGAAAGTGGAATCTCGGAAACTCGAGTTGTCACACATCCGATCGGATGACCGTTCGATCGAATGACCTGAAAGGTAGAGATACTTCTCTGATTTTAAAATGCTACAACGAAAACTTCAAAGCCATCATACACAAACACATCCATCTCAAACGAGTGGCAATCCGACCGCATGGCCATCCGACCGGATGACCATCCGTCCTGATTGTCATCCGATCGACTGACCATCCGTTCGGATTGTCATCGGATCGAATGACCATCCATCCGGATTGTCAACCGATCGGATGACCATTTGTCACTTGGCTCACCCATTCCCGTTTGACGCGCCGTTCATCGCTTATGCTATCGTTCTGTAATCAGGCTCACTTTCCAGCGCTCCCTTCAATGATAGTACTATAGTTTGGACTCAGCAGCTGTCGTGGACAGGGGTTGTTAAAGGCTTTACTTCACGTGTCCCAGTGGGGATATGTGTTGCGCATTCTACAACTCGCAGTCATGTCTGAGCATAATTCATTGTCGATAACCTACTAGCTTCACTTTGCTACATGTTACATGCTGGTTATGCGTAAAACGATTTTCGCTATCTATTATACTATTAAACCTGTATGCTCCCCTTTACACTATGTGTATTGACCTCTATTTTAACGTATGTGACAGGTGCTTAGGATGTTGTGCTTTGCTTGTTTTCATGGAATCAATATAGGAAGAGTCTAGAAACGAACAATTTAACTTTATGAGTTGTCGAAACAGCTTTATTTGTCTTTGAGCACTATTTGTCTACAATAACTGTGTTACTTATTATGTCATGGTATGGGACGTGATGCTTAAATAATTGGTAATCGTAGTTGTTATGGAAACTCTTGGACAATCTGTTTTGCTTAGTGCCTCACCCCGATGTTTCCGCCATCGGTTGGGGTGTGACAATGTGCCGCTATCACATACAAAAGCAAATCATCTTTTACAAAATTATCCATAAGAATAAAAAATGTCTAAGTAATCTTCCAAAGCTTTGTCAAACAGGCTTGCGTCAACAGATCCCTCTTGACAATAGCTTGAAGATTCTTTAGTTCTTGATCTAGTATTCTAGCTTATCGCTTCCCGCATTCACACCATGTATAACACACATCTCTATAACGTACTAAAACTTCATTAACTCAACTTCATCTTCTTTACCAAATTAAACATGATTCATGTAAAGTGTTGATGGAACTATTGAACCCTATAAAAGAACAGATGATTGAAAAGCCAAACTATTCTATTAACTACTGATCCAGAATAACAACTGTTCAAAGTACTGCTCTCCCCAAAGACAAATATTTAACATCTGATGACTAAAGCTCTGCTAGAATCTAAAGTCTACTACAAAGAACTGTTATACTAAAGCACTGATAAAAGCAAAGGTCCGCTGAAGAGAAACTCTGATGAAGACCAAGGACTGTTAAAGCAAAAGGTTTGCTGAAGACCAACAGAGAATAAAGCTCAACATTGGATTATCTCAGCAGTGGTTACCAACAGTTATTATATTATATTTCAATGTAAGAATGTTTTACTCTAGCAGTGTTTATAGGTTGTCAGGTTGTTAAATGTCACTGTCAAAGGTGACGTCAGCAAAGATGCTTAGTGGTTTGTATTATACTATAAATAGAACAGTACCTGTACTGTTCTATTTGATCGATTTCACATAACATCATGTACGAACAAATTGAGTGATCTTAGGCTGAGGGGGAGTTGTAATTTGCATGCATACGTGATTATAATTGCAAAAGCATGTTTATGAAAACAGTCTCTCTATTGTTGTGATTTCAAAGTTTACTTAGTTCTGCAGCATTATTTCATTAGTTTATCATCTTTCATTGATTTCATCTAAACATTCATAACAATATCGAACTCAGGTCCTAACAAGTGTCATCAAATCATATTGAGAAAAGTTTATTAAGCTCATCAGATCATAGATCTTTTTAAGTACCCCCGAAGTTTTCAACTATCAGTACTGCTTCACTGGTAAACCCATCATAATGCCACCATTTTAAGTTTTTTAGCTTTTTTGTGGATCTTTATGAAATGACATTTATTCAAAGTCTTTGCTGGTGGATAAACTAGTTTCACCCCAGGTTACTTCATGATAGGATGAATTATTTTCTTATCTATAACCCTCATTGGCTTGTTAGGTTTTATCAATAGAAAACCAGTCAAGATTTCTTTAACCAAACAGTTCTCAAACCTGAATGCACGATTGTCACATGATCTTTTGATCAATGGTATGTGAGATCAAATCCTTTTATACCTTTCATATATTGGATTCCATTTCTTCTCTTTATTATAAACATCTTGAGAAGACATGATAATCTCTCGTATTGAAGTATACCTGTTCTTATAGAAAGATTTAGCCTTTGGTAACGGAGGAATAGTCCAAAACCATTTCTAGTGTTATTGGTTGAGCTTCAGATGATTCACCAACATTCTTTTCCAATAAATCATAAAAAACTATAACATTTTCCCTTCTTGATTAATCGCTTAATCATTATCTAAATCATCGCTTCAAACACTATCTTATCAACAAAATTCATCATGTTTAACTCATGTTCAACAACTTCATTATATGGAGCGTTTGTCAATTCTACAATTGAATTTCCTTTATCCTTAGCTGACTGCTCACCATCAGATTCCCCCAAACCATCACCATCATAACCTTTAGTGTCTAGTTCTTTGTTTTGATGAGATTGCTCTCCCCAAGCATCAAATTTGTATAAGATTAGGTTAACAATATCAGTTTAAGTAATATGTTACTTCGCCGTTGAAGTAGCAACTATGGAATTTTTCATTCTAAACTTATTTATCTACCGTTGATAGATATGCTCTCTAATTTAGCACTAGTTATTTATGGCTTCACTACCTCATTTCATTCTATGTCTATGAAGATCTTTGGTAATCTTGCTTGGTCTAGAGGAATTACTTCTAATCTGATGTGACCAACACGCATGGTCGATCAGTACAACATAAATTCCTATCACCCCTCTTGTATATTAGATCACATTGATTGAAGGAAAACATTTAGCATGCACTTTCTAGTACTTTGTTAACGACTAGGACTCTTAGTGCACACATAATTGTTATCAATTTTCTCGGCATGACCTAGGAAAATCTCCTACTATTCGAATGTATCTTGCCTTCGTTGGAGCTTCTATCAAGGGACAAACTGCCTTAAAGCAATCTTGTTATATTTTCTTGGGCTATGCATTTCTTTGATTCGAATGCTATTAACTTCTCTTACCGATGGTTAATTATACTATGCTCCGTGCACTCGGTATCAGTACCTCAATCTCTTCTAACCACTAGAATCGGAAAGTGTTAACCATATGGATAACACTCCTGTGTGACAACCCTCACAATTCCAGGTACCCGTACAATTAATTAATAATTAATTTATGCTTAATGTCTGTGCTTGATTACAACTGTGATTAAACTGCTTTCTGTTTTCTGATACATACATACCCATGCATCACATTTTATACTGTCACTCTATTTATTACACACAAACATTAGTGACAAACTTGATGCACAAAGCACAGTTAGCACATTGAGCGGATAACCCAGAGACATGCTAACAATGCCAGCACCTAGACAGACAATGTTTTTGAGGCCAGTGTGAGCCAGGAATAGAATACTACACTAGTAGGGAGTGTAGGGAGGTGAGGACCATAAAACTGCGTCACTAGGTGATAGTTATAGTGCCTAGAAGTGCCTAAAATACACTCCAAGTGCAGAATTCTGCACTAAATAACCAAAATTCAGCATTTAACAATGTTAGTAAAGTGTAAAAACTTGGCAAAATAGTCCTAGATATTTTCCAAAGTGTTGGGAATTAAATGTGTCACTAAAAGTAATATAAAAGACACTTAAAAGATTAATTTAGCACTTTAACGGATCAACACCCAACCGAACAACCGGACTTTACCCGGAACATAAAAATATTGACAAATACATTGTTTTCACTTTTCTGAGCTAGTTAGGGTCCCCGAACACCCTAACACACTTTATAAATAACAACACACCTTAATATACTAACTAAACACTTTAATCTTAACTAAGTTAGTAACTAGATCAATTGAATCCGAACCCCATACCCCCCCCCCCCTTCGATGGTTGTGTGAGGGTGGGACACCCCCACCATTCTTTTCATTATTTTATTTGCAAATGTTGGTGGATATTGAACATAATACTCAAAGGTTAATGGTAAAACTTGGTTTATATAAGTGCACTTAGGATCTTAGATCTTTCATTCTCACCTTCAACATTTAGCAAACAACTCTTTCCTCTAATCTCTTTGGGTTCGGCCGCCACCACCATACCACCATACCACCACCTTCAAGCTTCCTTCAAGCAATCCATACATACCCAAGGGAGCAAGAGGCCCTACAACTAAGCTTGGTGTGTTCGGAAGCTCAAGGACCGCTCTTGTTTTCTTTTATCCGTCACTTTTTCGCCTTGAAACTCCCCTAGACTTGTGCTAGTAGTAAGTGCCTTAGATCTTCATTTTGTTCATAATCTTGGTGGTTAATAGTAAAAAGAATGATGAAATGTTAAGAACTATAAAGAACATAATCAAAGTCTTGAAGTATAAACTAACTAGAGATGAAAAATGGTTAAAGTAGTGATGAAATCATGGTGATCTTGTGTTGTTATGCTTGTTGTATGTTGTTTGTTAGATAAAATGTTATTATTCATCACATAGACTTGCTAGCTCTTGTTTAAAGACATGAACTAGCAAGATGTGAAGGTTAAAAATGTTGTGGATGATGAAATCATCCACACATAAGCTATGAACTTGATTACATACATGTTTCTTGAAAAATAAAGATCAAAATGAGTTGTAAACTTGCAGATCTAAAGATCTATGAGTGGTTTTTCGAAAGAACCAAGTGAAAATATGAGTTTTGTTAAAACTTTGATCTTGTATGAACTAAACACATTTTTAGTAAGTAAACAAGTGCATAAACACTTGTGTAACAAGAAAATGTCACTAAGAAATATTTTTGGAAATCATGACTAGAAGTTGTAAATGTTCAAATCCTTTAAAAATAAAGTTTTTAAGAAACTAATCACATTTTTAAAGGTAACAAGACTCACTAATCATGCTAGTAAGTTACTACTTGCTTTTATAAATATATCAAGTTCATAAGTTTATGATTTATGCTTATTTTTGTCAAGATTGATGATTAGAAATTGTATGTTGTTGGATGATGATTGATTGAATGATTTTACAAAAGAAAATGATATGCTAGTAAGCATGGACGCCTCCATTTACAAAGGAAACTCTGGCGAAATATTTCTAGAATTTCAACACTTAGAAATATTTTTCTAACAAGAGTTTACAAGTATATTTTTAACTTTATTTTTCTAAATAAACTTCGCCATCATTTTTATTTCAAAAATTACCAAGTACCGGAGGTGGATTTTCGTAAATAAAATTTGATAAATATATATTTAGAATATATATTTTATAATAAAACGCTTGTGTGATTGTTTGTTATTCTGTGCACTAGATATATTATTTTTAGGGTAAAAATAATATAACTTGAAAATACCATGAAATTACAACTTCAAAATAATACCAACGCTCACACAAAATAAGTATTTAAGTTACACAAGTATTGTTGCTTTACGACACGCTTAAACGTAACTTATGTATATTTCGGAAAATACTCTCATATGTATATTTTGATAAGGTATTATTTTGGAAAATGTATGAGGTAAAATATAATATTTTTGGGAAAAATATATATATATTGGAATTAAAATGTTTTAGACAAGTGATTAAAATATATTTTCCAAGTGGGACTTAAAATATATTTTTCGGAATTATAAAAGTGTACATGTATAAATACCCCCATCCTTGGGAAGGAATATACCTACTAAATAATCAAGAAGTGTGAATACGAAATAGTTGCCTAACTATTTTTCCAAGAACGTTAAACCCTAAGCCAAGGCACGGCCATCCGTCTAATAGGCATTAGTACGTGTAGGTCGTCACGCAGCAGATCGAGCTTGAGATTGACGTTACAGGATACGCACTGCTGTGAGTTCATGTCCCCCTTTTCTCTTTACTGTTTTCAGTTTTATACTTCGGGGGTGAAATACATGCGACAATTATTACAAACATTTATTACATGGTATGGTTAGCGCAGGGAGGGTTTATACTACTAGATCATGTGAGGGGTGGGTACAACACTTGAGGCCATTAATCCTCATTGTTAGGACCGAGGGACACAAGAGTGATAGATCTATTTGGGTGTAGCGAGCCCACACCCGTGAGGCCGGGGTGGCCCGTAGAGGTGACTGTGTCTTCCAGCCGAAGCCCGGTAACAAATTTGCTAGGTTTGAGTTTCCCTGCACTTTCTCACACATACTAGTGGCTTTGCAACCCATTGGTGATCTCTTTTTCTTTATTGCTACATACAAGGGACTTTTATTCATACTTTAAAGGTTTATACATACTCACTTTTACATGAACTCGCTCAACTTTTGTTGATTTTTCAAACTCCGTGTATTTCAAACTCGCTCAACTTTTGTTGATTTTTCAAGCTGCGTAAGGAATAATGATGTCATCCGGGTTTAGGAAGTGTGACCCTTGCCTGGACTGGTTACAAGTCTTAAACCGTGTTTTTAGTCAAGTCTTTTGTTATGTCGTTGAACATGTTTTTAATTTATGTCATGGTTATATTTGGTTTTATGTGTCGACTTTTAAACAATGTTGTCATGGTAACTTTTAAAACTCTATGAATGGATGAACATCATGTGTTTTATTTTCGTATAGCATGGCTATGATAATTGCTATGGTATTAAGAAGTCACACCAAATAAACCCACGCTTCCGCAAAAGCCAGGGTGTGACAGCTTGGTATCAGAGCATCGATCATAGCGAGCTAGGATTCTTTCTCGAGTCTAGACTATGATCACTAGGGCTCTCACGAAAACATTTTTACATTGCATACACTAAAACGTCCAGATCCATGATACAAAATATTTTTACGAATAAAAAGCACAAATACACTTTTTCAAAATTATATTACAGTCTTAGAGACTGAGGGAGTTCAGTCTTAGAGACTGAGGGAGGTTCAGCCTTAGAGGCTGAGGGAGGTTCGGTCTTAGAGACTGAAGGGTTCAATCTTAGAGATTGGGGAGGTTTAGTCTTAGAGACTGGGAGGTTGGTCTTAGAGGCCAGGGAGTTAGTCTGAGAGGCTAGGAAGTTCAGTCTGAGAGACTAGGGAGTTCAGTCTGAGAGGCTGGGAGGGTAGTCTAGGAGACTAGGAGAATTACTTGTTTGCTTTATTGTGACTTACATGTTTAATTGATATCATGTTGATATATGTGATTGTGTTACAGACGCCATGGTTTCATCTTCAGACACAGTAGTATCGGACACCTTGGATCCTATGACAGTTGTGTCAGATGACGAGATACCATCAGAGAGAGACGTATACACCTCAGACACCACGAGTACGGATGACGACGATTTTCAGCCCTTCGCGCTGCCAGACATCGGAGTTGAGCCTGCTGATGGCATTCCTGCTGGGGATTTACCTCTTGCGGTGATCCCTGCCCCCATTCCGCTTGCTGCTTTCCCCGTGGTGGATGCGCCACTTGATGTCGTATCTGATGACGACATTGATCAGTTCGAGGAGGGTCTGCCTGAGGACGACTATGAGGGCGGGGCCCCTATTGATGCTGATGTTATTCTTCCCATTGCTGAGGCCCCTGCAGAGGAGCTTCCTGTTGGTTCACCTGTCCCAGATACGTTGGAGGCTGTGGCATCTGCGTCCTTGCACGACCAGGGAGTGCAGCATCACTCTTCTAACGCCGACCCCGACATGGCGATGTCAGCTGCACCCGGTCCATCACACGAGTTCGAGTTTGACCACGAGGTCGATGATGATTTTGATCCAGTTTCCCCCTGATTTCGATCCTGACCATGATATCGAGTTTATTCACATGGACCAGCCATTAGAGGCGCCCGTAGCTCCTATTGATCCTTTGTTCGACATTCCTACTGATTTTGATATGGATCTTGTTGACCCCGAGCCCGTCATGGCCCCGGAGCCTGTTGTTGACCATGACCTTGTTCTTGATGATGCCCCAGCTGTTGCACCACCTGATATGGGTGCACCGTCCA
The DNA here is from genome assembly GCF_002127325.2 of Helianthus annuus. Taxonomy (NCBI): domain Eukaryota; kingdom Viridiplantae; phylum Streptophyta; class Magnoliopsida; order Asterales; family Asteraceae; genus Helianthus; species Helianthus annuus. The sequence continues at coordinate 47,420,912 of NC_035446.2, read as the reverse complement.
TTGCACCTCTTGTTGATGATATACCCATTGCTGATCTTCCCATTGTTGCTCCACCATTGGTGGATGATCCTGTTGTTGATATACCTTTACCTGATCCTGTGCCGGTATTGCTTGACCGTGCACCTTTCGCCGCACACATAGATCCTCGTTATGCCGACACCCGCATCGGGTGGATCAATGATGATGACGATTACCCACCGTTTGTGCTACATGTCACTCCTCCAGTAGCACCTGTTTCTGCACCCACTGATATTCCATTATTTCACCCACACACCACAGACGCCCATCATACTGATCTTCCCATTACGTTCCTCCAGGACATACCGCCACCTCGTCCTGGAGAGGGGTCATCGAGGCAACCGCCTGTTTCTGTTCCACCTGTACTGTCATCATCTCTACCGTTCAAATCTCAGTTTCCTCATGTTACACCACCTACTGCACCATCTTTCTTACCATCGAGCGAGCCATTTTTATGGACTACGCCCCCTATCATGCCATTGTCTGATCCGTACCACCCGTACCATGTTGGGTACACTACGGAGGACATACTTACATCCTTGATGATGCAGCAGGATGCATTGACACGTCTTATTCAGGATTTGGAGAGAGCTCCACGACCACCTTGCCATTGTCAGACCCCATTTGCAGCACCACACACTCCTCATCCACTTTCCCCTAACTCAGACGTTCATTTCTTGACATCTGAGCAGCAGATTGCATATTTGTTGCGCGTCTGTCGTGCCTTAGAGGAGGATTGGTTACACATGCGTCGCTTGCTTTTCTCTCGTTTTCCTCCTCCTCCGCCATCAGCATAGGCATTTTGGTTCGATGCAGGTAGGCTTTTGGTGAGAGAAGACCGCGATTGTGCCGACTACACAGCATCTTGAAGACCGCATTTTGATGTCATGACTTATGATATTTAGTTTATGGTTGTTGTAGATGACTAGATAGTTCAGACAAGGGCGATGTGGCCCTTAGTCACTTTTGATGTACGATACAGTTATAAAACTTGTAAACATTGTATTGTGGTCTGGATTTTATGATAGCACAATCACAGTATTCTCATTATATGCGTTGTTGGATTAATTGTTTTAATTTTATAACATTTGATGTTATGTGATTGGTGAATGTTATTACATACGCATATTATTTACTTACTATGACTTGACCGACATGATCACCTTTTAGAAGATGCCTCCAAGACGTGACCCGCGCATGCCCACTGCTGAGGCGAAACTCCAAGGAATCATTGCCGCAGCTATCGCACAATACGCTGCCTCTCATGCAGAGACGAGTGGAAATGTCTCAAACAACAACAGCAATAACAATCCACCCAATGGTAATGTTAAGTTGTTTGAGATATACTATGATACATCTGGATATTTATAGCACGTTCGCTAATACCATTTGTAAATACTAACGTTTGTGCAGGGTGCACTTACAAGCAATTTCTTGATTGCAAGCCCGTGAATTTCGACGGCACAGGAGGTACTGTTGCATTTGTTAGGTGGGCTGAGAAGACTGAATCTGTCCTTAGAATGAGCAAGTGTGCTCCCGAGCAACAAGTGACCTACATCTCAGGGCTGTTTCTGGATGGAGCCCTATCGTGGTGGAATCTGTAAGTGCAAACTTTAGGTGAAGCTGCTGCTTATGTGTTAACCTGGAATGAGCTGAAGGAGATCATGAGAAGGAAGTACTACTCACGTGCTGAAATTCAGAAGCTAGAGACTGAGTTCTGGCACCTATAAATGGAAGGCCCCAAGATTGCAGAGTATGTTCAGAGATTTCATGATTTGTCCCATGTAATGCCGTACATGGTCACACCCGAGTTTAAACGTGTTGAGCGCTTTATCTGGGGATTGGCCCCTCAAATCATGAGTATGGTTACTACGTCCATGCCTGCAACCATCACAGAAGCCATAGATCTCAGTGTGGCTCTTACTGAGGAAGCTATTCGATTGAACAAGTTTTCAGTTACTGAGCAGAAGAAGAAAGAAACTCATGTGGAGTCGTCTGGTGAAAACAAAAGGAAATTTTCCAACTTCAAGCAAGGTACCAGTAATGTGAACAAGAAGGGTGAATCAAGCACACCGGCCAGGGCTGCAGCCGGTGTTGAAAACAAAGGAAAGGGTTACATGGGTACGCTGCCCAAGTGTGACACGTGCCAGCACCATCATTCTGGTCAGCGCAGATTGAGGGAGTGTGAATCATGTGGAAGGAACGGCCACACGAAGGATACGTGTTGGGCCAAAACTAGTGCTGGGCGTGGTGGTAATCAAGGTTATGGGAATGGTAATGGAAACCGCCAACAAGGAGGAAATGGCGGAAATGGAAACCGTGGAAATGTTGCGAATCAAGCTGGGAATGGAAATCGCAACCAAAACAACACTCAAGCTGGAAATGGAAATGGTAATAGTCGAGGACCGGGATGTTTTAATTGTGGAGAAGTTGGGCACTTCAAAAGGGAATGCCCAAAGCTCAATCAAGCCTGTGGAAGAGTGTTCAACATTGGCGCAAGGGAAGCGCGCCAGGATCCAAACGTTCTCACTAGTACGTTCCCTATAAATCAACGCTTTGCATCTGTTCTGTTTGATACTGGTGCTGACTATAGCTTTGTATCGTTAGAATTTAAGAATCTGCTTGGGTTAACTGCTAGTAAGTTAGATATTCCGTACTCAATTGAACTGGCTAATGGAAAGCTAGTTGAAGCGAATAAAGTTGTCCAAGGATGCGTAATTGAACTGGGAGAACACGAGTTCACTTTGGATCTACTACCAGTCGAGTTGGGAAGCTTCGACGTGGTAGTAGGGATGGATTGGTTGTCAAGTAACAAAGCCGAGATTGTGTGTCACGAAAAGACCATTCGCATCCCAATAGAAGATGGAGAAACGATCGTGGTTCACGGAGAGAAGCGGGATACGCCTCTGAGAATCATTAGCTGTCTGAAAGCTAGAAAGTGTTTACAGAAGGGATGTGTTGCCTTCTTGGCACACATCATGGATAAAGAAGCTGCTGAGCCGAAGATCGAAGACATTCCAGTTGTGAAGGAATATCCTGAAGTTTTCCCAGAAGACTTTCCAGGACTACCACCGCAAAGAAAAGTCGAGTTCCACATCGACTTAGTCCCAGGTGCCGCGCCTGTGGCTAAGGCACCCTACCAACCTGCGCCTTCGGAGATGCAGGAGTTGTCGATGCAACTCCAGGAGTTGTTAGACAAGGGATTCATCAGACCAAGCTTCTCGCCTTGGGGAGCTCCAATTTTGTTTGTTAAGAAGAAGGTTGGTAGTTTTCGCATGTGTATCGATTACCGGGAACTGAACAAGTTGACTATCAAGAATAAATATCCTTTGTCGCGAATTGATGACCTATTCGATCAGCTGCAAGGTTCAAGTTTCTACTCAAAGATCGATTTGCGATCAGGTTATCACCAGTTGAGAATTCAAGAGGAAAGTATTCCTAAGACTGCTTTTAGAACTCGATATGGACATTACGAGTTTCTGGTCATGCCGTTTCGTTTGACAAACGCGCCAGCCGTTTTTATGGATTTGATGAACAGAGTTTGTAAGCCGTACCTCGACAAGTTCGTGATTGTGTTCATCGATGATATTTTGATCTACTCGAAGACGAAGGGTGAGCACGAACATCATTTAAGAGCTATTTTGGAGCTACTTAAAAAGGAGAAGTTGTATGCCAAGTTCTCGAAGTGCGAGTTTTGGTTACGCGAAGTCCAATTTCTTGGACATGTGGTTAATGGAGATAGAATCCATGTGGATCCAACAAAGATCGAAGCGATAAAGAACTGGGAGACTCCAAAGACGCCAATCGAGATTCGACAATTCTTAGGTTTGGCTGGTTACTATCGAAGGTTCATTGAGGATTTCTAAAAATCACTCAACCTTTGACTTCCCACACCTAGAAAGATAAGAAGTTCGATTGGGGAGACAAACAAGGAGAAGCATTTCAGTTGTTGAAGGACAAGCTTTGTAATGCACCAATCTTATCGCTACCCGAAGGAATGAACGATTTTGTGGTATATTGTGACGCTTCGCGTCAAGGTTTGGGTTGCGTGTTGATGCAAGTTATAGCATACGCGTCACGCCAGTTGAAGGTTCACGAGAAGAATTATACCACACACGACTTGGAATTAGGCGCGGTGGTATTTGCGCTGAAGATTTGGCGACATTATTTGTACGGCACGCGATGTACAATCTTCACTGATCATAAGAGCCTGCAACACATATTCGACCAAAAGGAGCTAAACATGAGATAAAGACGCTGGGTTGAATTGTTGAACGACTATGACTGTGAAATCAAGTATCATCCAGTGAAGGCGAATGTGGTCGTCGATGCCCTAAGTCGAAAGGAAAGGATCAAGCCCATAAGGGTTAGGGCTTTGGAAATGATTGTCCAGACAGACCTCTCATTGCGCATTCGTGCTGCGCAGAGAGAAGCACTGAAAGAAAGGAATATTGAGGACGAATATCTCCGTGGGATGGAGAAGCAGTTGGTACCAAACGAAGAAGGAACTTTATGCTTCATGAAACACTTGGGTTCCTCTGTTTGGTGGTTTGAGAAAGGTTATTTTCGACGAAGCTCACAAGTCACAGTACTCAATTCATCCAGGAGCGGATAAGATGTACCAAGACCTTAAGGATCTCTACTGGTGGCCTAGGATGAAAGGCGATGTTGCAGTTTATGTTAGCAAATGTTTAACGTGCGCCAAAGTGAAAGTCGAATACCAAAAGCCTTCAGGTCTTCTACAGCAACCTGAAATACCCAAATGGAAATTGGAACAGATTTCAATGGATTTCATAACAAAACTGCCAAGGACGCCCAAAGGTCACGATACTATTTGGGTAATAGTAGACCGTCTAACGAAATCTATGCACTTCTTGCCAATCAGGAAAAAGACAACACAAGTAAACTTGCTGAGATATACATGCGAGAGATTGTAGCACGTCATGGAGTGCCTCTCTCAATCATCTCTGATAGAGATGGAAGATTTGTGTCAAGGATTTGGCAATCCTTTCAAGAAGCATTCGGATCTCAGCTAAATCTGAGTACAACATTTCACCCGCAAACAGACGGACAGAGTGAACGAACGATCCAGACTTTAGAAGATATGCTGCGAGCTTGCGTAATGGATCTAGGTGGAAGTTGGGATACTCACCTACCGTTGGTCGAATTTTCATACAGTAACAGTTTTCATGCAAGCATTCAAGTCTCACCGTTCTAAGCTCTTTATGGACGCAAATGTCGATCACCGATTTGTTGGGCTGACGCAGGTGATAGACAGCTAGTTGGTCCGGAATTGGTCCAGGAAACGACAGACAAGATTGCACAGATCCGAGAGCGCATTAAAGCAGCTCGCGATCGACAAAAGTGTTATGCGGACCGAAGAAGGAAACCTCTGGAATTTGAGGTAGGAGATATGGTTTTATGGAAGGTTTCACCCTAGAAGGGTGTGGCACGTTTTGGAAAGCGTGGAAAGTTGAATCCGCGTTATATTGGTCCATTCAAGATTCTGAAGAGAGTTGGTTTAGTGGCATATAAGTTGGACCTACCCGCTGAACTTAATGGTGTTCATGATACATTCCATGTATCAAACTTGAAAAAGAGTCCAACACAAGAGACAATAGTCATTCCTGCTGACGAGATTCATATTGACGACACGCTCCACTTTGTCAAAGAACCAGTAGAGGTTACAGATTGGAAGATTAACAAGACACGCATGAGTAGTGTCAAGCTCGTCAAAGTTCGATGGAATGCAAGACATGGTCTAGAATTCACGTGGGACCATGAGGATCGTATGAAAGAGAAGTACCCCTATTTATTTCCAAAGACCCCTGCAACCAGAAGCAGAACCTAAAATTTCGGGATGAAATTTTCTTAACGGGGGGAGAATGTGACAACCCTCACAATTCCAGGTATCCGTACAATTAATTAATAATTAATTTATGCTTAATGATTGTGCTTGATTACAACTGTGATTAAACTGCTTTCTGTTTTCTGATACATACATACCCATGCATCAAATTGTATACTGTCACTCTATTTATTACACACAAACATTAGTGACAAACTTGATGCACAAAGCACAGTTAGCACATTGAGCGGATAACCCAGAGACACGCTGACAATGCCAGCACCTAGACAGACAATGTTTTTGAGGCCAGTGTGAGCCAGGAATAGAATACTACACTAGTATGGAGTGTAGGGAGGTGAGGACCATAAAACTGCGTCACTAGGTGATCGTTATAGTGCCCGGAAGTGCCTAAAATACACTCCAAGTGCAGAATTCTGCACTAAATAACCAAAATTCAGCATTTAACAATGCTAGTAAAGTATAAAAACTTGGCAAAATAGTCCCAGATATTTTCCAAAGTGTTGGGAATTAAATTTGTCACTAAAAGTAATATAAAAGACACTTAAAAGATTAATTTAGCACTTTAATGGATCAACACCCAACCGAAAAATCGGACTTTACCCGGAACATAAAAATATTGCCAAATACATTGTTTTCACTTTTCTGAGCTAGTTAGGGTCCCCGAACACCCTAACACACTTTATAAATAACAACACACCTTAATATACTAACTAAACACTTTAATCTTAACTAAGTTAGTAACTAGATCAATTGAATCCCAACCCCATACCCCCCCCCCTTCGACGGTTGTGTGAGGGTGGGACACCCCCACCATTCTTTTCATTATTTTATTTGCAAATGTTGGTGGATATTGAACATAATACTCAAAGGTTAATGGTAAAACTTGGTTTATATAAGTGCATTTAAGATCTTAGATCTTTCATTCTCACCTTCAACATTTAGCAAACAACTCTTTCCTTTCTTCTCTTTGGGTTCGGCCGCCACCACCATACCACCACCTTCAAGCTTCCTTCAAGCAATCCATACATACCCAAGGGAGCAAGAGGCCCTACAACTAAGCTTGGTGTGTTCGGAAGCTCAAGGGCCGCTCTTGTTTTCTTTTATCCATCACTTTTTCGCCTTGCAATCTCCCCTAGCCTTGTGCTAGTAGTAAGTGCCTTAGATCTTCATCTTGTTCATATTCTTGGTGGTTAATAGTAAAAAGAATGATGAAATGTTAAGAACTCTAAAGAACATAATCGAAGTCTTGAAGTATAAACTAACTAGAGATGAAAAATGGTTAAAGTAGTGATGAAATCATGTTGATCTTGTGTTGTTATGCTTGTTGTATGTTGTTTGTTAGATAAAATGTTATGATTCATCACATAGACTTGCTAGATCATGTTTAAAGACATGAACTAGCAAGATGTGAAGGTTAAAAATGTTGTGGATGATGAAATCATCCACACATAAGCTATGAACTTGATTACATACATGTTTCTTGAAAAATAAAGATCAAAATGAGTTGTAAACTTGTAGATCTAAAGATCTATGAGTGGTTTTTCGAAAGAACCAAGTGAAAATATGAGTTTTGTTAGAACTTGGATCTTGTATGAACTAAACACATTTTTAGTAAGTAAACAAGTGTATAAACACTTGTGTAACAAGAAAATTTCACTAAGAAATATTTTTGGAAATCATGACTAGAAGTTGTAAATGTTCAAATCCTTTAAAAATAAAGTTTTTAAGAAACTAATCACATTTTTAAAGGTAACAAGACTCACTAATCATGCTAGTAAGTTACTACTTGCTTTTATAAATATATCAAGTTCATAAGTTTATGATTTATGCTTATTTTTGTCAAGATTGATGATTAGAAATTGTATGTTGTTGGATGATGATTAATTGAATGATTTTACAAAAGAAAATGATATGCTAGTAAGCATGGACGCCTCCATTTACAAAGGAAACTCTGGCGAAATATTTCTAGAATTTCAACACTTAGAAATATTTTTCTAACAAGAGTTTACAAATATATTTTTAACTTTATTTTTCTTAATAAACTTCGCCATCATTTTTATTTCAAAAATTACCAAGTACTGGAGGTGGATTTTCGTAAATAAAATTTGATAAATATATATTTAGAATATATATTTTATAATAAAACGCTTGTGTGATTGTTTGTTATTCTGTGCACTAGATATATTATTTTTAGGGTAAAAATAATATAACTTGAAAATACCATGAAATTAAGACTCCAAAATAATACCAACGCTCTCACAAAATAAGTATTTAAGTTACACAAGTATTGTTGCTTTACGACACGCTAAAACGTAACTTATGTATATTTCGGAAAATACTCTCATATGTATATTTTGATAAGGTATTATTTTGGAAAATGTATGAGGTAAAATATAATATTTTTGGGAAAATATATATATTTTGGAATTAAAATGTTTTAGACAAGTGATTAAAATATATTTTCCAAGTGGGACTTAAAATATATTTTTCGGAATTATAAAAGTGTACATGTATAAATACCCCCATCATTGGGAAGGAATATACCTACTAAATAATTAAGAAGTGTGAATACGAAATAGTTGCCTAACTATTTTTCCAAGAACGTTAAACCCTAAGCCAAGGCACGGCCATCCGTCTAATAGGCATTAGTACGTGTAGGTCGTCACGCAGCAGATCAAGCTTGAGATTGACGTTACAGGATACGCACTTCTGTGAGTTCATGTCCCCCTTTTCTCTTTACTGTTTTCAGTTTTATACCTCGGGGGTGAAATACATGCGACAATTATTACAAACATTTATTACATGGTATGGTTAACGTAGGGAGGGTTTATACTGCTAGATCATGTGAGGGGTGGGTACAAAACTTGAGGCCATTAATCCTCGTTGTTAGGACCGAGGGACACAAGAGTGATAGATCTATTTGGGTGTAGCGAGCCCACACCCGTGAGGCCGGGGCGGCCCATAGAGGTGACTGTGTCTTCCAGCCGAAGCCCGGTAACAAATTTGCTAGGTTTGAGTTTCCCTGCACTTTCTCACACATACTAGTGGCTTTGCAACCCATTGGTGATCTCTTTTTCCTTATTGCTACATACCAGGGACTTTTATTCATACTTTAAAGGTTTATACATACTCACTTTTACATGAACTCGCTCAACTTTTGTTGATTTTTCAAACTACATGTATTTCAGGAAATTAGTGGATCTGGCAAGGTATGCAATCACGTCAAGCTGCGTAAGGAATAATGATGTCATCCGGGTTTAGGAGGTGTGACCCTTTCCTGGACGGGTTACAAGTCTTAAACCGTGTTTTTAGTCAAGTCTTTTGTTATGTCGTTGAACATGTTTTTAATTTATGTCATGGTTGTATTTGGTTTTATGTGTCGACTTTTAAACAATGTTGTCGTGGTAACTTTTAAAACTCTAAGAATGGATGAACATCATGTGTTTCATTTTCATATAGCATGGTTATGATAATTGCTATGGTATTAAGAAGTCACACCAAATAAACCCACGCTTCCGCAAAAACCAGGGTGTGACATCCTGTTCGCAAACGTCGATAATTTGTTTCATTATTGTGATGATAAGACCATCCGCCTATTATGACAATATCCGATAAGTAATAGACAACGTATGTAACACCCAAAAGTGCGTTAAAGCGAAAAAAGGGTCAAGTATACTCACAGTGGGTGCTTAAACAGTTAAACACGAGCGAGAAAGAGTGAGAAGAGCGTCGGATCAGCTTGCAAGCGGGAACAGAATTGCATCAGTCTTCCATAGTGCTGAAACGGTTGAACGGAGAGTCATGCGGAGAGAAGGTCAATTCGTACGAACTATGCTTCGTATGAATTGTGCCAATTCGTACGAGTTGTCTCTTGTGCGAAGTGCCCTGTTCCGTGTACAAAATCGAGTGTTTTCGCGTCTTTCTTCGGGGAAATCGAGTGTTCATCCCTCCATCCTTAAGTTACTGATCAAACCTAGTGCCGGAGAGGTCTTTGGAGCGACTTTTAGTCACATGTGGGAACTTGGACTAGTTCGTACAAACTGAGCAGTTCGTACGAGACAGTCAAGTTCGCACAGGTAACAATCTTGCGTCTTCGTGAGTCCCGGACAGGGTTTTCGCCTAAAATAGATGTAATTTCGAGTCCTTTTCATGACGGTTTTCACACCACTTTGTCCCATTATCTAGTGAACGAAACATATGTCGGTTTCGGTCTGTTTTAATGTAAAAATTAAGTTTGAAACAATTTTTCTTAGGATTTAACACTTGGTGAGCTTGAAATACAAGAATTCTAACTTGGGAAGCCAAAGCTAAGCCCAATCTACTCGTTTAAGTGTGAATCCGAGGTAAAAAAAAACAAAGTTTTATGAAAAAGATGAAGATTTTCATAAACAAAATTGTTTAGATGAAATCGGAGACAATCTCGTGAAAAATCGTTCTAGAAATCATTGTGGTTTGTCTGAAAATAGTTATTACTTACTTGAAAAACAGAGAAAAGTGGGTAGGAGAGATGGTTTATGCGAAGTGGCAGCAAGAGGGGAGCATGGGTGTGAGTGTGATATTTATAGAGGAGGCGGAAGAGGGGCAATTCGTACGAATTGTACACTTCGTACGAATTGACCAGTTCATACGAATTGGCCAGTTCGTACGAATTGATCAATTCGTACGAGTTGGTCTGTTTTGCGTAATTCGTTTTCTGTTCGCGCGTCGGTTGTTCGTTTGGTGTTTTCGTTTGTATTAGTTAGTTTGCGTGCGTTAAGCGTTGCGTTGCGAGTTAGCGTGATAAAACAAGTTTTAGTGAGCGAGCGTTTAAGCGAGTATAAATCATACAAACGTATATAACACATAACACGTAAAATAACATAAATAACCGCGATTGAGTTTGCGTTGTCGTTGAGCGTTTCGAGTTGATAAGTGTTTAAATACGATAAATAAGTGTTTTAAAATAGTTTAACCATTATAATATCAAATCCCAGAGTACAAGGCGGTTATAACGAAATAAACGGTAAAACGGATAACAACTGAAAAGTTGGGTTGTTACATAAATAACTAGGTTAAATAACCTAGTTATTTTATTTTGTTTCATGTTATAACACATGGAATGATACAAGCGAATATAATGATTCAAGTTTTGAGGCGTTAATTTTTCATTTTAAAGTTAAGATTTATAAATTATAAAGTTGTAAATATATATATATATATATATATATATATATATATATATATATATGACAAGTTATGTAACAAACTAGAGAGACCTTAGCAACATTTTTGAAAGAAAGTTTGTGAGTAGTAATATTGCAATAGATTTAATATAGCAAACCTAGTTTAATATTGCAATCATACTTCAACGAAACAGTCATAGTTCAAATAAGTTCATAGCGGTTATCTAATAGGTTTATAGCAATGATAATTTATCAATGACTGTTCATTAGCATTACTGGTTTCATAGATTACAAGTTCATGGTAAAATAGGTGCATAGGTCAAGGCTTTCGTAGCAACACAAGTTTCATAGGTAAATGAGTTTATGGCAACAAAAGTTTCGTAGATAAACACTAGAATAGGCGATATTCACTGGCCCAGGAGCACCCGCTCGAGTAAAGGCTTCTAAAGCTGGTTGACCAAAATGAGGATCCCAAATTGCATGAACAATAGGTCTTACATGTAGAGGACGAGTTCATAGCAATACAAGTTTTTTAACAACATGAGATTCGTAGCGGCACATATTTCATGGATAAATGAGTTTAAGGAAACATATGTTGAAGGCAATGACGACAACAACACTAGTTTTTGCTACAACACACAACAACACAAGTTTTGCAACAACAAACAAGAACACAAGTTTTGTAAATCAACAAGTTCATAGGAAATTGGATTGGTAGGAAAACTGCGGTGTGACAAAGTGTGGCCGCGACACTAGCAAGAGTACTTCAAACTTGGAGTATGCAAAACTTTTAAGATTTGATATATAGCCACATATTGTATACACACATAATTGATATGCAAATTATGGTCTATAAAAACTAACCTATTTTTAACCTAAACTAGACACTCTAAGTTTTAAATTTATAACTAAGACTCTCTAAACCTAGACCACACAACCGGCAAGTGTACCGGTCAATGCAGTATAGCCTAAGTTAGTCCGAGTATCGAACCCACAAGACTCTCTAATTACGTTTATTAACTTCGATCTAGACTTAGACTGACACAAACTCTAACTGTTTTTATAATTGAGGGGGGTTTGTAAAAATCCTAATTGCAATTAAATTAAACTAATTAAATTAAATTGACTAGACGCGAATTAGGACTGTCACACCCCGACCACGTAGGACAACAAACCGTGGCGGAAACGTCGGGGAGTGTTGCAACAGAATAATTGTTTCACAACCATGGATTCAAAAATAGTTTCGTTTTATTGATAATATCAAACATTACATTGTCTTAACATAAAACAAACAAGTTTCTTATCAACTATCATAGTTTTAAAGTCACTAAGGCCTCGTCCAGGTCCTACGTGACGCATGCATCCTAGAAAATCACATCATTCAACCACACCTGAAACATATGTAAAAACAAAGTCAGCAAAGAAATTGCTGGCGAGTACATAGGTTTTATAAGGGTATTGGAATCATGGCTTGTTTGTATGGTGCAATACTTTATTAGACTTACAAGAGTCGAAATACAAACCTCGTTTTGAAAAGTGTATTGCAACATAGTTAACCAACTCAAATCAAGTTGGTTAAGTTTATAAAATCTCGTAGCCATAATTCTTAACCCCAAGACATTTTGTTTTTAGAAAAACATCTTGTAAAACATCATTGTGTGACATCGTTTTAAATATCGTTTACCCAAGTGAACTAAATGTTAGGCCCTAAAGTGTGAGACTGACGCATCAAATTAACACAACGGGTTATGGTTACGAACTGGGCTTTACCGGGTTAGTTAGTATTAGGTTTTGGACCTTTACAGGTCACTTGGGCTAAGCTTTAGGCCATGTGGGCCAAGCAAGCCCAAGGGGAGCCCATGTAGGGAAGTGGGCTTGCCTAGGTATATAAACAAGTTTACAACTTGTTTTAGGGTTGGAACTTCATTGTTACAGATTTCCTAGAGAGAGAGCTAGAGAATTCGATTTGGTGGTGAACTTGTACCAGACGATTTTGCTTGTCAAAGTAATAGAATCGTGTGCAAGTTTAAAGGTGATTCGGTTTGTTCTTCATTTCCATATTTTCGGTTCGTATTTTCATATTTTCCGATTTATTCTTGAATCACATCAAGTTTGGATTCCGCACAAACTTGGTGTTGTTTGATATCCTTGAAAGATCCGGTTAAACGGGACCTACAAGTGGTATCAGAGCCTTTAGAACCTATTTCTAGGCTCGGTGTGATATCAAATATTCAAGATTTCGAATTTTTGTTCTTCGTGTTCTTCGCGTTCTTCGTAGTGTTCATCGAAATTTTGTCAAAAAATCACTACATTTTGGTGTTTTGATTTTGAAAAGGGGCTGTTAAAAGGATAAATCGTAATCTTTAAAATTTTGGAAATATCTTAATTTAAAAAAAAAAAAAATCTTTACAAATTTTCGGTAATTTGTTATTTTGACAAAATCTTTGAAAATTTGGTTACTTTCCAAATTATTTTAACAGTTTCAAAATAATTTTCAAACTGTCAAAATAATTTCCAAACCAACAGCTCCTCCTATCTCGTGGTCTCGAGTCCAATTTTTAAGGAAATAAATATCCACTCGCAATCATCCATTTCCTGCCTCGAGTCGCAACCAATCAACACCAGTCGCAACCATCATCAAATCATCACTAGTCGCAACCAGGTTTCAAGTTCTCATCAACAGAGGTTTCGACAAATCCTGTTTTGAGTCGCAACCGTTGTCTTCTTCCTCATCACCGTATCACCATCCTCCGATCATCATATTTCCGGCAACCACATTCTCAAAACCTTCCCATCTTCTCCGACGATTTCATTGACACCCTCTGTTTTATCTATTCACCACCATCTTCTCGAACCACTGACCACCACCCAACACCGGTCACCTCCTTCGTTCATCCACCTTCATCGTTCATCACTACCTCCGCCACCATCACCGTCCATCTTCGTCAATATCCTGCAACTATCTCCGGTGTACCTCCTCTTCGTCAATATCTGATTCTGAAATCATCTGATCATCTGATCATCGTTCCGCAATCTCGAGTCACAACCGTCTTTTCGAGTCGCAACCGTCTTTCCGAGTCGCAACCGTCTTTCCGAGTCGCAACCGTCAAAAACCTGCAACTCATAAACTCCGGTCTCGAGTCACTCTCTGACTCGCAACCACGATTCCGAGTCCAACCGCTTCGACTCGCAACCATTAATTTCGAATTCCTATCGCAATCTCAGCCTCTCATCATCTTCGTGAAGCCGACGTGAATCTGCAACCATCTCCTCCGGCGTCGTTCATCCTCATCGTACTCACAAACATCGTCGACCCCCACCTTCGTTCACCATCACCGAACATCACCTGCAACTCCAGTCACCTTCTCCTATTCCGACCTTCTTCGTTATTCTCCAACCACCGTCATCACCTGTCATCGTGTCATCATTCAAAACACCATCTTCTGTTGACTAACATCGAGCTCGCACCGTCGTCATCATCATTCATCTCCGTCAGTCATCGATATCATATCGAAACCGCATACCGAAACCGTACACCGACCTCGCACACCATAATCACAACTCATCACCACCTTCATCACTTCATTAACCCACATAATATCGCCTCCGGTCAGTCATCGATATCATATCATCGTGTTCCTCCGATCACCGTTCAAACATCATCTTCATCTCCGACGTTCTACTCCGACGACCACCATCTCTGAGCATCGCCGCCATCTTCATCTCCGGCCATCGAACACCACATCTCACCATCTCCCTGTTTCTCTCCGTCATCGACCACCGTTCCGACACATCACCGTTCCGACAACCATTCACAATCTGGTCTTAAATCTGAAATAGGATTTTGGTTCTAGTTGTTAAACGAAGACGGTCGGCATTTTTAGGGTTTTGGTAGTTCAGGTTTGTTTAACGAAGAAGAAGACAAACAGCATTTGATTTCCTTTTGATTTTAATAATATAATAATAGTTATCATTAAATAATCATTAGGTTTTATAATTATAATAATCATTTGATCATCATTACTTAATCATTAGTTATTTATAATAATAATAATAATAATAATAATAATAATAATAATAATAATTGTTATTAGTGTAATTTATTAAAAAAAAAACAAAACAAAAAAAAAAACAAAAAAAAATTAATTAAAAAAAAGGGGGTTATAAATAAAAAAATTATATATATATACTATTAAAAAAAAAGGGGGGGGGTTTGTTCGTTTGTGATATCGGTCTGACAGGTTTGGAGGTACGGTTCAGAAAGCGGGATCATTCGATTGAAAGAGTTTGAGTTAGCAAGTACACGGGTGTTCGTTTGGTTTGTGTTTTGTATCAACCACCCATTGAATTTATGACATTACGTGAAGAGATGCTTTCAGTCTTTTGCACTCCTGAGTGTAGAGAAAGAGTTGAGGCATATCGGTTACACAACGCTGAACTTATTCAAGATTATCAAGATCTTAAAAATAAAAACTTTACTTTGGCCAAAAATGAAAAGCTTTACAAAGAAAAAATTGAGGCCCAAAGAAAGGATATAGTTCAGCTGAAAGAAGACCTCAGTGCTAAAAATTGTAATTTTTTAGATGCTCTAGCAACAATTAGTGACTTGACCAAAGAACTAGAAGATTTAAAGGTCAAATATCAGGTAAATGAAATTAATATTAAAAAATTTGACACTTCTAGTAATTTGGTCAAGAACATTTGTGACATACAACTAGAGTACAAAGAAAAGAAAGGGGCTGGTTTGGGATACACAAAAACTCCTCCTCCATACAATCATAATTACACTTATATGCCTTTCACGGAAGAGGAGTTAATTAATGAGGGCAAGATGACTTACGGTCCAAAAACCGATAAGTCATCAATCAACAGCAAATCTGTTGATAATAAACGACCAGCTCCTTCAATGAATTTCGTCTCAAAAGGCAATGTTGATCCTAACCAGTCGTTTGCATGTGCAGAAAAGGTTGACTTGAAATGTGAAGATACTCTTGGGGGAGAACAAGCTTTAAATTCTGATTCACAAACACCTTGTTTTGATGAAAATCATCCTGATGTTATTTTGGGACAAAATATTTTTAGCATGCTTCTTTCTTTAGCTGCTAATGGGCCTGATGTTTTGGGCAAGACTGATGATGGTTGTGTTGAATCTGTGAACATTAATTCTGGTGATGAATTTTCTTCAATTAATGATTGTGAATGTGATGTTTCTAACTCTTCAGTTGATGATAGTGGTACAGGTGAGGTCCCTCAGGATACATTCAGTGAAACCACTGAAACTACGTCTCAAGAAAATCAAGAATATCCTGATTCTTCTTCTGAATCGGTCTCAGTGGGTGTCCCTAATGTTGAATCTAGTGGGACCCCATTGGAAACCGTTGATGCATGTGATGAAGAAACACGTGTTGATGAAACTTCTAAATCTTCTGAAATTAAAACTGAACCAGATTTTGAAAAAGAAGAGGTACAGAAGAAATCAGAAAAGACACATGGAACACAAGCAAAGCAACCTAAGCATGCTAAGCAAGCTCGCTCATCTAGACCCATCAGATCAGCTACTGTTGCTGGCTCTCCGAATCTCCATACATTGAAGCGACAGACATGTTTC
Source organism: Helianthus annuus (assembly GCF_002127325.2). Taxonomy (NCBI): domain Eukaryota; kingdom Viridiplantae; phylum Streptophyta; class Magnoliopsida; order Asterales; family Asteraceae; genus Helianthus; species Helianthus annuus. Next base: position 47,404,255 of record NC_035446.2, on the reverse strand, counting down.
AACTGTGGAATTCCAGGGCACATTGCTAGAAATTGTGTTCATCGCCCAAACGTGCAACAAAATGCGAATATTCACTCTTGTGCCGATGTTTGTGAGCCGGTTCACAACAAGCGGAATGAGCCAAAACGGGCAGATCAAAGTCGGGAGTATACGAAGTCTGCTCATCAAGGACAATCACGATCTCATAAGGCTCATGACAAGGTGATTGAAAGCTCTAATAAGGGAGAAAAGACGAAGAATGGTGCTCAGAGCAACAAGACTTCTGCAAACAACAAATACAAGCACCCAAATTCGTCTTCGTCTAAGAGAAATGTGCAGGCGTATCCAGCGCAAAAAGGACCAGTTTGTCCTTCAGGACCTGCTAGAGCAAATCAAGATGCTCAAAACGTTTTTCCGATGAAAAGAAAAACTTGCTACAACTGTGGCATTGCGGTTCATATTGCTAGAAACTGCACACGGCGTCCCCATGTACCATATTATATTCCAAATCAGAGGGTTACACCTAAGGATAACTACCATTCTAAGCCAATGAAGGTATCTTCACCTAAGGCAATGAAGAATGTGAATCTCAAGGTTAAACCTTCTGATGGGGATTGGAACGCTGCTAAAAACAAACGCAAAGCTGTTCAGGAACAAAAATCTGTTTTCAAAACTCACAAATCTGAACCAGTTAAAGTTGCTCAACCGAAGGCAACAAACACGTTTGTTAAACCGAAACAGATTTGGAAACCCAAAACTAAAGCAGCAACATCTCCAATCCTTGAGACGAAAGGGGACTTGTGTCTAAAAGAAGTTTCTTATTTTGATGCTTCAGGAAATCCCAGGACCACGATGGCCTGGGTACCCATGTCTTACTAATCTCCTTACTTTTCAGGAACAACCAAGGAGGAGCTGTTGACAATCTCTGGAATGTTGATAGCGGTTGTTCCAGAGATAAAACGGGTAACATTTCACTGTTGCAAAAAGTTCAAATTTTTTTTACAGATGATATGTTTCATTTGGAGGAGATAAAAGAAGTAAGAAATGATCAGCAAAAGGTACTGTTTAAATTCCGTCCTTTGATTTGAATTTGATTAGTCTTCAATCTGATGACAGAACGGTTAAGCAAAAAGATTTTTCTCTCTTTTTCTTAGTTTATAACTTTGTATATAAAGTGTCCTTTCTCTAGTAAATGGTAAATTTGCGCAAAAATCCAAGATTTATGCACAAATTTAGGGGGAGAGAGAGACATATATAGTGTTTAGGGGGAGAAAATGAGAAAAACACAAAAACATTAGAAAAATGAAAAAGCCAAAAAGAAAGATTGCATGATATGGGAAGTGAAATGAATGTTCGTGTTAAAGGGTTTGACTAACACATGTAAGGTGCCATAGCTGAAAAGACTAGGATCTACTGCGATATGTCGATAGGCTTGACGCTCAACATGATAAAAGATACTAAGTGATATAAACATAACGAACTATGTACCATGTGGGTAACATACCAACGGCGTATGATTTTATGGTCTTAAATCTTGCGTTGATAGATAGCCAACATCTGAGGTTTCGGGTCTTTATATTGTTGAATCATCTGGGGATATCTTGGCTGTCCTTCTGTTCAGAACTAAAATTGTACATGACCCCAGGAAAGAAAGTCACTTGGAATTAGCTCATTTCTATTTGAATGTCTGTATGTTGTCCCGATACACACAATTTTGATCTGATTCTGAAATCTTCTCTGAAAAAAGTCATGTACCTCCTCTGCTGCATCCAGATACATGCTGACCTGGAGGTGCTAGGCAACGACAACTTCTGCTGCATCCAGATACATGCTGACCTAGTTGTACGTTGTCGCGCTATAGATCTAATACACCCGAAAGAGGCCCTCAAGTGCCCAAAAGAAACCCAAGAAACCTATATCAAATTGAGAAAAACTCATTTGATCTGTATATTATACCATCTCTGCAAAAGATCTATTCTGTTCTCTTCTCAACCTATTCCCAGTTAAGATTTCAGAAATCTGGATTGGACTTGTGAAATATGTGGTAGGGAAGATACTTGCATGATAGAGTGTGTTGTTTATATTTCCGGGATTTGATTAGTATTTATTTGGGTGTTCATTGTTAAGAAATCAAAACATGATAAAACAGATTATATGCAGACCTAGACTCAGTCAGGATATCTTAAAGGATGACATCAGTATACTCACCTGCTACGATGAATCGTTGTGCTTACCTTGATCGCGGGGGTATGCCTTGGAATGGGACACCCGGGTATATAGTATAATATTACCTAAAGCATATCACGAAGTTGAAAAATTGAAAGTTGAGCGTTAAAGTTTAAGTGGACAAACATATTGACAATCGCATAGACCAGTTTGATTAGGCTCGTGCTGAAAAGTGTTCCTTAGTCTGCCTGAGAACGAATTTTGATCCCATTGCAATTGTAATTGTATATTATGGTAGTTGTTTATATTTTGAATTTTTATTTGTTAAGTTAAAAATTTTAAAAAAAAATGAAAAATTCAAAAATCCAAAAATAGAGTGCTTATTTGTTTCTTAAAATTAAAAAAATTATAACCGTTCTTGAAGATTTGACTGATCATCAAAAGTTAAAAGAATTTAAATCGTGAAATTTCATGTACCTAGTGTTCATGTGGTACTCTCCCTGTTGCATAAGAAATGTTTGCTTATGAGTTTGTGAGCATGTGCAGAAATTGATTTCAATCAAGAACAGGGGTTGATGAAGATTGAGATGCTGTTAGTTGCTGAAGAAGCCCAAAGCATCACAACAACAAGATGTACCTGAGTCAGAAGAACCGAACACGAGACGACGTCTGACAATGAAAGTGCATTTGAAGAAGTACCGTGAACCTGCTTGAAAGACAAAGACTGAAGAAGAAGAATAGAGTTGTTGAGAATCCTCCTCTCACATTCTTTTTAACAAGATTTTCAAGCAAATGCTGATCGTGATCCTGATATGAAGCTAACCACAAAATCTGAAGAAAGAGACCCAGTGCTGAGAGTTCAGAAGTCAAGAACTTCCACAACATCTGCAGCATAGCGACAACCATAGATTTCGTTGAAGACGTTGCTGATTCAAGTCATGAAGACAATTTGATAGCATCAGTCTAGGGGGAGATTGTTAGGCCCTAAAGTGTGAGACTGACGCATCAAATTAACACAACGGGTTATGGTTACGAACTGGGCTTTACCGGGTTAGTTAGTATTAGGTTTTGGACCTTTACAGGTCACTTGGGCTAAGCTTTAGGCCATGTGGGCCAAGCAAGCCCAAGGGGAGCCCATGTAGGGAAGTGGGCTTGCCTAGGTATATAAACAAGTTTACAACTTGTTTTAGGGTTGGAACTTCATTGTTACAGATTTCCTAGAGAGAGAGCTAGAGAATTCGATTTGGTGGTGAACTTGTACCAGACGATTTTGCTTGTCAAAGTAATAGAATCGTGTGCAAGTTTAAAGGTGATTCGGTTTGTTCCTCATTTCCATATTTTCGGTTCGTATTTTCATATTTTCCGATTTATTCTTGAATCACATCAAGTTTGGATTCCGCACAAACTTGGTGTTGTTTGATATCATTGAAAGATCCGGTTAAACGGGACTTACACTAAATAACGCTACGGTATGTAATATGATGAAAACACTTATATATAAGAAGTACCAGCGGCGTATCTACCATGTTTTCACCACATTACCCCCGTCTCGTTATCTAAACACTTAACCAAAAACCAGTCGTTTATCGAAATCGTTTAACATCGTTTCCAAATCGTTTAACATCGTTTCCAAATCGTTTAACATCGTTTCCAAATCGTTTAACATCGTTTCCAAATCGTTTAACATCGTTTCCAAATCGTTTACTCGTTCGTATTCGTTTTTAATAGTGAAACTACTTTTGGTCGTCTCGTTAACAACATTCAAACCTTCGTGACTCGTCTAACTCGTTTCTCGTTTCGTATTAACAAACCACCAAAGGGTAAGTTAACAATCATCAGATTCAGTCGTTACCCACAACCCCCACACATAACTATGGGTGCAGTGCAATAACGGGATTTGTCAGATCCTATGGTACCATAACCTAATACTGGTCGGCTTGATCAATGCTAATGAATGTCATTCGTTATGTATTTACAACCAACAAGTCGTGTACACCTTATCGAAATCGTTATTAGTTTAGTAAAATCGTTATAATCGTTTTTGAAACCATCGTTTAAGCTTTGAAAACATTTGGTACATATGAATCACCCCAAAACATTTAAAACAGTAAAATAGGGGAACTATGTACTCACATGTAGTGCAAAGTATCCTTGATCAAATAGAACTTCAACAAACTCGAGCAAACCAGAGAAATCAAGTAGTTCCTAATAATCGAACCACTAGTCAAACAATAGGCGCCTAAATCGGGAGATCGGATAGAATGAGGTCTTGTAAACCAAATTAGTGTTGGAACTCTTGTGATATGGTTTAACAAAGCCTACATCCTAAATCGGAACCTAACCTAAGTGCTTTCGACCCATCGCGACCCATTAAGGTGGCTTACGCTACTTTAATGCGTCGTGCGCGCAAAAGCGCGTTCGAGGCGTCTAACTAGTCCTATGACGAGTATTATATGCCCATATATGTTTAATTATGTTACATAATCAGTTACGTGTCAAAAATTTAAGTTACATATGCTTAATTACCAATTATGTATAAAGAGGGTATTTTGGTAATTTACCAAGGGCACATAAACTACTTATCATGCGACTAATCAAATCTAAGTGACCATAAGGTATATCCCCGGAAGGTTATTCCCTACGCTACTATGGTCACAACACATGTTTGGTCGAATCCTAATGATCGACCAAACGGGTCGTGTTCGAAAGTCTAAGCGGGTGTTTAGTCCGCTTGACTTACGACTCTACATAAGCACAAAACTAACAAGTGACGAGCTAAACATGTCGAAACATGTTTAGTTAAGTTAGAAAACAGGTTTGGTATCAAAACAAATGGTTTTGATACCTACAAGTAGCTTGGTTACAAAATACGCGAGAAAACGCATCCTGGCCGAAGCTATGACTCGTCACTGAGCCTAGATAACGTGGTAATCAGTAGGTATAGTCACTAGGGACTATAACCATCGTGATTACGCTCACGTTATGAAGTTCAAATGAACTTCGCGTTGACCATAAACTGGTCAAAGCAGAAAGTCAAACACAGTTTGACTTTAACGCTAAAACGAATGAAAAACGCGAAAGAATACTTACAGAAGGTCCCCGCAAGATTGAACTTCCGAGTATTCTCAGGTATGAAGTGTTAAAACACCCCAACTTAGAGAACAAACTCAGAATTCAAGTGGGGAGAAATGAAGTTGGGTTGGGTATTTATAGGAAATCCACAACCGTTAGGATCGTTTCTTGTTCCCCAAGCGTTTAATCTCGGCCCTACACTTGTACCCACTGATTTGGAATACTATGGGCATCAAAAACCAGCCCATAGATTGCTCAAACCATGTGCAAAACAATGGGGAACAGCTGGGTTTTAAAAATAAAGTTTGCTGATCTGGGGAGGCTTTACGGACCGTAAGCACATGCCCATACGGTCCGTAAGGGACCTGCAGACCAGCACTTTCATAAAATGACAGTTTAGCCCCTGAACTTGCAAAACTTGCATTTCGGCTTATTTTTGAGACGTTTAAGCCCCGTTAACCTCATTTCAAGGCTCTAAAATGAAGTTAAAGTATAGGGAACTCAAAACATGCTAAAAAATATCTCGGATGTCGGTTCGTTTGGTCGTACGGTTGCGTTGTTCGGTTAATTACGACGGGAGTCGTAACGAACGCAAAAACGGTCCAAATTGCGCGACGAATGGATTTTTATTATGCCAAACATTAAAACATAATATTTTAATGTTTACATAAATTTTTGGATGTCCGGATGTATTCAGAACGTAAGATATGCGCGAATATGCAAACTTGTGCATTTTTTGACGCTTTTAGTCCCTATTGATCAATAAAGTTTATTTTAGCATACCGAACCCCTCAAAGCCTATTTCTAAGCTATGTAAAGGTTATTTAGGGTATGTTTAACTTATGATCAAGTTCCGGAGTGTTCGTTATTATACAAATCGGTATAGTTTCGCGATTTGACACAAATAGTCCCTGCGATCGAACAAACTTGTTTTCGACACACCAAACCATCCAAAACTTGTTTCTAAGTTATGTGGAGGTTATTTAAGGTATGTTAAGCCTATTTCACTATTCCCGAATGTTTGTTGCATTAAACTGGTTATATTTACACATTAGAGCGCGTATAACCTTCCAGAAAGCGATTTAGAGCTTGAAATTGGAATCGAGTCGAATTGTAAAATTACCAAACACAAATACACACAAAACACATATAATAACACCAAAGCACATTGTTTTATTAATAATCAACATTGTTTTTCATCTAACAGAGATTACAGAGCACAGTTGTCACAGTCTCCCCTACTTCAGGAAATTTCGTCCCGAAATTTTAACTAGAGGAAGCTTGTGGAAACAAATGTGGATATTTGGTCATCATTTGATCCTTACGTTCCCAAGTAAATTCTGGGCCACGTTTGGACTCCCAACGAACTTTAACCAAATGAATCCGTTTGTTCTTCAACTGCTTGAATGCACGGTCCACTATCTCCACGGGTTTCTCGACAAAGTGCATCGTTTCATCGATTTGGATTTCGTCAAGAGGTATGTGAAGATCAGCGTCAGCTAAGCACTTTCGCAAATTGGACACGTGAAAAGTTGGATGAATATTTCCAAGCTCTGGAGGTAGCTCTAGTCGATAGGCAACTTTCCCGACTCTTTCCACAATCTTAAATGGTCCTACATATCGAGGTGCAAGTTTTCCTTTCTTTCCAAATCTCACGACTCCTTTCCAAGGTGAAACCTTGAGTAGGACACGGTCTCCGACTTGAAATTCCATGGGCTTGCGTCCTAAATCCGCATAACTCTTTTGACGGCTTCTAGCTGTCACAAGATTATCGCGAATTTTCTTGATTTTGTCCGTTGTTTCTAGAATGAGTTCAGGTCCAGTAAGCTGAGCTTCACCGGTCTCGTTCCAACAGACAGGCGAACGACATTTTCGACCGTAGAGAGCTTCGAATGGTGCCATTTTAATGCTAGCATGACAACTATTGTTGTAAGAGAACTCGATCATTGGCAGATGAGAATCCCAATTACCACCAAAGTCTATCACGCATGCTCTAAGCATATCCTCCAAAGTTTGAATCGTCCTTTCGGATTGCCCATCTGTTTGGGGATGATAAGCAGTGCTTAGATTTAGTTGGGTTCCCATAGCAGTTTGCATGGTTTTCCAGAAATGAGATGAAAATCGAGCATCACGATCGGAAATGATATCCAAAGGAACACCATGTCGTGAAATAATCTCATCAACATAAATCTTTGCAAGTTTATCAGCAGATAGGTCCTCGCGAATCGGGAGAAAATGAGCTGACTTCGTTAATCGATCGATAACAACCCAAATAGCATCATGACCTCTAGATGTACGCGGTAGCTTAGTGATGAGATCCATCGCAATGCTCTCCCACTTCCAAACCGGTATCTCTGGTTGTACAAGCAAACCAGAAGGTCGTTGATGTTCAGCCTTGACTTTAAGACAAGTTAGGCATTTCGATACATACAAGGCGACATCTTTCTTCATACCAGGCCACCAGAACTTAGTACGAAGATCCTTGTACATTTTATCAGCACCAGGATGGATAGAATATCGAGACTTGTGAGATTCGTCCATCACTAGGGTGCGGAGTTCGTCTTGTTTCGGGATCCACAAACGATCCTTGAAATAAAGCAAACCATCGCCTTTTGCTTCGAGTTTAAGCTCAAGCTGATGTGGTAATTCCATACCTATCAAATTCTGTGAAACACAAAATTGCTGAGCTTGAAGAACACGAGATTGAAGATCAGATAGCGTTTGAACGGAATGAAGTTTGACTCGCTCTTTTCGACTAAGCGCATCAGCTACGACATTCGCCTTACCAGGATGGTAGCGAATTTCGCAATCGTAGTCGTTCAAGAGTTCCACCCAACGTCGTTGCCTCATGTTCAGCTCTTTCTGATTAAGAATATACTGGAGACTTTTGTGGTCTGTGAAAACCACACACTTCGTGCCATAAAGATAATGTCTCCAGATTTTAAGCGCGAAAACCACAGCTCCTAACTCGAGATCGTGAGTTGTATAGTTCTTCTCGTGGATTTTCAACTGTCTAGATGCATAAGCAATAACCTTACCTCGTTGCATGAGGACGCAACCAAGACCTAAGTTAGATGCATCGCAGTAGACAACGAAATCATCGTTTCCATCGGGCAGAGATAGAACAGGAGCATTACATAACTTCCGCTTCAGCGTTTGAAACGCTTCTTCTTGCTTGGGTCCCCACTCAAAAGGCTTATTCTTCTGAGTCAAAGCAGTGAGTGGAACCGCAATCTTCGAGAAATTGGAAATGAATCGACGATAATATCCAGCAAGACCAAGAAAAGATCGAATCTCTGTAGGTGTCGTTGGCGTACACCAATCCTTAATAGCAACAATCTTGGATGGATCCACATGAATACCTCGCTCATTGACTATATGACCCAGAAATTGCACTTCATTAAGCCAAAATTCACACTTGGAGAATTTAGCGAAAAGTTGTTCCTTCTTCAGGAGTTCCAACGTTAAGCGAAGGTGTTGCTCGTGATCGGCTCGAGTCTTCGAATAAATGAGAATATCGTCGATGAACACAATAATGAACTTGTCTAAATAAGGTTTACAAACCCTATTCATTAAGTCCATAAAGATAGCTGGAGCATTCGTTAAGCCAAAAGGCATGACTGTGAACTCGTAATGCCCATATCTCGTGCGGAAAGCAGTCTTGGGAATATCTTCTTCGAGAACACGAACTTGATGATACCCAGAACGCAGATCGATCTTAGAAAAACACGAAGCACCTTGCAGCTGATCGAAGAGATCATCAATTCGAGGTAGGGGATATCGATTCTTGATGGTAAGCTTGTTAAGCTCACGATAATCGATACACATTCGAAAAGACCCATCTTTCTTTTTCACGAAGAGGACAGGAGCTCCCCAAGGTGAATAACTCGGACGGATGAATCCTTTATCAGATAACTCTTGAAGCTGTTTCGATAATTCTTGCATCTCTGATGGTGCAAGACGATAAGGCGCTTTCGCAATCGGGTTGGCATTAGGTACAAGGTCGATATGGAATTCAACTTGACGAACTGGAGGCAAACCAGGCAGTTCATCAGGAAACACCTCTGGATAATCCCGAACAATCGGAATATCCTGAATACTCTTGCGCTTGACTTTCTCCTCGGTGACATGTGCTAGAAAAGCAACATATCCTTTTCTCAAATATCTCTGGGCCTTTGTACATGACATAAGCTTCAATCCACCTGAAGGTTTCTCACCACGAACCTCCAAAACATCGCCAGACGGAAGAGGAATACGAACAATCTTATCAAAACAAACCACCTCAGCGTGGTGTTTGGTTAACCAATCCATTCCAACGATAATGTCGAAGCTTCCAAGTTGCATTGGCGTGAGGTCGATAGGGAAAAGGTGGTTATCAAGGTTCAAATGACAATCACGAATAACAGAATCGAGAACAAGAGGTTTACCAGAAGCAACTTCGACAGACAAGGGTTTCCTCAATTTAGTTCTAGGTATCGCAAGCAAAGGCTCAAAAGATAATGAAACAAAACTTCGATCGGCACCAGAATCAAAAAGAACAGATGCAGGTTGGTTGTTAACAAGAAACGTACCATTGACAACCTCGTTGTCAGCCCTCGCTTCGTTTGCATTCAAGTTGTAAGCTCGCCCTCGAGCAGGATTCACATTGGCGTTCACATTCGGGATCGTATTAGCATTTGCCAGCCTCGGACAGTTGTTGCGGAAGTGGCCAAACTCTCCACAATTAAAACATGAACCTGGTGGGAATCTAGCAGCATTCCCTTGTGCTGGAGCTTGAACCTGGGCGACCTGATTTTGTCCTGAACGACAAACATTGGCTAAATGCCCAAGTCTACCACACGTAGCACACTGTTTACAGGCCTGTTGGGCAACATGGTGACCATTACATCGAGTGCAGTGAGGTGCGGTACCAGCATATGCTTTCTTCGCAGGAGGTTGAGCTGGTGGGTTCTGAGCAGTTTGATTGGTGACAGCAAAGTTTTGGGCACCCTTTCGCTTCCTTGATTTCTTCGACGACTCACCTTCTTTACCTTTACCCTTCTTCTTGTCTTTAGCAGAATCAGACGATTTCTTCTTGTCACCCTTGCGAGTGATTTTACCCTTTCTGACTTGGGATTCAGTTAGGGTAGCAGACAATTCGATTGCTTGGCGGAGGGTAGTAGGATTAACAGCAGTCACAATATCCATCATAGAATCGGGTAGACCATCGATGTATCTTTCGATTGCTTTCTCTGGTGGAGTAACCATGGTGGGACACAATAGACTGAGTTCCTCAAAGCGATCCGTGTACGCACGGTGCTCAGCCCCATCTTGTTTCAAATCGTCAAACTCTCGCTCCAAAGCTCGAATCTCGTGACGGGGACAGAACTCTCTCATCATGAGAGCCCGAAGCTCATCCCATGTTTGTGCCAATGCCACTTCGGCACCCCTATCGCGCATAATACCATTCCACCAGGTAAGCGCTCGCTTCTCAAACACGCTGGTAGCAAATTCAACCTTACGTGCATTCGGACACTGCACATGCCTGAATGTGTTCTCAATACTCTCGAACCACTGTAGGAGCGCAGTTGCTCCTTGCGAGCCAGAAAACTTAAGAGGCTTAGCAGAATTGAAGTTCTTGAAATTACACTGCGCATTGTTGTGGTTATTATTGTTATTGTTGTATATCTCATGAACTTGAGTTACAACACCGGGAAGCACAGCAGCCACTTGCTGAGAGACTAGGGCTGCGATTTCTTCAATGGTGAAGGATTGTGCTTCACGTCGTGGAGGCATTGTCTAACAAGGAAATATGAGAAACGAGTAAGGTTGATAATTAGGAAGAGCAAAAGATCAATCGACAAAACACAAGGAAGGCGATCGTTTGTTCGTTACCTCGAACAAACAAACGACACGCAGTGACTAATCAAAGTAAATGAATCGAAATAATGCATCGCGAAGACATGCTTGCCTATTAAGTGAACACTCACCCCAAGAGTTCCCAGGTAAGAGTGACTGGTCCGATTATGTGGATTTGTACGAACACTCTAGCCTTAGACAGAAAACTCAGGGTACAGGCATTCACTCTTCCAGTTTGCACGTGTTCACATTATTTTAACCCAAACTTTGACGAGATTTTGAAAATTCAAAAGGCACTAAGCCAAATATGAATCAAACTGGGAGGGTTCAAAACCTAGAAATCAATCGTCCTAGAACGGATGATTAATTTTCGAAGCAGATTCGGATTTGTGTTCTCGTTGTGGTTATCACCTAAGGATAGGTGATGGTACTGTTTTAAAATCTAAACACAAGTAAACTTGTGTTAGGGTCCTAAAGTTATAGTCTAGGTCAAAGCATTACTAATAACCTAATTCCCTATAACCATTGGCTCTGATACCAACTTTTCTGTCACACCCCGACCACGTAGGACAACAAACCGTGGCGGAAACGTCGGGGAGTGTTGCAACAGAATAATTGTTTCACAACCATGGATTCAAAAATAGTTTCGTTTTATTGATAATATCAAACATTACATTGTCTTAACATAAAACAAACAAGTTTCTTATCAACTATGATAGTTTTAAAGTCACTAAGGCCTCGTCCAGGTCCTACGTGACGCATGCATCCTAGAAAATCACATCATTCAACCACACCTGAAACATATGTAAAAACAAAGTCAGCAAAGAAATTGCTGGCGAGTACATAGGTTTTATAAGGGTATTGGAATCATGGCTTGTTTGTATGGTGCAATACTTTATTAGACTTACAAGAGTCGAAATACAAACCTCGTTTTGAAAAGTGTATTGCAACATAGTTAACCAACTCAAATCAAGTTGGTTAAGTTTATAAAATCTCGTAGCCATAATTCTTAACCCCAAGACATTTTGTTTTTAGAAAAACATCTTGTAAAACATCATTGTGTGACATCGTTTTAAATATCGTTTACCCAAGTGAACTAAATAACGCCACGGTATGTAATATGATGAAAACACTTATATATAAGAAGTACCAGCGGCGTATCTACCATGTTTTCACCACATTACCCCCGTCTCGTTATCTAAACACTTAACCAAAAACCAGTCGTTTATCGAAATCGTTTAACATCGTTTCCAAATCGTTTAACATCGTTTCCAAATCGTTTAACATCGTTTCCAAATCGTTTAACATCGTTTCCAAATCGTTTAACATCGTTTCCAAATCGTTTACTCGTTCGTATTCGTTTTTAATAGTGAAACTACTTTTGGTCGTCTCGTTAACAACATTCAAACCTTCGTGACTCGTCTAACTCGTTTCTCGTTTCGTATTAACAAACCACCAAAGGGTAAGTTAACAATCATCAGATTCAGTCGTTACCCACAACCCCCACACATAACTATGGGTGCAGTGCAATAACGGGATTTGTCAGATCCTATGGTACCATAACCTAATACTGGTCGGCTTGATCAATGCTAATGAATGTCATTCGTTATGTATTTACAACCAACAAGTCGTGTACACCTTATCGAAATCGTTATTAGTTTAGTAAAATCGTTATAATCGTTTTTGAAACCATCGTTTAAGCTTTGAGAACATTTGGTACATATGAATCACCCCAAAACATTTAAAACAGTAAAATAGGGGAACTATGTACTCACATGTAGTGCAAAGTATCCTTGATCAAATAGAACTTCAACAAACTCGAGCAAACCAGAGAAATCAAGTAGTTCCTAATAATCGAACCACTAGTCAAACAATAGGCGCCTAAATCGGGAGATCGGATAGAATGAGGTCTTGTAAACCAAATGAGTGTTGGAACTCTTGTGATATGGTTTAACAAAGCCTACATCCTAAATCGGAACCTAACCTAAGTGCTTTCGACCCATCGCGACCCATTAAGGTGGCTTACGCTACTTTAATGCGTCGTGCGCGCAAAAGCGCGTTCGAGGCGTCTAACTAGTCCTATGACGAGTATTATATGCCCATATATGTTTAATTATGTTACATAATCAGTTACGTGTCAAAAATTTAAGTTACATATGCTTAATTACCAATTATGTATAAAGAGGGTATTTTGGTAATTTACCAAGGGCACATAAACTACTTATCATGCGACTAATCAAATCTAAGTGACCATAAGGTATATCCCCGGAAGGTTATTCCCTACGCTACTATGGTCACAACACATGTTTGGTCGAATCCTAATGATCGACCAAACGGGTCGTGTTCGAAAGTCTAAGCGGGTGTTTAGTCCGCTTGACTTATGACTCTACATAAGCACAAAACTAACAAGTGACGAGCTAAACATGTCGAAACATGTTTAGTTAAGTTAGAAAACAGGTTTGGTATCAAAACAAATGGTTTTGATACCTACAAGTAGCTTGGTTACAAAATACGCGAGAAAACGCATCCTGGCCGAAGCTATGACTCGTCACTGAGCCTAGATAACGTGGTAATCAGTAGGTATAGTCACTAGGGACTATAACCATCGTGATTACGCTCACGTTATGAAGTTCAAATGAACTTCGCGTTGACCATAAACTGGTCAAAGCAGAAAGTCAAACACAGTTTGACTTTAACGCTAAAACGAATGAAAAACGCGAAAGAATACTTACAGAAGGTCCCCGCAAGATTGAACTTCCGAGTATTCTCAGGTATGAAGTGTTAAAACACCCCAACTTAGAGAACAAACTCAGAATTCAAGTGGGGAGAAATGAAGTTGGGTTGGGTATTTATAGGAAATCCACAACCGTTAGGATCGTTTCTTGTTCCCCAAGCGTTTAATCTCGGCCCTACACTTGTACCCACTGATTTGGAATACTATGGGCATCAAAAACCAGCCCATAGATTGCTCAAACCATGTGCAAAACAATGGGGAACAGCTGGGTTTTAAAAATAAAGTTTGCTGATCTGGGGAGGCTTTACGGACCGTAAGCACATGCCCATACGGTCCGTAAGGGACCTGCAGACCAGCACTTTCATAAAATGACAGTTTAGCCCCTGAACTTGCAAAACTTGCATTTCGGCTTATTTTTGAGACGTTTAAGCCCCGTTAACCTCATTTCAAGGCTCTAAAATGAAGTTAAAGTATAGGGAACTCAAAACATGCTAAAAAATATCTCGGATGTCGATTCGTTTGGTCGTACGGTTGCGTTGTTCGGTTAATTACGACGGGAGTCGTAACGAACGCAAAAACGGTCCAAATTGCGCGACGAATGGATTTTTATTATGCCAAACATTAAAACATAATATTTTAATGCTTACATAAATTTTTGGATGTCCGGATGTATTCAGAACGTAAGATATGCGCGAATATGCAAACTTGTGCATTTTTTGACGCTTTTAGTCCCTATTGATCAATAAAGTTTATTTTAGCATACCGAACCCCTCAAAGCCTATTTCTAAGCTATGTAAAGGTTATTTAGGGTATGTTTAACTTATGATCAAGTTCCGGAGTGTTCGTTATTATACAAATCGGTATAGTTTCGCGATTTGACACAAATAGTCCCTGCGATCGAACAAACTTGTTTTCGACACACCAAACCATCCAAAACTTGTTTCTAAGTTATGTGGAGGTTATTTAAGGTATGTTAAGCCTATTTCACTATTCCCGAATGTTTGTTGCATTAAACTGGTTATATTTACACATTAGAGCGCGTATAACCTTCCAGAAAGCGATTTAGAGCTTGAAATTGGAATCGAGTCAAATTGTAAAATTACCAAACACAAATACACACAAAACACATATAATAACACCAAAGCACATTGTTTTATTAATAATCAACATTGTTTTTCATCGAACAGAGATTACAGAGCACAGTTGTCACAAGGACGAAAGGTTTAACTCAGTAGTGATGAAGACTACCTAGGCTAGAATCCTATTTAACTAGGAATGGATTTCTATTCGAAATTAAAGTGGTATGGTGAAACACCCCAACCCTGCTAGGGCTGACGTGTCACTCTTACAGATATCAAAACTAAAAACCAATCCATAACATTAAATAAAAAAAATCTAATTACATTTATTACATTACTGAAATAAAGAATCTGGGCCAGCGACTTCCTAACGCTCCTGACCGAAATCCTAGATTATCCCAGATTACCTGTAAAACAAATAAGACAAACACAAAAGGAAAATACGGCTGAGCCAACGGAGAAATCAACAGTACAAGTAAAGTCTTATCAGCGGAAGCAAAACACAATATAACAGGACTAAAGCCGAACTGAAACGGTTACTGACACGAGTACCGAAAACAGATGCAGACACAAGACTGATACAAAACGGATACACGAACTGATTTGAAATTGTAACGGAAATTGATACGGAAACAAAAGTCAGTCATATACATAATTGATACCGAACCCGACACAAAACCGATGTAGTGACTGATAAATCATTGACCATGACAACCAAAGCATTTTATCTTGTATAATAAACGTCGTTTATTATCTACTATTTGTATAATAAGAAATTCTTCATACCTAGCATCTTTAATAAAATGTTTGAAGGAATCAGAAACTATTGACTATCAAATATTTCAAATATCGTTTAATAGTGTTAATATTTTTAAAGCGAGTTACTTGGCAAAGATATTTTCTTATAGTGGATGTTTAGATAAAACAAAATAATTTACAAATTTCATAGCGGCTCCCTATTAGACAAAAATATAAAATTTTATAACTTCCATGAACTATATTTGAGAAATAGAATATTTTATATAATCTATATTTCAAAATGAAATACTTAAAAAAAAGTTTCGTAAACTGACATGGGAAGCCGGGACATTTTAAATACCATTTAAATCTCGTAATCTTTAAAAGAAAGGATTATCAAAACCATTATCTTTAAATAACATCTAGAGTAAAATCCATATCCATTAGTTAATCAATATTCATAAGCTATTATTTAGTCAAAAGAACTATTTTATAACCTTAAAGATCTATATTTAGTAAATGAAATAATTTAGATAATGTGAGTTTATATGTTGAAGAATAAAATCCTTACGAAACTTCATAAACCGATTAGAAAGTCGACACGAAACAAAGACATATTCAACGACAAATATCGAACAAACGCTGAATGAAATACTGAATACAGATACTGACGATACAAACTAAACGTATAACATGGAATCTCAATCCGAATCGAGAGTGATACTAAGACGAAACTGATACGAACCGGTACAGATATTGTGTCGAAACAGACATAACTAATACATATCAGAATCGGATACTACACAGATAATCAGAAGCATAACTATCTCGATAGATTATCGGAACATAACCAAATACGTACAAACATATCAGAAATATCGGAACAGAGAACATAATCGGAAGCATAACCCGATACACGATCGGAAGCATAATCAGACGCGTACAAAACATATCAGACATATCAGAACAGATATTGGACATATTCACATACAGAAACATATACTAACTTACACGACAGATGTATATATCAACAAAATAATTGTGTAACACAGAAGCACCCAAAGCCAGAAACAGAAACAGACTGGTACACAGCTAGCTAGTCCATGCATGTATGAGTTGGTGAGTGTGGCGTGCACCCATTATTCCATCTCCAGACAAACAAACTCAAACTCGGAGCTAAGATCGATCTATACGCCTCTAGTGGCCAAGGTCCTACACAAGCACGAGTTAGAGACGCCGTGAACTTTGATTACGCACTGTCACGACAAGTGCCATGCCGTTGACGCCCAAACGACAAGCCAGACAGCTTGGGTGACAGAGTACAAACACTAAGGCCTTATAAATAATTTACAGGCAACTGAAAATGATACTAACAGGAACATGCGACCATGATACAAGTCTGAGGTATGGTATGCTACAACACATTAATAAACAAGTAGACATATACAACAGTGACTCAGATAACGTATCACATACATGTATTAAATCATGAAAATCAGACTTTAAGACGGAGACAAAAATCCGCTCTACAAAGTGACGGATATGATAAAGATAAATACTATGATGAGAAGACCAAAGAATCCGTACCAGCGAGTACAGAAAAATAAAATTATCCTATAATGTAAAAGAAACGGAATCCGTACC
Source organism: Helianthus annuus (assembly GCF_002127325.2). NCBI lineage: Eukaryota > Viridiplantae > Streptophyta > Magnoliopsida > Asterales > Asteraceae > Helianthus > Helianthus annuus. The sequence goes on along the minus strand of NC_035446.2, from coordinate 47,387,005 downwards.
TGAGTCAAGCGAGAAGCAAAATAAAGTGAACCTTTCCCACAACCCATACGAGAACCTTAATCATAAAAAGAGACGGGTCGGAAATCAAGGGATTGGAGCTTTCATATTAGCACACATCAATGACTCAAAGTGAGCAACAGTTGACGGCGGTGTACGGGGCTGGTTTCACGAGTCAGAGATTTGACCAGAGGATTCGAAACCGATAGTGACGTAGCAGCAGAATACCAGCCGCGTGAGGCTGATTTTTGTTATTTATGGTGGTGGTCTACGGCTGTCAAGCTCCGGGAAAACAGATTTTTGTGGTGCTAGTCATAACGGAGTAGCGCGGCGACGGAGTTGGTGGTTCGCAATTTGGTGGTTCGAGTAGAAGTGGCGACTCGAGTGGCAGTGGCGGCGGTTTGTGTTGTCAACACAGATGACCGCAGACAGGTGCTCGCGGCAGTAGTGTTGTGTGAAGTGGTAAGTGGCGATCTTGGCAAGATGACGCGGCGGAGTACCGGTGTTGGTGGTGATAGTGGTCCTTGGTGGATGCGGAACAATGGTTTGATTATGGGGCACAAAATTAAGGAGATTGAGTATGTATATAATGAGAATTGATATTTTGTATATTGAATAAGGAATTCAATCGTTTTAAATACAATAAAAAGATCTCCTAATATTATTGGAGTTGATTGACTAAATCAATGTTGGAAAATATAGCAACTAGGTGCCACACCATATTTATCACTTCATATTATTTCATACTTATTTACGTGAGTATTGTATATATGTTATTCATAATAATCCAAATGCTAGGTGCTTTGGTAACACAGGTGCTATTACCTTATGATGGCATGGAGTAAAAATTTCAAGGCTCATAACCAATATACATATTTTCTATTAAAACACTTAAATCGATGAATAAGAAGTGAAAGTATGTATTATTATAAAATGACTACTACACACATATACACACAAACTTGGCTATAAAAAAATAAAAATAAATTCACTTAATTAGCAAATTGAAGTGCATCGGTCTTCAACAAAAAAAAACTTTTATTATTATTATTATTACGCTTTAGAAATTTTTAAGTGTTACAATTCTTCCCCTCTAAAAAAAATTTCGTCCTCGAAATTGCTTAGTAGAGTAAAACTTACAAAACTTGTGCAAATATCTTATGTCCAGATCACCAAGTATCAAAGCTATATGATTCAAGATTTAGGATTAAACTTTTAAACTTAGAATTTGAATGGCAGAGATAATATCAAAATTCAAACTCATACATAGTTGTTTCAGCTAATTAGGAATGGTATTTCACGATATAAATAGGTTTGGATAACATACAATACATTTATGCCTTATAAAAAGATATAATAAAATTAAATTAATTAGTAATGAAATTAACTAAATCACAAACAACGTTTTTTTTTATAAAAAAAATAGTTTTTATTCAATTTATGATATGGTTTTTTTTTAAAGATATATGATATGGTTATTGATCATTACTTTTACCACTCAAAATTAATATTTTCAAGATATTACCAAAGTACGCCTCTTAAAACAAATTGGTCATCATAATTAATGTTATATACCAAAACTATATGTTACACTAACACATCTTATTAATTCAAATTCAAAGTTCAAAACAATATTTGGATTATTCAAAAGCTCGAATTATTTAATATTCTACATCTTACGTTCTAAATCTTTCGAATTCAAATGTCACCGGTAAAAGTTTATATCTTTTTAATGTTCATCGAAAGCTAGTATATTATTCAACACTATAATGGTAATGATGATGACCGTAATACCAACCTTTTTTTTTATTCTATAAATTCTAGAAGATGAATAAGTGTCTTTTGTCTATGAAATTTAGGCATCTAACACATACAGAATTGACTTCAAACTGCATAAGCGTGTATCATACTGAATTAAATAATATGGAGTTACCGACATGACAAGGTAAACATGGACCGAATCAAATTAAATATAAACGTGATCACAACCAAATCAAACAGATCGGGATTCGGAGCACCGGAACATAAACGGTTTCAGATACGCACCAATCCACATAATAAGGACCCAAAAGCGCACGTATGTACCTGTAATTCACGATTACATTCATGACCGTAATTGTCAATCACCTTACATCAGTGCCCTAATTGTCCTTACGTCATGCATCTCGATGGCTTATCTAAATTGTAAGGCAAGCAAAAAAAAAAAAAAAAAAAAAAAACAGGAAAAAGGAATTATAGTCAAACGATATATTCTAAGGGATAACGAGAAAATAACTAAGGTACATGCGCCGATTTCACGAGGATACATATTACCGATGCCCCACACCTCTTGAAGCATGTATTGTACCAATGTCCATGTGGCGCATACTCGAGTTCGTTCGATGACATAGTCACTATGATCGTGTCATCCACCATGTTTTGAGTTATTCGTGACCTTCGCAAGATGATAGAATAATTTATTCGATGCAGTCACAGTGCAGAATATGACAGTCACAACTAATGACAAAAAAACCTCTAAAGGATTGAACAAAGAACATAAACTGATGATTACGAACATTGATCGGAAGTCGAAATCCTAACCCAACGTCTACCCATTACCTCACTGGTTTTATTTTAAGGTTTAAGTTTTCTACAGCAAAGAGCCTTTGCTCTGATACCATAATTGTAACACCCCAACCCTGCTAGGGCTGACGTGTCACTCTTACAGATATTAAAACTAAAAGCCAATCCATAGCATTAAATAAAAAAAATCCTAATTACATTTATTACATTACTGAAATAAAGAATCTGGACCAGCGACTTCCTAACGCTCCTGACCGAAATCCTAGATTATCCCAGATTACCTGTAAAACAAATAAGACAAACACAAAAAGAAAATACGGCTGAGCCAAAAATTGCTCAGTAACGGATAAATCAACAGTACAAGTAAAGTCTTATCAGCGGAAGCAAAACACAATATAACAGGACTAAAGCCGAACTGAAACGGTTACTGACACGAGTACCGAAAAAAGATGCAGACACAAGACTGATACAAAACGGATACACGAACTGATTTGAAATTGTAATGGAAATTGATACGGAAACAAAAGTCAGTCATATACATAATTGATACCGAACCCGACACAAAACCGATGTAGTGACTGATAAATCATTGACCATGACAACCAAAGCATTTTATCTTGTATAATAAACGTCGTTTATTATCTACTATTTGTATAATAAGAAATTTTTCATACCTAGCATTTATAATAAAATGTTTGAAGGAATCAGAAACTATTGACTATCAAATATTTCAAACATCGTTTAATATTGTTAATATTTTTAAAGCGAGTTACTTGGCAAAGATATTTCCTTGTTGATGCACGGAATGTCTGTTGACTGCGTCTACAAAAAGTCTGAAGTCAAGATTGGTCATTAGGGGGTCAAAGTGTAAATCTTAGGCTAAGTATAATTAGGATCGCTTATTAGTCAAAAATGTAATGTGGACCGCTTATTTGTCATACTCTGGATCGCTTATAGGAACAAGTGATCTGGATCGCTTATTTGGCATGTCACATAAGCGACCCAGAAACACTATATATAGGTATGAGCGGTTCATCATTTGTAACGATGTATGTGTGTGCTATGGTGCTGAAACTCTGCTGAAATTTTATCAGAAAGCAATATAAACACAAGGAATTGAAAGGATTAGCTGTTGTTACTTTACTTACGTTGATTCCGCCTTCGTATGTAAAGATGAACTACTTCGACTGACTTTTCGGATCATAGAACGGTCCAACATTCCTTATAGTGGATGTTTAGATAAAACAAAATAATTTACAAATTTCATAGCGGCTCCTTATTAGACAAAAATATAAAATTTTATAACTTCCATGAACTATATTTGAGAAATAAAATATTTTATATAATCTGTATTTCAAAATGAAATACTTAAAAAAAAGTTTTGTAAACTGACATGGGAAGCCGGGACATTTTAAATGCCATTTAAAATCTCGTAATCTTTAAAAGAAATGATTATCAAAACCATTATCTTTTAATAACATCTAGAGTATAATCCATATCCATTAGTTAATCAATATTCATAAGCTATTATTTAGTCAAAATAACTATTTTATAACCTTAAAGATCTATATTTAGTAAATGAAATAATTTAGATAATGTGAGTTTATATGTGGAAGAATAAAATCCTTACGAAACTTCATAAACCGATTAGAAAGTCGACACGAAACAAAGACATATTCAACGACAAATATCGAACAAACGCTGAATCAAATACTGAATACAGATACTGACGGATACAAACTAAACGTATAACATGGAATCTCAATCCGAATCGAGAGTGATACTAAGACGAAACTGATACGAACCGGTACAGATATTGTGTCGAAACAGACATAACTAATACATATCAGAATCGGATACTACACAGATAATCAGAAGCATAACTATCTCGATAGATTATCGGAACATAACCAAATACGTACAAACATATCAGAAATATCGGAACAGAGAACATAATCGGAAGCATAACCCGATACACGATCGGAAGCATAATCAGACGCGTACAAAACATATCAGACATATCAGAATAGATATTGAACATATTCACATACAGAAACATATACTAACTTACACGATAGATGTATATATCAACAAAATATTTGTGTAACACAGAAGCACCCAAAGCCAGAAACAGAAACAGACTGGTACACAGCTAGCTAGTCCATGCACGTATGAGATGGTGAGTGTGGCGTGCACCCATTATTCCATCTCCAGACAAACAAACTCAAACTCAGAGCTAAGATCGATCTATACGCCTCTAGTGGCAAAGGTCCTACACAAGCACGAGTTAGAGACGCCGTGAACTTTGATTACGCACTGTCACGACAAGTGCCATGCCGTTGACGCCCAAACGACAAGCCAGACATGCTTGGGTGACAGAGTACAAACACTAAGGCCTTATAAATAATTTACAGGCAACTGAAAATAATACTAACAGGAACATGCGACCATGATACAAGTCTGAGGTATGGCATGCTACAACACATTAATAAACAAGTAGACATATACAACAGTGACTCAGATAACGTATCACATACATGTAATAAATCATGAAAATCAGACTTTAAGACGGAGATAAAAATCCGCACTACAAAGTGACGGATATGATAAAAATAAATACTATGATGAGAAGACCAAAGAATCCGTACCAACGAGTACAGAAAAATAAAATTATACTATAATGTAAAAGAAACGGAATCCGTACCTGAGTCAAGCGAGAAGCAAAATAAAGTGAACCTTTCCCACAACCCATACGAGAACCTTAATCATAAAAAGAGACGGGTCGGAAACCAAGGGATTGGAGCTTTCATATTAGCACACATCAATGACTCAAAGTGAGCAACAGTTGACGGCGGTGTACGGGGCTGGTTTCACGAGTCAGAGATTTGACCAGAGGATTTGAAACCGATAGTGACGTAGCAGCAGAATACCAGCCGCGTGAGGCTGATTTTTGTTATTTATGGTGGTGGTCTACGGCTGTCAAGCTCCGGGAAAACAGATTTTTGTGGTGCTAGTCATAACGGAGTAGCGCGGCGACGGAGTTGGTGGTTCGCAATTTGGTGGTTCGAGTAGAAGTGGCGACTCGAGTGGCAGCGGCGGCGGTTTGTGTTGTCGACACAGATGACCGCAGACAGGTGCTCGCCGGCAGTAGTGTTGTGTGAGGTGGTAAGTGGCGATCTTGGCAAGATGACGCGGCGGAGTACCGGTGGTGGTGGTGACGGTGGTCCTTGGTGGATGCGGAACAATGGTTTGATTACGGGGCACGAACTTAAGGAGATTGAGTATGTATATCATGAGAATTGATATTTTGTATATTGAATATGGAATTCAATCATTTTAAATACAATAAAAAGATCTCCTAATATTATTGGAGTTGATTGACTAAATCAGTGTTGGAAAATATAGCAACTAGGTGCCACACCAGATTTATCACTTCATATTATTTCAAACTTATTTACGTGAGTATTGTATATATGTTATTCATAATAATCCAAATGCTAGGTGCTTTGGTAACACATGTGCTATTCCCTTATGATGGCATGGAGTAAAAATTTCAAGGCTCATAAACAAATATACATATTTTCTATTAAAACACTTAAATCAATGAATAAGAAGTGAAAGTATGTATCATTATAAAATGACTACTACACACATATACACACAAACTTGGCTATAAAAAAATAAAAATAAATTCACTTAATTAGCAAATTGAAGTGCATCGGTCTTCAACAAAAAAAAAACTTTTATTATTATTATTATTATTATTATTATTATTATTATTATTATTATTATTATTATTATTATTATTATTATTATTATTATTACGCTTTAGAAAATTTTAAGTGTTACATATGGAACCGGGATCTTTATGTACTAAACCCTAAGAAATCCCTACTAAGACCTCCCGACTCTTCTGAGGAAGAAACTTATGAGACTCTACAGAGCTGTTTTGACTACCGGTTGGTTAGACTTTCTCTCAGTCCTCTAACTTCTTTAAAAGTGCCTTAATCTGACAATCTACCTCTCAGCGTAAAAGTCTAAGGCAACTATGGATTTTAATTTAGTTTAATAGACACGAATAAGATTAGGACACTAAGACCGATTTCTCTCAAAACCTAATTCTAGCAATATATCAACCCGAGACCTATTAATAACCTCGAGCCTCTCAGCGACAAGATTAGCAGAATACAAAGTTCTAAATATATTTTATTTACCGTTTTTAGGGCTATTGGCCAATTCACCCAAAGACTACCCGAACCCGCAAAGACTCAAACAATTAACATAAACCTATCATATGAAAGACATTCACCAAGGTTCATGTGAAATGAATAAACAATCAATAATCAAAACAAGATACGCATATGCACTAAATTAAAGGTTCCAAAGTTCTTTACTTTTTAAAAAAATCCATACACACGATAATAAATGAAAAGAAATCCAAACTTTATTAAATATTCATCTTAACCTAGGTAGTATCAAAAGGTTTAGCCAGAAAACATAATCTTAAAAACAATCAAACAAAGTCTCAAACAAGAATTCATCAATGTCAAACAAGAAAAATAGATAACAAGTAAAAACCAGGAAGTTAGAACCCATTAATCCTTAATCTCTATGCTTCCACTTGTGATTCTCTAACCGTGAACCTTGCCAAAAAGTATTCAAAATTTCGTCCCTAAATGTTTCTGCTCGTCTGATTCTATTTGCGTGCCTAAGATCTGCGTTCAGCTCCTCTTTTTTTCCGTAGCCGTCTAATGTGATGTCAACTATATTAATGGCTGCCCTCAAGTGTTGAATATATAGTTCCTTTTTTTCCAAGGCTCCTCCCCAATAAATAATTAATATGGAGCCTCCACTTTTTAGAAATTGTTCCACCGACTTCCGTATGTATATTTTTAAAATATCATTATGTACCCTCCTATAATAATAGTAACTAGTTGGATTTCTCCGCGCTATGCGGCGGAAACTTAGTCAGTATCGGTTTGATTCGTTATAATATTAACACTTGCTATAGCAACAGTAAGAGAAAACGTAAAAAATAAGACCGTGATAAGCACAACAGAATATTTATACATGTTTTTATCTATCGATGACCATAAAGTCGAATACCTATCGAAACGTCGATACCGGTTTGGTTCGATACGTTTTTGTGCGACATCGTTACAATATCAGTGCTCACATAGTTTACTATGCAAAAATAAAGTTCGTTTTGAATACACCCGTTTAAAAAAAACGTTATATTGTAATTTTAAAAGAAATAAACATATCAATGTTTTTTTTACATTGACAAACATAAATGATTTAAATCAAACAATATAGGAAGCACTATTAAAAATACTAAAGAATATAAGTGATCGATTAAATTACGCTGAAGTTTCATGTAAAAAATTAATAAATATAACTGATGGATAAAAGAAATATACATGTTTAAGTTATTATTTAGTATTATTATATAGGGTTTTCAAAATATTTGTGGTTAAATGGGGTGTCTCAACTTTCAAGCCTCCAAGAACCAGGTTGAGGCAAATAACATGTCAAAAGACGGCGTGAAAAGCGTTTATTTTTCTACCAATGGCACTTCTGTAAATAAGTTATAATCTTTGGCTAGTTGTTGGACTATTCCTAAGGTAAGACACTAATTGTTATATATAGAAATAGAAATAGAAATAGAAATACAATGGCCGATTCCCTCCATCAATATATGTCAGCAACTCAAAAATAATAATCATATGTGTTACATTAATTCAAGTTTATCTTTTATCTAACTTTGGACACTCATCATTTCCAACACATACAGATCAAAAGGACGGCGGGAATACTTGTGAAAGTGGTTGGACAAAAATGACGGCCACTTTTTTTTTCTTTAATATAATAGATATTTATACTTTCTGTCAAATTACATTTTTAACCCAAATTTAAAAATTACGATTGTATCCCCGGTTTAAAATGAAATTTCTCTTTTGTCTCTGCTTAAATTTATGCTTTTGCCTTCAGTTAAAAAATACGATTTTGGCTCCAGTTAAAAATAAAATTATGGTTTTGGCCCAGCTAGAGTCCTTTCAAATTACGATTTGGTTCGCAGTTTAAAATTATGATTTCGCCCACTGTTCAAAATAAATTTTCTTTTTGCCCCAGCTAAAAATTACGATTTTTCCCCAGTTAAAAAGTTTTGATTTTGTCCCGGGAATAGTTCAGATAGGTGGTTGGCCAAAAGTGGCGACCACATTTTTTTAGCATATAATAGTTATTTATAGGTCTTGTCAAATTATAATTTTATCCCAAGTTTAAAATTACGATTTTTCCCCCGGTTAAAAATAAAATATTTGTTTTGCCCCTGCCTAAATTTACGATTTTGCCCTCAGTTAAAAAATTCGATTTTGCCCTAAGTTGAAAATAACTTTTTGGTTTTGCCCTCAGCAAAAAAATACAATCTTACCCTCAGTTAAAAAATTATGATTTTGCTCCCAATTCAAAATAAAAAATGGTTTTGCCATCAATTAAAAATATTATTTTATCTCCGTTTTTAAATTACAATTTTACCCCAGCTAAAAATTGCAATATTGCCATGGTAGTGTTTTATTTTACTTGGTTGACTCAGTTTAGTTTTTATTCATGCCAAACAGCTGCCTAACATTCGCTAATTGGTCCAGACAAATTATTGTTTTGCCCCCAACTCTAAATTACATGTTTGTTATTGTTTTAGTTATTTTTTTTTATCATAACTATGGTAGTGTTTTTGTTTAATTAGTTGACTCAATGTATCGTTTTTTAGACCGTGTTATAAGTAGCATGTATAACTAAACGAAATAAATACGTACATGTTATTAAAGTAAGAAATATTTCCTACATCTACATTTACTATGGCAGGGAATAGTGTTTTCCTGCCATTGGTTGAAATGGGCAGCCGACAATAAACCATTGGACCAACCAGTTTATTATTTTTTTCCACTTTAAATTTACGTTTTTTTCCCAGTTTAAAATTACGTTTTCGCCCCAAGTTCAAAAAGTAATTACCCTGTTGCTCCCAGCTAAGAATTACGAATATGCCCTCGGTTCAAATATTACAATCATACCCTCCGCCAAAATAACGTTTTCGCGCCAGCTCAAAATAAAATTATGTTTTCCCCCTATCTCAAAATTACGTTTTTACACCAGTTTATTATTTTACACCCACTTTAAAATTACGTTTTTGCCCCCAGTTTAAATTTACGTTTTTGCCCCCAGTTCAAAGTAAAAATATGCTTTTGCCCCCAGCTAAAGTTACGATTTTCCCCTCGGTTAAAAATTACGCTTGCACCCTCAATTCAAAATTACGTTTTCCCCCAGTTCAAAATAAAATCATGGTTTTCTCCTAGCTAAAAATTACGAATTTACCCCCGCTAAAAATTACGATCTTGTCATCGTTTTAGTTTTCCTTTCTAACAAAACTATAGTACTGTTTTTTAATTGGTTGAGAATTATTCGGACATCGCCCCGCAACGCGGACGGGGCATCAACTAGTTTAATACATATCACAATGAATTATTTACTTTCAGCTTATTGTAACAATGGTCCCCCGAGCTTTAAAATAGAGATAGTGGTGTCGACCTAATTATAGAAAATAGTGGCAATTTTAATTCAGACATTGGCACCCCACTCTGCCCAACTGGCTGGTTATTTTCATATTACTCATTTTTGCTCCATTTGCACCAGAACCTGACTCAACACAAAATAATACAATATAACACTAAAACTAAATAAAAATAAATAAAACTTATATAATAGTTATACAATTTACACGGGACAAATATATGTATTTTACCCCACATCAATAATTCAAATAAATTTGCAAAAGTATTGGTGGTGATAACTCATAACTTTTTCTTTAGATGGGCAAAATGATAAGCAATACAATGGAGAAATCGGGTAAATGAGTTGAAATGAGCTTAAAATAATCTCTTTTTTCGTAATAAGAAAGGGATCCTCGTCGGGTAAACCATCAGCATGCGGTACATCGTCACCAAAGTCGGGTAGTGCAAAAGGCTGGAAATCGTCATCGTCATCTGACATCATCTCCTGGTCACTCCCAGTGTCGGAGGTAAAAATCTCTGGCTCTGGAACAATCTCATCGTCCGAAACAATAGCCATGGGGTCTACAGTATCAGATAGTCCACTCTCAGACGAAGACATAGTGTCTGTAACAAAACAATCACAACATATGCACATATATCAACAATCATCAATAAGCATGTAATCAATAACAATGTATGCACGTATCCATCCTAGTCTTCCCAGACTATCCCACCTAGTCTCTCAGACTGAACTACCTAGTCTCTCAGACTAAACTTCCTAGTTTCTCAAACTGAACCACCCAGTCTTCCCAGACTAAACCACCTAGTCTCTCAGACTTCACCATGAACATAAATTTTGAAATGTGTTTCGTGTCTTTTGTTTGTAAAAATGTTTGTCTCCTGGATCTGGGCGTTGTATGCAAAGAAAGTATGTTGTGAAAACATTTTCATGAGAGCCCTAATGATTGCAGTCTAGACTCGAGAAGGAATCCTAGTTCGCTACAATAGAAGCTCTGATACCAAGCTGTCACACCCTGACTTTTGCGGAAGCGTGATTATGGTGTGACTTTCTTAATACCATTGCATTCAATCATAATAACAACTATATGATAAAAACCATAGACTTGTCATCCATTAAATAAGTTTAAACATAACAACATTGTTTTAAAACGCAAACTTCAAACACAAGTTTTACAGACCATACGAATTGTTTTAGAGTTCCTAAGGACTCATCAAAAGATATTAAACAAGACCAAGGTTTGGAGGGCGTGTCTCGTCCAGGAATAGGACACCCAACCCAAACCACAAAACCATGGATGACATCTTTATTCACAACGCAGCATGAAACTTCCAACGCCCGCCAGATCCACTTACTAATTCCCTGAAATACATGTATTTTGAAAACATCAACAAAAGTTGAGCGAGTTCGTGTATTTGTTTGCGTGTATGTATAAACCTTTGAAATCACTGTAAGTATGTATGTAAGTTTATAAATCCCGGTATGAAAGCAACAAGGAAAACAGATCACCAATGGGTTGTAAGGCCATTGATATGTGTGACGTGATGCAGGTAGCTCAAACCTAGCAAATTTTGCACCGGGCTTCCGGCTATAAGACATAGTCTACCCATGGGCCAAACCCTAGTCCAACATGGGCGGGGCTCGCTACACCCAAATAGATCTATCACTCATGTCCCTCGGTCCTATAACTAGGATTGATGGCCTTAAGCGTTGTGCCCACCACTCACATGATCTAAGTATACCCTTCCTTAGCTAACCATACCAAATAACAATGTATGTAAACAGTTGAAACATGTATTTCACCCCCAAAGTTATAAAACTGAAAACAATTAAAGTAAAAGGGGGAACTGTTGGGATTGAACCGTACCAAAGGAACAGATAATAAAAGCCAAAACTGGATCACAGCAGTAGATTCAGAATAAGCAGATATTTGGTTGCAAGTCTCTCCCCTTGAAAGTGGTTTCAACATCTGCTGACCTCCTATCTGCTGACTTACAACTGCTGACCAAGACAAAGTCTGATAGAAGAACTAAAGCTCTGCTGCTCAATCTACTGCCTTGGTTCAAGCACTGCCGATCATGACAAGTACTGCTGGGTTCACAGCAGTGGAAGGATGCAGCAGCAGTTTATATTTGGTTTATGCATTGTAATGTAATATCAGTAGTTAGCATAGCAGTGTTTGTATAGATCAGAGGTTAGATTTTGTTAGGAGGTTAGATGTCACTTTCATGGTGACGTCAGCTTTGATGCTCAGTGGTTTGCAAGTGCCTATAAATAGAACAGTACTCTGTACTGTTCTGTGTAGCTCATTCACCATCTTCTTTCTGCACGAACAAACACTGAGCTCAGGCTGAGGGGGAGTTTGCATATCATACACACATTGTAATCAGAGTTTAAAAATAAATTTAATCATTTGATTCAGTGTTAGAAAATGTATGATTGATAGCATTTCTTCTGTTTGATTGTGAAAAGTTTGGTTCCATTAAATTCCGCTGCACTACTCTTTCATTTGTCCATCTTAATTCAAACACAAATCACAATCAATCCAAACTCAGATCCTAACAATTGGTATCAGAGCTTGGACAGTCAAACTTGATCTAAAAATCATTTTGACGTAAAAAGTTTAGCTCGAAATTGTTGATACTGATTGTTTGTTCGTTGTGTTGAAAAACAGAGTAAGGTTTAATCACCGATAAAGTTGATTAATCAGTACCTATAAAACAACCGGAAAGAAGTCGCAATCTCAAGATGATAAAAATAACATCGGCTCTTTGTTTAAACCACCTATGCTGAAAAGAAATGAGTACAACATCTGGGAGCGAAGGATGCGTCACATCCTCGCTCAACAAAACACTGGATGTTGGATGTCTGTCGTTTTCGGTCCTCATGTTCCTATGGTGCCAAGCGCAGAGGACGCCATAAAATCCGTTCCTAAACCAACTGAAAATTGCACTGAATTAGATTTTCAGAAGTTTGAACTAGATGCCAAAGTGTTTAGCATCATAGCCTCTGCACCCCCCAATGAAATTTATGCTGGACTGTTACATTTTGACAGTGCAAAGAATTGTGGGATGCATTGAAGGAACAGTTCGGAGGAACAGAGGAGGTTATCGAAAACAATAGGGAAATACTGAATCAGCAGTATGAAACATTTTGTCACGTCAAAGGGGAATCACTAATTCAACAATTTGAACGATTCAGTTGTCTCATTAGTGAACTAAGGCTTGTTAAGGTTACATTTCCAAATGCAACCCAAAATAGCAGGTTCCTTAGATCATTGCCAGAAAAATGGGACACTATCGCTTTTGTCACCAGGAATTCAGCTGAATTCAAAGATCTGACCCTGGCCCAACTCCATGGTAGACTCCTGACCTATGAAAGGGAGTTGAACCAAAAAAGGAGGTTGCAAGAGTCTGGTAAGGTTGCTGATGATTATTCATTCGGCAGCACAGCTCTGCTAGGTCAGGAAGAATCTGGCAGTAGTAGTAAGGATCAGAGTTATGATCATTTTATTGACATAACAGCTGAGGGTAACTTCGTCAACTCTGATTCTCAAGCTACAAATTATGCTTTCACAGCAAATACTGAAAACCAGATGTCAGATAATTTGTGTTTTGAGCTGAATGATTTGCAACATTTTGATCCCACCGACTTAGAGGAGATGGACATATTGCATCAGTTGGCCTTGCTTAGTGTCACACCCCAACCGATGGCGGAAACATCGGGATGAGACGAACAAATTGCTCAAAACATCATAACACTACATGTGACAATATAATTAAGTTTCATTTATTAAAATTGCAAGGTTTCATACATTGTCATAAAAGGAAATAACAAACATTAAACATAGTTTATTTCAAAAGTGGTTTTCTAGGCCATCCTATTCATTTCTTCAAATCTTGACTTCCTCATCCTGCAGTATGCATTTAAAATAAAGTCAACAAAACATGTTGGCGAGTATACAAGTTTGATAATAGTATAATATGATTGAAATAGTTTAACATGCTCAAATCCACGTGACTATATGATTTCATATTAACAGTTATACTCGTAACGATGAAATCTATGTGTTCAAACCAAAGTTTAACGCAATTAACATAGCCTAACCCTAGAAGGGTGGTAAATGAGTAACATAGAATAAACCTAACAATACCCATAATATTATGGGAGGGGCGTTTCTTAACCTACAGCGCTGCCATTGTTAGGGGAGGCTTGCAAAGTTAATGAACACACAGTCATAAATTTTTAACAGTAGCATAACATGATTAACATGAGTCAAATAGATTCACATGAAATGTGGATTGATAGTGCAAAAATGTTTAACATAGTGTGTTTGATATAGAAATGCATACAGCACCCAAAATGTGATAAAATAGAAAATGGGTCATGTATACTCACCTTAGGTTGCGTTGCGTTTTTCTTGGTAAAGAATAAGAGCAAGAGTTTGTCCAAGAGAATTGTAACGAGCACAAGAGATTTACCCTATTGTGATTGGGAATTCGTTAATTGATGTTGGTAAAAAGATTAATATGACAATGGGAAATAACAACGTTTAGGATATTATTTCATTACATAATATCACTTGTCGTAATGATGGTAATAATAATAATAATAATAATAATAATAATAATAATCATGATTTATAAATTAATAATAAAAGATAATGATATTAATATTAATAATCGTATTAAAATGATAACCTTAATATAAATAGTTAAAAATAACAACAATAATAATATAACTGATTTTATATATTATAATAATTGAATAATAATGTTAATATTTACTGATATAATTGATATTATTAATAATTGACATAATATTAATACCGAAATATCCGAATTTATATTAATAATATTAATAGTAATAACAATAATAAAGGGATTTATTTTGGTATTAATAATAACTGATTTTTTATTTATTAATAATAAGTAATATTATTAACAATAATATTATTAATAACTGATTTTAATTAATAAATATATGTGAATTTAATTAAGTAATAACTGAGTTTTGATTTAAAATACCGGATTATAACTAATTAAATATAATTACTGAATCAAATATATATACTAAATTTTATAATAATTAATTTATATAATCTATAGATTAATATTAATAAATACTGAATTTTTATCTAATTACCGGTTTAAAATACAATTATTAAGTATATACGGAATTTATATAATATCTGATTTTATTAAAATATAACTGATTAATAATAATGATAATAATTATAATATGAATAATAATAAGAATAACAGAAAAAAAAATGATATTACGGAAACTACAAATATTTAAAGAGAGGAGGAAACGGAAACGGATGGGTACCGGAATCGAGTTGTCTTCTCCGGCGACTCCGGAGTTCTCCGGCCTCCTTCTCCGGCGAGGACGACAGCGGCGGTCACAGCGGCGGCTCCGGCGGCAGTGGCGGTGGTCTCCGGCAACGTCTTGTTCCTCCGGCGAGTTTGAAGGTGGTTGCGGTGCGGTCTTCGGAGGAGGAATGGATTGTTCAATGTTCGTTTCGGTGATCGGGGTGTGAAAGGAACGAACATGGAGATTTAGTCGGGTTATATAGGGGATGCCAGCAACAGTTTCGAACTCGAAGGGTCAAAAGTTCCGGTAACCAGATCAAGAGCCGGAGAAGATGAACGGTTTTGGCGGTTTTTGTTTAAATTCAGCGTATTTATTTAGATGTTAAGTATAATTTGATTTCAATATAGTTTGGATGTGGCATGCCCGGCCGAGTGGTTAGTCGTTTGTTTGTTAAGCGTGACGTCCCTTGTTCGATCCTGGTTCCCCCGCGGTTCAACCCCCCTTTTTTACTAACAGTTAGTCTGACTAACTGGGTTAGTCACTAACTGAGTTTTCTAACTCAGTTAGTGCTGTCCTTTGATAAAATTAACCTGGTTAGCTGATTTAACCAGGATTTAGCTAACCAGGTTAGTTTAACTAACCAAAATACTCAAAAATCATAAAAATTCAGTTTAAAATATTTATTTATTTAATTTTAATTATTAGTTTACTTATTTAAAATATTAACAAAATAATATAAAAAAATTATTTTAACCCAAATTTTGATATTTTTACCGAATTAACGTATAAATTCCCGGTTTTTGCACGGTTCAGGGTAATCTCTTGGAAATGATGAATTTGAGAGCTGAGATTAAGATATATTTTCAGTGTTTTTACGTGTTTAACATAGTTTATCATGTTTTTAATTGTCTTGACAATACATAGTATTCAAACACAAATATGAATAAAATAATGCACTTTCATTATAATTTCAAGTCTCGAGTACAATTTGGGAATAAAACCAAATACCACAAAGGTACAACTTACAAAAATAGAAAGTACAAGTAGACTTGCCAAAAATGGAAGGATTGAAAATACGAGGTGTCACAGTCTCCCCTACTTTAGGAGATTTCGTCCTCGAAATCTTAAGAAGAAGACTGATCGAAGAGATGTGGATACTTTGCCATCATGTCACTTTTGAGTTCCCAAGTAAACTCAGCACCACGCTTGCCTTCCCATCGTACTTTTACAATGCGAATTTTGCTGCGTCTGAGTTGCTTGGTACCTTGATCCACAATTTCAACTGGTCTTTCCACGAAATGAAACGTATCGTTGATTTGCAAGTCGTCGACTGGGACATGAAGTCCTTCATCAGCTAGACATTTCTTGAGATTTGAAACGTGAAATGCCGGATGAACATTACTCAGTTCCTGTGGTAGATCCAGCAAATACGCTACCTTGCCAACTCGTTCGAGGATTTTGAAAGGTCTAACGTAACGAGGGGCAAGTTTACCCTTTTCACCGAATCGAACAACCCCTTTCCATGGAGATACTTTAAGTAATACTTGATCCCCAACATTGAATTCCATGGGTTTGCGCCCTTTATCTGCGTAACTCTTTTGTCGATTCCTGGCCTTGAGTAAATTGTCACGGATTTGAAGAATCTTGTCTGTGGTTTCTTGAATAAGCTCAGGACCAGTAAATTGCTTATCACCAATTTCGTGCCAACTGATTGGTGATCGACATTTTCGCCCATATAGCGCTTCGAATGGGGCCATTTGAATGCTGGAGTGATAGCTGTTATTGTACGAGAATTCGACCAGAGGCAAATGCACATCCCAACTACCACCAAAGTCAATGACACAGGATCGAGGCATATCTTCGAGAGTTTGAATGGTATGCTCAGTCTGTCCATCTGTTTGAGGATGGAAGGCTGTACTAAGATTTAAATGATTACCTATGGCTGATTGAAAAGTTTGCCATAGGCGAGACGTGAAACGACCATCACGGTCTGAAATGATGTCACGAGGTATGCCATGACGACAGATGATTTCATCAGTATAGACTCGAGCAAGTTTTTCAACTTTGAAGTCTTCCCGAATAGGTAAGAAATGGGCTGACTTGGTCAAACGATCAACGATGACCCAAATACTATCATTACCAGATGAGGTTCGAGGAAGTTTAGTTATAAAGTCCATTGCAATACTATCCCACTTCCAAACAGGAATTTCTGGTTGTTCGAGCAAACCAGAGGGACACTGATGCTCTACTTTAACCTTCGAGCAGGTAAGACATTTTGAGACATACAAGGCTATATCATTCTTCATACCAGGCCACCAATAAGATGTTCGAAGATCATGATACATCTTATCAGCACCAGGATGTATTGAGTATTTAGACTTATGAGCCTCGTTCATGATAAATTCACAAAGATTGTCGCGATTTGGTACCCAAATGCGATTAAGATAATATTGAAGTCCGTCTGATTTCGTCACAAGTTGATCCATAGAGGCACCACGGATTTCGAAGAGCAGACTTCCTTCGTTAGCTGACGCAAACTGTGCCTCACGAATACAATTGTGAAGGTCACTTGACACATGAAAACAATGCATACGATAGGAATGAGTCTTACGACTCAGGGCATCAGCTACGACATTCGCCTTTCCAGGATGGTAGCGAATTTCGCAGTCATAATCGTTAAGTAATTCCACCCAACGACGTTGACGCATATTTAGTTCTTTCTGATTGAATATATGTTGTAGACTTTTGTGATCAGTGTATACAACACATTTCGTACCATAGAGGTAGTGACGCCATATTTTAAATGCGAAAACGACTGCACCAAGTTCAAGATCATGAGTAATGTAATTTTTCTCATGAATCTTTAATTGGCGAGAAGCGTACGCAATGACCTTGCCTCGTTGCATAAGGACGCAACCAAGACCACAATTTGATGCATCGCAATATACTATGAAGTCATCATTCCCGTCAGGTAGGGTTAAGATAGGAGCATTGCAAAGCATGTCCTTGAGGGTTTGAAAAGCTTCTTCCTGCTCGTGACTCCAAACGAAAGGTTTTTCCTTTTGGGTCAACATAGTGAGAGGAACAACTATCTTAGAAAAATTCGAGATAAATCGACGGTAGTAACCCGCCAATCCTAGGAATGAACGAATTTCTGATGGGTTTTTAGGTGCAATCCAACTTTTGACAGCTTCAATTTTAGCAGGGTCGACATGAATACCTTTTTCGCAAACGACATGTCCAAGGAATTGGACTTCCTTGATCCAGAATTCACACTTTGAGAACTTTGCGTATAAACGTTCACTTCGCAAAAGTTCGAGTATGAGACGTAAATGACGCTCGTGATACACTCGAGATTTTGAATAAATTAGGATGTCATCAATGAAGACAATCACGAATCGATCTAGATAAGGTTTGCAAACGCGATTCATCAAATCCATGAGCACGGCGGGCGCGTTAGTCAGACCAAAAGGCATGACTACGAACTCGTAGTGTCCATAGCGTGTTCGAAATGCGGTTTTTGGGATATCCTCTTCGAGGACACGAAGTTGATGATAGCCAGATCGAAGATCGATCTTGGAGAAATAACTTGCACCTTGGAGTTGATTAAAGAGGTCGTCGATGCGAGGTAGTGGATATCGATTTTTGATAGTGAGCTTGTTGAGCTCCCGATAATCGA
Source organism: Helianthus annuus (assembly GCF_002127325.2). Classification (NCBI taxonomy): domain Eukaryota; kingdom Viridiplantae; phylum Streptophyta; class Magnoliopsida; order Asterales; family Asteraceae; genus Helianthus; species Helianthus annuus. The sequence continues at coordinate 47,367,885 of NC_035446.2, read as the reverse complement.
TACAGATTCGAAACGAACCATCTTTCTTTTTAACGAATAGAACAGGAGCACCCCAAGGAGAGGTACTGGGTCGAATGAAACCCTTGTCAAGAAGCTCTTGGAGTTGGCTGGAAAGCTCTTGCATCTCAGATGGTGCAAGGCGATAGGGAGCTTGTGCAACAAGAGTTGCACCAGGCACAAGGTCGATACGAAAGTCTACTGACCGAGGAGGAGGAGGACCAGGTAAATCCTCAGGAAAAACTTCTGGGAAATCACGCACAACTGGAACATCGCTTACGCATTTTCCCTTGCCCTTTTCTTCCACTACGTGGGCTAAAAAGGCAAAGTACTTTTTACGTAAGTATCTATTCGCTTGTGTGCACGACATTAGCTTTAGACCTTTGGAAGGTCTATCCCCATAAACATGTAGGGTATCGCCTGATGGAAGAGGCAAACGAACGTATTTTTCGAAACAGGCAATTTCAGCATGGTTCTTTCGAAGCCAATCCATGCCTACTATGATATTGAAACTACCCAACTCCATGGGTATGAGGCCAATTGAAAAGGCATGATCATTCAAAGTGAGAGTACAATTACGAAGAACAGAATCGACACGAATAGACTTGCCATTGGCAATTTCGACTGGGAATGACTTAGGTAGTTTTGAGCGTGCGCATTTTAACAATGGTTCAAATTCTACAGATACAAAACATTTATCTGCACCAGTATCAAATAAAATAGAAGCATACAAATTATTAACGAGGAACGTACCGTTCATGACCTCATTGTCGTTGCGTGCTTGCTGAGCATTGATAACAAATGCACGGCCTTGTGGTGCCTTCTTCTGTAAATCTTGCCTCAATTGAGGACACTGAGGTCGTAGGTGAGTTGGATCCCCACATTTGAAACATGCCCTGACCACATTTGCTGGTTTTGGATTTTGGGCTGTCACAGGGTTGTTGCGACAGTATGCTGCCAAATGTCCATAACGATTGCAGGAGGTACAGTGTCTACAGGGGCTCGTAGTTGGGTGATGAAAGTGGCAAGTGGTGCACTTAGGGTTTGTTCCTGTGTATTGCTTCTTTTCTGGGTTTGCTGGGTTAGGTTTTGGATTCTCAACTGGTGTAACAGCGTTGCAAACTGAGGATTGGTGAGCACGCTTCTTTCCCCTATTGTTGTGGGTGATTTGATGAGCGGGTTTTGAGGAGGACATAGGTTTAGATGCTGCTGCGATTTGTTTATCACGAACTCGATTATTATTCAAACTTGCCGCGAGGCGATACACATCCTCAATATTACCCAACCTAGCCGCCTCGATGGTATCACGCATCGTAGGAGGCAACCCATTGATATACTTCCGAATTGTGCGTTCTGTGGTCAACACCAAATGAGGCACGATAAAACACAACTGGTTGAACCGGGTAGTGTATGCAAGGTTTTCATCCCCAACTTGTTTGAGGGTCCAGAACTCTTCTTCTAACTTCTGCTGCTCATGAGGAGGGCAGAATTCCTCCATCATAAGCTGCCTGAGCTCTTCCCAAGACAACGCGTAAGCTAGCTCATTGGATCGAATGTTTCTCTCGTTAGTCCACCAGTCTAATGCCCTGGCTTGGAAAACACCAGTGGCACTTCGCACCTTGAGTTCCTCTGGACATTCACTATTTATGAACGTGACTTCCATGCTGTCAAACCATTCCAACATAGCTGTCACTCCATCCTTCCCAGTGAAAGTTTTGGGGTTACAGGCAGTGAAGTGTTTGTAGTTGAACGAGACTGGTTTAGGCTGTACTACGTGAGAATCGCCAGAATGATTGGGAGTGTTGGAGGCTTGAATCTCAGACACTATCTTTGGCACGATTCTGGCAATCTGATTTGCCATGAACGTCAGCATTTTCTTTTTGGAGTTAGCCTTGGATTTTCTGGGAGAGTGAGAGTACTGACGAGATGACGACATCTAGAAATTCAAAACAAGGAATGGATGAGACTTTTAATCATAATGTTTTTGTTTAGGAAAAATTGATTTCATGTATGCATCACATAGCACATTGTTTTTCACATAATTTGTCAAATAGTTTCACATAGAATAACATAGTATTGCACATAGAATAACATGATGTTACACATAGAATAACATGTATGATGAAAACAAGATAAATTTAGTTTGTTCACGATGGAGTAATTATTAATTGTTTTAGATTGCGATAATAACGTGATTCGTGTTCCCAAACTTGAAATGAAGATAACGCTCAAATGTAAATCGCATGATAATTGAGATAACATAAAAAGAGATTTATCATAAAAAACATGGATTGTCACGGAACGTAACATAAGACTATTCCAAAGTGAATCGAAATCCTTTTCGAATTAAGGAGACGTGCTTTGGCCTAATAGACAAATACTCTCATCGAGGAGCGACTAACGATATTTGTCCTTCCAGTTACTACACGTCCTTAATCGATTAGGAAAATCGAAACTTTGGCGAGATTGAAAATCAAGGAATGGGACTAGTTAACAAGATGCGAGTTTCACCTCTAACTTGATAACATCGTACCCTGATGTGGTTGGTACTCATCCAAAGATGAGGGTCCACTACAATATGAAATGGAAATTCCCATCAAGGTTTGGATGTCACTCCTAACTTGAGGGTAGGTTTCGTGCAAAAATCAAATTTAAGCTGAATGAAAATCATCACCAAATATGGGAATCACCCCTGTTTTGATGACTCATTTCGATTGTGTTACATGAGTGTCTTCACAGCTTCCATGTGTGTATTGTGTTAGCCTTAGGAAAGGCTTGTATATTAGAAGTCCAAAAGAATAGAGGGAAGCAAGAAAGAGAGAAGGGAATATTGTCTTAAACAGCAAATAAATGAGAAAGCTCCTAAACTATAGACTAGGCAAAGCAAGGCATTCCTAATTCCCTATAGTTATGGCTCTGATACCAATCTGTCACACCCCAACCGATGGCGGAAACATCGGGATGAGACGAACAAATTGCTCAAAACATCATAACACTACATGTGACAATATAATTAAGTTTCATTTATTAAAATTGCAAGGTTTCATACATTGTCATAAAAGGAAATAACAAACATTAGACATAGTATATTTCAAAAGTGGGTTTCTAGGCCATCCTATTCATTTCTTCAAATCTTGACTTCCTCATCCTGCAGTATGCATTTAAAATAAAGTCAACAAAACATGTTGGCGAGTATACAAGTTTGATAATAGTATAATATGATTGAAATAGTTTAACATGCTCAAATCCACGTGACTATATGATTTCATATTAACAGTTATACTCGTAACGATGAAATCTATGTGTTCAAACCAAAGTTTAATGCAATTAACATAGCCTAACCCTAGAAGGGTGGTAAATGAGTAACATAGAATAAACCTAACAATACCCATAATATTATGGGAGGGGCGTTTCTCAACCTACAACGCTGCCATTGTTAGGGGAGGCTTGCAAAGTTAATGAACACACAGTCATAAATGTTTAACAGTAGCATAACATGATTAACATGAGTCAAATAGATTCACATGAAATGTGGATTGATAGTGCAAAAATGTTTAACATAGTGTGTTTGATATAGAAATGCATACAGCACCCAAAATGTGATAAAATAGAAAATGGGTCATGTATACTCACCTTAGGTTGCGTTGCGTTTTTCTTGGTAAAGAATAAGAGCAAGAGTTTGTCCAAGAGAATTGTAACGAGCACAAGAGATTTGTTGGTGCAGTCATCTGTCGACTACGTCTAATGTCGAGTCTCGGTCTCGTTGCGGATCCGGCTAGCCATGACATCACATGTGACATCATCTTGATGACATCACATGTGATGTCATCACATATCTAAACATGAAAAAGCCAACAAACGACACAACTCATGGGTTGTAAATGTGTTAAAAAGGCCTTATGTTATGATAGGATCATATGAGGGTCCAATGGACATTCCCCATTCAAAGGTCAAATGAGAAGTAAGCATATGATGGTCCAATGAGGTTCTTGCATTTAAGGGTCCAATGGCATGAGAGGTTTAATGACAATCCATACTCAAAGGTTCATAAAGAAAGTCAACTGTGGGAATCGCTGATAAGGTCAAGAGAGGGGAACCGCTTTTACGGTGTTATATAGGATCGCTTTTAGTGTAATATACATGAACCGCCTTTATGTCAATGTATTATGAGCGGTTCATAACTAGTATAAATAGTTAGTCTTGCATTTCATTTGGAACAGTTTTTCAGATCTGGTACCGAGGTATTGCCGGTTTTCCTTGTGAATGTAAACAGTGTAAAATCAATATACAAGAGGATTTAAGTGTGATACAAGCTGTGTACGCATCCGTTTCCTTGTTTCCGCCTCTGAAACGGAGTTGAGCTCTTCCGAACGACTCGTTTAGGTCGAAATCCGATCCTACAATTGGTATCATAGCCAAGGAGGAGGAGATCTCGCATATACAGCACGTTTTTCATCATTTTTTCTGCTTCTACACCTTTCTTTTTCGAAAAACGCAACTTTTACGGTCAAAATCGCTCCAAATTCTCACAATATGTGCGGAATCATGATTTAACAAAACCTGGAAGTTTTCAGACCTTAATTCGGCTTAAAATTGATTAAAATTGAATTTTCGCTCAAAAGCGGTTCGTGTTTGCTGACATCACTTCGTGAACCGCTCAAAAATACTGTTGTGGATCGCTCATATAGACTTTTATGAACCGCTCATAGGAACTTTGCATGAACCGCTCCAAAGTTAATTCTTTGAATCGCTCTAAAACAACTGTGGATCGCTCTTAGAACAAATTCCTGAACCGCTCGTGTAAATATTGGTGAACCGCTCCAAATTTAATTTCTGAACCGCTCATTCAGACTAGACCTTGAACCGCTCAAGATTAAATATTGTAATCGCTTATCTGAACCACTCCAACAACACTTGTGAACCGCTCGAACAACAACACTTGAACCGCTCGAACATCATTAGTTTGGACCGCTCATTAGGTTGAATTTTGATTGGATCGCTTTTGTGATTGTTGTTGAACCGTTTTTCTGTCAGCTGCATTGAATTTTGTGTTAAGTCAACATGAGTTCTGAATTCTTCAACGCGTTTGCTACACCGAGCACTCCAGCCGCGATTGCTCAAGCCATGAATCTTGAAAATGAGACGGGAACAACCCAGAAACCCCCTAAACTGATGAGTATTGAAGAATACTACGGGTGGAAGGATCGTTTTGAAAACTGGGTTCAAGCAAATCATCTTAGATCATGGGAATGTATTTTGAAGAAGTATGTGTTACCAAGAACAGAGGTGAATGTTATCAAGCAGATATCTGAATTTACAGATCAAGAACGTGCAATGTACAGAGCAGAAAAAATGATGATCAGTTTGTTACAGCAGGCGATTAAAGAAGATATATTCATTCTGCTAGAACATGACAAAACTGCTAAGTCAATATGGGAAGCTCTTAAAATCAAATTCGAGGGAAGTACGAGTATGGTGAAAAGCAAAAAGGCATTGCTTAAGAAAGAGTTTGATCTTTTCAGCAGTTTACCAGGAGAGGATACTAAGACGCTGATTGAAAGATACTGTCACTTAGTGAGATCATAAACAATGATTGGTGTTGATAAACAACGTGAAGAGTATGTGGATAAATTGGCTGACGCGTTACCTCAGAAAGAGTGGGGAACGTATTTGATGATATTGAAAAACACGGGTGTTTATGACGGACTGACAATTGGGCAATTTATTGAAAAATTAGAGGCTCAGAATCTTGAACAGCAAAAGATCGCTAGAATGAACAGTCCTAGTGGTCAACAGGATGTTAAAATGTACTATAAAGGTAGTGTTCCAGTTTCTGAAGCTGAAAGAAGTCCAAAGATTCAAACCGCCTTAAGTGTTGGAGATTCATCTGAGAAAGCTGATCAGGGTTCAAACAAGAGCAGCAGCAGGTTTTCATCGTTTCCGAGTGTGAATCCGAAAGAGACTAACACAAGCTTTCAGTCTCAGAGTACGAAAAACGGAAATGGATACATAATTCAGTGCAACATAGCTCTCAACCTTCCAGAAGGTCAAAGCTTCTCTGAAGACACTGCTAAAGACCACATGGCACTTCTGGGTTCAGTTCTGTTATCCTATGAAGGTCTTGTTGCTGGTCGGATCGGAAATCCTATGCTTACCAAAGAGGATTACGATCAGATAGATGCCGAGGAAATGGAACTCATGGATATCAAATGGTGTCTTGCGAGTGTTCTTCGTCGGGCTGAGAAATTCAAAACTATTACCGGGAGAAATGACTTTCTTGATGCTCATGTTTCAACTTTAGGTTTTGATAAATCTAAAGTTACTTGTTTTCGTTGCAGGGAGAAAGGCCATTTCAAGCGGGAGTGCAAAGGAAGAGAAGCTAGCGGAGCACAGAATCCATTCGGAAAAAATGACTACTACCGCAAAGCTATCTATCAGCAAGTCGGGCAATCCCAGGAACCTCAGACAGCTCATGGAAGAAAGATTGAAGATCCGAAGAGAGCATGTTTGGTAGATTTTAGCTGGAATGATTATATACCATCCGAAGCCACAGCAGCACGCATTATCGATCAAGATGATGAGAAACTACCAGAAGGTTTCAGTTGGGATATGTTTGTGGATGAGAAGGGAGAATACAAAGCTTTCATTGCCAAGATTGTCCGAGAGCCAGATTTGTTTGCTACTTGGATGAAATCGATTGGTGTGAATGTGCCAAGTGAGGATGAAAAGTCTGTATCATCTGCTGAAAATTCAGAAAGTACTGATGAACTTTCAGAAAGATCTGGAGAAAATTCAGACGGTTCAGATGAGAGTTTATCAAGTTCTGATGAGAGTGTACAGAATGAAATTGTTTCAGAAAAACCAGTTGTATTTGATAAAACACCGTCTGATTCTGGTGTTTCTGATGGTGATTCTGAAAAATCTGTTCAGTTTGATCAGTCACTTGATCACAGCAGCAGTGATGATGAGGAAAAACATATAAACATTGCTAAGTTTCATCTTTCTCCTGATAGTTTTCATTTATATTTTGCAGAACGGATGGAGAAACTGAAGAAAAAAAGAGCTGCTAAAGAACAACAAACTGAATCTGAAGATGATATTCAAGTTGTTGAGAATGTTGCTGAAAAGATTACTGAGGTTGTAAAAGAAGAAGAAAAGGTGATTGAAGTAGAAAAAGTGGTTGAAGTTGTTAAAACCATTGAAGTTGAGAAGATTGTTGAAGTTGTGAAGCCGTGTGAGAAGTGTTTGGAAGTATGCAAAGAGTGTGCAGCTAAAGATGACATCATTGCTGAATATGAAAAGAAGAAAGAGCAGTTATTGTTCAATCTCAACTATGTGAAGGAATCGTACGACGTATTGAACAAAACAGTAACTGGTCTACAAACAACAAACACTGAGAGAACAGGCGCTGACAATGATGAATGCAACTCTAATGTCGAAGCAAAAAGCGATAAATTTCTACATTGAAGAGAGTGCGAAATGGAAGCAAGAGTTGGAAACGGAAAAGATAGAGAATGAGAGAATTAGGAGGTTATTGTTAAGCTACACTACTTCTGATTATCTTATTGATCGTGTTTGTCCAACTGTTGCAGGTTTGGAAGCTTTTCAAGACGAGAAGCCAAATAAGAAGAAAGACTGTGGTAAGAAACCGACTGTTAGCTATAACAAGTGTCCACCTCCAATTTGGGATGGGTATTCACCTAGGAAACCAAATGAGGAACAACTTGCAAAAGCAGTCAATATACAGCTTAAAACTGACACTACTGACGTTTTACCAGACAACATCGATGTCACGTTTACCTCATCCGATACTGATCATGAGTCTGTTCTAATCAAAAAGGTCGTCGATCAAGTGTTGGATACTGATGAGGAGTCCGAGTCGAAATCTAAGTCTGGAGGGTCAAAGTCGTCAGTTAACAGTCAAAATTCGTCGGTCAAACGGTGTTACAGTAAAGAATTTTTGTTATCGAAAGCAAATTTGGATGATGAAACATTCGAAGTTATTTATACTTTGAATGGTTCTGACAAATTATATTACAACAAAGAGTTTCCGATAATGAACATCAAAATGGAAGTAATTAACAAAATTTTTAAACTAGTAGAGATTAATATTCCTGAATTAAAAGTTTTGAACAATTTTGAAAAATCTAAAAAATATACTTCTAGAGTTCAACAGCGTTTAAACAAGAAAAAGAGTTACAATTCTGGTTCTGGTTTTCAAAAGAAACCTAACCAAAATCGTAGCTATAAAAAGAAAGTTTTAGGTTTTATTCCACCAGAAATTGATAAAAATATGAAAAATTCTAAAACAAAATTTGAATTTGTGTCAGGTGGAAGCTCAGACGAGGAACAACAGAAACCATTCTGGAGACAGTCCAACAAAGACTTTCTTGCCGAGAAAAAGAAAAATGGAGATGAGATTTGTTATCAAAGAGAGACTCGTACCTGTTACAGATGCAATGAAATCGGTCACATTGCATGGAACTGTACACGGAATGCTAAAGCAAAACAGGGAGTGTCTCAGAAGTTGAAAGAGAAAGTTGTTGATGTTGAACCACCGACTGAAAAACTTAGAATGTTTGAGAATTCAAAATTCGAGGTTGGTGAATGTTCACAAAAGAACAAGTATGAGAAGAAAGGAAAAGACAACCAGGTGTGGGTTGCGAAGAAAGATGATGTGATCATTGGCGATGAATCTGGTTCCACAAAGCCAGGAGAGCCACAGGTTGAGAAGAAGATTTTAGTGAATGATGAGGAGTTTCCATCATTGAAGTTTGAGGAAGTAAAAAAGAAAGTGGGAAAAACTGAGATTTCGAATCAGTTCTACAAAGAAAAGAATGATTTTGATGTCGAAAAAACATTCAATGGGAATGTTAAAAAGATATTTGGAAAAATGTTGAGTGGAAGAGCAAAGGGGGTCAAAGATTTTTACGCTACGAAAAAGGCTACATACAACCCGACTGTTCAGGAGTTGAAATCCATCAAGTCTGAGAAGACTTGGATGGATGTTTGTTTTCCATGATAGTCTAAGGACTACGCCGGAGATCCCAAGTTTTTATCGTGGATCATGAATCGGCATCCTTCTAGTATTTGAAAAGTTTGAATGTTTGTGTTTAATGCTTAAATGTTTTTGTTTACAGGTTGAAGGACTATGCCGGAGCTTCCAAGATGGTTAGTGTGAAGCAGGAATCGGCATTCTGGTTGAAAAATGGTGATGTAGACGTAATTTTCCTACACGTGGTAGTTGTTGGGTATCTACAAGTGGTAATCTTGTTTCCACAAGTGGTATTTGTGGATAAATTTTTTTTTAGTGTATTTTTTTAAGTACATTTACAAGTGGTACAGAAGGTTCTTAGAGGCAAATGGTAAATCAGGGACATTAATTTGTACTTGATTTACTATTCATGACAAAAGATAGACAAGATGATGAACCACATCCCCGTTTTTAAGATTGATAAACCTACAAGTGGTTGTTATCAACACAAATTCAGTTTCCGGAAAAATCATTTTGATTAAAACAAACTTAATTGTTTTGAAATCTAAAAGAGAAAATGATTTGTGATAGGGGGAGTTCAGATTGTTTATGCCTAGTGAATGGCGATTTGATGTGATTCAGTGTCAGTTGTCAAGTTTCTGTATAGTTTGTTTTACTTTTTATGTTTCTAGTAGGTAAAAATTTAGAAGTTTTCAAATTTTCTTTAAAATGTGTTTGCATTTTAGGGGGAGTAGGGAAATTTTTCAGAAAATCCAAAACATTTGAAAATTTGAAAAAGCCAAAAACATGATAAAATTCAAAAATGAGTTTTGTTGCGAAAAAGAGGAAATGATAGTACATCAGTGGACTATCACGGCACGCTAAAGAAATGTAAAGTTTAAATGTGATAAACAATCTTACTACGGATGTGTCAGTAGATTTTCGCACATTTAGTAAATTGAAACGAGATATAAACCTAAATCAAACTTGCTTAATTCGTGGGTAACTATTCTTGAATATATGGGTAACCCCCGAAATCTTGTTTGAAAGGTCCCGTATTCTGAGATACTAGGTCTTTATACTCAGTGATATCTGGGGTATTATCCCGGGACTTCTGCTGTATGGAAGTACTGACCTAGTCCCCGGATAATACTTTCTGCTAAAGCTTTGAAACATAAGCTTCGCCCTCAGCATGCTGATGAAACAATAAAATTGATAGTCGCTGATGTTGAAATGCAAAAAGATCCTCTAAAGGCGACCCACCAAAAGTCGAGCCGTCATCTCTCTGCTGAACGGAAGTTCTGACCTGAGCTCTCACGGTTTCGCATCTACCCTTTACAGATATCATCTGTGGTATACTCACCTGTAAGACTGAATATTTGGGATCTGGATACAGGAGTATATTCAAGTGGAGTGATACACAATTAAGTTTAAGTTTCTAAAACATTAAATATCGTATCTCGAATTGATTGAAATTTGTGTTGAGAATTTAAGAGGACAAACATACTGACAATCTAGGTAAATTGTTTAAAACTGAAAATGAAATCAAGCTTAACGGTGTTGTTGATTTGTTTCATAAACTGATATGATCCTCTTGCACGAACTCGCAAAAATATTGTTTGTAAATAGTTTATCTCTGCATGTGGTGTCAACAAATATCTCTCAGAAAATCCAAAAAGATTTTGTGTGTGTTTTAGCATAATTTTGAAAAATTCAAAAAGATTTTCGACAACTGGTATTGAAAAGTTGATGTTCAAAATTCCGAGTGCTAAACATGATGAACAAATGGTTTGGGAGAGTGTGTTGGTTTTGAAAACAAAAATGATATATATCTCAAAGTGGTTCTTCAAATTATAAAATCATTCTGTGATTGTATAATTTCTGCGAATGACTCATTAGATCTTTACATATTATCATCGGAAGTTTTATTTTTGGGTAGAGGATGTGCAGGTTTCAAAGAGATATAGAACCAGGTTCCGATACCTGAAGACTTTGTGATTACAACATGCCAGACTGCGATCCCAACATATCGAAAGGGGGAGTCTGAAGACATCCAAGTAAAGATTGTGTGAGGAGAGTTTGTTGATGATAATGAGAAGAGAAGAGTAAGAATTGAGGATGCTTGTACTGTTAAAGACTGAAGTCGTTGAAGACTCGACACTTAAGACTCGTCAACATCTGAGGGGGAGTCTGTTGGTGCAGTCATCTGTCGACTACGTCTAATGTCGAGTCTCGGTCTCGTTGCGGATCCGGCTAGCCATGACATCACATGTGACATCATCTTGATGACATCACATGTGATGTCATCACATATCTAAACATGAAAAAGCCAACAAACGACAAAACTCATGGGTTGTAAATGTGTTAAAAAGGCCTTATGTTATGATAGGATCATATGAGGGTCCAATGGACATTCCCCATTCAAAGGTCAAATGAGAAGTAAGCATATGATGGTCCAATGAGGTTCTTGCATTTAAGGGTCCAATGGCATGAGAGGTTTAATGACAATCCATACTCAAAGGTTCATAAAGAAAGTCAACTGTGGGAATCGCTGATAAGGTCAAGAGAGGGGAACCGCTTTTACGGTGTTATATAGGATCGCTTTTAGTGTAATATACATGAACCGCCTTTATGTCAATGTATTATGAGCGGTTCATAACTAGTATAAATAGTTAGTCTTGCATTTCATTTGGAACAGTTTTTCAGATCAGGTACCGAGGTATTGCCGGTTTTCCTTGTGAATGTAAACAGTGTAAAATCAATATACAAGAGGATTTAAGTGTGATACAAGCTGTGTACGCATCCGTTTCCTTGTTTCCGCCTCTGAAACAGAGTTGAGCTCTTCCGAACGACTCATTTAGGTCGAAATCCGATCCTACAAGATTTACCCTATTGTGATTGGGAATTCGTTAATTGATGTTGGTAAAAAGATTAATATGACAATGGGAAATAACAACGTTTAGGATATTATTTTATTACATAATATCACTTGTCGTAATGATGGTAATAATAATAATAATAATAATAATAATAATAATAATAATAATAATAATAATAATAATAATAATAATAATAATAATCATGATTTATAAATTAATAATAAAAGATAATGATATTAATATTAATAATCGTATTAAAATGATAACCTTAATATAAATAGTTAAAAATAACAACAATAATAATATAACTGATTTTATATATTATAATAATTGAATAATAATGTTAATATTTACTGATATAATTGATATTATTAATAATTGACATAATATTAATACCGAAATATCCGAATTTATATTAATAATATTAATAGTAATAACAATAATAAAGGGATTTATTTTGGTATTAATAATAACTGATTTTTTTATTTATTAATAATAAGTAATATTATTAACAATGATACTATTAATAACTGATTTTAATTAATAAATATATCTGAATTTAATTAAGTAATAACTGAGTTTTGATTTAAAATACCGGATTATAACTAATTAAATATAATTACTGAATCAAATATATATACTAAATTTTATAATAATCAATTTATATAATCTATAGATTAATATTAATAAATACTGAATTTTTATCTAATTACCGGTTTAAAATATAATTATTAAGTATATACTGAATTTATATAATATCTGATTTTATTAAAATATAACTGATTAATAATAATGATAATAATTATAATATGAATAATAATAAGAATAACAGAAAAAAAATGATATTACGGAAACTACAAATATTTAACGAGAGGAGGAAACGGAAACGGATGGGTACCGGAATCGAGTTGTCTTCTCCGGCGACTCCGGAGTTCTCCGGCCTCCTTCTCCGGCGAGGACGACAGCGGCGGCTCCGGCGGCAGTGGCGGTGGTCTCCGGCAACGTCTTGTTCCTCCGGCGAGTTTGAAGGTGGTTGCGGTGCGGTCTTCGGAGGAGGAATGGATTGTTCGATGTTCGTTTCGGTGATCGGGGTGTGAAAGGAACGAACATGGAGATTTAGTCGGGTTATATAGGGGATGCTAGCAACAGTTTCGAACTCGAAGGGTCAAAAGTTCCGGTAACCAGATCAAGAGCCGGAGAAGATGAACGGTTTTGGCGGTTTTTGTTTAAATTCAGCGTATTTAATTAGATGTTAAGTATAATTTGATTTCAATATAGTTTGGATGTGGCATGCCCGGCCGAGTGGTTAGTCGTTTGTTTGTTAAGCGTGACGTCCCGAGTTCGATCCTGGTTCCCCCGCGGTTCAACCCCCCTTTTTTACTAACAGTTAGTCTGACTAACTGGGTTAGTCACTAACTGAGTTTTCTAACTCAGTTAGTACTGTCCTTTGATAAAATTAACCTGGTTAGCTGATTTAACCAGGATTTAGCTAACCAGGTTAGTTTAACTAACCAAAATACTCAAAAATCATAAAAATTCAGTTTAAAATATTTATTTATTTAATTTTAATTATTAGTTTACTTATTTAAAATATTAACCAAATAATATAAAAAAATTATTTTAACCCAAATTTTGATATTTTTACCGAATTAACGTATAAATTCCCGGTTTTTGCACGGTTTAGGGTAATCTCTTGGAAATGATGAATTTGAGAGCTGAGATTAAGATGTATTTTCACTGTTTTTACGTGTTTAACATAGTTTATCCTGTTTTTAATTGTCTTGACAATACATAGTATTCAAACACAAATATGAATAAAATAATGCACTTTCATTATGATTTCAAGTCTCGAGTACAATTTGGGAATAAAACCAAATACCACAAAGGTACAACTTACAAAAATAGAAAGTACAAGTAGACTTGCCAAAAATGGAAAGATTGAAAATACGAGGTGTCACACTTAGTTTAAGAACAAGCAAGTTCTACAAAAGAACGGGGAGAAAATTTCCAGGGCTTCATGGAAATTTGAGGGTGGGGTTGGATAAATCGAAAATCAAGTGTTACAAGTGTAGTAGGCTAGGTCACTTTGCTAGAGAATGTAGGAGTCAAACTACTGGTCCCATAATAACTCACCCTAGCACAAATCCTAGACCACAACAACAAAACACTGTGCACTATACCCAATATACCCCTGCAGCACATGTTAACACTACTCATTATGCTGCAACCCCTGTGCCGGTGCATTATGTTCAAACCACTGTTCCACAAATTTAGTATGTTCAAGCCCCTGCTCCTCAGGCACAAGTGCAACCTGCTGCACCTCAAACAGCTGCTCCAACTGTGACACAACCAGATCAGCAAAGCTTTTTCACACAAGGCTTTGTTGATTGGAGCAGCATGCCTGAAGAACTTAGTGATGAAAATTTTGCTCTATATGCTTCTAATGATGCTTGTAATGATGAATTTTGTTTGATTGCATTAGAGTCAATACCAGAAGGGGATGAAGCTGAAGGTGAACAGCTAAGTGCTGAAACAAGGAATGAAGTTGCTGAAGCAGTGGTTACTGCAGTTGCTGGTGAACTACTGCTGGAAGAAAATTCAGAAATCCCTGTTGAACCACTGACCGACCCTTGGTCCAAAGAAGACAAAGAGGAAGAAGAGCCGAAGGAAGCTGGTGATGAAGAAGAGAGAGCTGATGAAGAAGAAAATCATCAATGTGATTGTGCCATGATGGCTGCTGCTAAGGTATCACCTCAAGTTCTTGAAAAACTGTGTTCAGACAACTGTATTATTGCATTTGCTAACATTAAAGAGGTGAATGAAAACCTTAGAGACAAAATCTTGTCTGATGAGGTCAAATTTGAAAAGTCATTGAAAGAACTTAGAAACAAATTGGCTGAAAAAGATAAAGGGATCAGCAGTTTGAAAGAAGAACAAAGCATAACCAAAACTCAACTCCAAACTATGGTAGAAAAATACCAAGTTTGCAAAAAGGAGTTAGAGTCTACCCAGATCACCTGTGAAAGGTGGGTGGAGTCTTGCAAAGGGTATGAGGTTATGCTTGAGAAACAGCTTAAAAGCAATGTCAAGTTTGGTATAGGTCATAGAAAATATGATGACATTGCAAGCACTGCTGCAATGCAAGCTGGTTCTTCTGAAATCATACCAACCAACAAAAATGGCCAAGAGGTTAAAATAACCGACAAACTTGGTAACAAAATTACTTTGGAAAGATTTGTGGGATCCTCAACTTTTGAGGAAATTGAGAAATACCAATTTAAACCCACATGGTCTGATGAGTGTGATATCCTTGAAAATTTCAAACCAATGGTTTCACAACCACTGATGGTGTAAAAGCTCCAAAAGCAAGAGTCATTCCTATCAAAGATATCCCAACAGAGGTTCAAAACTCTGTTGCAAAGGAATCTGAGAAAAGGAAGAAAAAAAAAAGATCAAAAACTTGTTTTGTGAATTCTGTGAAAAGAAGAACCATATAACAAAAGATTGTTTTCATCTAAAAGCATATGATATAAACAAAACAAGCAACATTTCACCTGCTGCCAGCTGCACCATTTGTGGTAAAAATAACCACAAAACTAAGGAATGTGTGTATCTCAAAAACATTGATGAAAAGAAGAAAGAGTACACTGCAAAAACATCCTTATTTTCATCAGCATCATCTGTTAAGTTCACCAAGAATCAACCACTGTTCATCCCTGTCCAAACTGCTGTCACAAAACAGCTAAATCAAACATCTGTTCAAAGGGATGTACAGGTGACAGATGCACCTCCAGCCAATCAATTCAGAAAAGGCAAGGAAAAAGCATCATACCAAAGGATTCCACACGTTTATGAGACTTACAAAAAGCCCTCTAAACCAAAAGTGAACAGGCATCCTTTTGGTTACCAATAGATGATAGGTCAAGACCCCCAACAGTGGTTAGAGAAATACATTCCCAAAAATGTACAAACCCCTGAGCTAACCACTGTCCATGCATCTGCTTCCATCCCAGACACTGTTGAGACCCCATCCAAAGCCCTGTTGGCTTTGGAAACCTTTTTGAACTAATCCTTTACTTCATGTGCAGGGAGCTTCTGCATGCTTAGATAGTCTGTGGTATGTAGATAGTGGAGGCTCCAGGCACATGACAGGATGTAAAGCCCTTCTTCAAGATTTCAAAATTCATGGAGGGGGTGATATATCCTTTGGTAATAATAGTAAGGGAAAAGTTCTGGGTCTGGTACTGTAAAGTCTGGAAATGTAAAATTTGAAAATGTCAATCTTATTGATAATCTGAAATTCAACCTCCTGAGTGTGTCTCAAATGAGTGATAAAAGGGTTTGGATCATTCTTCACAAAGGATTGTTGTAGGATTGTCAGACCAGAAATGGTTAGTAATATTGAAGCAATAATCAAGAAAGGCTCAACAAAATTTGTTGCTCAAAGAAGTGGCAATGTTTATGTTGTTGACATGTCAAGAGAGTATCCCAGAGCTGATGCCTGTCTGTTCTCAACTGCCTCTAACAAAGAGACAGAGCTATGGCATAAAAGACTGGGACACACAAATCTCAAAACAATCAATGAAATTTCAAAAAATGGCTTAGTAAGAGGATTACCACAAAAAATGTTTTCATGTCCTGAACACTGTGTTTCCTATTTAAAAGGAAAACAGCACAAGAGCTCTTTTAAGTCCATTGAAGAGTCCAAAACAACCCAGTGTTTGCAAATGCTGCACATGGATTTGTTTGGCCCAGTGCAAGTCATGAGTCTCAAAAAGAAAAGATATTGTTTGGTTATTGTTGATGACTTCTCTAGGTTTACATGGACCTTCTTTTTACACTCTAAAGATGAGACTGCAGGCATTTTGCAAGACTTTGTTACACAGGTTGAAAAGCAATTTGACCTTCCAGTAAAAGTCTTCAGGAGTGACAATGGCACAGAATTCAAAAATAAGGAGTTGGATGCTTTCTGTGTGAAGAAAGGGATTGTAAGGCAGTACAGCATTCCTAGAACACCAGAGCAAAATGGAATTGTTGAAAGAAAGAACATAACATTGATTGAGGCTGCCAGAACTATGCTTGCAGATTCAGGTCCATTAGAGGATTCATCACCAGACTATGCATATGAAATCATCATTCCTCAAAAGTCTACCTCAAGAGGGGGAGCATCAGTTGTTCAAAACAGTTGTCAAAGCTCAACCACTGCTACCTCAACAGTTGTTGACCAAAGTAGCCCCTTAACCACTGCTTCCACCTCATCAACCACTGCTGACAAAAGTCCTCAAACAGTGGATCAAAGACAGCAGGTGTTCACACCTTTACATCCAATGCCTCCACCTTTTGAAGCCACTGCTGGGTTATCAAAGTCACCAGCAGTGGATAGCTCAGATGATACACATTTGCAGCCTTCACCACAAAATGCCATCATTCCCTACCAAGGAGAGCTAATCTTCTTGAAATCTCATCCACCAGATCAAATCATTGGCAACATCAATGAAGGGGTGCTTACCAGAAAGCAATCCCAAAACATTTGTCTTTTTGCTGGCTTTCTATCACTCCATCAGCTAGTCAAGTACCAAGAGGCACTGAAAGACAACAGTTGGGTAGAGGCCATGCAAGAAGAGCTCCAATAGTTCAGAAGACAACAAGTATGGGAGCTTGTACCACTGCCAGAGAATGTAAGTCCTATTGGTACAAAGTGGGTCTTCAAAAACAAAACTGATGAAAGGGGCATTGTTTTCAAGAATAAAGCCAGGCTTGTGGCTCAAGGCTACAGACAAGAAGAGGGAATTGATTATGATGAAAATTTTGCTCCAGTTGCAAGACTTGAAGCGATCAGACTCTTTCTGGCCTTTGCTGTCAACCACAATATCAAGGTGTACCAAATCAGACTCTTTCTGGCCTTTGCTGTCAACCACAATATCAAGGTTTGTCAACCTCCAGGTTTTGAGGATCCATTTTATCCAGATCATGTCTACAAGCTAAACAAGGCTTTGTATGGCTTGAAACAAGCACCCAGAGCCTGGTATGAAATTCTTTCCACCTTTTTACTTTCCATTGGTTTCACCAGAGGCAGGATTGATAAAACACTGTTTTTAAAATGGAGAGGAAAGGATTTGATGATTGTCCAGATTTATGTGGATGACATCATTTTTGGAAGCACATGTAATAAAATGTGTGAAGAGTTCAGACAACTCATGACAGCTGAGTTTGAAATGAGTGCAATGGGTGAACTCCAGTGCTTTCTTGGTCTCCAAGTAAAGCAACTGCAAAATGGCACTTTCATCCATCAAGGCAAATATGCAAAAGAACTTTTAAAGAAATTTGATATGGATGATTGTAAGCCATGTAGTACACCCATTGCAACCAACAAATTGGTCATGTCTGAAGAAAAGGATGATTTGGTTGATTAGACCTTATATAGAAGCATGATTGGGTCTTTATTGTACCTAACTGCATCTAGACCAGATATCATGTTTGCAACATGTGTCTGTGCAAGATCTCAATCATCCCCTAGAAAGTCAAACCTTATTGCTGTAAAAAGGATATCCAGATACCTCAAAGGTGCTCCCACACTAGGTATCTGGTATCCAGCTGATGGTAAAATTGAGCGTTCAGGTTTCTCAGATAGTGACTTTGCTGGATGTGATAAAAGAAGGAAGTCCACTTCAGGAGGGTGCCAATTCCTAGGCAATTGCTTAGTGTCTTGGCAAAGCAAAAAGCAAGCAGCTGTTTCCACATCCACTGCTGAGGCAGAATACATAGCTGTTGCAAGCTGTACAGCCCAACTGCTCTGGATTCAAAATCAGTTACTGGATTTTGGTATCGCTGCCTTGAAGACACCACTCATGTTGGACAGCCAGGCAGCAGAAAATATCATCAAAAATCCAGTTTCCCATTCAACCACCAAACATATCGACATCAGACATCACTTTGGGAGGGATTGCTATGAAAAAGGTTTGATTTCTCTGCATCATGTTACAACTAAGGATTAGCTGGCAGATGTGCTAACCAAAGCATTAGACACATCTACCTTTGAAAGTTTGATCTCTAGGATTGGTAGGCTCAACATGGAATAACAGGCAAAATCCTGTTTTTCTATGAATAAAAGCATTAAAATGTTTTCAGAAAATAAAAAATGCATCCTTAAAAATAGCTAAAAATGAATTTTTCATTAAAATCCTAAAAGTCTGCCATAACCACTGATTGGGTTCAAAAGTCTGTGCGGCTACAAAAGTCTGTCCACTGCTGAAAGTCATCCCCTGTTCTCCTTTTTCTTGATAACCACTGATGATCATAATCAGTGTTGTCTCCACTGCTGAGCTATCTACTGATAGTGAAAAGCATCCACTGTCCTCCATGTCCATTGTAACTACTGCTTTCACCAGTTGTTTTCACAAAAAGTATTGTTCAAAAGTACTGTCCTTCACTTCACCAGGGGATGGCATGCGGACAGTACTTAGTGGTCAGAACTTTTGTAACTGCTGCCACGTCAGCATTCACTCTTCTTCTATAAAACCCCCTTTCAACACCTAAACAGGGTTTCACTGTCGAATTGAATTCTCAAAAATTCTATTCTCAAAGCAGTTTTCATCACATTTCTTCAAATCTCTCCACAATCTCATCTTCGATCCTCATCTTCAAAATGACAAAATCGAAATCATCCGCTACAAAAGGGGCCTCTCAAAAGGCTACCTCCACCGACATCCCACACAAACCATCTCACAATCTACTGGGTCTTCTCACAAAACCCGTCAATATCAATACATTTGATTCCATCCTCGACATTATCAACGCTTCAAAGTACAAAACTTTGTTGACCGCTGATGCACCAATTTACCTGCAAACTCAGAGAGAGTTTTGGAAAAATTGCATCCTTGAAAAACAAGGAAAAGATGTCATAGCCATTAACTCGACTCTGCAGAAGAAAACAGTCCAAATAACACCGCAATCCATATCTGAAGTCTTTCAACTCGATGATCTACAAGGTAAAGACTCTTTTCCTAAAAACGAGTTAAAAATTGACTTCATTGAGAGAGGGTATGCAGACACAATGATGAAGAGGGATACCTTAGAAAAAGGTTTCTTCCCTTCTGCAACCAGATTTTTATTTCATACCCTTCTCATGTGCGTTTCAAATAAAACCACTTCCTTTAATGAAATACCAATGAAAATTCAAAACTTGGGGTATGCTATTTTACAAGGCGAAAATCTTAACTACTCCAAGGCAATTTTCAATGATTTGGTTAAAAATGTTGAAACAAAATCATTCTTACTATTCCCAAGATTTTTAAGTTATTATTTTGAGAAAAAGTTCCGTAAGGATAATATTGCGGTAATAAACCAAGATGACTCTTTTCAAATGAACAGCTTAACTGCTAAAACTTTTTCAAGAATGTCAACACCTTGTAAAACACGAGCAGAGGTGCCTGAGCAGATTTTAGCAGCAAACACTGCTCCTCAGGTATCTGCTGCTGAGCCCACTGCTCAAGGTGATCAAGACAGCCAAACAACTGTCTTGAAACCCACACCTAAAATCACCAAAAAGCCACAGAAAAAGAAAAATCAAAAACCCCCCAAACCCATCAAAAAGGCAACTCTGGAGGATGAGATACCAGAGCAACTGCCTGTGATTGCACAAAAATCACAACAAACCACTGTTGCTACTTCCTCACAGCAGTTGGTAGAAATATCTCAACCTATACCTAAAACTCCTCCTGTCTCTTCACAAAAAGAACAGGTTGTACACACAGGGTCACCACATCATGAGGCTCTGGAAGCACTCGTTTCCATCCTCCACAGCCCAATACCCGGGGCAATTCCGCTTTCTAAACCTACCATCACATCCCTAATTCCACCAAACACCAAACTCTTGTTGGATGCAATTGATTTGAACCTAGCACAAACCAGTCCTTCTCAATCACCTGTTCATGAGAAAATACCTCAACAAGAGACTGGGCTTGATGTATCAATCTTTGCTAACCCACCAACACAACCTGAGGAGGTTACACCCCTTGAGTTACACGTAACTCTTGGTGGTATTCCAAGTGAAGCAGCCACTACAAGTGTTGAACCTACAGGTTTACACTTGGACAATGGTTACATCAATAAGACTTCCTTGGAGGCAATTCCTTCTATAACACCTCTGTTATCTGCCAGTGAGTTTGTACTAACCTCTGGTAACATCAGAAGATTATCAAGTGTTGAAGGAAGAAGACCCAGTACCAAGAAAAAGGGGCATCAGTTGTTGATGTTTGGAGTACACTCCTTACTTCAACTTCTGATAAAACCACTGCTAGTGGGAAATCAGATGATCCCATTAAATTGGGTGATGGTTTAAAGTACCAAGAATTGACGGAACGTGTTGAAAAATTGGACACATCTGTTGTAGAAATTAAAGAAATGATGCAACAGTTGTTAACAATTCAAAAGGTACCATCCACTGCTGTTCCACCTCAAACACCTGTTCCACCACCAGCAGATGTTACAAATGAGCTTTGGAACCTCTTTCAACCTTTTCTCCATCAACAATTTCAGTTGGCCGAGCAACAACATGCCACACATGTTCAAGAGCTCAAAAAGGCAATGGAGTCTAGGTTCAGGGATACAAACGATGACATCAAGGCACTTAAGGCCCATTTGTTGACTACCACTGGCACTGCTCCTCCAACTATACTTTATATTGATGACCTCCCTGCAGATAATGCCAAAAAGGGGGAGAAAATGAAGGAGTGGGTAAAGAAGGGGATTGATAATAGGCTATACCTTGACACAGAAAAGGATGCAATGCTCAGAGATATTCCTTTGCCAGATGGTAGTAAAAAGGTTGATGTTACCAAAAATGCACTTGATGACGCTGTCATAAGTGTAAAGAAGGATAGAACGGCAAAGGATCTAGCAAGGTGGAATGAGGAGAAAAGAGCTTTCATGAAGCTGAATGCGCAGGGTTGTTCTGGTGAAAAGGATGATCAAAATCCGATTCTAAAAAGAAATCCTACTAAAAAAGTAAGGAAACCCAAATCCACACCATCCAGCCTTCAAAAGCATACTCCAAAATCACTGTCCAAAAGCCACCAACATCAAACCTCCACCCAAACAGTTGTTACAACAACTGCTCCCACTCAAACACACACCACTTCAACACACACCACTACCACTGCCTTACCACCACCATCTGTTCCTGCCCTAAAGCAGAAGACAGCAGATGACAAAACATCTGCTGTAATGACAACAGTGCTTGAAACAACAGTTGTTTCAACAGCTGTTAGTCAACCACAAACCACTGATCCACCCAAAACATCATCTGCCCTCCCTAATATAAAAAGGAGAAGGGTTGTCATATCAGATGATGATTCTCCATCACCACCACCAAAAGCTTCAAAATCCCAAGCACTTATCAAAGTTTCAAAACCCATTCCTCTCTCTTCAGCTCAACTGTACAAACCCTTACCTCATGCAGGCGTTCAATTTCCTCTTGAACTTGTAACAGTTAGAGAAGAAATTAAGTCCTTCTACTATGAGGATGACCCTGCCAAGAGGAGCTTGCCATTGATTGAAGGATATCCCAGGCCAACTAATATTGAAGAATATTTGAAAATCAAGGCCAAGCAAGCAGAGGATATCTCAATCAAAAACAAACAAGGGAAATCTGATAGAGAGTATCAACAAAACTATCAGTTTCTACTTACACAGGTCAGAGCTTTGGAACAGTTTGCAAAGAAGGTATGTCAGCAAATCTCTGAAAGGGCAGATGAGTCCTTGAGAAAAGACTACCTTGAAAATATAATGACCAACAAGACATACAAAGGGGAGAAGCACATGTTCAGAAACTGGACTATTCCTGAGCTTGAAAAGGAAGTAGCCAGGATTCATGAAATGATCAAGAATAAAGTCAAGCAGACTCCCCCAGAAAAATTCAAAAGGGTTGAAGCTGATAAGGCCTTAGAGCTGAAGAGAATGAAAGAGGAGCTGATAACTGCTGAATATGGGTCAAAGAACTCTGTATCTAAGTGGGGAGAAGCGAGGGTCAGGGCCACCTACAAAAGTTTGGAAGAGCTAAGGAACAAAGATCCGAAAGCTCCACAAAAGCCTGACTACTCCAAAGCAGAGGTTTCGAAAGGATCATCAAAGCCACATCTCAAAAGAACCACTGCTCCTGCTGGTACTGCTATCTACAAAAGAAGGAGACAAAGCCAGTTAGGTTCTGAAACAGTTCAAGAGATTCTTACTGGAAATGCCGTTGTGAAAAAGGGCCTGCTGTTAATGTTGAAAGAAGAATCTGAACTGGAAAACTCTGCAAATACTGCTCAGCCAGTAATGAATAGGCCAGCATCACCAAACTCCTCAACAAATAAAAATCTCCCAGGAAACCCATCTCGCCTAAAAATACAAGAGTGGAAAACTGATAAACAGAACCACGTATTGACTATGGTCAGGGCAGATGGCGAAGTGAAGAAATTTACAAGGGAACAAGCTCTTGGCCTGAGACTTGAAGATTTGCAGGATCTCCTTGATCTTCCACTTAGTAGGGATGAAGATGATACATATGCCTTAACCTTTGAACTACAATTCAAAGGGCAAATAAGGGAACTGTTGTTGAGGCAATAAAAATCTACAATAATGGAGAGTTTTGGCATTATCTGTTCCAGGGGGAGATTGTTGGGATTGAACCCTACCAAAGGAACAGATAATAAAAGCCAAAACTGGATCACAGCAGTAGATTCAGAATAAGCAGATGTTTGGTTGCAAGTCTCTCCCCTTGAAAGTGGTTTCAACATCTGCTGACCTCCTATCTGCTGATCATACAATCTGCTGACTTACAACTGCTGACCAAGACAAAGTCTGATAGAAGAACTAAAGCTCTGCTGCTCAATATACTCCCTTGGTTCAAGCACTGCCGATCATGACAAGTACTGCTGGGTTCACAGCAATGGAAGGATGCAGCGGCAGTTTATATTTGGTTTATGCATTGTAATGTAATATCAGTAGTTAGCATAGCAGTGTTTGTATAGATCAGAGGTTAGAGTTTGTTAGGAGGTTAGATGTCACTTTCATGGTGACGTCAGCTTTGATGCTCAGTGGTTTGCAAGTGCCTATAAATAGAACAGTACTCTGTACTGTTCTGTTTAGCTCATTCACCATCTTCTTTCTGCACGAACAAACACTGAGCTCAGGCTGAGGGGGAGTTTGCATATCATACACACATTGTAATCGGAGTTTAAAAATAAATTTAATCATTTGATTCAGTGTTAGAAAATGTATGATTGATAGCATTTCTTCTGTTTGATTGTGAAAAGTTTGGTTCCATTAAATTCCGCTGCACTACTCTTTCATTTGTCCATCTTAATTCAAACACAAATCACAATCAATCCGAACTCAGATCCTAACAGGAACACGGAACTCACAGTCTTGCGTCTTCAACAATCGTAACTCGAACTTCTCCGGTGAACACGACTACCTACAACGTACTAATGTCAATTAGACGAACGGGCCGTGCCTTTACTTAGAATTAACGTTTCTGAGTTATGTTTCTTTTACGCTTCTGATATTATTCCAAGTTATATAATTATTGTCAAAATAATTAATATTTTAACTTCAATTATATTTATAAATTTTTGGAATAATTGTTGAACAATATATATAGCTTAATACTTCTCAAGTATTAATACTTGTATTCCTTTCCCAAGGATGGGGGTATCTTATACATGTGTACTCGTATTCTTATATTTGTACCTTTTTGCCATGCTTTGGTGTCGTATTCTGGTGTGTTTTTATACGTACGAGAATACGTATTTTATTGTAGTTATTAAGTATCCTCATACTTAATTAATTATTAAACTTTCCGGAATATTATTTCTAATAAAAATCCACCAACAAATATATTTCCAAAATATATATTTTAAGAAGTATTATATAGAAAAATTATTCATAATTTTTCTTTTGACAAAAATATTTGTAGTTCCAAAATAATATATTTTCAAGTCTAACTTAGAAAATATATATAAACTTATTTTTATCCAAAAATAATGTATTTCATGTTTACTCAAGAAAATATATATTCTTCTAAAAAATAATATACTTTCTAATAATTCCAAGGAAAATATATGTATTTATATTTGTCAAAAATGCTATATTTTTCCTTTGTCAAAATATGACCTAGCTTTGTGGTAATCATAAAAATCATATTTTTGTTCATTTGTATCCAAAATATTATTTACCATAATATATTTTGTGAACATATTTTCCGGAATATTTTGTAAGTTACATTTCTTGTTCGGTTTCGCTAATATTTTGTGTGTAACTTGTATAGTTATTCCTAGATATTTTGGTAATATTTTGGATGGTAATTCTTGGTGTTTTAATGTGTTATATTATTTTAAGTCCTAAAATAATACAACTATTACACAAAGTATTCAAATAATCACACACATTATGTCTTTAATGTATATATATATATATTCTAAATATATATCTAGCCACTTTTATTTATAAAAACCAACCTCCAACATTTGTATTTTTTGTAACAAAAAGTTATGGCAAAGTTTATGAAACCATCTATTGTTGAAAATACACTTGTAAGTGTGTGTTTATAAATATTTTCTAAGTGTTTATATTTTTAGAAAAATTTTGCCATAGTTTCCCCTAAAAATGGAGGTTTCCATGCTTTCAAGCATATCATTTTCTTTTTTAAAAATCACCACAATCAATTTACAATCATCAACAAATCATATTTACTTACCAATCTTGCCAAAATCATGCTTAATCTACTACTTCATGAACTTGAAAGTTTATGAAAATTTGAAGTAACTTGGTAGTTTGTTTAGTAAGTTTAGTTACCCTTCAAAATGTGTTTACTTCCTTAAAAACTTCATTTTTAAAGGAGTTGGATGTTTACAACTTCAAATCACAGTTTCTAAAAATGCTTCTTTATGTAATCTTCTTGTTAAACAAGTGTTTCTACACTTGTTTGACCATTAAAAATAGTGTTTGTTTATGTAAGAACCAAGATCCACTAAAACTCATATTTTAAGCTTGGCTCTTTTGAAAAACCATTCATAAATTTTAGATCTATATAATTATTAACTCACTTTGATTAATATTTTTTAAGAAACCAAAGTATCCTTTTCAAGTTCATGACTCAGGTGTGGATGATCTTTCATCCTACAACATTCTTACTTTCTCATCTTGCTAAACTATGTTTCTAATCATGGTTTAGCAAAATGTTATGATGATAAACATCATCTTTACAAACAATCAATGATCAATAAGCATTCATACCATAAACAACTTAGTTTCATCAAGATTACTTCATAAATCAAGCTTATGTTCAAGTTACATGCTTGTGTTCATTAGTGTTCTTGAAGTTTTGATTATGATACTTCTTTTAACCACTCAAAATGGATGTAAAATAGAGTGTTTAAGGATCTTACCACTAGCACAAGGCTAGGGATGATTCAAGCGTAGAAAGTGAGGGGATAAAAGCAATGAGAGAAGGTCCTTCAAGATCCACAAGCTCCAAGCTCCTTTATACACCTTCTAACACCTTGTGATTACTTGGGTATGGATGAAGAAGGTTGAATGATGGTGGTGGTGTAAGTGTGGGTGTTCGGCCGAGTGCTCCCAAGAGAGGAGAAAGTTTTGTGTGTTTTTCAAGTGTGTGTGAAATGAGCTCTTGCACCTAAGGTTTCTTCTTATAACCAAGTTTAGATGTTAACTTATGTGTAATATGTCACTAAAAGCACACACAAGATCTAATAAACAATTGAAATAAAATCAAGGTATGGGGGCCATGTATGGGCCGTCCATAGGTGGGGGGGGGGTCTTAGCTTAGGTTTAAACCATATAGTTGTAATCTATTTAATTTCAAGTATAAGTTAAGTGTTTTAGTTACTAGATATTTTGTATGATGTGTTATGATGTTCGAGGACCATAACTAACTTGGAAACATTAAAACAATGCTTCTAGTGTAATTTTGATGTTTCGGCTAGTGTCCGGTTGTTTGGTTAGATACTGGTTCGTTAAAGTGCTAAACTATACAGTTTAGTGTTCTTTATGTATCTTGTTGTGACACTTTTAATTCCTGACACTTAGGAAAGCATTCAGGACCATTTTACCATGTTTCTGCATAAAATTAGTATGTTAAAATGCTCATTTATGCTGAATTCAGCACTTTGGGTGAGTTTTTGGCACTTTCTGGCACTTAAACTATCACTTAGTAAAGCAGTTTTGTGATCCTTACTTCCCTATACTCTATACTAGTGTAGTACTTAGTCTCTGGTCCACACTGGGTCTCAAAAACACTGTCTGTCTATGTACTGAACTTCATCAGCATATTTCTGATTTATCCGTTCACTATGCTAACTGTGCTTTGTGCATTATTTATGTCAATAAAGTTCTCATGCAATCAATGATATGTCATTTGCAATATGTGATGCACATGTGTGTATAAAGCAATAATCAGAAGGCAGTTAATTGTAATTCAGTACAGTTATTAAGCACTTAATCAAGATTAATTAATTGTACTGGTACCTGGATTTTTGACAGTTGTCACATTCTCCCCCTGTTAAGAAAATTTCATCCCGAAATTTTAAGCTTTACTACTAGCTGCAGGGGTATTAGGGAATAAGTGCGGGTATTTTGCTTTCATGCGGTCCTTACGCTCCCAAGTAAACTCTGGGCCGTGACGTGCGTTCCATCTAACCTTAACAAGCTTAACACTACTCCTTTGAGTTTTGTTAACTTTCCAATCTGTGACCTCAACGGGTTCTTCGGTAAAATGGAGTGTGTCGTCAATGTGAACTTCATCAGTAGGAATAACCACCGTTTCCTGCGTTGGACTCTTCTTCAGGTTGGATACATGGAATGTATCATGAACACCATTTAGTTCCGTAGGTAGGTCCAACTTATAAGCTACAAGCCCAACCCATTTCAAGATTTTGAACGGTCCAATGAATCGTGGGTTTAACTTTCCACGCTTTCCAAAGCGTACCACACCTTTCCAAGGTGAAAGTTTCAACAGAACCATGTCTCCCACTTCGAACTCCAAAGGTTTCCTTGTTTGGTCCGCATAGCTCTTTTGTCGATCACAAGCCGCCTTAATGCGCTCTCGGATCTGTATGATCTTATCTGTCGTTTCTTGAACCAACTCGGGACTAACTAGCTGTCTATCGCCCGCATCGGCCCAGCATAACGGCGATCGACACTTGCGTCCGTAAAGAGCTTCAAACGGTGCAACTTGTATGCTTGTATGGTAGCTGTTGTTATAGGAGAACTCAACCAAAGGTAGGTGAGTGTCCCAACTGCCACCCAAGTCCATAACACAAGCTCGCAGCATGTCTTCAAGCGTCTGAATTGTTCTCTCGCTTTGACCGTCTATCTGTGGGTGAGAAGAAAGTGCTTAGTTTCAATTGAGAACCAAACGCTTCCTTGAAAGATTGCCAAATCCTTGACACAAATCTTCCGTCTCTATCAGATATAATCGAGATAGGCACTCCATGACGTGCAACTATCTCCCTTAGGTACAGCTCAGCTAGCTTACCGGTGTTATCCTTTTCCCTGATCGGCAGAAAGTGCGCAGATTTTGTCAGACGGTCTACGATTACCCAAATCGTCGGTTTTCTCCGCCCATCTAACGAAAGCTACAGCACCCCTAGTGCCGTCGAAATTCAGAGACTTCTAGTCAAGGAACTGCTTGTAGGTACAGCCTGTACAAGCAACATCATTCACAGAAAGCATTAGCGAACGCACATGGAATATCCAAATGTAACGTAATGTGTCTTTAGTGACTTAAACATTATCATGAGGTGGGTTGTTTCCTGAGGTACCTCCGCTGTGTTTAGAGCGCAAGGCCTCGTACTGTGCTATCGCTTGTGAAATCCGTTCTTGTAGTTCAGCCTCTATTGTGGGCAACTGATTGTTTCTCCGAGGAGGCATCTTCTAAAAGAAGATTGTATAGGTCAGGTCTTATGTATATAAGCATATAGTACGTGTACGTAATAGCATTTATCAACGCAAGTAAGCACATAACATCACATTTATTTTATCAATGTATAATTCAACAACACATATAATTGTTGATGCATTGATGTCTGTTAACTTCGTCTTTATAGAGTCTTATATTGTAATAGATAAATCAGGGCACGGAAATCGAGGAAACAGTGTTGTAGGGTAATTTCTCATGAAATGACGTAAATGTCATTTCAAGCGAAATTAGTTGTTTCATACGGAATTACTTAATTCCGCATGGAATTACTGATTTCGTGTGAACAGGTAATTCCGCTTCAGTCAGTTCATGCGGAATTAGCCACCCTATATATAGAGATCCTGCTGTGTCATTTCAAACGAAATTAGAAGTCATTGTTTGAGAGCCGAGGTGCTGACGAATTGTTATCAGAATTGTAAAAGCTCAGGAAATCAATATAAGAAGAAAATTAAAGGAAAACAAGCTGTATTGCATCAGTTACACTGATTCCGCCTTTGTTTTTGATGTTGAACTCTTCATATTGACTAGTTAGGGTCACACGACGATCCAACAAGTGGTATCAGAGCTCAGTGTCACACCCCGGCCGCGTATAACATGCAACCGCGGCGGAAACGCCGGGGAGTGTTGGGGCAAAATTAAATTGTTTCATAACCATGGCATACAAAGTTGTATTTTATTTATAAACAAGAGTGTTATATTGTCTCAAAACAGGAAATAAGGAGTTTATAACATAATTAAACTAGTCTATCTTCATTTTTAGTCTCTAAGGCACATGTCCGCCCTAGTGTCATGATCATCATCCTATGGAACAGCTCCTGAAAACACATGTGAAAGTAGGTACGTCAGCATAAAAATGTCTGTGAGATACATAGGTTTTGTGAAAATGGGATTCATGACTTGAGTTTAAAGAAATGTTTAATAACAGTCAGTCATGAACCTTGTAATTTGCTTTGTCTTGTAAATCATTTGAAAAACGATAATATCAGATGATATGTATAGATAAGTGTAAGGTTAAACGAGTAACCAAGTAAAATGAGTTGAATAAGATAAGTTGTTTGTAAAAATAATGCCTTGTGAAGAGTATGTTATTTGTGTAAAATGTAATGTGTCTAAACTGAAATGACTTAGATAACGCTACGATATGTAATATTATACAAGCATTTATATATAGGAAGTACCAGCGGCGTATCCACCATGTTTGTATCATATTACATACGCCACGTTACTCCAACCATTTACCCAAACCAACCACCATGTAAATTGTTCATGTATAAATCAATTGTCAAGTGTTATTGTGTAAACCATATCGAAATGTCTATGTTCAATGTAAACCACCAAGTATGTATATCAATATCAAAATGTTTATGTTTAATGTAGATCATGTAATGTGTACCCAAAATATATCTTGTATGGTAAGTGAGATGTATCAACTAAACCATATGTAAAATGCACAAAACAAGGTGTTGAAGTAAAACATGGTTTAAATCAACGTTATGTTTTGTGGAACAATGCATACATCCAAGCCTTGAGACTGTGGCGATAAACCCTTAAACAAATTAAAGGTTATCTAAGTTATGTATATCGAATTCGGTCATTCCTTCCAATCCAAACAAACCCAGGATTTCAGGAACGGGAGTTGTCAATTCCTATGGTACCACTACCTACTAACGAATGGCGTGATCAATGTTAATGAATGTATTGTTCCATGTTAAACAAACCAAATGTCATACCAAAATGAAGGCATGTGATGTAAACAATTGTACTAAGTATGCACACAATGGGCATAAATAGCATGAAATGCAATGTGAAACAATGTACTAAGTACGCACACAATGGGCATACATAGCATGAAATGTAATGTAAAGCAATGTACTAAGTACGCACACAATGGGCATACATAGCATGAAATGTAATGTAAAGCAATGTACTAAGTACGCACACAATGGGCATACATAGCATGAAATGTAATGTAAAGCAATGTACTAAGTACGCACACAATGGGCATACATAGCATGAAATGTAATGTAAAACAATGTACTAAGTACGCACACAATGGGCATACATAGCATGAAATGTAATGAAATCATGTACTATAATGTACTAACAAACATAGCAGGTACATGATGTGAAAGCATGAAAAGCATGAAAGTAACAAGTAGGCACATGGGTTTCACCCCAAAACGGTTTGGAAAACAGTAAATGTGGGGTTCAATGTACTCACCTGAGATTGCTTTGAATTCCTTGTGTAATAATCACACAATGCTAGAGATCACGGAATATCTAACGGCACCTAATAGGTAGCTATATTAATATACCGGACCAAAATCGGAAGGATCGGATAGTATGCGGGTTCGTAAACCAAACGAGTATGGAGACTCGTGAATTATGGTTTAACAAAGCCTACATACTAAAATGAAACCTAACCTAAGTGCTTGCGGCCCATTACGACCCGTTTAGGTAGCTTATGCTTCCTTAACGCGTCGTTCGCGTAGAACGCGTTTGGAACGCCTAACATCGTGACCACAAGGTATAACCTCGGAGGGTTATAGCTATGGTTACCTAGTGTGTTTGGTCGGATCCTAATGATCGACCAAATGGGTCGGGTTCGATAGTATAAGCGATGGTTTAGATCGCTTACCTTACGACCCTATATAAGCACTATACTAAAAGTGACGAGCTAAGAATGTTAGAACATGCTTAACTAAGTTTAGAAAACAGGTTTGGCATCAAAACAAATGGCTTTGATGCTCACGAGTAGTTTGCTTACAAAATACGCAAGAATGCGCATTTTGGCCGAAACTACGACTCGTCACTGAGCCAAGATAACGTGGTGATCAGTAGGTATAGTCACTACGGACTATAACCATCGTGATCACGCTCACGTTATGAAGTTCCATGAACTTCGTGTTGACCATAGGCTGGTCACACAGAAAGTCAAACAAAACTTTGACTTTCGAACTCGAAAAGCGAATAAAAGAATGAAAGAACACTTACGAAGGGTCCCCGAATGCTAATCTAGATCAAAATGGCTCAGGTATGAAACAAAGGTTCCAACTTAGAGCTTAGATCAGATTTTTGTGGGTTTTAACCAAAAAAAAGGGGGGGGGGTATTTATAGGAAAAGCAAAGCCGTTAGGATCGTTTCTTGAATAACGTGCAACGATCTAACCCGTACACTTGTCGAAATGTTGTGGTGCCTTATTTTGCCCCCACCATAAGAATCCGACACGTGGCGTTGCCCTTTGGGTGATCGAAAGGCCAACTGCAAGTGGATCAAACATTGAATCTGGTCTGCATGTCTGATGCGGCCCGCGTGAAGATGCAGGCCAAACTAATGCGGGCCGCCTAAGGGTGCAGATCAGACAATAAGTTTCAGAATTTACAGTTTAGGTCCCTGTTGCATGATTAAGCCATTTCCGACACTTCTAAGGCCCGTAAAGCCAACTTTAAGGCCCTAAAATGATGCCTAAATATTGTGGACATGAAACATTTTCAAAAATATGTCGGATGTTGGTTCGTTTGGCCGTACGATCGCGATGTTCGGTTAATTACGACGGAATGCGCATAAGTGCGAAAAACGATCCAAATGACGCGATGAATGGATTTTTCTTATGCCAAACACTAAGGCATAATATAAGGATGCTTAAATAAATTTTTGGATGTCCGGATGTATTCAGAACGTAAGTTATGCGCGAAAGTGCAAACTTGTGCACTTTTTGACATTTTTAGCCCCTGAATGATCCAAAAGTTTGTTTTAGCATACCAAACCCCTCAAAGCCTATTTCTAAGCTATGTAAAGGATATTTATGGTATGTTTAACTTATGGACATGTTCCGGAATGTTCGTTACAGTTCGAATTGGCATACTTTCGCAGTTTGTCAATTTTAGTCCTTGTAAGCGAATTAACTTGTTTTTGCCATACCAAGGCCTTCAAAACTTATTTCTAAGTTAAGTAAAGGTTATTTAAGGTATGTTGAGTATATGTGGATGTTCCGGAGTATTTGTCGCATTAAACTGAGTACGTTTACGCACCAGTTTGCGTATAATTCTCCAGAAAGCGATGTAGAGTTTGAAATTGAACAAAAGTCAAAACATGAAAAATGTAAAACACAACCAAACAAGCATTGGGATCAAATAACATTGTTTTATTGATAATAGAACTGTTCATGATGATTACAAGCACAAATGTTACAGTCTCCCCTACTTGTGGAAATTTCGTTCCGAAATTTATTTAGAGGAAACTCGTGGAAAAAGATGCGGATACTTTGCCTTCATTTGATCTTCGCGTTCCCAAGTAAACTCGGGTCCACGTTTAGATTCCCAACGAACCTTGACCAAAGGAATGCGCTTGCGTTTAAGCCACTTGATTTCACGTTCCCTAATTTCTACCGGTTCCTCAACAAATTTCAGTGTTTTATCAACACGAATTTCGTCAAGCGGTATGTGGAGGTTCTCATCAGCTAAACACCTCTTGAGATTGGACACGTGAAAAGTTGGATGAACATTTCCAAGTTCAGGAGGTAACTCAAGTCTGTAGGCTACCTTACCGATTTTTTCGACGATCTTGAATGGTCCAACGTATCTAGGTGCAAGTTTTCCTTTCTTTCCGAATCTGATCACACCTTTCCAAGGTGATTCCTTAAGTAATACTCGATCACCGACTTGAAAATCCAAGGGCTTGCGTTTTAGGTCCGCGTAACTCTTTTGACGGCTTCTAGCTGTCTGAAGGTTATCACGAACTTTCTTAACCTTATCTGTTGTCTCTAAAATGAGGGCAGGTCCAGTAAGTTGGGCCTCGCCGATCTCATTCCAGCAGACTGGTGAACGACATTTTCGACCATAGAGAGCCTCGAAAGGAGCCATGTTGATGCTGGAGTGATAACTGTTGTTGTAGGAGAATTCAATCAATGGAAGATGTGAATCCCAACTACCACCAAAATTGATCACACAAGCTCTAAGCATATCCTCTAGTGTCTGGATTGTTCTTTCAGATTGGCCATCCGTTTGTGGATGATAAGCTGTGCTCAGATTGAGTTGGGACCCCATAGCAGATTGCATGGTTCTCCAAAAATGAGAAGTGAAACGAGCATCTCTGTCAGAAATGATGTTCAAAGGAACACCATGTGAAGCTACAATTTCATCTACGTAGATTTGAGCAAGTTTGTCAGCCGAAAAATCCTCACGGATTGGCAAGAAATGCGCTGATTTGGTAAGACGATCAACAACTACCCAGATGGCATCGTGACCTTTCTTTGTGCGTGGGAGTTTAGTAATGAGATCCATAGTAATGTTTTCCCATTTCCAAACTGGGATCTCCGGTTGCTCCAATAATCCGGAAGGACGCTGATGTTCAGCCTTAACTTTAAGACAAGTAAGGCCACCAATACTGAATACGAAGATCCTTATACATCTTATCTGAGCTAGGATGAATAGAATAACGAGACTTATGGGCTTCATCCATAAGCAAGGTACGAAGATTATCTTGGCTCGGGACCCACAAACGGTCCATGAAGTAATATGATCCATTGTCTTTCAGTTCAAGAGCAGGAGTTATGTGATAAGGAAATTCCTTATCCATCAAACCTTGTGAAACACAAGATTGTTGAGCCTGAGAAATACGGGCTTGGATATCGGATTGAGCTTGAATAACAGATTGAACACGTACACAATGAAGCTTAGTACGTTCCTTGCGACTCAAAGCATCGGCTACGACATTCACCTTACCAGGATGGTAGCGAATCTCGCAGTCTTAGTCGTTTAGAAGTTCAACCCAACGTCGCTATCTCATGTTGAGTTCTTTCTGATTGAAGATATGCTGGAGGGTCTGTGAAAACCACACATTTTGTACCGTACAAATAGTGTTTCCAGATTTTAAGAGCGAAAACAACTGCACCCAACTACAGATCATGAGTGGTGTAGTTCTTCTCATGTATCTTCAACTGCCTTGATGCGTATGCTATGACTTTGTTTCTTTGCATCAGGACGCAACCAAGACCTAATTTAGATGCGTCGCAATAAACGACGAAATCATCATTGCCCTCGGGCAAAGTTAGAACAGGCGCGTCGCAAAGTTTTTGTTTCAAAGTCAGAAACGCTTCCACTTGCTTGATTCCCCAATCAAAGGGTTTGTCCTTCTGAGTTAGAGCAGTTAGCGGAACTGCAATCTTTGAGAAGTTTTCAATGAAGCGGCGGTAATAACCCGCCAGACCAAGAAAAGAACGAACTTCAGTAGGGGTAGTAGGCGTATCCCAATCCTTAATCGCACTGATCTTGGAGGGATCTACATGAATACCTTGTTCGTTGACAATATGCCCTAAAAATTGAACTTCTTTAAGCCAGAATTCACACTTGGAGAATTTGGCGAAAAGTTGCCCTTTCTTTAGGAGTTCCAAAGTAAGACGAAGATGTTGCTCATGATCAGCTCGCGTCTTAGAATATATCAAGATGTCATCAATGAAAACGATGATGAACTTATCTAAATAAGGCTTGCAGACCCTATTCATCAAGTCCATGAAAACAGCAGGAGCATTAGTCAAACCGAATGGCATGACTATGAACTCGTAATGTCCATAACGAGTACGGAACGCTGTCTTGGGAATATCTTCTTCATGCACACGGAGTTGATGATATCCAGATCGCAGATCAATCTTTGAAAAATATGAAGCGCCTTGCAATTGATCAAAGAGATCATCAATGCGAGGTAGGGGATATCGATTCTTGATGGTGAGCTTGTTGAGCTCACGATAATCGATACACATCATAAAAGATCCATCCTTCTTTTTGACAAAAAGAACGGGAGCACCCCAAGGTGAAAAGCTAGGACGGATAAAACTTTTGTCAGAGAGCTCCTGAAGCTGTTTAGACAACTCTTGCATCTCGGACGGTGCAAGACGATATGGAGCTCTGGCAATGGGATTTGCACCAGGTACGAGATCAATAAGGAACTCGACTTGGCGTGCTGGAGGTAGACCGGGTAACTCTTCAGGAAAAACTTCAGAATAATCCCGAACGACAGGAATATCTGAAATAGATTTACCCTTGCCTTTATCTGCTGTAACATGTGCTAAGAAAGCCACATATTTCTTCCGTAGATACTTTCGTGCTTTAAAACAAGACATGAGTTTGAGACCACCGGCAGGCTTCTCACCACGAACCTGTAGGATCTCGCCTGTCGACAGCGGCACACGAACAATCTTCTCAGAACAAACTATCTCTGCGCGATGCTTAGATAACCAATCCATACCCACTATAACGTCGAAGCTTCCAAGTTGCATAGGCGTGAGGTCAATAGGAAAAATATGGTCGTTAAGGTTCAACTGGCAGTTGCGTAGAACAGAATCAAGAACAATGGGTTCACCGCTCGCCACTTCTACTGTCAAAGGTTTACCTAGTATCGTTCTAGACACGAGAAGCATTAGCTCAAAAGACAATGACACAAAACTCTTGTCGGCACCCGAATCAAAAAGTACAGATGCTGGCTGATTATTAATAAAGAACGTACCGTTCACCACTTCATTGTCTGCCTGTGCCTCTTGTGCATTCATGTTGAAGACTCGACCTCGAGCCTGAGCCTGATTCTGGTTTGCATTCTGGTTCTTGTTGGCTAGTCTTGGGCACCGGTTTCTGTAGTGGGTCAGATCCCCACAGTTATAACAAGCACCTGGTAGGTAGTTTGGTCGTGCAGCCTGACCCTGTTGCTGAGCAGGAGGCTGAGCAACTTGTTGAACAGGGTTCTGAACTGCGCGATTTTGAGCAAACCGACAAACATCGGCAAGATGACCTGACTTCCCACAGTTAGTACAGAAACGGCACTGATGTTCCGGCTGATGGTGGCTGTTGCATCTATTGCACAAAGGTGCATTCCCTGAATAGGGTTTCTTTGCTGGAGGCTGCGCAGGTTGGTTGGGAGCTGCCTGGTTAGCTTGGGCAGTGACAGCATAGTTTTGGGAAGCCTTACGCTTCCTTGCCCTTTTTGATGAACCAGCATCCTTTCCATTCTTGTTTTGACCTTTCTTGCAATATTCTTTGTCAGACGACTATTTCTTGCCCTTGTCACCTTTCCTGTGTAATTTATTCTTCCGAATCTGCGACTCAGTCAGTGTCGCTGATAACTCGATTGCCTGACGGAGTGTGGTAGGGTTGCTACCAGTAATAATGTCTTGTACCGAGTCAGGCAGGCCGTCGATGTACCTTTCGATAGCCTTGTCGAGTGGGGCGACCATAGTCGGGCAAAGTAGACTCAACTCCTCAAATCTATCAGTATATGCCCTGTGCTCGCCACTATCTTGCTTTAAATCATCAAACTCTTTCTCCAACGCTCGTTGCTCATGACGAGGACAAAACTCCCTCATCATAAGAGCTCTCAGTTCAGCCCATGTCTGTGCTAGAGCAACGTCTGCACCACGGTCTCTCATTACCCCATTCCACCATGTAAGAACCCTCTTCTGAAACACGCTCGAAGAAAACTCGACCTTGCGATTATCCGGACACTACACGTGGCGAAAAGTATTCTCGATGCTCTCGAACCATTGAAGAAGCCCAGTTGCTCCTTCAGAACCACTAAACTTGAGTGGTTTAGCCGAGTTAAAATTCTTGAAATTGCATGTACCATTGTTGTTGTTGTTGGCTTGGTTCCATTGAGCAAAGAGATTTGGGAATTGAGCAGCCATCTGCTACGCAATAATTTCTGCCAGCTCGGCAGTTGCTATCTGGTGTTCGCGTCGAGGAGGCATTCTAAAAGAGGAAAAACATGAAAGGAAACGAGTGAGATGATTGGATGAAGAGAATGAGATGAAACATAATCAACAAAAGCAAAGATGGTGGTTACGCATCGCAAAGCAAACAAGTGACACGAAATGTCTAGTCAAAGTAAGTGGGTCAAAAATAATGTATCGCGAAGACATGTTAGCCTATAAGTGAACACTCACCCCAAGAGTTCCCAGGTAAGAGTGACTGGTCTGATTATGTGGACTTGTACGAACACTCTAGCCTTAGACATAAAACTTAGGGTACAGGCATTCACTCTTCCAGTTCGCACGTGTTCACACTATTAATGCCCAAAACCTTGACGAGATTTTTGAGAATCCAAAGGGGTTCAAAACCTTATAAGAGAGGGTTCAAAACCTAGTAATCAATCATCCTAGAACAGATGATTAATTTTCAAAGCGGATTTGGAATCGAAATTCTCGTTGTGGTTATCACCTAAGGATAGGTGATGTGCATGTTTTAAAATCTAAACACAAGATAACTTGTGTTAGGGTCCAAGAAAGTTATAGTCTAGGTCAAAGCATTACTAATAACCTAATTCCCTATAACCAATGGCTCTGATACCAACTCTTCTGTCACACTCGGCCGCGTATAACATGCAACCGTGGCGGAAACGCCGAGGAGTGTTGGGACATAATTAAATTGTTTCATAACCATGGCATACAAAGTTGTATTTTATTTATAAACAAGAGTGTTATATTGTCTCAAAACAGGAAATAAGGAGTTTATAACATAATTAAACTAGTCTATCTTCATTTTTAGTCTCTAAGGCACAGGTCCGCCCTAGTGTAATGATCATCATCCTATGGAACAGCTCCTGAAAACACATGTGAAAGTAAGTACGTCAGCATAAAAATGCCTGTGAGATACATAGGTTTTGTGAAAATGGGATTCATGACTTGAGTTTAAAGAAATGTTTAATAACAGTCAGTCATGAACCTTGTAATTTGCTTTGTCTTGTAAATCATTTGAAAAACGATAATATCAGATGATACGTATAGATAAGTGTAAGGTTAAACGAGTAACCAAGTAAAATGAGTTGAATAAGATAAGTTGTTTGTAAAAATAATGTCTTGTGAAGAGTATGTTATTTGTGTAAAATGTAATGTGTCTAAACTGAAATGACTTAGATAACGCTACGATATGTAATATTATACAAGCATTTATATATAGGAAGTACCAGCGGCGTATCCACCATGTTTGTATCATATTACATACGCCACGTTACTCCAACCATTTACCCAAACCAACCACCATGTAAATTGTTCATGTATAAATAAATTGTCAAGTGTTATTGTGTAAACCATATCGAAATGTCTATGTTCAATGTAAACCACCAAGTATGTATATCAATGTCAAAATGTTTATGTTTAATGTAGATCATGTAATGTGTACCCAAAATATATCTTGTATGGTAAGTGAGATGTATCAACTAAACCATATGTAAAATGCACAAAACAAGGTGTTGAAGTAAAACATGGTTTAAATCAACGTTATGTTTTGTGGAACAATGCATGCTCTACTGATATAAACATTTATGCGGTATTGTGAAAATGCATACATCCAAGCCTTGAGACTGTGGCGATAAACCCTTAAACAAATTAAAGGTTATCTAAGTTATGTATATCGAATTCGGTCATTCCTTCCAATCAAAACAAACCCAGGATTTCAGGAACGGGAGTTGTCAATTCCTATGGTACCACTACCTACTAACAAATGGCGTGATCAATGTTAATGAATGTATTGTTCTATGTTAAACAAACCAAATGTCATACCAAAATGAAGGCATGTGATGTAAACAATTGTACTAAGTATGCACACAATGGGCATAAATAGCATGAAATGCAATGTGAAACAATGTACTAAGTACGCACACAATGGGCATACATAGCATGAAATGTAATGTAAAGCAATGTACTAAGTACGCACACAATGGGCATACATAGCATGAAATGTAATGTAAAGCAATG
This sequence comes from Helianthus annuus, assembly GCF_002127325.2. Lineage (NCBI taxonomy): Eukaryota > Viridiplantae > Streptophyta > Magnoliopsida > Asterales > Asteraceae > Helianthus > Helianthus annuus. Next base: position 47,328,319 of record NC_035446.2, on the reverse strand, counting down.
TACTAAGTACGCACACAATGGGCATACATAGCATGAAATGTAATGTAAAGCAACGTACTAAGTACGCACACAATGGGCATATATAGCATGAAATGTAATGTAAAACAATGTACTAAGTACGCACACAATGGGCATACATAGCATGAAATGTAATGAAATCATGTACTATAATATACTAACGAACATAGCAGGTACATGATGTGAAAGCATGAAAAGCATGAAAGTAACAAGTAGGCACATGTGTTTCACCCCAAAACGGTTTGGAAAACAGTAAATGTAGGGTTCAATGTACTCACCTGAGATTGCTTTGAATTCCTTGTGTAATAATCACACAATGCTAGAGATCATGGAATATCAAACGGCACCTAATAGGTAGCTATATTAATATACCGGACCAAAATCGGAAGGATCGGATAGTATGCGGGTTCGTAAACCAAACGAGTATGGAGACTCGTGAATTATGGTTTAGCAAAGCCTACATACTAAAATGTAACCTAACCTAAGTGCTTGCGGCCCATTACGACCCGTTTAGGTAGCTTATGCTACCTTAACGCGTCGTTCGCGTAGAACGCGTTTGGAACGCCTAACATCGTAACCACAAGGTATAACCACGGAGGGTTACAGCTATGGTCACCTAATGTGTTTGGTCGGATCCTAATGATCGACCAAATGGGTCGGGTTCGAAAGTATAAGCGATGGTTTAGATCGCTTACCTTACGACCCTATATAAGCACTATACTAAAAGTGACGACCTAAGCATGTTAGAACATGCTTAACTAAGTTTAGAAAACAGGTTTGGCATCAAAACAAATGGCTTTGATGCTCACGAGTAGTTTGGTTACAAAATACGCAAGAATGCGCATTTTGGCCGAAACTACGACTCGTCACTGAGCCTAGATAACGTGGTGATCAGTAGGTATAGTCACTATGGACTATAACCATCTTGAGCACGCTCACGTTATGAAGTTCCATGAACTTCGTGTTGACCATAGGCTGGTCACACAGAAAGTCAAACAAAACTTTGACTTTCGGACTCGAAAAGCGAATAAAAGAACGAAAGAACATTTACGAAGGGTCCCCGAATGCTAATCTAGATCAAAATGGCTCAGGTATGAAACAAAGGTTCCAACTTAGAGCTTAGATCAGATTTTTGTGGGTTTTAACCAAAAAAAGGGGGGGGGGTATTTATAGGAAAAGCAAAGCCGTTAGGATCGTTTCTTGAATAACGTGCAACGATCTAACCCGTACACTTGTCGAAATGTTGTGGTGCCTTATTTTGCCCCCACCATAAGAATCCGACACGTGGCGTTGCCCTTTGGGTGATTGAAAGGCCAACTGCAAGTGGATCAAACATTGAATCTGGTCTGCATGTCTGATGCGGCCCGCGTGAAGGTGCAGGCCAAACTAATGCGGGCCGCCTGAGGGTGCAGATCAGACAATAAGTTTCAGAATTTACAGTTTAGGTCCCTGTTGCATGTTAAGCCATTTCCGACACTTCTAAGGCCCGTAAAGCCAACTTTAAGGCCCTAAAATGATGCCTAAACATTGTGGACATGAAACATGTTCAAAAATATGTCAGATGTTGGTTCGTTTGGCCGTACGATCGCGATGTTCGGTTAATTACGACGGAATGCGCATAAGTGCGAAAAACAATCCAAATGACGCGATGAATGGATTTTTCTTATGCCAAACACTAAGGCATAATATAAAGATGCTTAAATAAATTTTTGGATGTCCGGATGTATTCAGAACGTAAGTTATGCGCGAAAGTGCAAACTTGTGCACTTTTTGACACTTTTAGCCCCTGAATGATCCAAAAGTTTGTTTTAGCATACCAAACCCCTCAAAGCCTATTTCTAAGCTATGTAAAGGATATTTATGGTATGTTTAACTTATGGACATGTTCCGGAATGTTCGTTACAGTTCGAATTGGCATACTTTCGCAGTTTGTCAATTTTAGTCCTTGTAAGCGAATTAACTTGTTTTTGCCATACCAAGGCCTTCAAAACTTATTTCTAAGTTAAGTAAAGGTTATTTAAGGTATGTTGAGTATATGTGGATGTTCCGGAGTATTCGTCGCATTAAACTGAGTACGTTTACGCACCAGTTTGCGTATAATTCTCCAGAAAGCGATGTAGAGTTTGAAATTGAACAAAAGTCAAAACATGAAAAATGTAAAACACAACCAAAGAAGCATTGGGATCAAATAACATTGTTTTATTGATAATAGAACTGTTCATGATGATTACAAGCACAAATGTTACACTCAGGACAGGGAGTTCATACCAATTCAGCTTGATTTCATCGGATTCTCTTACTTCTACTCCTTCTTTTCTGATTTGAACAAAATTTAACGGTTGAAATGGCTTAAAATTCACATATATCAAGGGAAACACAGTTTTAAGTAATCCTTGAAAGAATGGGACCTTAATTCAATCAAAACTGGACAAAACTTGTAATTCCGCTTGTAAAACTGTTCGAAAATGCTGATGTCATCATAATCTCGTTTGAACTGAATCCTAATTTCGCACGGAATTAGTCCCACTGTTCTTAATTCCGCTTGAAAAGTTGTGTTGTTTTCACACGGAATCAAATTCCGCTTGAATAGTTTAAACGGAATTACTAATTCCGCTTAAAAGAACCTAATTCTGCTTCACTTAGTTTAATTTCGTTTGAAAAGAAGCTAATTCCGCACGGAATTAGATTCTGTTTGGAAATATCGTTTGAAGTTGGTAATCTCCTTTGAAATCAGTAATCTCGTTTGAGTGGTAATACCGGAGATGATACTTCAAACAACACCAATGAGAACACTCTAAGTGCGAAGAAAACTTTGTCCGATGCTTTAAGTGTGGAGAGTGCATACAGCACATACAACAAGCCTCCAAAACTGATGGCGATTGAAGAATATAATAGGTGGGCCAAAAGATTTGAAGAGTGGTTGAAAGCGTTTGCGTATCCAAGCTGGAAAAGTTTAAAGAATGGATTCAATGATGGAGGACAAGATAGTGAAAATCTGACACAAACTGAAGATATAGAAAATTTTGTTGCTGAACAAAAGTGCATTGCATTGCTTCATCAGTCCGTCAGAGACGACATAATATCTTTGATTGAGTACACCAATGCTATAAATCTTTGGGAAAAATTAAGAGTGAAATGCGTGGGTAGTGCTGAAATAGTAAAAAACAAAAAGAAACTGTTAAGAATAGAGTTTGATTTATTTGGTTGTTTAAAAAATGAATCTGTTTCTAAGATGATTGAGAGGTTTGGACATTTGAAGTTGGAGTTGGCAAGACACGGGGTTGTATATTCTCGAGAAGAATTAGTTGACAAATTGTTTGACTCGCTGCCAGATGAGATGGATTGGCAATACTTTGCCTTGATGTTGAAGAATATAATCAAGTCTGAGGATCTGACGGTTGATTTGTTGATTGAAAGACTGGAGAGTCATGAGCTGGAGATAAAGAAATCAAACAAAGTCAACCATTCCTCATACCAGCAGAATGTGGAGCTGTACTATCCAAAAAGTATGATTCCCAAGAATGTGTCTCCGAAGACAGCTTTCTCTGCTGAAAATTCTAACACATCAAGCAAAGAGAGTTCAAGCAGTGGTTTTCATAGTGGTTCTTCGTCAACTTCAAGCCAATCAGCTTCAAAGAACTTGTTTCAATGCAACATTGCTGTGGATTTAAAGAACGCTCAAAATTTCAGCGAAGAATCAGCAAAGCAGCAGATGGTGTTCTTAGCTTCTGTGCTAGAGTCATATGAGAGCCTTGTGGCAGGCAAGATTGGAAACACTAACCTCACCAAGGAGGATTACGACCAGATCGACCCTGAGGAGATGGAGTTGATCGACATCAGGTGGTGTATGGCTAGTGCAGTTCGACGTGCACAACGGTTCATGGAGATTACTGGTAGACATCGATCGGGGGGCCGTCCACAAAACTTGGCTTTGACAAATCAAAAGTCACGTGCTTCAAGTGTAAACAAAAAGGACATTTCAAACGAGAATGTCGTAACGCACCAGCTGATGATACTGCAAATCCATTTCGAGAAGATTACTACAAAAGAGCGATTTATCATCAGAACAAATCAGAACCGCCCAGAATGAAGCAGCTTGAAGATACCCCCAAAGAAAAATCCAGAGCTCTCGCTGTGATTCATGATGACGAAGGTTTTGATTGGAGCAAATTGCTACCAGAAGAGGATGCAGTAGGATATGCGTTTGTGGCAAAGCCTATTCCTTTTAAAGACAACAGAAATGAAAAAGAGAAGTATGTCAACAGAAAGATGAAAGCTCAAACCAGGATGTTCAGAATGTCTTCTACATTCAATGAAGCTAAAAAAGCGAAAAGATGGGATGCTAATAGAGAATGTTATCTTGATCCCATAGGAAACATTGCTGTTGATCCAAAGTCCATTAGTCTTGAAACTATGATTCAACAAATTGCTGAAGAAGAAGAAGAAGGTTGGCAAAGATTATGGTGGGGAGGAGGAGAAGCTGATGAGAAAGAAAAAGAGCAGCAGACAAAGAAGATTGATGATGGGATTATTGATACATCACAAGAATTTATCGCTGAAAACTTGAAGAAGATGGCTGATAAAGTTCTTGCTGCAAAAGAACTAGAGGTAGTTTCTGGTTCTGGAACTGAGTCCAAAAACAAGGTCAGTTCAAATGATACACATGAGTCAGGTAAGAAAGTTAAATCTGAGAACGACTGCAAAAATTGCATGAAAGAGTGCAAAGTTTGTAGTACAATCACTTACCCTCAGTGGTAAGAAAGTTGAAGATCTGACTGGTAGAGTCAGAAGTGTTGAATATCAGATCTTAAACCGTGATAAATTGTTGAAAGCTTCAAATGATAGATTAAAAGAATTAACTGAGAAAATCGAAAATGATAAAAATGACATAGAAAGAGTTAGGAAAGAAAACGAAAAGTTAGTTCTTGAAAATCGTCAGATTTCAGAAAAAAATTGAGAAGCTAAAACAAACAGTTAAAGATTCTGATGAAAGAAATGGTAAAACAACCAAAGAAAATCTTCAACTATCAGGAGTTCTTAGAGTGAAAGAGGATTTAATAAACCAGCAACTGCATGAAATGGCTAAGTTGAAGCTTCAGTTTCAAGAAGCTAAAATTGAAAATGAACGCATTCAGTTGAAACTGAACAGTTACAACTCCGCAAGCTTTGTTCTCCAACATATTGTCCCCAAACCAATTGGAAAGAACAAAGCAGGCGAAGATGTATATTCTGACGGAACCGGGGTGGGTTATCATCAAGTTCCACCACCAGTTTTAAACAATTATTCAAAGAAACAATCGGGGTTGGTTAATGATGAAGATGTTAATGAAGTGAAACTTCCGGACACAATTGATGTCACATTCACTTCATCTTCCGATGAAGATAGTGTCCAATCTGAAGTTGTGAAAAGTGTGGTTGAAAAAGTTTTAAAATCTGAAAGTGACACTACTGAGGAAGATGAATGTTTCTTGGACAAATACATTCCGAAACCAAAAGCCAAAAACAACTTAAATGAAGAACCTACTCTTGTCATGTACAAGATGTCGGGATAGGATAAGTTGTATTCGGATTCTGAGTTTCCACTGGAGAATGTCAATGTTGCTAAATTGACAAATGTGTTCAAATTGATTGAAGTTGATTTGTCTGGAGTAAAAAGTTTAAATCAGACAAAAAGGCAAATGGATTTTGAAAAAGATAAAGCTTACTACAAGAAGCCTGTTGTTCCACCGCGTTTTTATAACAATAATCAAAACAAATGGTCGGGTGGATATCAGGGTGGTAAGAATTATCAGAAAAAGAATGTTCAAAACAGAAGGTTTGCTGAGAAAAAGGTGTTTGTGAAAAGTTCAAGTTCGAGTTCACTTTCTGATGAAAAGTCTAAAATTTTTTCAAAATCAAACAAAGAGTTCTTTGAGAAGAAGGCCTCACAGCCTCAGTCTGAAGGTACAAGTCGGGTAGTTGACACCCAAACATGATTCAAGTGTAATCAAGTTGGACATATTGCACGAAAGTGTACCAACTTAAAGCCTAAGACTGAAGTTGTTGAAATTCAGAAAAGGAAAGTTGATGGGAAAGGAAAAGCTCCAATGGTTGTTGAGCAAAAGGTTTTGAAAAATGAAAACATCAAAGTCAAAACTGAACCTGTTAAAAATGTGGTAACTAAAAATGACAAGTTTTACAAACGGGTTGCGTCATCTCAACAAACATGGAAGCCGAAAGTTGTTGAAAAGAAAACAATTTCTCCAAAACCAAAGGTTTCAGAGTCAGAAAAACAATCATCTTCTACTACACCAGTAAAGATGAATGTTCCTTTGGATTACTATGTGAAACTTGAGAAAGAAATGCAAAAGTTTGAGAAGAAAGATGTTCCAAAGAAAGACCAACCATTTGGTCAACCTCAGAAAGATGAGTTTTTCTTATACAAAGAGGTTGAGGTTGGGTCTGAAGAAAGCTTGAAGATCAATGATAAGAATTTTCCACCATTGATCACCAAAAGAACTGTCCTTGATGTCTAGTTACCTGAGTCGATAGAGGCTTGGGTGACATCAAAATCTAACTAAGTGTTTGTGATTTGTGCAGGAGCTTCCAAGATCCGTTTCACGATGGATTATGGATAGTGGAGCTTCTCAGCACACGACGGGGAGGAAGACCCTGCTGTACAATGTTAGAGGGTTTAATGGAGGTTATGTAGGTTTTGCAGGAAATCAAGGAGGTAGAATTATCAATGAAGTAACTTTATCGAATGGAGTTGTTACAATTGAAAGAGTGAACTACATTGCCGAGCTAGAGAATAATTTACTGAGTATTTCTCAAATCTGTGATAGAAAGTATACAACGCACTTCACAAACAAAGAATGTTTGATCTTGAAACCAGGATTTGTTGTTCCCGAAGAGTGGGTTATCGTGAGAGCACCTAGAGTCAATGATCTGTACGTGTTGGACATGAGTGTTGCTACTACTACCACGTGTCAGGCTCATTGTTTTATGTCTAGAGCAACAGAGAAAGAATCAAAATTGTGGCACCGAAAGATGGGTCATATACATTTGCGAAAAATGAATCACCTGGTGCACAATGACTTAGTAACTGGTGTTCATCTGAAAAGTTTTCATCTGGAAGGGGAGTGCATTAGCTGCGTCAAAGGCAAGCAGAAGAAGAAATCACATCCTCAAAAGAAAGTCAATTCAGTCTCAAGATCTTTAGAGAGACTTCATATAGATCTTTTTGGTCCAGTGAATGTCAAAAGTATAACTGGTGATCTCTACTGTCTTGTAGTAACTGACGATTATTCCAGATTTTCGTGGGTATCATTTCTGAAGTCGAAAGATGAGACGTTTGAAAGTTTGATGGCATTGTTTAGAAAGATTGAAAACGTGTACCAAGCACGAATCAGAAGAATCAGAAGTGACAATGGTACCGAGTTTAAGAACAACAGAATGGAAGAATACTATGATGAGAGAGGTATATTGCATGAATTTAGTGCTCCTTACACTCCACAACAGAATGGAGTAGCTGAAAGAAAGAACAGGACGCTAATCGAAACGGCTAGGACGATGCTTGCTGATTCAAAGCTACCAATCAAGTTTTGGGAAGAAGCAGTGTCAGCCGCATGCTATACGCTCAACCGGGTTCTCACTGTCAAGAAATTCAACAAGACATGTTTCGAGCTGATCAACAACCGCAAGCCGAACCTAAAGTATTTAGAACCGTTTGGGTCTCCCTGCACTTTTCTAGAGCCTTTTGGTAAATTTGGTCCAAAGAGCATCGAAGGGATATTTGTGGGTTACTCAAGTCCACTAAGACGTGTCTTTGTTCCAAGCCTAAAGCGGATCATCGAAGCATCGAATGTTGAGTGTCAAGGTTACTCAATGCCACCGCAGAATCTAGGAGATTCATGGAGGTTTAATTACGATACTTTGTGGGATTCGTTTGACATGGAAGAAGAAACAAAGGAAGAAACGGAGTTCTTTGATCAGTTGGATATTCTGAGAGAGTATGAGTCATCAGGAGAAAGGTTTCCAACTGAGTATTCTAGAAGACGACAGCAAACTTCAAATGATGATGAAGCCGGTCCGAGCAATGCTGGTGAACATGATGATATTCAACAATCTTCAGAACAAGAAAATGCTCTTGATAATCAGACGACAGTCAATGAGAATTTAGAATCTGATAACATGCCAGTATTTGATCATGGTGATTCAGATTCTGAGGGGGAGCAGATCCAGATTTCAAGTCACACAAATCCAGTCGGTGAACACGATGTAAACCAGAATATCACTAATTTGGAAGGCGAGGTAGATGTTCCAGGCGAGGCGATGCCAAGAACTCTTTCATTCCATCTAGAAGAGTTGATTATTGGAGAATTGCAGTCAGGCGTCCGCACTAGATGACAAATTCATAAAGGGCTTACTTGTTTTTATACTACAGTTGCTCCGTTACAAACTGAATTTTCACTTAGTTGTTTTATCTCGCAGATTGAACCGAGGACTTACAAAGAGGCGCTTACTGAAGATTCTTGGGTCAATGCGATGCAGGAGGAACTGAGCCAGTTTGAGAAGTTAGGAGTGTGGAAGTTAGTAGATTTGCCTGATGGTCACAGGAAAATTAACACAAAATGGGTGTTTAAATGCAAGAGAGATGATCGAGGGGTTATTACTCGAAACAAAGCTCGACTCGTAGTCCAGGGCTTTAGTCAGTAGGAGGGTATAGATTTCACCGAAGTATAGGCTCCCGTGGCTCGACTAGAAGCGATTAGAATCTTTCTGGCATTTGCGTCGTGGAAAAATTACAAAGTATATCAGTTAGATGTTAAATCGGCTTTTGTCTACGGGAAGGTAAAATAGGAGGTATATGTCAGACACCCACCAGGTTTCACCGACCCAATCCACAAAGACAAGGTCTACTTACTGGATAAGGCACTGTATTGTTTACACCAGGCCCCGAGAGCTTGGTACGAGTCATTGTCTCAACACTTACTAGCCAACAGCTTCATCCGAGGAAAAGTGGATGCCACTCTCTTCACCAAAGAGGCCGACGGACATCTTCTGATAGTACAGATATACGTAGACGACATCATATTTGGGTCAACAAATGAAAATTTGTGCAAAGACTTTGAAAAAGTTATGAAGCAAAAGTTCGAAATGTCATCGATGGGGGAGATGAAATTCTTCTTGGGACTTCAAGTTGATCAACTACCTGAGGAAATTTTCATACACCAGACGAAGTATGTTCATGATATCTTAGAGAAATTTGGGATGTCAGGATCTACTCCAGCTTCAACCCATTTAGCAACGAACCATGGGATAAACCCATATCTCACCGGAGATAGGGTAGATGAAATGATGTATCGTTCCATGATCGGATAGCTGATGTACTTAACTGCTTCAAGACCGAATATCATGTATCCAACGTGCCTCGCAGCACAGTTTCAGTCAAGCCCCAGAGCTTCGCATATGGTGATTGTGAAATGGATATTACGCTACCTGAAAGGAACTCCATCATTGGGGTTGTGGTATCCAAAAACAGGCGATTTCATGCTCGAAGGGTATTCTGATTCCGACTACGGAGGCTGCAAAGTTAACGCAAAATCAACAACAGTGGGTTGTCAGTTTTTCGGACCACGATTGGTCACCTGGAAATGTAAGAATCAAACCTCTGTGGCTTTATCCACATGTGAAGCTGAGTATGTATCTGCTAGCAGTTGCTGCTCTCAGATCTTGTGGATCCAGCAACAGATGCGCGACTACGGTTTGCAATTTCTTAACACCCCTATCTTTGTTGATAATGAGGCAGCGATTAGTATAACAAAAAATCCTGTTCATCACGCTAAAACGAAACACATCGAAATTCGTCATCACTTCATCCGAGATTGCTTCGAGAAGAAGTTGATACGAATTGAGAAAATCCACACTGACGAACAGAAAGCTGATTTACATACCAAAGCATTTGGTAAAACTCGCTTTAAATATCTTTTAAAACTAAATGGTATGAAGCTTTTATCGGTGTCGGATGGGACTATTGGCGTTGATGAGGATAACATTGTAGATGATGATGTTGAGAAACAATCTGCAATGGTTTGTCGATTTTTTACTTGTTTTGGTATTTAGGGGGAGTATTATATTTTCAGAAAATACAAAAACAGTAAAAAATTTCAAAAATACAAAAACATGAGAAAATTTTCAAAATTCAAAAACAATAGAAAACTGAAAAGGAGCTTGTGTAAAAAGGGAAAATGATAGTACATCAGCTTGACAGTTACGGTACGCTGAAGAAATGTAAGGTTTTTAAAGTTTTTAAACAGTGTCACGCTAATGATGTGTCGATAGGTTTTTATACATTCAGTAAATCTTGTTTGGGATATATTATTTTGTGGGGAACAAATCTTGGATATATAGGTAACCCCTGAAATCTTGTTTGAAAGGTCCCTCTGTCACACCCCCAAAATCCACTCGCGGAGTATCACCGCTTGGAGGGGTGACTGACCAGGATCAAGCCACCTGTAGGATCGTGTTCTTGACCCGAATGAGTCGTTCAGAGGCGTTCTTCTATGTTTCAGGTGCGGAATAACAAGAAACGTAGATAGAAATAGCTTGTTCTTCACTTAAACTACTGATTTCATTGATTTAACAATGTTTACAGTCCAAACGTCACACCGGCAGCACCTCCGTATGGAAATCGCAAAAGTTCTTATGGTTTCGCTTATGAGACAGCTATATATAGTGCATATGGTTTCGCTTATGTGTACATGACACATAAGCGGAACCTCTACAGTGACAACCAAGCGGAACCTCTAGCATATGTCTCTACAAGCGAAACCTCTTCCTAAAACACATACATTCACCTATTTTCTCGTATATTGAGCCCTAATCTATACAATGCAATGTTTGACTTGATCCAAGACGAAATCAACAGATGTAGTTCATCAACAGACTCCCCCTCAGATGTTGATGGAGTCGTTCATCACCATGTTGTGACCTTATATCTTCAGTCTTGATCAGTCTCTGGGCTTTTCTCTCTATATCTTCATCTATTCTCTTGATCAGATCTCTTGATTCCTTAAGTTCATCAGTTCCAGGATCAAAATCTGGCTCACATTTTACTCAGGTATCTTCAGACTCTCCCTCTCGATTTTCTGGCATTCTTTTGTTCTTTAGGAACATCTTCAGAATCGTTGTCTGGCCTTTATAGATTCTCAGGATCGATTAGCTTGGCTCAAACACAAGTCTTCAGAAATCGAAACCTGGCATTCTATCTTCAGAACCAAGATCAACCTGACTATACCTGCACAATCTTAACCCAGAAATAAAATGTCAAAACTTAACACTTTGTATGCACCAACTCTAACTCCCTCTCATAAGCATCAACAAACACTCTCTTTCAGATCATTCACTTAAGATGAACCACTTGATAATATGAAAAACATATTTTGACACTTGACACTCTCCCCCTCACAACAATGTCATCATGTTTAGCACTCAGAATTTTGAAAATCAGCTTTCCTACATCAGTTGTCGAAAATCTTTTTGACTTTTTCAAAAGTTTATGCTAAAACACACACAAAATCTTTTTGGATTTTCTGAAAGAAAGTAACTGACACCATTTGTAAAAGCACGAGAATGTATAAATGAAATATTTACAAACATATTTTTGTAAGTTCGTGTAAGAGGATCATATCAGTTTATGATACATGTCACTAACACCGTTAAGCTTGATTACATTTTCAGTTCTAAACAATTCACCTAGATTGTCAGTATATTGGTCCACTGAAATTCTCACACAAAGTTCAATTGATCCGAGATACGATGTTAATGTCTTAGATACTGACTTATTCGTGTGTCTCACTACTTGAATATACTCCCGTATCCAGATCCCAATATTCAGTCTTACAGGTGAGTATACCATAGCTGATATCTGTACAGGGGTTAGATGCGAGGGCTGTGAGAGCTCAGGTCGATACTTCCGTATACGCAGAGAGATGACGGCTTCGACTTTTGGTGTGTCCCCTTTAGAGGATCTTTTTATTTCAACAGCAGCGACTATCAATTTTATTGTTTCATCAGCATGCTGAGGGCGAAGCTATGTTTCAAGCTTTTTACGGGGACTAGGTCAGTACTACCATACAGCAGAAGTCCCGGGATAATACCCCAGATATCACTGAGCATAAAGACCTAGTATCTCAGAATAAGGGACCTTTCAAACAAGATTTCAGGGGTTACCTATATATCCAAGTTTGTGTTAACCCACAGAACAAGCAAGTTTGAAATTTAGTTTATATCTCGTCACAATTTACTAAATGTGTAAAATCCTACTGGCACATCCTCAGTAAGATTGTTTATCACATTTTATCTTTACATTCTTTAGCATGTTGTGACAGCCTACTGATGTACTATCATTTCCTCTTTTCACAACAAAACTCATTTTTGAATTTTATCATGTTTTTGTCTTTTTCAAATTTTCAAATGTTTTTGGATTTTCTGAAATTTCCCTACTCCCCCTAAAATGCAAACACATTTCAACGAAAATTTGAAAACTACTAGACTCTTGACCCACTTGAAAACATAAAAAGTAAAATAAATTGTACAGAAACTTGACAACTGACATCGAATCACATCAAATCGCCATTCACTCGGCATAAACAATCTGAACTCCCCCTATCACAAACCATTTTCTCATTTAGATCTCAAAACACTTAAGTTTGTTTTAATCGAAATGATTTTTCCGGAAAAGGAGTTTGTTTTTACCACTTTTAAGTTTACCACTTGTGAAGCATGGGGATATGGTTCATCATCTTGTTTATCAATCTCACATGTATAGTAAATCAAGTACAATTTAATGTTCCTGATTTACCATTTGCAGTTAAGAAACCTCTGTATCACTTGTAAATATAATCTCTTTAAAGTATAACCAACAAATACCACTTGTAAGTAAACCAAATAATACCACTTGTAGGTTTTCCTGTAGGAATGAGACATCTACAGAAACCTCTTTACCACTTGTCAAATTAGTCAGAAAGATGCCGATTCCTGCTTCTCACTTACCAACCTGGAAGCTCCGGCGTAGTCCTTTCACCTGTAAAATTCAAACACTATTCAAAATCTTTCAAACAAACTTTTCAACCACTAAAATGATGCCGATTCCTGATCCACGATATAAACTTGGGATCTCCGGCAAAGTCCTTTAACTATCATGGAAAGCAGACTTCCATCCAAGTCTTTTCAGACTTGATGGCTTTCAGTTCTTGCGCAGTGGGGTTGTATGTTGCCTTTTTAGTTGCATAAAAATCTTTAACCCCCTTTGCTTTCCCACTCAACATTTTCCCAAAAATCTTTTTAACATTCCCGTTGAATGTTTTCTCGACATCACAATCTTTTTTCTCATTGTAAAACTGATTTGAAATCTCTGTTTTACCAACTTTCTTTTTAATCTCCTCAAACTTCAGTGATGGAAAATCATCATCATTCACCGAATGTTCTCCTCAACCTGTGGCTCTTCTGGCTTTGTGGAACCAGATTCATCGCCGACATTCATATCAACCTTTTTAGCAGCCCACACTTGATTGTCTTTTCCTTTCTTTTCATACCTATTTTTCTTCGAACATTCACAAACCTCATAAGTTGAATTTTCAAAAACTTTAAGTTTTTCAGTTGGTGATTCAATATCAACAACCTTTTCTTTTAATTTCTGAGAAACTCCCTGTTTTGTTTTTGCATTCTTTGAACAATTCTATGCAATGGTGACCAGCTTCATTGCATTTGTAACAGGTTCTAGTCTCTCTTTAATACACCACTTCAGCTCCATTCTTTCTCTTCTCAGCAAGAAACTCTTGATTCGACTGTCTCCAAAATGGTTTCTTCTGTTCCTCATCTGAGATTCCACCTGATACAAATTCTGTTTTTGTTTTAGAATTTTTATCATTTTTATGATTTTCTGGTGGAATAAAGCCAAGACCTTTCTTTTTGTAGCTACGATTTTGGTTAGGTTTCTTTTGAAAACCAGAACCAGAAGTGTAACCTTTTTTCTTGTTTAACCATTGTTGAACTCTTGAAGTATATTTTTTAGATTTTTCAAAACTTTTCAAAACTTTTAATTCAGGAATATTAATCTCTATTAGTTTGAAAGTTTTGTTAATCAATTCCGTTTTAAAACTCATTATTGGGAACTCTTTGTTGTAATATAATTTGTCAGAACCATTCAAAGTATAAACTACTTCAAATGTTTCATCATTCAAATTTGCTTTTGATAACAAAAATTCTTTACTGTAAAACTATTTGACCGACGAATTTTCCCTGTTGACTGACGAATTTGACTTTCCAGACTCAGACTTTGACTCGGACTCCTCATCAGTATCCAACACCTGATCGACCACCTTTTTGATCAACTCAGACTCATGATCAGTATCGGACGAGGTAAATGTGACATCAAGGTTATCTGGTAAAACATCAGTTGTGTCGGTTTTAAGCTTTATATTGACTGCTTTTTCAAGTTGCTCCTCGTTTGGTTTTCTAGGAGAGTACCCTTCCCAAATTGGAGGCGGACACTTGTTATAGCTAACAGTCGGTTTCTTACCACAATCTTTCTTTTCCATACCTGCAACAGTTGGGTAAATACGATCAATGAGATAATCAGAACTAGAATAGCTTAGCAGTAAACGTCTAATCCTCTCATTTTCGATCTTCTCGGTTTCCAACTCTTGCTTCCACTTAGCACTTTCTTCGATGTAGAAATTTATTGCTTTTTTGCTTTGACTTCATGACTGCATTCATCATCGTCAGTGCTTGTTCTCTTTCTGAGTTTGTCTTTTGGGGACCAGTTACTGTTTTGTTCAAGACATCATACGATTCTTTCACATAGTTGAGGTTAAACGTAACTGCTCCTTCTTCTTCTCATACTCAGCAATGATGTCGTCTCTTGCTGCACATTCCTTGCAAGCTTCCAAACACTTTTCGCAAGGCTTTACAACTTCAACAATCTGTTCAACTTCGATTGTTTTTACAACTTCAACCACTTTTTCTTCTTCTTTGACCTTCTCAACTTCAGACATCTTTTCTTCACTCACCAGCTCATTCTTATCATTCTCCTCAACAACACTTTCAGTCTTCATTTCCATGTGTTCTTTATCAGCTCTTTTTGCCTTCAACTTTTCCAAGCGATCTGCAAAATAGAAATGAAAACTTTCAGGAGAAAGATGAGAATATGTTTCTCCTCTTCATCATCACTGCTACTATCAACTGGTGACCGATCAAACTTTACAGATTTTTCTGAATCAACATCTGATAAACAAGAATCTGAAGGTGTTTGATCAAATACAACTTCTTTTTCTGAATTAACAACTTTTTGTTCACTCTCATCTGAACTCTGTAAACTCTCATCAGCACTTTCTGAGCTTTCATCAGAAGTAACAGACTTTTCATCCTCACTCTTCACAGTCTCACCAATAGACTTCATCCAAGTAGCAAACATATCTGGTTCTCTGACAATCTTTGCAATGAAGGCTTTGAAGTCTCCTTTTTCATCAACAAACATATCCCAGCTGAAACCTTCAGGTAGTTGTTCATCATCTTGATCAACTATACAGGCTTTGCTATCAGGAGATATGCAGTTGCTCCAGTTGAAGTTCACCAAACATGCTCTCTTTGAATCCTCAATCTTTCTACCATGAGCCATCTGTGAATCTTGAGATTGACCAACCTGCTGATAAATGGCTTTCCGGTAGTAGTCGTCTTTTCCGAACGGATTCTAAGCACCACTAGCTTCTCTACCCTTGCACTCCCGTTTGAAATGGCCTTTCTCCCTGCAACGGAAACAAGTAACTTTAGATTTATCAAAACCTAAAGTAGATACATAAGCATCAAGAAAGTCATTTCTCCCGGTGATTGTTTTGAACTTCTCAGCACGTCGAATAACACTTGCAAGACACCATTTGATATCCATGAGTTCCATTTCTTCGGCGTCTATCTGATCGTAATCCTCCTTTGTAAGCATAGGATTCCCGATTCATCCAGCTACAAGACCCTCATAAGATAACAATACAGACCCAACAAGAGCCATGTGGTCTTTAGCAGTGTCTTCTGAGAAGCTTTGACCTTCTGGAAGATTTAGAGCAATGTTGCATTGAATCACGTAGCCATTTCCAGTTTTCGTACTCTGAGACTGAAAGCTTGTGTTTGATTCCTTAGGAGTGACACTCGGAAATGATGAGAATCCGCTGCTGCTTTTTGTTGAGCTCTAATCAGCTTTTTCCGTTGAATCACCAGCACTGAAAGCAGTTTGGATTTTCGGACTTCTCTCAGCTTTAGGAACTGGAATGATTCCTTTATAGTACATCTTTACATCCTGTTGACCACTAGGACTGTTCATCCTAGCAATCTTTTGTTGTTCCAGATCCTGACTCTCAATCTTTTCATTAAACTGACAAATAGTCAACCCATCATAAACACCCGTGTTTTTCAGAATCATCAAGTATGTTCCCCATTCTTTCTGTGGTAGTGCATCGGCCAACTTATCCACCCACTCTTCACGATCTTTTTCAACACCGAACATCGACAATGATCGCACTAAGTGACAGTATCTCTCAATCAGCTTCTTTGTATCCTCTCCTGGTAAGCTGATGAACAGATCAAACTCTTTCTTAAGCAGCGCATTCTTGCTCTTTATCATGTTCTCGCTTCCCTCAAATTTAACTTTAAGAGCATCCCATATTGACTTTGCAGTTTTGTCGTGCTGTAGCAGAATGAATATATCTTCTTTGATCGCTTGCTGCAATAAACTGATCATCATCTTCTCGGCTTTGTACATCACCTGTTCCTGATCCGTGAATTCGGATAACTATTTGATAACCTGCAATTCTGTTCGGGGCAACACATACTTCTTCAATATACATTCCCATGATCTAAGATGATTCGCCTGAACCCAGTTCTCGAATCTATCTTTCCACCCGTAATATTCTTCGATGCTCATCAATTTCGGGGGTTTTTGGGTGGTTCTCGTCTCGTTCTCTAAGTTCATGGCCTGAGCAATCGCAGCTGGAGTAGACGGAGTAGCGAACGCGTTGTAAAACTCTGAGTCCATGATGACTCGGCACGTTTTCCAAGAAAAAAATGACAAATAAGCGAAACTGGTTGTCTTAATAAGCGAAACAATGATTGATCACTGAAGCGAGACCTCTGAGTTCAAATAAGCGGAACTACTAATGTATCAATAAGCGAAACTACTGATTTAACAATGAAGCGAAACCTAATAAGCGAAATTCCAACATTATCCATTGAAGCGGAACCTTTAAGCGAAACCTTTGATGTTTTTGAAGCGGAACTTCACTTATGGTGACACACAAGCGGAATTACCACGTAATTTGGAGCGGAACCTCTGAAAAATGACCGAATAAGCGGAACTATGATGCAATTTGAAGCGGAACTCTCAAGCGAAACACCAAATTGTCAGTTGAAGCGGAACCTTGAAGCGGAACTAATCAAATGTCCAAATAAGCGAAACCTATTCGAAGATCAATTTGGTTCACTTTTAGTTCATATTTTGGCATGAAACTTTCCAGGGTTTGTCTTTGATCTATTGTGCACAATCTGAGAAATTTT
The DNA here is from genome assembly GCF_002127325.2 of Helianthus annuus. Lineage (NCBI taxonomy): Eukaryota > Viridiplantae > Streptophyta > Magnoliopsida > Asterales > Asteraceae > Helianthus > Helianthus annuus. The sequence continues at coordinate 47,310,718 of NC_035446.2, read as the reverse complement.
GATCCAATTCTGACCGTTAAAACTTTCTGAAATGATAAAAGAAGGTGTAGAAGCAAGAAAACAAGATGAAATCCAGCTAATTTCTGTAGAAAACCTCCTCCCAAGCTCTGATACCACTTGTAGGATCGTGTTTTTGACCCGAAAGAGTCGTTCAGAGGCGTTCTTCTATGTTTCAGGTGCAGAATAACAAGAAACGTAGATAGAAATAGCTTGTTCTTCACTTAAACTACTGATTTCATTGATTTAACAATGTTTACAGTCCAAACGTCACACCGGCAGCACCTCGGTATGGAAATCGCAAAAGTTCTTATGGTTTCGCTCATGAGACAGCTATATATAGTGCATATGGTTTCGCTTATGTGTACATGACACATAAGCGGAACCTCTACAGTGACAACCAAGCGGAACCTCTAGCATATGTCTCTACAAGCGAAACCTCTTCCTAAAACACATACATTCACCTATTTTCTCGTATATTGAGCCCTAATCTATACAATGCAATGTTTGACTTGATCCAAGACGAAATCAACAGATGTAGTGCATCAACACCACCAATCATATTGAACATAGTGTATAAATAAATGTAAAACCCAAACACAATATAATTGGTGTCCAAACAAAACATAGTTTAAGTAATCAGCGGAGGCCTAATGTTTAAAACCAAAACAAAAGTTAAAATGTATCAAATGTTGACATGGTATATGACAATCCATGTCCCACAATGACCACGTCTCCCCGTGCAAGCTCCATGAGTACCTAACGACCTGCAAGGCATGTAACAACGAGTCAACAACAACGTTGAGCGAGTTCACAGTTGGTTGTTTAGTTTTACCAGTTTGTTTTGAAATCCTGAGTTGTTTCGTAAACCACAAGTTGACCAGTTCTTTTGTTTCCCAAACCATAACCATAAGTGGGGGCTTCCCATGTGAACCACTAGACTGTTACCATATCGACCACTGACGAACAATAGTTGTGCCCTACGTCAATGTCTATCATCATTGACAGTTTGCCATGATCCATTAGTACACGCCCGTTCGAACGACACGGTGTGAGGTTTGTCAAACCTAATAGCGCTATTAAGTAATGACCCGCTCGCCATCGGCCTCGGCGATTAAGTCGATATAAAGTGAGGGACTTCATGATAGAGTTTTGTCTAGTAAGTTGTAAGGTTGTTGTCCTACCCAAGGAGGACGAACGTACGTAGTTCTTGTCACACCCCCAAAATCCTACCTGCGGAGTACTACCGCTTGGAGGCGTGACTGACCAGGATCCAGCCACCAATCATACTGAACAAGCACATAAGTAGTTATAAAAGTTTAACCATCACGATTGGTGTTCCAAAACAAATAAGTTTAAGTTGCAAGCGGAAGCATAAGTTTAAAGTTATAACATAAGTTCCAAAAGTTTCAAGTTTAACATAGTCTTGTAGCAATCCCTGTCCCACAACGATCTTCCTCCATGCAAGCTCCCACTGAGTACCTATGGTCCTGCAAAGCATGTAGTAACGAGTCAACAACTAGTTGAGTGAGTTCACGGGTGGGCGTTCGTTTTAGTTGTTTCGAAAACAGTTTACTTTATCTGGCATCCTGCCGTGGGGGTTACCCCATAGTTTAAAAAAAACGTGACATGTTCGTTCCCAGTTACTCCGGCACTCCGGCCGTGGGGGCTACCCCATGTAGTTTTCAGGCATTTCGGCCGTGGGGGCTACCCCATGTACATCATCTGGCTCTCCAGCCGTGGGGGCTACCCCATGTGTATACTAGACTCGTTACCGTATCGATTGCTGACTGTAGTCATGTTTATGTGCCCTGAAAACATCAATGTCTATCATCATTGACGTGCCCCAGATCCATTAGTTCACGCCCGTCCTCTGCGGCACGGTGTGAGGCTTGTCAGACCTAAATAGCGCTATCTAACTAATGACCCGCTCGCCATTGGCCCGGCGATTAGTCGATACAAAAAGGAGGGACTTCGCGATAGAGTTTTAGTCTAGTACGTTTATCCGTCCATCCGGACGAGGAATCACATTCCTGAACCACTGACGTCCTACCCAATGGTAGACGAGGAACCCACGTTCCTGAATCCCGTTCCCAACCCAGGGAATCCCATGCTTTGTAAAGGGTGTGAACTCACCTTGGTTTGCTCGGCAGTCAAACACAGAAAGTCAATCAAGTCGCAAGCAGTCAATAACGTCCTAACACGGATATCACGTATAATCAGATTCGAACCAAGTAGTGCACAAATGTTCAACACGTTTGGCAAGCACGTTTAGCAGTAACAGTATTCTAAATCAACAGTAGCACATACGGTTCACAGGTTCAGCCCAACTACTTAGGCCCAAACACGTAAAAGCAGTTAACACAGAAGCCCATCAGTCTGGCCCATTAACTAAGGCCCAAAGTGTGGTCTCGAGTCGCAACCGGACTCGCAAGCATGGTCTCGAGTCATGCTGTGTGTTGATCTCGGGTGGTTGCGAGTCGCAACCGGTGTCGCAACCGTAGTCTCGGTTCATCATGCTAAGGTCTCGAGTCGCAACCGGACTCGTAACCTGTGGTTTCGGCTTGTCCTGTTATGGTTGCGAGTCGCAACCGCGTGGTCTCGAGTCATCACGCTGTGGTTGCGAGTCGCAACCGGGTGATTGCGAGTCGGTAAGCTGTCGTTTTCAAGTTCACGTGTTGATGCAGGTGTATCGGTCCCATTAGTACAATATAATCAGGCCCAAATCAGGAAACTACCAATAGCATTCCACTAACAGTTTTCCTAATCAGGTTACTAGTCAAAGATGGATCAAAATCACAAGGGTTTTCGCATTCTTAACTATCATTCAAAGTGTTCTTCACATATTCAAACATATATTCAACAAGTTCATAACATATTAACCACTTATTCACCCAAAATCATGAACAACTATCAAGATACAATTTTACTAGCATGCATCCTACTTGACAAACATATTCATTAGCCGATTTTCATAGTATAAACACCCAAACTTTTCGGATCTAATCCAAGTGCAACCAATATCATCATTCACCCTTTTTAACATACAATGAACCCATTTTCAACATCAAGTATTTATGCAAATTTCAACACATAACAAGAACATTCATGAACCGATTTCTATGTATAACTCAACAACTTAACATATTGTCACATAATCTCATACAAACATAACATGAACACACTAACATTCAACAAAACATCAAGAATACTAACCGGTTATGGGTTTCGAGGGTGTGTGAAAAGCTTCCAACCGGGTGTGTGTGTGAGCCGATCCAAGTCCAAAGATCCAAGAATGATGGAGTGTGTTTGTGTTCTAGAGTTTAGGTGAGAGAGAGAAGTAGGAGAGTGTGTGTTGTAATGTTCAACAAAGTGGTAACAAGTAACTAGGGGTGGTGTATTTATAGCCAAGTTCCAAGTGTGTGCACCCTTAGTGGGTTTCGAGTGGGGTTCACGGCCCAAAGGCCCAACCGGCCAAAGGTTCTCGGCCCAAGTCCACTCGAGACCTCATGGTCTCGAGTCGGGTTCTTTGTTGTTTCGTGTCGGGTTCTCGGGTCACATATAACACGTACACAAATATATACAAATGCACACATAACCAAGCACCTATCACATAAAAAGGTTCACGTTATCATTTTAACTAGTCACATAACGTACAAGTAAGTTACAACGAAAGGTTCTAAATTTCGAGTTGTCACATCATCCCCAAGTTGAAAGAAATTTCGTCCCGAAATTTGACGGCACTCACTGAGGAACCTAGTCAAGTTGTATGGTTTTCCCGGTTATCCTGGGGTGTCACATCCACCCCCCGTTGATCTGGAATTTCGTCCTGAAATTCCGTAGCTTCAGCCTCAGTAGCGTTTGTACTGTTCTCAAACAGTTGGGGATACTTTTGTTTCATCCGATCTTCGCGCTCCCAGGTAAACTCTGGGCCGCGACGTGAGTTCCAACGAACTCGAACAAGAGGTATTCTAGTGCTCTTGAGGACCTTAACATCCCGGTCCGTGATCTCGACAGGTTCTTCGACGAATTTCAACTGTTCGTCGATCGTAAGTTCCTTCAGAGGAACTACGTGCGTCTCATCTGACAGACACTTCTTCAGATTCGACACATGGAAAACGTTGTGAACTGCACCGAGTTCCGCTGGTAAATTCAGTCTGTAGGCCACGTTGCCTATTTTCTCAAGAATCTCAAAAGGTCCAACGTACCGTGGGTTGAGTTTGCCGCGTTTACCAAAACGAACCACACCCTTCCAGGGTGAAACTTTGAGTAATACCCGCTCCCCAACCTGGAGCTCAAGTGGTTTCCTGCCCTTATCGGCGTATGCCTTCTGACGGTCACGAGCGGCCGCCATGCGTTGTCGTATTTGAGCAATCCGCTCAGTAGTGTCTACCACATGTTCTGGACCAGTGATCTGACTATCCCCCACCTCTGCCCAACAGAGGGGTGACCGGCATTTACGTCCGTACAATGCCTCAAACGGAGCAGCTTTAATGCTGGTGTGGTAGCTGTTATTATACGAAAATTCCACGAGTGGCAGATGCCTTTCCCAGCTGTTGCCAAAGTCGATTACACAAGCGCGAAGCATGTCTTCTAAAGTCTGAATAGTGCGCTCGGACTGCCCGTCCGTCTGTGGGTGATACGCTGTGCTCATATCTAAACGTGAGCCAAAAGACTTGTGCATCGCCTGCCACAGTTCCGAAGTAAAACGTGCATCTCGATCAGAGATGATAGAAGTGGGCACCCCGTGCCTCGAAACAACTTCCTTGAGGTATATTTCCGCCAGAGTGGAGAACTTATCCGTTTCCTTGATTGCCAAGAAATGTGCGGATTTCGTGAGTCGATCTACGATCACCCATATAGTATCGTTTCCGCGCTGTGATCTAGGTAGGCCAGTAACAAAATCCATGGAAATTTGCTCCCATTTCCATTGTGGTATCTCTGGTTGCTGAAGTAGGCCTGAAGGTTTCTGATATTCTGTCTTGACTCGCGCACAAGTCAAACACTTGCTGACGTAAGTTGCTATGTGGGCCTTCATGCTAGGCCACCAATACGTGGTTTTAATATCGTGGTACATCTTGTCCGAACCAGGGTGTACCGAGTAGCGAGATTTGTGCGCTTCATCCATCACAAGTTCTCGTAAATCGCCATAGTGCGGGACCCAAATGCGTCCTTTTACATAATAAGCACCGTCTTCCTTCTGTTCTAAGCGTTGCCTTGACCCGCGTAGAGCTTCAGCTCTAATGTTTTCTGGTTTCAGTGCTTCTATCTGAGCAGCTCGTATTTGCGAAGGTAGACTAGAATGGATCGTGAGTTGTAAAGCTCTTACATGCTTAGGCGTAGTGTCCTTTCGACTGAGGGCGTCCGCCACTACGTTGGCCTTGCCCGGGTGATACCTGATAGAGCACTCGTAGTCATTCAGCAGCTCGACCCATCGTCGCTGCCGCATATTCAGTTCCTTCTGCTTGAATATGTGCTCTAAACTCCTGTGGTCAGTGTAGATGGCGCACTTGGTTCCGTATAGGTAATGCCGCCATAACTTAAGTGCGAAAACAACAGCTCCCAGCTCTAAATCATGTGTCGTGTAGTTCTTCTCGTGAACTTTGAGTTGTCGTGAGGCGTAGGCTATGACTTTATCTCGTTGCATCAATACACAACCAAGACCTTGAATTGATGCATCACAGTAAACCACAAAATCTTCCGTGCCCTCTGGCAGTGAAAGGATAGGTGCACTACAAAGTCTATCCTTTAGATGTTGAAAAGCTAACTCTTGTGCATTTCCCCAATGATAAACAACGCCTTTCTGTGTTAACAAGGTCAGAGGCTGCGCAATCTTAGAAAAATCCTTAATGAATCTCCTGTAGTAACCTGCCAATCCCAAAAATTGGCGAATTTCCTTTGGTGTGCGGGGCGCAGGCCAGTTCTTAATAGATTCCACTTTGGATGGATCAACGTGAATCCCATCCTTGTTCACCACATGCCCTAGGAAATGGACTTCACGAAGCCAGAAGTCGCACTTCGAGAACTTTGCGTAAAGCTGTTCCTTCCGGAGGAGTTCCAAAATAAGTCGTAGATGCTGTTCATGCTCTTCCTTGCTCTTAGAATAGATCAGGATGTCGTCGATGAAGACTATAACAAACTTATCCAGGTACGGCTTGCAAACTCGGTTCATCAAATCCATAAAAACTGCCGGTGCGTTCGTCAGCCCAAACGGCATGACCAGAAACTCATAGTGCCCATATCGAGTCCTAAAGGCCGTCTTAGAGACATCCTCTTCCCTAACTCTCAGCTGGTGATATCCCGATCTCAGATCGATCTTTGAATAGTAGCTCGACCCCTGCAACTGGTCGAACAAGTCGTCAATACGCGGTAGAGGATAACGATTCTTCACAGTCACTTTGTTGAGTTCACGATAGTCGATACACATTCTGAAGGTACCATCCTTCTTCTTTACAAAAAGTACTGGAGCTCCCCAAGGCGATGAGCTAGGACGAATAAAACCTTTATCCAAGAGTTCTTGTAGTTGCGTGGAGAGTTCTTCCAACTCTGATGGCGCTAAACGATAAGGTGCACGGGCTACAGGCGCGGCTCCAGGAGCTAGATCAATCTGAAACTCGACTTGGCGATGGGGCGGAAGACCAGGTAATTCCTCAGGGAATACCTCAGGATAGTCGCGTACAACCGGAAAATCCTCTAGCTTCTTCTCCTTCTCTGTGGTATCAGTAACTAAAGCCAAAATCGCAGTGTGGCCCTTTCGTAAGCATTTCTGGGCCTTAAGAAGAGAGATGATGTTCTCAACAGCACTTCTCTTGTCGCCACGAATCATGAGAGGTTCACTACCTAAACCAGGAATACGAACGATTTTCTCGTTGCAAAGAATCTCTGCTCGGTGTTGGGACAACCAATCCATCCCAATGACAACGTCGAAACTACCCAAGACAATAGGAATAAGGTCGATGGCGAAGGTCTGGTTAGCGAGGATAAGCTGGCAACCCTTGACTACGTGCGAGGCTTCCAAACTCTTACCATTAGCTAGCTCTACGGTGTGCTTGTCGCTCAGGGGTGTAGGAATACGCTTAAGCATCTTACTAACTTCTAGTGACACATAGCTAGTATCGGCACCCGAATCAAATAAGACTGTAACATAAAAGTTGTCGAGAAGGAACTTACCCGTCACCACGTTGGGATCATTCCTTGCTTCACCTTGACCAATCACGAACACACGCCCCCTAGCACCATTGTTGTTGTTGTTCCCATTGTTACCATTCCCCTGATTGTTGTTGTTCTGGTTCAGTTGGGGACAATCCTTCTTGAAATGACCTTCAGCTCCACACTGAAAGCACCCTTTGTTGTTACCCTGCTGCTGTCGCTGGTCTTGCTGAGGTTGCTGACGATTCTGGTTGGCAGGATATGCGCTCCTGCAATCCTTTGCAACATGACCAGGCTTGTTGCATCGATGACAGTTGCCCCTGGTGCATGGCCCACTGTGGTGTAGGCTACAACGTTTGCACTTGGGGTGATTCCCCTTGTATCCACCGTGACTTTGACCACTAGATGACTGCTGACCGGGGCTCTTGTGATCATCCGTCTTTCTCTGCTGAGACTGAGTTTGCACTGAAGTTGAACCCCTGCTTGAAGTTCCATCCCATTTCCGTTTATCCCCACTAGAAGCACCAGAAGTAGTTGCAGCACCTATACGCTTCGGTAACTTGTTCTGCTCCACCGCTTGGTCAGTGAGACGGTGAGCCAACTGTACAACCTGCTGGATAGTAGTCAACCTTGCTGAAGTCACATGACTTTGGATCTCTGGCACCAAGCCCATGAGATAGAGTTCAATTCGCTTGTAGGGAGGATCCACCATAGTAGGACACAACAAGGCAAGCTCATGCGATCTCTTAGTGTATGCCTCAATCTCCGACCCCGACATCTTAAGATTGTAGAACTCATCTTCCAGTTTGTGAATGTCGTCACGACTGCAGTATTCCTCCCTGATCATTTCCTTGAAGTTTTCCCATGGGGTGGCGTTGGCAGCAACCAACCCTAACATCTGCACTTGAGCATTCCACCACGTGAGGGCCAAACCCTCGAGAGTACCAGTAGCATATTTCACCCTGCGCGCTTCAGGGCATTCGCACATTTCGAACACAGACTCCAGTTTCTCAAACCAGTGTAGGAGACCTACTGCCCCTTCAGTGCCGCTAAAAGTCGTGGGTCGACAGTCCATAAAAGTCTTAAAAGTGCACACCGGTGCCTGAGCATACTGACCTCCTGCGTGTGCAGCTGCAAGCGCTGCGGCAACTCGCTCGTTGATCAAAGCCGTCAACTGGGCTTGTGTCATGTTAACGCGTCCAGACATGGTTCTTCATAATAAGAGTAATACGTGTGAGAGATTCGCGAAAGTACGATAGTAGAACAGAGTAAGCACGCACATGTTCAAACAACAGTAGTTATACTAATCAAGCATACCATGAGCAATGTACTACGCAACTAACAAGTAGGCAATATACATACATCATATTACCTAGAACGTCGAGCCTTGCATGAGGAGCGAAGTGTCGTTGTGGACCGTTGAGCACTGTTCCGGTTATAGTCTGGTTTTAACAAAAACGTTTCTCCTTTATTAAAACCAAGTTCACTATAACCAATGGCTCTGATACCAATCTGTCACACCCCCAAAATCCTACCTGCGGAGTACTACCGCTTGGAGGCGTGACTGACCAGGATCCAGCCACCAATCATACTGAACAAGCACATAAGTAGTTATAAAAGTTTAACCATCACGATTGGTGTTCCAAAACAAATAAGTTTAAGTTGCAAGCGGAAGCATAAGTTTAAAGTTATAACATAAGTTCCAAAAGTTTCAAGTTTAACATAGTCTTGTAGCAATCCCTGTCCCACAACGATCTTCCTCCATGCAAGCTCCCACTGAGTACCTATGGTCCTGCAAAGCATGTAGTAACGAGTCAACAACTAGTTGAGTGAGTTCACGGGTGGGCGTTCGTTTTAGTTGTTTCGAAAACAGTTTACTTTATCTGGCATCCTGCCGTGGGGGTTACCCCATAGTTTAAAAAAAACGTGACATGTTCGTTCCCAGTTACTCCGGCACTCCGGCCGTGGGGGCTACCCCATGTAGTTTTCAGGCATTTCGGCCGTGGGGGCTACCCCATGTACATCATCTGGCTCTCCAGCCGTGGGGGCTACCCCATGTGTATACTAGACTCGTTACCGTATCGATTGCTGACTGTAGTCATGTTTATGTGCCCTGAAAACATCAATGTCTATCATCATTGACGTGCCCCAGATCCATTAGTTCACGCCCGTCCTCTGCGGCACGGTGTGAGGCTTGTCAGACCTAAATAGCGCTATCTAACTAATGACCCGCTCGCCATTGGCCCGGCGATTAGTCGATACAAAAAGGAGGGACTTCGCGATAGAGTTTTAGTCTAGTACGTTTATCCGTCCATCCGGACGAGGAATCACATTCCTGAACCACTGACGTCCTACCCAATGGTAGACGAGGAACCCACGTTCCTGAATCCCGTTCCCAACCCAGGGAATCCCATGCTTTGTAAAGGGTGTGAACTCACCTTGGTTTGCTCGGCAGTCAAACACAGAAAGTCAATCAAGTCGCAAGCAGTCAATAACGTCCTAACACGGATATCACGTATAATCAGATTCGAACCAAGTAGTGCACAAATGTTCAACACGTTTGGCAAGCACGTTTAGCAGTAACAGTATTCTAAATCAACAGTAGCACATACGGTTCACAGGTTCAGCCCAACTACTTAGGCCCAAACACGTAAAAGCAGTTAACACAGAAGCCCATCAGTCTGGCCCATTAACTAAGGCCCAAAGTGTGGTCTCGAGTCGCAACCGGACTCGCAAGCATGGTCTCGAGTCATGCTGTGTGTTGATCTCGGGTGGTTGCGAGTCGCAACCGGTGTCGCAACCGTAGTCTCGGTTCATCATGCTAAGGTCTCGAGTCGCAACCGGACTCGTAACCTGTGGTTTCGGCTTGTCCTGTTATGGTTGCGAGTCGCAACCGCGTGGTCTCGAGTCATCACGCTGTGGTTGCGAGTCGCAACCGGGTGATTGCGAGTCGGTAAGCTGTCGTTTTCAAGTTCACGTGTTGATGCAGGTGTATCAGTCCCATTAGTACAATATAATCAGGCCCAAATCAGGAAACTACCAATAGCATTCCACTAACAGTTTTCCTAATCAGGTTACTAGTCAAAGATGGATCAAAATCACAAGGGTTTTCGCATTCTTAACTATCATTCAAAGTGTTCTTCACATATTCAAACATATATTCAACAAGTTCATAACATATTAACCACTTATTCACCCAAAATCATGAACAACTATCAAGATACAATTTTACTAGCATGCATCCTACTTGACAAACATATTCATTAGCCGATTTTCATAGTATAAACACCCAAACTTTTCGGATCTAATCCAAGTGCAACCAATATCATCATTCACCCTTTTTAACATACAATGAACCCATTTTCAACATCAAGTATTTATGCAAATTTCAACACATAACAAGAACATTCATGAACCGATTTCTATGTATAACTCAACAACTTAACATATTGTCACATAATCTCATACAAACATAACATGAACACACTAACATTCAACAAAACATCAAGAATACTAACCGGTTATGGGTTTCGAGGGTGTGTGAAAAGCTTCCAACCGGGTGTGTGTGTGAGCCGATCCAAGTCCAAAGATCCAAGAATGATGGAGTGTGTTTGTGTTCTAGAGTTTAGGTGAGAGAGAGAAGTAGGAGAGTGTGTGTTGTAATGTTCAACAAAGTGGTAACAAGTAACTAGGGGTGGTGTATTTATAGCCAAGTTCCAAGTGTGTGCACCCTTAGTGGGTTTCGAGTGGGGTTCACGGCCCAAAGGCCCAACCGGCCAAAGGTTCTCGGCCCAAGTCCACTCGAGACCTCATGGTCTCGAGTCGGGTTCTTTGTTGTTTCGTGTCGGGTTCTCGGGTCACATATAACACGTACACAAATATATACAAATGCACACATAACCAAGCACCTATCACATAAAAAGGTTCACGTTATCATTTTAACTAGTCACATAACGTACAAGTAAGTTACAACGAAAGGTTCTAAATTTCGAGTTGTCACAGTTCTACCCAAGGAGAATACGCAGGATTTATAGAGGCATCCTACCCAAGGAGGATGGCCGTACATATCTTACCAAGGAGGATATGTAGGTTTCCATTTTAGTTCTTTAACCCATTCCCAACCCTTGGGAATCCCATGCCTTGTAGAAAGTGTGAACTCACCTTGGTTTGCTCGGTATGCTAAACTATGCTCACAAGTAATCAGTCAAGTCCTATAGTTATGCACGTATACACGATCAGTATATGTTTGTAAGGTTTCACATACAATCTATGTCACAAAGTGTGCCTAAGCAATTATCATGTATCACATAAGCAGTAAATCAAAGTCATGCAATTCATGCTTCATATAAATGTCCTTCACAGTTTGTACTAATCATGGTTATTCATTAACATACTTGACAGGGTTAATAGGCTTAACAAAGTTTATAACTTAACAGGATAAACATACATACAGGAATAATAAACTAATAGTGTTAGTTAACTAACAGAGTTAACAAACTAGTAAAGTTATATAGTTAATAGAGTTACATGCATATCTTAACAGAGTTAATAACTAACTGAAATAAATAAGCTAACTGAGTTTACTGAACTAACAGAGTTAATAACTTAACATATTTAAATGTGTCACAGCATTCAATGAAATCATGTATGTGGCCAAAACACCTGGGGCGAAAACACTAATGGCGAAAACACCATGCTTGGCGAAATCCCTGTCTGGCGAAAACCCTTTGGTTTTCGTCGAGCATAAGGTGTGACGAAAACACAAAGTGTTTTCGTCTGACCCTTGTGTTTTCGTGGTCCCTGTGTTTTCGTCTAGGCGAAGTAACAGTTAAGCAAAATCATCTGGTAATTCTAATCATAATTCTATCGGTTACCTGATCAATCATCAACACCATTATACTCAGCATAATCATCCATGGCAGTTTCAATAGTATAGTTTTCAGTAGTTAACTATCATTAACCTAACCCTACTGTTTACACGATTTCATTAACCAGTAACTATTGAATCATCACACAATTGATCAAACCAAAGACCACAGTTTCGCGCATAACATCGCTGTGAAATCAAGATCATCACTCAATCCATAGACAACATCACATATCAGTCGATCATCTTACATGCACTTCATCTACACACATAACAGTTTGCAGATAAAATATAACAATCATCCATTATACGTAACAACAATCTAATTACCGCGATGATATACTAACCAGTTTTGACAAGAGACCAGCAACGGTTCCCAAAGAGCTAGAGATTGCCGTCGGGTTCAAAGGCTAGAGAGAGGGAGAATGTGAGAGGTGGTTAGGGTTTTGACGAATACTGATCTCGCGTATAGGTTATAAACAAAACTATATCTTATCGTTACTGGGCCAAGCCCACTCTTGTTTTCGTTGGCCTCATAGTGGACGAAAACACCTTGTGTTTTCGCTAAGGTGTGGGTGACAAAAACATTAAGTGTTTTCGTGGGGTGTGTTTTCATGGGTGGGTGGGTGTTTTTGGCTGGGGGTGATTTTGTGAGGGCAGGGGTGTTCGGCCAAGGTCACATATTTAGTTATAAAACATAAATTAACATAAAACACATTATTAACATATACTCAAATATAATGCACACCAATTATATAAAAACACACTTTTGCAAATAAGTGATAGGTTAAGTCGAGTAGAGACCTTGAAAACTCGGGTTGTCACATTATCTCCAACTTGAAAGAAATTTCATCCCGAAATTTAGCACGTGGTTACTGAGGAAGCTAGTTGTGTTGTGTTGTTTCGTGGTTTTCCTGGGGTGTCACATCATCCCCCCGTTGGTTTGGAATTTCGTCCCGAAATTCTGCAGTAACTTCAGCCTCAGTAGTGGTTGCACTGTTTCCGAGCAACTGGGGATACTTGAGTTTCATTTGATCTTCTCGTTCCCAGGTAAACTCTGGGCCACGACGGGAGTTCCAGCAAACTCGAACAAGAGGTATTCTGGTGCGCTTGAGAACCTTAACGTCTCGGTCTGTGATATCAACTGGTTCCTCGACGAATCGTAACTGATCGTCGATAGTGAGCTCCTTCAAAGGAACTACGAGGGTCTAATCTGACAAACACTTCTTCAGATTTGACACGTGAACTACGAGCTCCTTCAACTTGTAGGCTACTTTGCCAACCTTCTTGACGATTTCTAAAGGTCCAACATATCGTGGGTTAAGTTTGCCTCGTTTGCTAAAATGAACTACACCTTTCCAAGGTGAGACTTTGAGTAGCACTCGATCCCCAACCTGGAACTCGAGTGGTTTCCTGCACTTATCAGCGTAGCTTTTCTGACGGTCACGAGCTGCCGCCATTCGTTGCCGTATCTGTGCAATCCTTTCCGTTGTGTCTACTACAAATTCTGGACCCGTGATCTGACTATCACCCACCTCTGCCCAACAAAGAGGTGATCGGCATTTACACCCGTACAATGCCTCAAATGGAGCGGCCTGAAAATACTGGTGTGGTAGCTGTTATTATACGAAAATTCCACAAACGGCAGATGTTTTTCCCAGCCGTTGCCAAAATCGATCACACATGCCCTGGGCATGTCTTCAAGGGTTTGGATGGTGCGTTCAGACTGCCCATCCGTCTGTGGATGATAAGCGGTGCTCATTTCTAAGCGTGAGCCAAAGGACTTGTGCATTGCTTGCCACAGTTCAGAAGTAAAACGTGCATCACGATCGGAAAGAATGGAGGTTGGCACCCCGTGCCTCGAAACCACTTCCTTCAAGTAAACGTCTGCTAGAGTAGAGAACTTGTCTGTTTCTTTGATAGCTAAAAAGTGTGCAGACTTAGTTAATCGATCCACTATCACCCAAATAGTGTCATTTCCACGTTGAGATCTAGGCAGGCAGTAACGAAATCGATGGAAATTTGCTCCCATTTCCATTGTGGTATCTCTAGTTGTTGGAGTAGGCCCGATGGTTTTTGGTATTCAGTCTTGACTCTCGCACAAGTCAAACATTTGCCAACGTAGGTTGCTATGTGGGCTTTCATGCTAGGCCACCAGTACGTAGTCTTCAAGTCGTGGTACATCTTATCCGAACCAGGATGTACCGAATAACGAGATTTATGTGCTTCATCCATCACAAGCTCGCGTAAGTTTCCATAGTGTGGGACCCAGATGCGCCCTGTAACGTAGTAAGCGTCGTCTTCCTTTTTTTCTAATCGCTTCCTTGATCCACGTAGGGACTCCGCCCTGACATTCTCTGCTTTTAACACTTCACCTGAGCATCTCGTATCTGTGTAGGAAGACTAGATTGGATGGTGAGATGTAAAGCACGTACGCGTTTCGGTGTAGTATCTTTTCAACTGAGGGCATCGGCCACCACATTGGCCTTGCCCGGATGGTACTTGATCGCGCATTCGTAATCATTCAAGAGCTCGACCCATCGACGTTGTCGCATGTACAACTCCTTCTGTTTGAAGATATGCTCGAGACTCCTGTGATCGGTGTAAATGGTGCACTTGGTACCGTACAGGTAATGTCTCCATATCTTGAGTGTGAAAACAACAGCTCCCAGCTCCAGGTCGTGTGTAGTGTAATTCCTTTCATGAACTTTAAGTTGGCGCGATGCATAAGCTATGACTTTATCCCATTGCATCAACACACAACCAAGACCCTGGATCGACGCGTCATAATAAACCACGAAATCGTTTGTGCCCTCTGGTAATGAGAGAATAGGTGCGCTACAAAGTCTATCCTTTAAGTACTGAAACGCTGATTCCCGTGCATCACCCCAATGATAGGTGACGCCCTTCTGCGTTAGTGAGGTGAGCAGTTGCGCAATTTTGGAGAAATCCTTGATGAACCTTCTGTAGTAACCTGCCAAACCCAAGAATTGGCGAATTTCCGTTGGTGTGCGAGGTGCAGGCCAGTTCTTGATCGAGTCTACCTTGGATGGATCAACATGAATCCCATCTTTGTTTACCACGTGGCATAGAAAATGGACCTTGCGAAGCCAAACGTCGCATTTTGAAAACTTAGCGTACAATTGTTCTGTTCGGAGGAGTTCCAGAATAAGCTGCAGACGGTGCTCGTGTTCCTCCTGACTCTTAGAGTAGATCAGGATGTCGTCGATGAATATAGTAACAAACTTATCCAGGTAGGGCTTGCACACTCTATTCATAAGATCCATGAAGACTGCGGGTGCGTTTGTCAATCCAAAAGGCATAACTAGGAACTTGTAATGCCCATAACGAGTCCTGAATGTTGTCTTAGAGATATCCTCATCTCGGACTCTCAATTGATGGTAGCCTGATCTCAGGTCAATCTTCGAGTAGTAGCTCGACCCTTGCAGCTAATTGAATAAGTTATCAATGCGTGGAAGTGGATAGTGATTCTTTACAGTCACCTTGTTGAGTTCGCGGTAGTCGTTACACATTCTGAAGGTACCGTCTTTCTTCTTCACAAATAATATTGGAGCTCCCCAAGGCGAAGAGCTAGGACGAATAAAACCCTTATCCAATAGCTCTTGTAGTTGCGTGGATAGTTCTTCAAGTTCTGATGGAGCTAAACGATAAGGTGCACGAGCTATTGACGCTGCTCCAGGGGCTAGCTCGATTTAAAATTCAACTTGACGGTAGGGTGGGAGACCAGGTAATTCCTCAGGGAATACCTCCGGATAGTCACGTACAATCAGGATATCTTCTACCTTCTTCTCCTTCTTCGAGGTGTCAGTAACAAGGGCTAAAATAGCAGTGTGGCCCTTTCGCAAACACTTCTGGGCCTTGAGAAAAGAAATGATGCCCACATTGGCACCACTCTTGTCGCCATGAATCACTAAAGGTTCTCCATCTGAACGAGGAATGCAGATGATCTTCTCCTTGCATAGGATCTCTGCTCGATGTTCAGATAACCAATCCATACCAATAACAATGTCGAAACTACCCAAAATGATAGGAATGAGATTAATAGAGAAGGCCTGACCAGCTAAGATGAGATTACAACCCTTAACTATGTGTGTGGCCTCTAAACTTTTACCATTTGCTAGCTCTACCATGTGCTTAGTGTTCAAAAGTGTTGGGACACGCTT
The DNA here is from genome assembly GCF_002127325.2 of Helianthus annuus. Lineage (NCBI taxonomy): Eukaryota > Viridiplantae > Streptophyta > Magnoliopsida > Asterales > Asteraceae > Helianthus > Helianthus annuus. The sequence continues at coordinate 47,294,521 of NC_035446.2, read as the reverse complement.
TAACATTTGACTAACTTTTAGGGACACATAACTGGTATCGGCACCCGAATAAAATAAAACATTAACATAAAAGTTATCCAGTAGAAACTTACCCATCACGACGTTGGGATCATTCCTTGCATCACCCTGACCAATCACGAACGCACGGCCCCGGGCGCCATTGTTTCCCCCGTTGTTACCCCCATTGTTGTTTCCGTTTCCCTGATTGTTGTTGTTATTCTGATTCTGGTTCAACTGGGGGCAGTTTCTCTTGAAGTGACCTTCAGCACCACACTGAAAGCATCCCCTGTTACCCTGCTGTTGCTGCGGCTGATTCTGTGAAGCCTGCTGTTGCTGCTGACGATTTTGATTAACAGGTCGTCCGCCCCTGCAATCCTTTGCCTCATGCCCAAACTTGTTGAACCTCAAACAACGACCCTTGTTGCAATGCCCACTATGATGCCTGTTGCATCGATTGCACTTGGGGTGGTTTCCTCGGTATCCACCCTGCCTTGACTACCAGAACATTGCTGACTAGGACTCTGGCAATCATCAGTCTTACACTGCTGAGACTGAGACTGAGCTGATGTCGAACCCTTGCTTGAGACTCCAACCCATTTGCGCTTGTTGTCGCTGGGGGCATCAGATGTAGTAGTAACTGTAGCAGCAACACCAATAAGCTTGGGTAGCCTGTTCTGCTCGACTACCTGATTAGTGAGACGATGAGCCAAATGAATAACTTGCTGGATAGTGCCAAGGTTAGCTGAGGTCACGTGACTCTGAATTTCCGGCACCAAACCTTTAAGATACAGCTCGATTCGCTTGATGGGAGGATCCACCATAGTAGGACACAGAATAGCCAGTTCATTTGACCTTTTCGTATATGCTTCGATTTCTGACCCCGTCATCTTTAAGTTAAAGAACTCAACTTCCAACGTGTGAATGTCATCACGATTGCAGTATTCCTCTTTGATCAAGTCCTTGAAGTCATTCCATGGGGTGGCATTAGCAGCAACATTCCCCAGCATTTGTACCTGAGCGTTCCACCATGTGAGCGCTACACCCTCAAGAGTACCAGTAGCATATTTCACCCTGCGACCCTCAGGGCATTCGCACATCTCGAAAACAGACTCGAGCTTCTCGAACCAGTGGAGGAGGCCTACAGCTCCTTCAGTGCCGTTGAAAGTAGTAGGTCGGAAGTCCATAAAAGTTTTGAAAGTACATGCAGGAGGCTGAGCATGTTGACCTGTCGTGTGTAAGAAGAGACAAAGTTAAACACAAGTATTGGTTTACGAGAGTAGGATCCAGAGATCCTAGAGTAAGTTGCAATGGCAGGTTATACCTCCTGCCTGAGCGGCTGTGAGTGCTGCAGTAACTTGTTCATTGATTAGAGCCGTTAGCTGGGCTTGAGTTAGGTTAACGCGTCCACTCATGATCTTCATATCAAAGAAAACATGGGTGAGAGTGGTTCGCGAAAGTGCGATGACAGAACAGAGTAAGCAGACATTCGTTTTCAAACAATAGTTGTTACGTTCATCTAAGGATACCATGAGCAAAGTTCTATTTAACTAGCAAGTAGGCAATAAAAACATAAACCATATCGCCTATAGTGTTGGGCCTTGCACGTGGAGCGAAGCGTCGCTGTGGATCGTTGAGCACTGTACGGGTTATAGTCTGGTTTTACCAAAAAGCTTTTCCCCTTTTTAAAACCAAGTTCACTATAACCAATGGCTCTGATACCAATCTGTCACACCCCCAAAATCCACTCGCGGAGTATCACCGCTTGGAGGCGTGACCGACCAGGATTAAGCCACCAATCATATTGAACATAGTGTATAAATAAATGTAAAACCCAAACACAATATAATTGGTGTCCAAACAAAACATAGTTTAAGTAATCAGCGGAGGAATAATGTTTAAAACCAAAACAAAAGTTCAAATGTATCAAATGTTTGACATGGTATATGACAATCCATGTCCTACAACGATCACGCCTCCCCATGCAAGCTCCATGAGTACCTAATGACCTGCAAGGCATGTAACAATGAGTCAACAACAAAGTTGAGCGAGTTCACAGTTGGTTGTTTAGTTTTACCAGTTTGTTTTGAAATCATAAGTTATTTCGTAAACAACAAGTTGACCAGTTCTTTTGTTTCCCAAACCATAACCATAATCAGTGGGGGCTTCCCATGTGAACCACTAGACCGTTACCATATCGACCACTGACGAACAATAGTTGTGCCCTACGTCAATGTCTATCATCACTGACGAACAATAGTTGTGACACATAAGCGAAATTACCACGTAATTTGGAGCGGAACCTCTGAAAAATGACCGAATAAGCGGAACTATATTGCAATTTGAAGCGGAACTCTCAAGCGAAACACCAAATTGTCAGTTGAAGCGAAACCTTGAAGCGGAACTAATCAAATGTCCAAATAAGCGGAACCTATTTGAAGATCAATTTGGTTCACTTTTAGTTCATATTTTGGCATGAAACTTTCCATGGTTTGTCTTTGATCTATTGCGCACAATCTGAGAAATTTTGATCCAATTCTGACCGTTAAAACTTTCTGAAATTATAAAAGAAGGTGTAGAAGCAAGAAAACAAGATGAAATCCAGCTAATTTCTGTAGAAAACCTCCTCCCAAGCTCTGATACCAATTGTAGGATCGTGTTTTTGACCCGAAAGAGTCGTTCAGAGGCGTTCTTCTATGTTTCAGGTGCGGAATAACAAGAAATGTAGATAGAAATAGCTTGTTCTTCACTTAAACTACGGATTTCATTGATTTAACAATGTTTACAGTCCAAACGTCACACCGGCAGCACCTCGGTATGGAAATCGCAAAAGTTCTTATGGTTTCGCTCATGAGACAGCTATACATAGTGCATATGGTTTCGCTTACGTGTACGTGACACATAAGCGGAACCTCTACAGTGACAACCAAGCGGAACCTCTAGCATATGTATCTACAAGCGAAACCTCTTCCTAAAACACATACATTCACCTATTTTCTCGTATATTGAGCCAAATCTATACAATGCAATGTTTGACTTGATCCAAGACGAAATCAACAGATGTAGTGCATCAACACCACCAATCATATTGAACATAGTGTATAAATAAATGTAAAACCCAAACACAATATAATTGGTGTCCAAACAAAACATAGTTTAAGTAATCAGCGGAGGCATAATGTTTAAAACCAAAACAAAAGTTAAAATGTATCAAATGTTTGACATGGTATATGACAATCCATGTCCCACAACGACCATGTCTCCCTGTGCAAGCTCCATGAGTACCTAACGACCTGCAAGGCATGTAACAACGAGTCAACAGCAAAGTTGAGCGAGTTCACAGTTGGTTGTTTAGTTTTACCAGTTTGTTTTGAAATCATGAGTTGTTTCGTAAACCACAAGTTGACCAGTTCTTTTGTTTCCCAAACCATAACCATAAGTGGGGGCTTCCCATGTGAACCACTAGACTGTTACCATATCAACCACTGACGAACAATAGTTGTGCCCTACGTCAATGTCTATCATCATTGACAGTTTGCCATGATCCATTAGTACACGCCCGTTCGAATGACACGGTGTGAGGTTTATCAAACCTAATAGTGCTATTAACTAATGACCCGCTCGCCATCGGCCTCCGCGATTAAGTCGATATAAAGTGAGGGACTTCATGATAGAGTTTTGTCTAGTAAGTTGTAAGGTTGTTGTCCTACCCAAGGAGGACGAACGTACGTAGTTCTACCCAAGGAGAATACGTAGGATTTATAGAGGCATCCTACCCAAGGAGGATGGCCATAAATATCTTACCAAGGAGGATATGTAGGTTTCCATTTTAGTTCTTTAACCCATTCCCAACCCTTGGGAATCCCATGCCTTGTAGAAAGTGTGAACTCACCTTGGTTTGCTCGGTATGCTAAACTATGCTCATAAGTAATCAGTCAAGTCCTATAGTTATGCACGTATACACGATCAGTATATGTTTGTAAGGTTTCACATACAATCTATGTCACAAAGTGTGCCTAAGCAATTATCATGTATCACATAAGCAGTTAATCAAAGTCATGCAATTCATGCTTCATATAAATGTCCTTCACAGTTTGTACTAATCATGGTTATTCATTAACATACTTGACAGGGTTAACAAGCTTAACAAAGTTTATAACTTAACAGGATAAACATACATACAGGAATAATAAACTAATAGTGTTAGTTAACTAACAGAGTTAACAAACTAGTAAAGTTATATAGTTAATAGAGTTACATGCATATCTTAACAGAGTTAATAACTAACTGAAATAAATAAGCTAACTGAGTTTACTGAACTAACAGAGTTAATAACTTAACATATTTAAATGTGTCACAACATTCAACGAAATCATGTACGTGGCCAAAACACCTGGGGCGAAAACACTAATGGAGAAATCTCCTATATTGGCGAAAACACCATGCTTGGCGAAATCCCTGTCTGGCGAAAACCCTTTGGTTTTCGTCGAGCATAAGGTGTGACGAAAACACAAAGTGTTTTCGTCTGACCCTTGTGTTTTCGTGGTCCCTGTGTTTTCGTCTAGGCGATGTAACAGTTAAGCAAAATCATCTGGTAATTCTAATCATAATTCTATCGGTTACCTGATCAATCATCAACACCATTATACTCAGCATAATCATCCATGGCAGTTTCAATAGTATAGTTTTCAGTAGTTAACTATCATTAACCTAACCCTACTGTTTACACGATTTCATTGACCAGTAAATATTGAATCATCACACAATTGATCAAACCAAAGACCACAGTTTCGCGCATAACATCGCTGTGAAATCAAGATCATCACTCAATCCACAGACAACATCACATATCAGTCGATCATCTTACATGCACTTCATCCACACACATAACAATTTGCAGATAAAATATAACAATCATCCATTATACGTAACAACAATCTAATTACCGCGATGATATACTAACCAGTTTTGACAAGAGACCAACAACGGTTCCCAAAGAGCTAGAGATTGCCGCCGGGTTCAAAGGGTAGAGAGAGGGAGAATGTGAGAGGTGGTTAGGGTTTTGACGAATACTGATCTCGCGTATAGGTTATAAACAAAACTATATCTTAACGTTACTAGGCCAAGCCCACTCTTGTTTTCGTTGGCCTCATGGTGGACGAAAACACCTTGTGTTTTCGCTAAGGTGTGGGTGACGAAAACATGAAGTGTTTTCGTGGGGTGTGTTTTCGTGGGTGGGTGGGTTTTTTCGGCTGGGGGTGATTTTGTGAGGGCAGGGGTGTTTGGCCAAGGTCACATATTTAGTTATAAAACATAAATTAACATAAAACACATTATTAACACATACTCAAATATAATGCACACCAATTATATAAAAACACACTTTTGCAAATAAGTGATAGGTTAAGTCGAGTAGAGACCTTGAAAACTCGGGTTGTCACATCCTCTTTCTGAGATACTAGGTCTTTATACTCAGTGATATCTGGGGTATTATCCCAGGACTTCTGATTTTGCAGAAGCAATGGCCTAGTCCCCGTATAATACTTTCTGCATTGCTTGAATTATAGCTCACCCTCAGCATAAAAAATGATGACACATTGCAAAATGTTAATCATCTGCTGTTGAAGAAAAGATTCTCTAAAGAGAACACACCTAAAGACGAGCCGTCATCTCTTTGCTGAACGGAAGTTCTGACATGAGCTCTCACGGTTTCGCATTTAACCCTTTAACAGATATCATCTAGGTATACTCACCTGTAAGACTGAAAATTGAGATCTGGATACGGGAGTATATTCAAGAGGTGGGACACACATATAAGTTTAAGTTTTTAATACACCTAAATCGTATCCTAAACAGATTGAAGTTTGTATGAAAATTTAAGAGGATCAGCATATCGACAATCTAAGTGAATTGTTTAAGACTTAGTATGTTATCAAGCTTAATGGTGCTAGTAACTTGTCAAAAGCTGATATGATTCCCTAACACGCTCATCAAAAATATGTTTGTGAATAGTTTATATTCTGCATTTTAATTTCTGTAATTCATTTTCTAGTTTAGAAACTTTATTCAAAATCCAAAAAGATTTTTCATTTCTGCTTTATTTTCCGACAAACCAAAGTGGAGAGTTGATCTTCAGATTCAGAAGGTTGGAGCAGATGCAGAAAGATTCTAAGCTGGATGTTGAGTTGGGAGCTTTACATGATAATTGAGAAAATGGAAAGTCAAAACAAGTTCATTATATTGAAACTTGTAAATTTCAGAAATTGTTTGAAAATTTGATCAAAAATCAGTTTGTTTTTGTCACAGATCAACCAAGGTCATTAAGTTGGACTTGGTAGATAAATTGAGTAATCAGGGTCATTAACTTGGACCTGAATACTTAAGTGGATTTTGTCACACCCCGACCACGTTAAAACAACAAACCGTGGCGGAAACGTCGGGGAGTGTTGTAACAGAATCATTGTTTCAAAACACACGAAAATTTGAAGTTTTGTTTTATTAAACATTAAACGTTTACATCGTCTTGAAATCTAACAAACAAGTTAAACATAGTCTATCATTGTTATTAAGTCACTAAGGCCTCGTCCAGTCCAATATGAGTGTGCATTCTAGCAATCGACATCAATCAACAATACCTGAAACATATGTGAAAACAAAGTCAGCAAAGAAATGCTGGCGAGTATATAGGTTTTATGAGAGTGTCGGATTCATGGCTAGTTTATATGTTGCAGTACCTTGTTAGACTACAAGAGTCAAAATACAAACCTTGTTTTGAAAAGTTTATTGCAACATAAATAACCAACTCAAATCAAATTGGTTATAGTTTGTTATAAAATCTCGTAGCCATGATTCTTAACCCAAAACATTTAGTTAAATCAATTTTGTAAAATCTCGTAAAAACTCGCTAACAAAACTCGTATGGTTTATATCATTTCAAAAACCTCGTTGTGTGACATTGTTTTAAAATCGTTTCCCCCAGTGAACTAAATAATGACTCAAAATATAATATGATAAGAGCATTTATATATAAGATGTACCAGCGGCGTATCTACCATGCTTTTATCATGCTACACCTGTCCCATTATCTAATCACATCCCAAAACCAATCGTTTAACCAAATCGTTTATCTCGTTTAAATTGTTTCAAATCGTGTAACTCATCCCAAAATCGTTTAACTCGTTTTAATAGTGAAACTACTTTTGGTCGCCTCGCTAATAACATTCAAACCTTCGTGACTCGCCAATCTCGCATTAACTAACCACCAAAGGATAAGTTAACAACCTCGCATTAACTAACCACCAAAGGGTAAGTTGACAATTACAGATTCGGTCGCTACCCACCTAACCCACACATAACAATGGGTGCAGTCTGATAACGGGATTTGTCAGATCCTATGGTACCATAACCTAATACTAGTCGGTTTGGCCAAAATTAATGAATGTCATTCGTTATGTAATTTCAACCAACAAGTTTGTTCACTTTATCAAAATCGTTATTAATTTAATATAAACCATTTCAATCGTTTTCAAAAAAACCATCGTTTAAACATTGAAATCATTTAACACATATGGATCACCGCAAAACAATTGAAAACAGTAAAATAGGGGAACTATGTACTCGCCTGAGAATGCTTAGTGGTCTTTGAACAATAACCAAGCAAAGCTAGAGGGAGCACGGAATCAATCGGCAACCTAATAGCTATATAAATAAACCGGACCTAAGTCGGAGGATCGGATAGGATGAGGTCTTGTAAACCAAATGAGTTATTGGAACTCATATGATATGGTTTAACAATGCCTACATACTAAATTGAAACCTACCTAAGTGCTTTCGACCCGTTATGACCCATTAAGGTAGCTTACGCTACTTTAACGCGTCGTACGCGCAAATGCGCGTTCGAGACGTCTAACTAGTCCTATGACAAGTATTATATGCCTAAACATGTTTAAATAAGTTGCATAATCAGTTTAGGTGACAAAAGTTAGGTTACATATTCTTAGAGTCCAATTATGCATGAAACGGGCATTTTGGTAATTTACCTAAGGCATATAATCTACCTATCATACAACTACTTAAACTTGGTGACCATAAGGTATAACCTACGAAGGTTATTCCCTATACAACTATGGTCACTAAACATGCTTGGTCGGATCCTAAAGATCGACCAAACGGGTCAAGTTCGAAAGTCTAAGCGGTGGTTTAGACCGCTTGACTTACGACTCTAAACAAGCACTAAACTAAAAGTGACGAGCTAAGCATGTTAAAACATGCTTAACTAAGTTAGAAAACAGGTTTTTGATATCAAAACAAAGTGTTTTGATACCTTGAGTAGTTTGGTTTCAAAATACGCTTAAATGCGCATTTTGACCGAAACTACGACTCGTCACTATGCCTAGTCAACGTGGTAATCAGTAGGTATAGTCACTAAGGACTATAACCATCGTGATTACGCTCACGTTGCGAAGTTCTAACGAACTTCTCGTTGACCATCTCGTGGTCAAAGCTGAAAGTCAAACAAAGTTTGACTTTCGAGCTAGGAAAGCAATAAAAGAATGAAAGAAGGCTCACTAAGGGTCCTTGCTATCTTTTCTACAAAGAAGACAAAGTCCCAATGCTTGAGAGAGCTCCCAAAGCAGATGTGAAGGAGAGAAAGAAGGAATGAGAAAAGAACAAGTGAAATGGGATGGCCTATATATAGTTTTCGCAAAACCGTTAAGATCATTTCTTGGAGAGGAGGGAATGATCTAGGCCATAAACTTGCTATAGACTGATTGGGGGACTTGGAGAACACACAAACCAGCCTATAGCATGAAAAACCACCCATCAAAACCATCAAATTCGTGCAAAATGACCAGATTCAATGCTTCTGTCTGACAGGCTCACACACCCTGCGTAAGAATATGGCTTGGGCTTATGCGGGCCGCCTGGCCAAGTTTGGCAGATTGTCAAATTTGGTCCCTGCAGCTTAGAAACATGCGTTTCGGCCCATTTTTGACACGTTTAAGCCCCGTTAACCTCATTTCAAGGCTCTAAAATGAAGTTAAAGTATTGAGAACTCAAAACATACTCAAAAACATCTTGGATGTCGGTTCGTTTGGTCGTACGATCGCGTTGTTCGGTTAATTACGATGGAACTCGTAACGAACGCAAAAACGGTCCAAATTAAGCGACGAATGGAATTTTATCATGCCAATCACTAAAATAAAATATTTTAATGATTACATAAATTTTTCGATGCCCGGATATATTCAGAATGTAAGATATGCGCGAAAATGCAAACTTGTGCACTTTTTGATGCTTTTAGTCCCTGAAAGATCAAATAAGCATATTTTCGCACACCGAACCCCTCAAAGCTTATTTCTAAGCTATGTTTAGGTTATTTATGGTATGTTTAGCTTATGATCAAGTTCCGGACTGTTCGTTATAGTACGAATCGGCATACTTTCGCAGTTTGTCGAAATTAGTCCCTGTAAGCGAATAAACTTGTTTTCAACACACCAAACCATCCAAAACTTATTTCTAAGTTATGTGAAGGTTATTTAAGGTATGTTAAGCTTATTTCACTATCCCGGAGTGTTTGTTGCATTAAACTGACTGCGTTTACAAACCAGTTTGCGTATAACTTTCCAGAAAGCGATTTAGAGCTCGAAATAGAACGAGAATTGATATGTGCAGATGATACACATATTTATACAAATCCCAAGTATGAAATACAATATTTCATCGATTTGGTATTTGTTTGATGGCCGTGGAGGCACAGATGTCACAGATTTCTAAAACTGATGAACAATTAAGAGAAGTTTAAGATTGTATAGTTTTTAATGTTATACGTTTGAGAAACAAGAGTCAAGATCCCTATGGCAAAGAAAATGTTAAAGTTTGAACGAGAATTCAAGTCCCAGCTTATCGAGAGGGGGAGTCTACGAAAGGGGGAGTCTAGATTCTGGATCAACATTTAAAGGGGAGATTGAAGGATAAAGTTTGAAGATAGTAGATTGAAGGATGCTTTACAAGTTAAAGACAATTCAGGGAAGAGAATGATAGAACAAGACTAAAGACTGAAGACTGGATGCTAAAGACTTCGTCAACATCCGAGGGGGAGTCTGTTGATGCACTGATGTCTGTTAACTTCGTCTTTATAGAGTCTTGTATTGTAAGAGATAGATCAGGGCACGGAAATCGAGGAAACAGTGTTGTAGGGTAATTTCGCATGAAATGACCTAAATGTCATTTCAAGCGAAATTAGTTGTTTCATACGGAATTACTTAATTCCACACGGAATTACTGATTTCGTGTGAACAGGTAATTCCGCTTCAGTCAGTTCATGCGGAATTCGCCACCCTATATATAGAGATCCTGCTGTGTCATTTCAAACAAAATTAGAAGTCACTGTTTGAGAACCGAGGTGCTGCCGAATTGTTATCAGAATTGTAAAAGCTCCAGGAAATCAATATAAGAAGAAAATTAAAGGAAAACAAGCTTTATTGCATCAATTACAATGATTCCGCCTTTGTTTTTGATGTTGAACTCTTCATATTGACTCGTTAAGGTCACACGACGATCCAACAATAATGAGAACATTGCGATTGAGCTTTCATAAATCATCGACCACAAATACAGTTACATGTTCTACAAATGTATCACATCATATCAAAAGGGACTACAGGGTCACACTACCCAAAATGTCTATTAATCTACATCAGTCATATACTCAAAAAGTGGTCTCCAAAAGGCTCTGTAAGCTAGGCTCAATAGCGATACTCTCATCAAAAGCAGGCTACCAACATAAAACCAAAAACCGGCTATGCTGATGGTGGTGGAGGAGGAGGTGGAGGAACAAAAAGCAAGCTGCGCACATGCGCTAGCTCCTCCTCATGAGCATAAATGCGACGCAACAGATAACTGATCTGCTGCTCCATGGTGAGAATTCGAACGTCAAAATGGATAAGGCAAAAGAGGAGCAGGTTGAGTCGCAAAAGGTGACGGACATGAACAAGGTGGAGGACGTGGAGCCCTCTCAAGCTCCATGACTCTACGACACAAGATCTCCTGCTGAAGCTGCAAGGACAGGAGTAACTCATCCCTCGTGTAACCAATAAAGTAGGAGGGATGGTATGGATCAGAAACCGGCATAGTATTCGGTGGAAACCATATGAATGGCTCGCCTGACGGCGCATAAGTAAAATGAGCAGTAGGTGCATACTGAGACATGTGAGGAAAACCTACTGACATGTGTGGAACATGGCTAGGCTGCTGGCTAGACGGACCTTCCCCTGGACGGGGTGCAGGTATGTCCTATAAGAAGGTGATAGGCAGGTCAGTGTGGTGTACATCGGCCACAATCGGGTGAAAAGGGGCGACATCAACAGGTGCATGTGTATGAGGGGGAGTAACAGGCTCAACAAAAGGGGGCATATCATCATCATCCTCTATCCACCCATTACTAGTAAAGGCATATCGGGGATCTATCTGATTAGCAAAAGCAGCAGGGTCAGCGGGTGTAGGAATTGGGTCTGGTATAAGGGGTGCAACAACAGGTGTGCCAAATGGTACAGGATCATGATCAGGTAAAGGCTCAGGTGTAGGTATCGGCACAGAAGCAGGTATAGGCACAGGAGCAGGTACCAGCTCAGGATAAACGGGTGCATCAATAGGCTGATCGTCAGGGGCAATGTCTAGCTCAAGGTCAAGATCAAAGTCGTGTGGAGGAACAGGTGCGACAGATAGGGCCGTGTCAGTATCAGAATCAGTGGGGTAACGCTGCAATCCCAATGCATGCATAGTGGTGGATGACACAGACTCGAAAGAATCTGGAACAGAATGATCAGATGAAACCTCAATAACAGGAATCTCAACGAATGGAACAATAATGACATCCTCAGCTGGAACTCCATCACCCTGGCAGCATCAGGGGGACCATCAATGAAAAGATCGACATCGTCATCAGACAAGTCATCAAAATGCCAAATCCTCGAGAGGAAAAGTAGCAAGAGGCGAAGGGGCGAGGATCGAAACCACGACATGCTCACCATCGAGATGTCCGAGGATGAGATGGTCCTGGTCAGGAATAGGAATAAGAAAGGGATCCTCATCAGGTAAACCACCAGCATGCGGTACATCGTCGCCAAAGTCGGGTAGTGCAAAAGGCTGGAAATCATCATCGTCATCTGACATCATCTCTGGGTCACTCTCAGTGTCGGAGGTAAAAATCTCTGGCTCTGGGACAATCTCATCGTCCGAAACAATGGCCATGGGGTCTACAGTATCAGACAGTCCACTTTCATACGAAGACATAGTGTCTGTAACAAAACAATCACAACATATGCACATATATCAACAATCATCAATAAGCATGTAATCAATAACAATGTGTGCACGTATCCATCGTCTTCCCAGACTATCCCACCCAGCCTGTCAGAATGAACTACCTAGTCTCTCAGACTAAACTTCCCAGTTTCTCAAACTGAACCACCCAGTCTTCCCAGACTGAACCACCCAGTCTCTCAGACTGCCCCATGAACATAAATTTTGAAGTGTGTTTCGTGTCTTTTGTTTGAAAAAATGTTTGTCTCCTGGATCTGGGTGTTGTATGCAATGAAAGTATGTTGTGAAAACATTTTCATGAGAGCCCTAATGATTGCAGTCTAGACTCGAGAAGGAATCCTAGTTCGCTACAATAGAAGCTCTGATACCAAGCTGTCACACCCTGACTTTTGCGGAAGCGTGATTATGGTGTGACTTTCTTAATACCATTGCATTCAATCATAACAACAGCTATATGATAAAAACCATAGACTTGTCATCCATTAAATAAGTTTAAACATAACAACATTGTTTTAAGACGCAAACTTCAAACACAAGTTTTACAGGCCATACGAATTGTTTTAGAGTTCACTAAGGACTCATCCAAAGATATTAAATAAGACCAAGGTTTGGAGGGCGTGTCTCGTCCAGGAATAAGACACCCAACCCAAACCTCAAAACCATGGATGACATCTTTATTCACAACGCAGCATGAAACTTACAACGCCCGCCAGATCCACTTACTAATTCCCTGAAATACATGTATTTTGAAAACATCAACAAAATTTGAGCGAGTTCGTGTATTTGTTTGCGTGTATGTATAAACCTTTGAAATCACTGTAAGTATGTATGTAAGTTTATAAATCCCGGTATGAAAGCAACAAGGAAAACAGATCACCAATGGGTTGCAAGGCCATTAATATGTGTGACGTGATGCAGGTAGCTCAAACCTAGCAAATTTTGCACCGGGCTTCTGGCTGTAAGACATAGTCTACCCATGGGCCAAACCCTGGTCCAACATGGGCGGGGCTCGCTACACCCAAATAGATCTATCACTCATGTCCCTCGGTCCTATAACTAGGATTGATTGCCTTAAGCGTTGTGCCCACCACTCACATGATCTAAGTATACCCTTCCTTAGCTAACCATACCAAATAACAATGTATGTAAACAGTTGTAACATGTATTTCACCCCCGAAGTTATAAAACTGAAAACAGTTAAAGTAAAAGGGGGAACACGGAACTCACAGTCTTGCGTCTTCAACAATCGTAACTCGAACTTCTCCGGTGAACACGACTACCTACAACATACTAATGTCTATTAGACGAACGGGCCATGCCTTGACTTAGAATTAACGTTTCTGAGTTACGTTTCTTTTACGCTTCTGATATTATTCCAAGTTATATAATTATTGTCAAAATAATTAATATTTAACTTAAATTATATTTATAAATTTTTGGAATAATTGTTAAACAATATATATTAACTTAATACTTCTCAAGTATTAATACTTGTATTTCTTTCCCAAGGATGGGGGTATCTTATACATGTGTACTCGTATTCTTGTATTTGTACCTTTTTGCCATGCTTTGGTGTCGTATTCCGATGTGTTTTTATACGTACGAGAATACGTATTTTATTGTAGTTATTAAGTATCCTCATACTTAATTAATTATTAAACTTTCCTGAATATTATTTCTAATAAAAATCCACCAACATATATATTTCCAAAATATATATTTTAAGAAGTATTATATAGAAAAATTATTCATAATTTTTCTTTTGGCAAAAATATTTGTAGTTCCAAAATAATATATTTTCAAGTCTAACTTAGAAAATATATATAAACTTATTTTTATCCAAAAATAATGTATTTCATGTTTACTCAAGAAAATATATATTTTTCCCAAAAATAATATACTTTCTAATAATTCCAAGGAAAATATATGTATTTATATTTGTCAAAAATGCTATATTTTTCCTTTGTCAAAATATGACCTAGCTTTGTGGTAATCATAAAAAATCATATTTTTGTTCATTTGTATCCAAAATATTATTTACCATAATATATTTTGTGAACATATTTTCTGGAATATTTTGTAAGTTACATTTCTTGTTCGGTTTCGCTAATATTTTGTGTGTAACTTGTATAGTTATTCCTTGATATTTTGGTAATATTTTTTATGGTAATTCTTGGTGTTTTAATGTGTTATATTATTTTAAATCCTAAAATAATATAACTATTATACAAAGTATACAAATAATCACACACAAATAATCATACACATTATGGCTTTCAAGCATATCATTTTCTTTTGTAAAAATAATCACAATCAATTTACAATCATCAACAAATCAAATTTACTTACGAATCTTTCCAAAATCATGCTTAATCTACTACTTCATGAACTTGAAAGTTTATGAAAATTTGTAGTAACTTGGTAGTGTGTTTAGTGAGTTTAGTTACCCTTCAAGATGTGTTTACTTCCTTAAAAACTTCATTTTTAAAGGAGTTGGATGTTTACAACTTCAAATCACATTTTCTAAAAATGCTTCTTTATGTAATCTTCTTGTTACACAAGTGTTTCTACATTTGTTTAACCATTAAAAATAGTGTTTGTTTATCTAAGAACCAAGATCCACTAAAACTCATATTTTAAGCTTGGTTCTTTTGAAAAACCATTCATAAATTTTAGATCTATATAATTATTAACTCACTTTGATTATTTTTTTTCAAGAAACTAAAGTATCCTTTTCAAGTTCATGACTCAAGTGTGGATGATCTTTCATCCTACAACCTTCTTACTTTCTCATCTTGCTAAACTATGTTTCTAATCATGGTTTAGCAAGATGTTATGATGATCAACATCATCTTTACAAATAATCAATGACCAACAAGCACTCATACCATAAACAACTTAGTTTCATCAAGATTACTTCATAAATCAAGCTTATGTTCAAGTTACATGCTTATGTTCTTTAGTGTTCTTGAAGTTTTTATTATGATACTTCTTTTAACCACTCAAAATGGATGTAAAATAGAGTGTTTAAGGATCTTACCACTAGCACAAGGCTAGGGAAGATTCAAGTGTAGAAAGTGAGTGGATAAAAGCAATGAGAGAAGGTCCTTCAAGATCCACAAGCTCAAAGCTCCTTTATACACCTTCTAACACCTTGTGATTACTTGGTAATGGATGAAGAAGGTTGAATGATGGTGGTGGTGTAAGTGTGGGTGTTCGGCCGAGAGCTCCCAATAGAGGAGAAGGTTTTGTGTGTTTTTTAAGTGTGTGTGAAATGAGCTCTTGCACCTAAGGTTTCTTCTTATAACCAAGTTTAGATGTTAACTTATGTGTAATATGTCACTAAAAGCACACACAAGATCTAATAAACAATTGAAACAAAATCAAGGTGTGGGGGCCATGTATGGGCCGCCGTCCATAGGTGGGGGGGGGGGTCTTAGCTTAGGTTTAAACCATATAGTTGTAATCTAGTTTAATTTCAAGTATAAGTTAAGTGTTTTAGTTACTAGATATTTTGTATGATGTGTTATGATGTTCGGGGACCATAACTAGATTGGAAACATTAAAACAATGCTTCTAGTGTAATTTTGATGTTTCGGGTAGTGTCCGGTTGTTTGGTTAGATACTGGTTCGTTAAAGTGCTAAACTATACAGTTTAGTGTTCTTTATGTATCTTTTTGTGACACTTTTAATTCCCGACACTTAGGAAAACATTCAGGACCATTTTACCATGTTTCTGCATAAAATTAGTATGTTAAAATGTCGATTTATGCTGAATTTTGCTGAATTCAGCACTTTGGGTGAGTTTTAGGCACTTTCCGGCACTTAAACTATCACTTAGTAAAGCAGTTTTGTGATCCTTACTTCCCTACACTCTATACTAGTGTAGTACTTAGTATCTGGTCCACACTGGGTCTCAAAAACACTGTTGTCTATGTACTGAACTTCGTCAGCATATTTCTGATTTATCCGTTCACTGTGCTAACTGTTCTTTGTGCATCATTTATGTCAATAAAGTTCTCATGCAATCAATGATATGTCATTTGCAATATGTGATGCACATGTGTGTATAAAGCAATAATCAGAAGGCAGTTAATTGTAATTCAGCACAGTCATTAAGCACTTAATCAAGATTAATTAATTGTACGGATACCTGGATTTTTGACAGTTGTCACACATACGCCTCCTCTGTCGGATCCAAGGGTCTTTGAGCTTGTGTTGTTTGAAGGAAGGAACGCCAAGACTAGGTTGTTACAACATTGTTGGCGATAGTGGTTCGTGATCGCCACCTTCAAATCATCGAAGGTATGGTTATCCGATTCTCCCTTGCACTTATATGGTTTGTTTGAGTTCGTATCGATCGTGTAACAAGGTTCGAGTCATTATGGTTTGGGTAATAATTGTTGGAAATTTGATGAATGGATAATTAATATATTTATAATTTAATGAAATTATAAATATTAATTAGAATCTTCATGTGGTAAATAAAAGAGAAACTCTTGAGTAGAGCTTCTTGATGACATTTAGTTAGTTTTATTAGAGTTTTTAAGTCTCTAATTAAGTGACTAATTAAGTGACAAATTAAGTGAATAATTAAGTGAAACCTTTCACTAATCCTTAAGTCTTGTACAAATAGTAGGCTATGTGCTTCTTTTGTTACTAGAAGAATATGGTATTGCTTGATACATGAAGAATACTAGAAGGAGGATGAACACTTGAAGACTAACTAGAGAGATGAGTAATCTCTACTTGTTTTCCACCACATAAGTTCAAACACTACAATTACTGGATGTAACCTTGGGCTTGTGAGCCATCTCCGGCAGTACAGACTACTTCGGTTGTTGTACCCTGGGAGACAGACGTGTTGTCTTTAGTAGAGGCGCGAAATCTGTTTTAAGGGAAGCGTGTTGAACACGTGCCTCAACCAAAATCGTCAACGTTTTAGTGTGCCCTTTGTTGCAGTCAACGAGTATATTTTCAAGACTCAAGATGATGAATACTCGAGTCTAGGATGCTATAAAGTGTGCGTGAAGGACCCACCAGAGATGCGGCTTGAATCAAGATTGGTATATATAATTACATTTTATATTCTTTTTATTATGTTATTGCAACCGGTATTGTACTATGATATTTCCTACGAATAGCGAGAGTCTCGTTATTATATATATTATAATTATATTTTACTAAAGGTGAACCTAATTCCTACAATAATCTGCTTATGCACATGATATTTTTGAGCGGCTTATATTTTATATTTTTCTTTTGGATATGTTTCCAACACCATAGTGATACCCAATTGTTTTTTTAGTTGAATCCATGTCGATTGGTTTGTAACACCACTATGATATTAATAAACTGAGAAGATGACTGAGTGTTGCTGGTTATTTTGATTTATTATTAAGCATCAAGATATATCATGTAATCAATTAATCAAATGCATGGTTTTTTTTTAATTCAAGAAAACTATAATGAATATCCTATGATTTTAGGTTTATGTGTTTCCAAACTTGATTTCAAATATAAGTTTAACTAGTTTAAGATCCCGCGAGTTTCACGGGTGGATTAACACAAACATATAATATCTACTGGCATTGAAGCCCATGTATGAACTATACCTGGTTTCAGGAACCCCCAATATTTCCGTTTCAATATTAGCAGCCTCATAAATTCATATATATAATATGTTTTCCAATATGCTCACGAATATCTACATCATGAGCAACCTAATCATCACACTACAAATAAGATAAAATTTATTCATGAACTTCGTGATAGTAATATCCTTTTCTGACCATTTTTACAACTTGTATTACCATCACTGCCTTAAAAATTCTTGATACTTGCCATTGTGTCGACCCATACGCTTGACTATTCCAACTCTATTTTCAACACTCTCCACCTCCACATAGGCAACAGTTATTGCTCTCTAACCTCAACTATGACCTGAAATAATTATTTATTATCAACCTCCTATAAAATGCAAGAAATACATGATAATATCTGTACTAAACACGAGTCGCTCACGGTTTCTCCAAACCTCTTAAGTTCATAAAAATAAAAATAAAAAGTTGTATAAGAAAAATGGCTGGTCAAATTCAAATTAGGCTTACTTATGCTGAATCATAAGCTTGCTAGTAAGTACAAATTTAACTCCACTGCAAGGTTGTTAAAGAATCCCACCAGTCTTTAGATTCACTTATAAGAGGTGCTAGTGTCCACTTCAATGTAACGTACTGTAGTATCTGCACCTTCTTCCTCGACCTCCAGTCTTGCTTAAATAAAATTTTCAAGGATCCTGCCAAAAGTATGAATTAAGATGTATTTTCAATAGATAAAAACAATGGATTATGGTCCGATAAAATTTAGGAAGCGCTCTAAAGCACGCCGAAGACCATTTATCGATCACATCTCTCCCAACCAACACTCTATGAATTTCACTTAATTTCTTACCTTTTTCATCTTCAAACATAAAAGTAAACTTACTCCCTTTCATCCCGTCTTCATTCAAATTTTCGCTCGTCTGACCACCTCATCGCGTTAAAGTCACCCAAAAAACCACAACCCCAAAATATTTGCTAAAACACAAACATCAAATATACAAAACTAAATATTCCCAAAATTGTGGGATTGATTCCTCATGTATAAACTTTGAAATCCTTACAATGCCTTAAAACTAACGAAAAATTGCCCAACTTTTTATTTAATGCATCATTTGAACCAAAAAAGTAACATATTGATCAACAAATAAATACTTACTTCAACCAAAAAATAACATAGTTAACACAATTAATCCGTTATTTCAGCAAATGGCACAACTCAACGACACAAAAAAGAATACTTTAAGAGAACAAACAAACCTGACAAACAACGGGACCATTGGAGCTAATCTTAGCGCTTCCACAAGGACTATGCTTGAGATCAAGGATAATCTATTTAGCAAAAAACAACCCAACTTAACTTGAAGATATGGATTAACTCTTACGATATGAAGAAAAAATAGAAACACGTGCGCGGTTCTGGCGGTGTGGTCGCACCTTGTATTCGACTCAAGCGAAAACTGCATCCACTCATCTTAGTAATACGATTGATGACCTAGCACACACACAAACACATCTCCCTGCAAATTGAAACCAATAGTAAAGTTGGAATGATATGTGGATATTAAAACTTGAAACCAAGACGTACGATTTTGAAAAGCTAGAAAGACTCATGGCGACTCCATCCGTTGCAACCCATCCAAGGTGTATCGCGTAGAACCCAATTCCTTTGTCACCATACTTTTGAGCCCATTTTTCTGTCAGTGCTACCTACAACAACATAAACATGTTCAACATGTAAACAATCCCTTTTAAACCATGAACCATTGACACTTGAGCTAAAATCATCCTATTCAACAATTCAGATATACCATTCCAGTCAATAATATTATTTTTGTACTCATAATTAAAGCATTAACTAATTACAACCGAAAAAATTGTCTGTGGGTCAACCCAAACCATTTTGACCAGTCACACAGCCTTTCCGCCCCATCTATCTTGCCACTTCTATTTGACACTTTCCACATTTCTGTTTTTTTCTTTCTTATATTTTTCATTAAAAGAATATTAATATCATCGATACCAGACATGAAGATAAGATACCTATACCCGTTTGTTGTTAGCTTAGTGCTCGACTCCACTAAATTTGCCACTGGTAAACTGCATTAGTATAAGTTCATCAGACTTCAGAAATGGATATCAGTTTTCATTTGTAGGTATGCGGGACCTACAAAATGAAAAGAAAAAAACATAAAAAATTTCTATGAACCTAAACGTCAGTGGTCAAGGGAGTTGTATACATTCTACCCGAAGCCACTGTAATAACACAAGCATAAGGTTGAGATTTCTCAAGCAATGGAAGCAGTAGCTCTGTCATGCCATAGGCCCTAGTACGTTCACAGCAAAATTCAATTTGTATCCGTTTTTTTAAATAAAAAAAAAGAAAATAATATTGTCAATTAAGTGGTTATAAAGCGCGTAATTTTCGTGAAAAGGAAAAAAACTGGTGCCCTTCCGATGTCGTCACTCTCGTGTCCTCAAGTATGCCAACATTATTAACCTAAAATAGATATGGATTCTAAATAAATATATAACCCAAACAAAAAAAATGTATACAGAAAACATAATAAAAATAAACCAAACTTAAATTTGGTCTTTTGGAAGAAATGTGCAATACTAAAGATCAGTGGGACTAAATTAGTAGAGGTGGCAATCTCGACCCAGTTATTTATGAATGGGTTGATTTGGGTTGTGTTTTATCTCATAAAGGTCATATAAATATTAGCTAAGAGAAGAGCTCCTCAAATGGCGCGAAGAGGTGAAAGTCGCCAAAAGTCACGTTTAATTGATACAACCAACTAAATCATATAATCAAAGATAAATATCATTATTAATATTATATTTTTGCAACAATAGTTAACGCATTCACTATGTATGAAAGTATGAAACAGTTTAAGTTATATTAGCGGGTCAACTCAACCGACCCGTATTGAATTCCAGCACAAACCCCTTATCCATCTAGTCACATCTAATATCCGGTCTTTATGTCCTAAAGTAACAACAATGTTTACATCTAATAATCCATTCCAAACTTAAAGCCAAAGTAGACTCCTTACGATGCGTGGGTACCATAAAGATAAAGGAATAGTAGAAAACCGTACCTCCAAGTAAACATTTGTTTTGGTTACTGGTGCTTGACTGAATTTTAGAGATTGCTTCTTCCCCTCTTGCCTTATTTTGACAAACCATGTATCCCATTGCTCCTTTGTTATCATGTTCAAAACAATAAAAAAATGAAACGTTTGAGAATCTATGCAAAATATCGTCTGTGCAAAACAAATAATCGAACACTGGACTCTCAAATTCAAACACAATACTTTCTTATCAGTATTATTAGAAATCTTTTTTTGTCAATTACAAATTATTAAGAAAAATGACAACTTTTTGAATAACATAAAATACCTCTATGCAAGACCTTGCGTAGTGGCATAATTGATTCTAGAATTAGCTCTAGCTCTGGTAACCACGCAATTCTATGCATCTATTCATCTGACCATATCTTCTGGATTAATATTCATCTAGCCAATTCTATCCATCTACATCAGCAAAGATCCCCTTATTTTAAGAATTTACATCTCACATATCAAAGTACAATACCTAAATTGAGCTGCTAGATAGATAATATTCAACTCCAGTCTCTTTCACACATGCATGTACGCTAGTAATTTCTCAAAAATCCGCATATCATCAATTAGAGGATAAGGTGTAAACTCACCTGATCCTTTATCTCTTAAAAAATATATGATAAAACAGTGGTTTGACATAAATAATTGTGTAAAGTCACCTGATCCTTTAGCTCTTCTTCAAAACAAAGTTGTGTGGTAGCACTAACAGCACTAAACGGGACATGGCTTTAGGATCAATGACTATAAGGTGACACTACAAGAAAACTGGGTTTATAGTACGCGCAAAAGCGTCCTAAAATGCTATTTTATAGGACCTTTCATTTAATAGGACCAACGGTAAAAGCGTTTCATGTAAAGGGGTCGTAATAAGTCCCGGAACTTAAAAAGCGTCCTGACATCTCTAATAAGATTATCAAACCAATTTTATGGTCGCGTAATCCGTCTTTGAACAACCAAAATAGTGTCCTAATAAAAACATATTAGGACACTTTTATAATGTTCTAACATGTGCTTACATACTTTTAGTCTTTTGATTCACTTACAAGCGTCCTTAGAAACTAATTGATAGGACCCTTATGATGTAACATTATAGCTACTTTAGTACCAAGAAAAGAGTCCTAATATACCAAATAAGATTATGAAACCAATTTTATAGTCGTATAATATGTCTATAGACAACTTAAATAGCGTCCTAAAAAGAACATATTAGGACACTTTTACCACCACAATATAAAAATGGATTTTTGTGGCACATATTTTGTGTCGCAAAACTATTCATAATTACATACATATACTTTTGTTTTGCCTTGATATAAAAGACTTTTGTGACACAAATTTTGTGTCGGTAAAAACAAACAACTTCTTTGGCACTACAAATGTTCATCATATTAATTTGGTTACTTAAAACTGTTATTTATTTACAATATAAAATAAATCACACAATCACAAGGGTCAGTAATAAAACAATAGACATCTTCATCTTCTTTGTAATACGAAACACCTTGTTATCATATGTAGTGTTCGATCCTAGCCATGCAATCCCATGACCACATACAACATATGCGTCCACTCCATCATGTTTCTGATGAAGACTCCGCTATCATCATCTTAACCTGATCCTGTCGATATATACAAAACAAAATTGATGCATGTTAGTTGACTAATAAGAGTCCCCAATGAAATATTTATTTTAGGTATTACCTGGAATTAGCGTAGCTCTCAACATCCCACAAAATGGAACCAAACGTAACAGCCTCCAGCATAAGTTTTCTCAACCCACCAGATTTGATTTAAATAACTTCATCTTTAGAGGAAATCATATTTTCCTTAAGTTGGTAGGTCCACCAAACAAAGCTTTCGTATATTGCCGTGTATTACAAAGTGTTGGTAATAGAAAAAAATATGATAATGCGTACAAAAATTTACATAACTGAAGTATTTTTACTAATTACAACAATAACAGTGATCATGGAATGAAACATGATAACAAACTCAATTAAACAGAGTAATCATGGAATGAAACATTTGATTAAAATTTGATATTCAGTAACTAAAAATTTGATTAAAAAAATCAAAATACCATATATATATATATATATATATATATATATATATATATATAATCTAGTCAATATGTTATTCGAATCTAACATATTACACGCTTATCAATCAAGCCAATCATAAAATATATTTTTTTATTAAAAACCCAATTTTTTTACAGTACAAAAGAAGACCAATGATACACCTAGGGGTGTAAACAAGCCAGGAGGCTCGAGAACTACTCGTTATCGGCTCGGTTAAAAGCTTGAATGAGCAGAGCTTTAACTAGTCTGAGCTCGAGCCTAAAATAGAGCTCGTTTCTTTATCGTGCTGGAGCCTAAAATACAAAGCTCGTTTAGGCTCGCGAGCCTAAACAAGTCCAAACACCATTTTAGTTTTTATATATAATATAATAATAATAATAATAACAACAATAATAATAATAATAATAATAATAATAATAATAATAATAATAATAATAACAGTGGCGAGCCGAGCTTTGGCTCGTTCAAGCAATATTGAAGCGAGATCGAGCTGAGCTTTTAGCTCGTTTGAGATTGTTCCCAAAATAACTCAAGTCGATCCGAGCTCGACCTCAAATAAGTAGGCTCGAACCAAGCCGAGCTCGAGCTCGAGCTTCATAAAAAATATAAAAAATATGACGAGCCGAGCTCGAGCCCAGTCGAGCTTGGACTCGGCCTGGCTCGTTTACACCCTCAGATACACCAATTGTTTTCTAAAAACAACAAACAACAAAAATAAAACAATCAAGAGATTCTATTTGAAACCATCCTAATCACCTACTGGAACATTTATGGAACCTTTAAAACAAATAACATACCTTGCCTTATAGATCTTTGAACACACAAGCATCGCCTATGGAGATTTCTTATGGATTCATTAAGTTACGCCATCCAATAACAATAAAACTTAATGAATAGTACATGAAAATTTAAAAAAAAATGTATTAACAAGACACCACAAGAGTCAAGAGTATATGCAATATATAATATATAAGATAAATAAAACAAAGGGTGAAATTCACATACATTTTTTACGGTCCAGATTTTTCTGTTCGAACATGGGTGAATCAAGATGTTCCATGTTGAGACTGTTTCATCTGAAATGATATCACTGGAAGCATTTGGATTCTGATATTCATGAGGATATGTAGGGAACGACATTTCCTTTTGCGAATCCCTTCTTTACAGAATATACATGTTCCATCATCCTCATGCTCTTAAGCCATCACAACACATTAATAATTATACAGATTTTAATGGTGTACCTACTACAAGAGAGACAACTTAGAATAGAAACACATACATCTTTTTTAGGTATGGAATTAGCAATCGCATTTACTATTTAAATTTACTTACCATATATGCATAGGCACCACTTCACAAAGTGAATACAATCATATGTACAAAATCGCAATGGTTGTTGATAAGAGCATCTACACATCCGCCAGTGCGCTGTAACAAAGCAACAATAAAAACCATAAATTTAAACTCTGGTTGCTGGTAGGTCATCAGTTTTATGCTCATCATCATGCATCTACAATAGCAAATAATAAATAAATAAACAAATAGCGCTTACAGCTATAAATCATCATAAACATATGAATAGAACGATACATGTTAATGTCTTTCATGGTTCAAAATAATTAAACCGTTTCCAGTCACAAGGTGGAGCAACATAAACTCCCAATGGTGACACCATAAGATATCTAAACTTTAAATCAGGTAAAACGAAGCTGCAAAAGAACATATATTCATTGAAGGTAACTAAGAATGTTATCATCACTGATCCTAATTCTCTAATAAATTTTATGTGTATAAGTTGGATTTTATGTGCTGGCCATGAATCGCACAAGCTTCAAGGCACTGGTGTAAACCTGTAATTAATAACTCTTTAGGTTAAACAATAGATAAAACAAAGGTACTGTTGAGTAGCAGCTATGTAGATAGCCGATTGACTGCATATTTCAATTGAGATTCGGACTAAAAGGGGGGATATTCAACAGAATAAATAGGGCTAAATACCATTGATTTTCTTAGTTTTTTACGAATATCAAGTTAATTATCAACAATCAAGACTTACAATGGCTCTATCGAACTTGCATATGAAAGAGATGGGTTCAAATTACACCTCATCTTTTGTATCAATCCTGTAACCCAATAATGATACCTGAAGTAGAATTTCATCGGAAGAAAAGCTTGAAAGAACAAATGCTGCGATGGAGGAACTGGATTATAGTTTAGATGAGGAAACAAAGTGACGGTACTTTGAGCCACACATCGTTGGACCAGTAAAGTGTTTTTGCCCTAAGACACGAAACAAGAATGTGGTTTTTCATTTCCTGCAAATAGTCACACCGGGGGCAAAGCGAGTCCCCACTCTTGCTCAATTCATCCGCTATTAGGATCTTGGCATCCTTTGCTCTCCACAACTTTTCCACTTATAATATCCATTATTTTTTTTTTTTTGTTTATGAACTCAAGTAAAAAAAAATCATTTCTCTTAATGATTTGAAACAAGAAAAAATAGTACTTTATGAACACGAGGTATGCTACTTCCAATCGGCTCATAACACCCTATTTTTTGGTAGCCCCTTTCTGGTGTAACTTAGATGTCTGTAAAGACATGTTACAAATAACATTTTAAGAAGATTGGAAATATGCACCTTAATGATAATTATCAAACTAATTATTGTTTTTCAAGAAACGACCTTTCAAAACTCGAACCCATGGTATTTAGGAAAAACAAAATTGAGCTCTTGATTAATTTTCATTTAGGCATTTCATCAAACACATTGTATTCAAACATAGAGACCTTCAAAACCAACTATCAACACCACATTTATATGCTAACTTGAGTATAAACTTGTTATTAGCAGCAAAATACCACGAGAAATGCAAACCTAACGTTCTGTCATCAAACGAACTGCCATCTTTGCTCCCTTCCTACAAGTTGAGCACATCAAAAAACCCCCAATATTAAAAGAAATGCAATACTGAAGCGAAAAACTTACAATAAAAATCCACCAACGAAAGTAACAGACACATGTTTCAAGCTGAACGGAAATGATTCGAAAAACAAAGGATATGTCGGTAGTGAAGGATACGGGTGTGATTAGGGTTTTTGGGCGGGCTTGTGGCCTTCACGTTGGTGTGAGGTATGGTTCTCAATCTGGTGTGCGAAGGAGGGAGAATCATTGCCACCACTAATCACGCGGAGGTGAAACAAATTTGGCATGTGAAGGAGGTAGATCTGGGGTGGAGGTAGATCTAGGGTGTGCAAAGGAGGGAGAGTTGGATTTAGGTGAAATTAAAACCTAAGCGGGAATCTGATTTTTAAGTGGAGGGAAACAAACATATTTCAATTTCAAAAATAAGTAAAATAATTCGAGCTAAGCTGAGCCGAGCTACCAAGCGAGCCAAACCGAGCCAATTTGGCTCGTCACGAGCCGAGCCGAGCTAGGGTCACTTTCTAACCGAGCCGAGCCAGCTTGGCTCACTTTTAAACCGAGCCATATCAAGCGAGCTCCGAGCCGCAAGCTTTTTGGACAACCCTAAGGGTGGGTTGGGGACGGGGGGCTGGGTGACATGGCTGGTTGGTTCAATCTAGCCGTTGGGGGTAATCGTTGCCAAATAAAAAAAATATATCCACATGGCTGGTCACGCCACACCACACCCCTAGTTTTTTAGTATTACATTGTGAATCCCACCCTCGTCACGTATCGAGTAATGCCCCTAACCCGAGCTCATCCATACCTCATGGTCTAAACTAAAGGGTTATCGGATGTATCACTCCCAACTAAGACTATGGAGTGTGGAGTGGCTTGGGTTGGTAGCATTGCTCGACACGTGGCAGGTGTGGGCTTCACCAGTCCACACCTAAAAAAGTGAGGTGTGGAAGGGGTGTGGCTAGGCGGCGTTGGGTGCCATGTGACACCTAAATTTCTTTTTTCTTTGCTTTTTTGTATTAATCATAGAATTTAGTAAATAATTTTAAATATATTTTATTTATATTAAATAACAACAATATCCAGTTATCGTAAATTTAGTTCGGAAAGAGTCGGATACACCGTCGCGATGCGTGACAGGTATAAATACTAGTTTAACTTATAGATGAACGGACGCACAATCTTATTATCTTGAAAATATAACATGCTTCTTTGTCACCATTTAAAATTTAGTTAAGTACAAATGTTTTTAAATAAATTGATACATGAAATATCTAACAAACAAAATATATACAAATCATAAAGTTCCGTCTGATACGGCCAATTTTCGGTAGAAAACCGTAAATCAAATTGTTTGTTACGATTTAAAAGTTTTGAAACCAACCGACCAAAAGTAAAACAAAAGAACTGCCTGCGAAACCAATTTGATGACTGATTTAGCAGTTTTGAAGTTTAATCTGAACCCTAAACACCCGACACCTAATAAAAATTAGTCTAGGGAATCATGGAGGGAAATGGTAGGAGGGAATTGATTTAACTAAATTTTTTATTAAAGGATGTGAAGGAGGGAAAGAAGAAAAATGTAAGAAGAAATGCTCGAAAATTTTAGTGGCATACACAAAATTAAAGAACATAAACTTGTGGCACAAAAGTTAAATGTTACTGAAAACGTTTGCTACACTACAAATGTGTTTATTAATTGCTTATTCTTGTTGTCTTTGTGCACAACCTCTACTTCACATTGTTCATGGGGGGCATCTGATATCACCACCGCCAGCCACAACCACCGCCGGCCACCTGAAAAGGTTGAGAATTGAAGGAATTGAAATGAAGGTGAATCGTCAACTATAACGCCTTAACGGATCGATTCGGTCTTGTGGGTTAGTTCAGGTTTTGCGCAGAAGAAGAAAGGAGGAGGTTTCAACTTTCGGGTTGTGTTTTGATATTTTATGCTCTGATTTATAGACACTGAAGTGCTGCAGCTCAGCTGGCTAACAAGTTCTTTGTACTCGCTATTGTCCCTGGTTCGAGTCCTGGGTCCTGCCTTTTTTTTTATTAGCTAAAACAAGTTTCTTATAATCTTCTAACTCCATTAACTCATTACACTAACCTAGTTAGTGTAGATATCATATAACACTAGCAAAGAACCTAACCTAGTTAACTAAGTTCTTAAACAAATAACTAACTGAGGTAACCGAGTTTGCTAACCTAGTTAGTTAAGTCCCTATAAAGATAACTAACTTGGTTTACTAACCTAGTTAATTGATTTGTTTTACTTTTATAGTTTGCATAAATTACAAAAACAACCCCTTGACTTGTAACTTTATTTAACTAACCAATCCAACTTCGTTAAAGCTTCCCTTATATAAATCTAACCAAACTGACGAAGTTTCTTTAAAAAGTTAACGTTTCTCATTCGGTTTTAATCCATGGTGATACGCGACAATTACTTTAATAATAAAATAAAAATAAAAATAAAAATAAATTAATTGAAAAGAATCCGGTTTTTGCAATCTGGGTCGGATTTCGGAGACCCGATTTTGACGGATGTTACACTATTAAGTTATGTTATAATAGAACTCTAGCTAATAAGCATCCAATAAAACTAATGTTTTACGACTCAAATATCAGGTGTCCTATTACAGTGTATTATAATAACACCGCAATTATTAAGCGTTCAATAAAGGTTAAATTTATAAGACCCAAGTGTCAAATGTCTTTTTAAGTTAAATTATAATAAAACTCTAGCGAATAAGCGTCCTATAAAACTGATGTTTTATGACTCAAATATAGGGATGAAAATGAACCGAACGTTCAGCGAACAGTTCGTGAACCGTTCGGCGGGAAGTTCGTTTATGTTTGTTCGTTTAATAAACGAACGAACATGAACAAGAAATTCCGTTCGATTAGTTAAATGAACAAACATGAACAGAGGTCTCGTTCGTTCGATTATGTTCGTGAACGTTCGGTAAGGTGTTCATGAACGTGTTCATGAACATTCGTTCATTTGCGTTTGTTTATGTTCATATGTTTGTGTTTTAATTGAATATTTTTGTACTTTCATATATTTTATCTATAATTTTTATATTATTAAACTTTTATTTATTTTATTACCCTAACAATTAAATTAGGAAACCCCCTTTCACCTTGTTTATGCACCATTTCCTTTTCATTTCTCATTATTTACATCGGTGAATACGGTCGACTTCCGTTCCACAATAAGAGATTCAAGTTCCAGTGCTACTCTCCGAGCCATCTACCTTTATCCTTCGTCGTGTTTGCCAAATTTATTTGTGTTCGTGAAACGTTCGTGAACACCTTTATTTCCTTAATGAACGAACATGAACAAGGCCTTGTTCGGGTTCGTTTACAGGCCCTACTCAAATATCAAGTTTCCTGTATTATAATAAAGTTTAAAGTTATAAGACCTAAGTGTCAAGTGTCCTATTAAGTTAGGTTATAATATGACTTCGACTAGAAAGGGTCCTATAACACTGACATTTATGACTTAACTACAACGCGTCCTATTAAGTTTTGTTATAATAGGACCCCAGATGATCAAGTGTCCTAATACAGTACCACATAATGGGACACTAACAATTAAATGTCTTATAAAGTACTTTATTAGGATCTAAATTTTAAGTGTCCTATTAAATTATATGATAATAGGACCCCAAAAAATCATCCATCCTATTAAATAGTTTTTTAGGACACCGGTTTAGTAGAGTATATTATAAAAGAACCCCAAAAGTTCATTAGTCCTATTAAATAGTTTTTAGGACCCTCTTTTACAAGCGTCCCACAGAAAAGGTCCTAAAAAGCCATTTTTGTTGTAGTGTGATGGACATCTACCAAACATAAAGCGATAAATCCCAAACCCAATTTGCAACTTGACTTATAAACCAATAAAATAATTTTTATTGGCCCATAAATGACAGCTACAATACCAACTTTACCAGCCCATAGAGTAGTCCACTTTAAAGAAAAACCCACCAATGATGGTCCGAAAAAACTTGTGGGCCCAAACTTTGAAAATCCAATTGTGCTTGTATCCAATATTTTAGTCTAGTCTAGTTAACTTTCCAACCTATCCTGGCCCGTATGTGTATTACAAACTGATAGCCGATCATATATCCACTTAACCACCATCATAGATTCCATTATGTTCGAGCCGAAGCGTCTTGTGGAAATTTTAAATATTGCGCTGAACAATTAATTTTGACCCGGCTAACACCCTCATTTATATCAACCCAATCTCTCTTTATCATATCTTTCCGAGTCCGATCCAATAATAAAAACCCCAGACAAATTAAAAAAATCCTGCACTGTGACCTCGGTACCGAGATAAACAACTTGACTCCAACCTTTATTAATAAATAAAAAAATATTTGTATCTTTTACTGTCATGTACTGTTGTAGGCTTCTGTACGTTATCTCAAATTGCTGAATACCGTATCGATGAAGCAAAACCCACCTCCAGATAACCTCTTTTACGGTACTCAGTTCGTATGAATGTCATTAATTTCTCTAT
This sequence comes from Helianthus annuus, assembly GCF_002127325.2. Classification (NCBI taxonomy): domain Eukaryota; kingdom Viridiplantae; phylum Streptophyta; class Magnoliopsida; order Asterales; family Asteraceae; genus Helianthus; species Helianthus annuus. The sequence goes on along the minus strand of NC_035446.2, from coordinate 47,263,939 downwards.
TATTTGAGTACCATGGGGAAGAAAGAAGCAGATTCCTTGGCTGAAACGCATATAAACTGAAATTACTTTCAACATACTTCGCCAATTTTGTTACCCACTTGTAAAAAAAAATCCACCTAAGTGGATGGAATAAGAAAAGTTCTTGCTTCCTGTCCAATTCTCCATGGTAATATTTTTCAGGTTCTGCCACCATGGCTTTGTATTCTTAGAGCAAAATTAAAAAAAAAGATTATTCATAAAGACTAATTCATTGATATAATTCAACTTTTCGCAAAATAACCTCTAGATGAAGGATAAAAGCGGCTGAATTAGGGTTTCTCAACGGTACACTTACCTGACCCGATTTAGCTTTCCCAATCAAATCAAAGCCATCAAAAATCGAATCAAAAGTCTGAGCTTGAACGGGAAACAAAGCCTCAATCCCCTTAGCCTTCAAGGCATACTTCAAAGATTCAAAAATCCTAAAATTCTAAACCGATTTGGGATCCTCTTCTTTACTTCTAGCCTCCTTCACATCTACCTCAATAATCTTCATTTTTTTCTTCTTACTTTTCTTCAGACTCTTCCATCTTCATTAACTCCAGACATATTTTTAAAACCGCAATCAATCAAGTTATTCGGTAAATTTAATAGATACGTTGTACACAAATGTGACTTAAGCTTCAAACTAAAGAAACATTAAAATAGTTTAAAATCTAATTAATCAAGTTATTCCATAAACTGAATACATCCGACACACACAAACATATATGAATTAAGCTTGAAACTATTGAAACATCAAATTAGTTTAAAAAATGTAATCAATCAAGTTATTGAATAAATAGAATACATATGTCATTATCTTTCCTCCTCTAAAAACATACAATAGAGTCTTTGACTAAAGTATTTGAGCTTTTCCACAAACAGAGGTGTACAAATCAAATATTAAACAACAATCTTCAGAGTTATTGGTTTACGAAAACTACCGAATACTCCAGAACAAAGAGAAGAGGGGTTTAAACCAAAAAATTAGACATAATCAACAACGACAACTAATATGAAAAAACCCTAATCGATAAAAATGTGGAATATTATATGTGTAGTATCAATAGCGAGAAGGGGCTAACAAAAATACCCTAATCGATAAAGTAAACAATGCTTGATCGTAATCTTACAAAGCCAAAAAACGAAATCAGAACAAAACAATAAGCCTAATCGATAAAGAAATCAATGATAAAGAAAATAATGATCAAATCATCAAAATCATCATATTTTTTAATCACAACAAATGAACTTTGTAAGTCCCGAAAATACGGATCAAACAACGATATCAAACAATCAATCAAGGATGGGCGGAATCCAAACTTGATGATCTTCAAGAAATCAAGAACAATAAAGATGAAGATTTGAAGATTTGTTGAATTGATTACTTAAACTTGCATACAAGGATTCTTGTGTAATTCAAGTTTCTAAAAGAAAACAACTAACCTCTAACTCCTAATTATCATTTCCTATTTATAGTAAGGGGTTTCCCCCAAAACCCTAGGCCCATAATTCCCCCAAAGCCCACTCTAATACCCACCATCTTCTAGAAGCTTGGTCCATTTAGCCAATCCTACTAATCCATAAACCTATTGGGCCTAACAATCTCCCCCTAGGTTTACTGGATTAGTTGCTGAATCCGTCAGGAGGACCACCAGGCAACGGAGCCGGATCCGCAAACACACGATTCTTGAACTTCTCCTTCAGCTTAACTTTCAATAGATATTAGCATACCCACATCACCTTGTAGTTGCTCGATCATCTGGTCTTTGCTTGATTTTTTGAAAGATGAGATCGGTGATTCTTTCATGGCAGCATCATCTTCCAACGCAATCACTTTTCTTTGCAGCTTCGCTACATCAACAGTTGTATCATCATCACTATCTCTGTCTTAAAAAAAAATTCAGTTTGTTGGCTGCAAAGCAGATGGTTGTTTCATCATGCTCAGAGAAATCGGCACCACTGGAACTTCCTACATTGAACCTGATGCCGCTTGAGCTTTCTGGTTGCAAATGAGTTATTTCAGGCAGATCGAGATCGAAATCGAATTTTAAATCAAAATTGAGATCTTGCATGCTTGTTTCTTCAGTAGCAGCAGTGACTTGTGGATCGGTGGGCATAGTAGGCTATGGTTCTGAGCTTGGGCCAATAGAATGAAAATCAGGAGCTGTTTCGGTTCTTCGTTTCTTGCTAGCTGCTTGTCCAGCATCATCTGTCGCGTCTTCAATCTTGAACATGAGTTTCAGGAATAGGTACAGAAGGAGGGTTTTTGACACTATTCTTCAATAATTCAATCAGGGCTTGAAGGAGTTTTGAAGTCATTAACGTAGGTTCTTGAATGGGTTCTTCAGCTTTCTCAGAGACAATCACTTCCACATCACTGTTGTCGGATTCTTCTTTGTCTGAATCTAGAACTTTTGTTTCTATCTCAGCTTTCGTAGCAGCATTCATGAGTTGCTCGTCATGTTCTTTGGCAACTGCAGCATTCAAAGGCTTTGGTTTGAAAAGTATAGGAACCTGCAAACCTCGTAATTCGAATAAGTGATCCGAGAAGATGATGAGAGGTTCCGAAATGATTAGGAGATGAGATTAGTCCGAATATGCGACTCGTGTGAGAAATGTTTGACAATTTATAGAGTTTCGGATCGGGCCTAAGATCAAACAGCCAAGCCCCAACTCGGAACAATGGTCCGAATTACATTCGAGGGCAATGGGCCGGATCTGATTCGTTTTATCCGAAACAGTGGGCCCTAATCCGAAACAGTGGGCCAGATTATTACTTTAATGTTTTGGATTTTCGGGACAGAAAACATCTTTCTCAAAATCAACGATCCAACCAACCGAGCAACCCTTTTTATAATATATACAAAAGAAAAATAATAATAACAAAATAAATCATAATAAAGTAATAGTAATGGAGGGATAATATACGGAGAACCTGCCATGGGATCAAAATCGTTTTCGAACCGATTAAGGAACATTTTTCAGCTCTTTGCTTACTTGGACTGGTACACGCGATTGTTAATATGCTTGTCCTCTTAAATCTAACGCCCTATCTTAAACTTTTAGCTTTGTGATACACTTAAGGTAGAATTATACTGAAACATCTGTGTGTCCCATTCGAAGGCATACCCCCGCGATCAAGACAAGCACAACAGTTCATCGTAGCAGGTGAGTATACCGAGATCATCCTTAAGTTTTTCAACGCCAGACTTCCTGGTGAACAGGTCAGTACTTCCGTACAGCAGAGAGACCAGAGAAGCTCTGACGAGGGTGAGACAGATACCTTTAACGGTACGGATTTGGCTTTAATAGCACACGGAATTCTCTTTTTAGTGAGATTTCTTCCGTTTTCAGGTTTTGGCCCCTTTGTGGCTCTTTTGCAAGATATCCTGACTGTGCCCAGGTCTGCATATAGTCTGGATGCAACAGAGGGACAACCCTGATATCCCGGATGATTCATCAGCATAAAGACCCAAAACATCAGATGTTGGCTATCTATCAACGCAGGATTTAAGACCATGAAATCATACATCGTTGGTCTGTTACCCACGAGATGTCCCGTCCATTATGTTTGTATCACTTTTGCCTCTTTTTGCTTTTTGAGTGTTAGACCTAGCCTGTTCAGCTTCAAAACCTTACATGTGTTAATCAAGTTCTTTAGCACGAAAATTCATTTCATTTCCCAAGCAACTATTTATCCCCCTCAAACAATGCGTATGTACATGCATTTTTTTTTTTTTGCTTTTCTCCCCCTCAAACAAAGCATGTGTACATATATGTCCCTTTCCCCCCCTAAATTTGTGCATCGCACATTATGCGCAAATTTACTTGTTTATTTACCTTAGTATAGAAACCCGTTTTTTTGTCGTTGCTCAGTCGGTGATACGTATCATTTTCAAAAGATCCACAAGCACATTGAATCACGAGATGCTGACAGGTTTTGTAAAAAGATCCACTGAATTAGTATCAGTGTGGATCTGTTTAATTTTAAACAATCCTCTGTCATAGCAATCTCGAATAAAGTGCACCTTAATATCAATGTGCTCGGTTTTAGAGTGAAAGACAGGGTTTTGTTAATCTGGATAGCGGCGTCATTATCAAAATAAGAAGTAGAGTTTAGATAAGTCAAACCGAAATCCTTGAGCTGCTGTTGTATCCAAAGAACCTGAGAGCAGCAGGCAGCAGATGCTGCAACACACTTTGCTTCCGCTGCAAAAGTGAGTTGTTGCTTCTTACACTGCCATGAGATGAGACTGTCCCCCAAGAATTGGCATCCAGCTGATGTACACTTTATATCCCTGTTTTGACGAACTTGCAAGCCCAAAAACATTTTCACTTCTCCTAACGAGCTTATTTCAAACTTCTTTCCCATCATCCGAAAGTACGAATGGCCTCCAGACGTGCCACCGGTGCGTATACCTCATCATTATCCAGACCTTCAACTTGTTCGAAACCTTGAACTGCCAATCGTGCCTTGTTCCTCATGATCACACCAGGGTCATCCAGTTTGTTTCTGAATACCCAGCGCGTTCCAAGAGCACGTATTCTTTGGTGAAGAGAACCTCCATCCCTTTGTCGCACATCAAAGATATGCTCAAAAGGTTGTGCTTCAGTTCAGGGACATAATTGACGTCTGAGAAGATGAGAACCCCGTTCTTGACAGTGCCCTTCATGGTTATTCTTCCAGTTTCCCCTCCCACGAAGTTGATAAATCCACCGTCGAATATATTTTTTTGTTATTCAACTGGGATAAGTCTTCTGTCACGTGTCTGGAACAACTACTATCGATAAACCAATGTCTAACGATCGCCCTCTATAGCCATTCCTGCACGCTTAGCGGGATTAATTAGAAACTGGAACCCGGGCCATTGTTCACCTGAGTTGACCATCGCTATCTGTGTAAGTAACTTCGCGAAAGATCATATGGCTCATAACATCGCTTGTGGTTTTTGGCAATGAAGTGGATGTCGATGGTTGTGAACACGGAGACTGGCATCCAACAGGAGTTTTAGGTTTCCAATTTATGGTGTTTGAAACACTTCCATTGGGTGGAAAAACATTTATTTTTCTTTGAAACCTGTTTATATTTGAAAATTTTTAATTTTCCTGTTTTGCTAGATTCTAGTCTCTGTCAGAAGGCTTGGCTTTGGGAGGTCGATTTTTGGAAAAGTGAGAATGCATAGCCTTCTGATGATACGTGTTCCCATAGTGGTAGGGACGATGATCACAGTTTCTTGCAATGTGTCCCAAAATTCCACAATTAAAACACGTTTGCCTTTTTGAGAAAAAGACATTAAGTTCTACTTGTGTTATCCTCGAGAACTAAGCAAGTCTTTTCTTTTCATTTGGAGCCGATTGCTTTCGTGCATGTTTGATCTTGGATGGACCATGCTCATAGTTGTCAGCGTGAGATTAAATGTCCGCAACTTTACCCTTCAGTTTTGGTTCAGTTTGCCCGAGGCTTGGGTTTTCCATTCGAACTTTCTTTTTGCGTGATCTTCTATTTTTACGTGAGCGTTTCTTCTTTGAAGGAACAGGTTTAGAAGATTTTGCTTCATTTGAAACAGTTTCTTCAGAGTCTGATTCCTTTGGATCATAAGTTGACTTTATTTCCACAGATTCCTTTTCCTTAGAAACTATGTTCTCAGGAGTTTTGATAGAAAAGGTCTCCACAGATATCTCTTCTTCAGTTTCATCATTTGAATCAATTGACGAATTAATTTCCATGTATCTCTTTTCCTCAATCTTCGAGATCCCATGACTTTCTTGAGAAATGGATTCTACGGAAATCTTTCCTTCAGCTTCATCAACCTCTGAGTCCTTGACATCAGTTGATTCTGGTTTCTTATGCAAAGAGCAGTCTATGTTTGAAACAGTTTTGCTCTCTTCGCACATTGCACTGCTCGATTCTGAGTATTTACAACATTCAGGATTCTTAGAAGTACTACGCTCGTTGTCTGATGTACCAGAATCTGCAGCTTAACTGTCAGGTTCATCACATGATCCCTCTTCATGAGTTTCTGATGTATCATCTGATGTTTCAGGCACACTAGAGTAGTTGTCTGAACCATCAGAATGACTTTCTGAGTCACTTGAGACACTGGTCTCAAGTTTATCAGTCGATACATCAGTTTTCCTTATGAAAACATTTTCATTACGATCTAAAATCACAGCACCAGATTTATCAGTTCTAGTCAGAACACCATGAGCCTCAGCAAGCAAACGAAGACATAACATAATTCCAAACGTCAAGATCATGATTGACAACATTCGAATTCTCAACAACATCAGAATGTGGTTCATCATCCACTGTGAACTGTTCTTCAACTGTTTCGGATTCTACACATGAGTTAGAACAATTAGAACAATTAGTGTTATCAACAGAATCAGAATCTAACAAATTTTCTTCAATCTCCTCTTCGGATCTTTCAACTGGTTCTGCTTCTTTTCTCATTTCGGTTTCAGTTTCTTTTACCTGCTCGGATTTGCCAGCTGATTTATTTGAAAATTTTTCATTTTCATTTTTAACAAAATTCAATGGTTTCTTGAAATCAGCAGTTTGGCTATTTTTAAATTTTGATGGTTCATATGGGACATAATCACTAGGTTTGCCATACTTCATTTTATCATAATTTTCCATCTCCTGCTCAGTAATAGGCAGTCTGGGGTAATTATGATTATATGGTGGTGGAACTTGTTTGTAGCCCAAACCCTTACCCTTATTTTCTTTATAAGCAAGTTGCACACCGCACAGATTACGAACAGTGTCACTGGAAGTATCAAACTTTTTGAAGTTTAACTCGTTTTGTTTATACTTTCCAGTGAGGAGCTCTAGCTCACCCTTCACGGAGTCACATTCAAGAGTTTTAACTGTGAGTCTATGTTTGTAGTCGTGAACCCAACATTGTTGTTGATTCACGTCTCTGTGAAGTTGAGCTATGTCCTTTTTAAGTGCTTCAATCTTTTCATAGAGAATCTTATTATTCTCTCGAAGACCGATGTACTTTCCCATCACACTGTTGTAATCAGTGATCAATGCTGAGTTTTGTGATCTCAGAAATGCAACTTTCTTTCTATAGTGCTCGGAACATAAAAGAGAATTTAGCGTTTCAGAAAGTGATTTCGGTTCTTCAATTTGAGCCACTTCATCGGGATGAGATCCTGTCGATTGTGGGGCCTTCTCATCAGATGATATAGCAGCCACGGGTAAAGATGAGGGATTCTGAGCAGCGTTGAGATTAGTAGCAAGTGGCTAAGTACCAACGGCCTTCTGACAGTTAGACATAGAAGACGATGTGTTTGCGTGATTCTGATTCCTCTGCTTGTCATCCTTGACATATTTATTGACCAAGGAGATCACATCTTTTGTTTCCGTTGTAGCATAATTGTATGTCCCCATGATAACTGCAACACAATAGTCCCATGTCTTGCAACGTGGCAAACCGTACAAAAAAGCCCTGTTAATCCTACCAAGTGTCACCTTCAATCCACTCTTCTTGATTTCAGAAAGCAGCTGGGTAAACCTACTGATCACATCTTCTATGCTTTCACCCTCTATGTATCCGAACTTATCGAGTTATTTCCAAACCAACTCACGTTGAGAAAAACTGCTTGGAGAGTTCATTGTTGAATCAAGCAATAACCTGTAAACTTGCTAACTCAAACACGTCAAAAACTTACGAACCCGCTTCCCTTAACGCTCGTCAAAAACTTGTCAAAATTTTTCGCCCCAAAACAAAACAAACCCCCTTTTTAATTTTAATTATTTTTTTAAGATTAATATTTTTATATATATAAAACCTTTTAAAATATAATAATTAATAATTTTTAATATATTATTTATAAAAACCTTTTTAATTAATATTGAAATAAACTATTTATAATATTATAATTATATATTTAAATATAAACTTTTAATATTAATATATATTAATGATTTAGTAATGATTACCTAATAATTAATAATTAATATTATAATTATTATATTTAATAATACTAAACGACAAAAAAAAATATCGTTGTCGGTCTTCTTCCTAAAACACGTTCCGAAACCCTAATTTTAAACGTCAGCCGCCGCCGTCAAGATGATTTTAACCACGGAGATTATCGGAGGTGATGGTGCGGTTGCCGGAGAAGAAGATGAGGGTAATGATGATGAGCGATGACAACGATACCAGATAACAGTTACAGGTGGTTCGTCGACGATTGAACGGAGAAGACAGAGAACGGTGGTGGATGGTAATGACGATGAACGGAGGTGATGGTTACCGAAGATAGTTGAACAGATAAGACGGAGAAGATGAAGGAGATAATGGAGGGTTGTTGAAGGAGGTGGTGACGGTGAACAGTAGCTACGATGAAGAAGACAACCGGAGTTAGTAATCTGAGAATCAAAAGTGATCGGAGAAACGATGATGATGACGGTGGTCGAAGCCGGAGACAACGATGATGAAGGTGGAGGTTGATAGCTGATGGTAGTTGACGGGTTTCACTGTGATGAGAACGATGGCAGGTCGGTGATGCAGGTTTCACGGTGACAGAGATGATGATGTCGTGGGTCGCCGGAGACGGAGACGGAGACCGGGGGAGAATGGTGACGAAGATGGTTTCGGATGGAAGAATGTTTGATTTCGGATGAAAGTTGAATGTATGTCGAATGAAAGTTAGATCACGGACGATGTTGATATGATGATGATATGATTCCGGATGATTGTTGTTGATGATCTCGGATGAACGAAATATGATTTCGGATGAATGAAATGATGAATACGGTCCGAGATGACGGTTTAGGATGATTTCGGATGAGATGATGTTGTTGCAGACGATTTTGGATTAAGAAGGTGATTGATCACGGATGATATGATGTTGTTGTCTGCTTGTCGGCTGTTGATGATAATGTTTGATAATGATGGATGGAATGAATATGACGATGATGTACGATGATGATGTACTGATGTCAGAGAGAATGTTTAATTTTGATGATAATGATGATATTTTACATTTTGAATGATGGTCTGATGATGTAAGATGATGATATCTATGAAGATATGAATATTTTAACACTAATCACAAAGATCAAAAAGCATAATATGACGATTTTTCGAAGAATGCGAAGAACACGATGAAGATCTTCAACAAAAATGCAGAATTTCTTGATGTTTGATATCTAAATGGCTCTGATACCAATTGTAAGTCCCGAAAATACAGATCAAACAACGATATCAAACGATCAATCTAGGATGGGCGGAATCCAAACTTGATGATCTTTAAGAAATCAAGAACAATAAAGATGAAGATTTGAAGATTTGTTGAATTGAATGCTTAAACTTGCATACAAGGATTCTTGTCTAATACAAGTTTCTAAAACAAAACAACCAACCTCTAACTCCTTATTATCATTTCCTATTTATAGTAAGGGGTTTCCCCCAAAACCCTAGGCCCATAATTCCCCCAAAACCCATTCTAATACCCACCATCTTCTAGAAGCTTGGTCCATTTAGCCAATCCTACTAATCCATAAACCTATTAGGCCTAACAAACTTGAAACCCCCAAATCCTACACATTAACATACATGATGATAATCACGGTGGAAGACGGATTGAGAGAACCTGATAAATTCTGCCTCTAATTCTACAAACCCTAGTTTTTGCTTTCAATCAATTTCTCTATAAAGACTGGTTGCTTTCAATCGTGATTGAAGATAAAGAAATCTTGGGGTCTGGAGATTGAAAATAATAGATTAGAGATCGAATAAAGCGAAAGAATAAAAAAACTATCAGATTACAACATCAAAGATAGAGATAAACATACCTGGATGATAATTTTTGTGTTTGAGATTTAGGGTTTTCTGAATGGCCTATTACACAAGCGGGGTTATTGTGATTGCAATTAAGATAGGAATGAAACTGATTTCAACAATATGGAAAGTCCATCAATCTCTTATCAATTACGGCAAGCAAAAAGAGGGATGAATGGCGTGGTGGAATCCCGCTCAATTTCTTTCAAAGTGGTGTAAGGATATGCCATGCGGCATAAGTTGGTTTTGCTTTATTAGAAGAAGTAGATTAGGTTATAACTCCGTGTAATACACGGGGTTGAATAAATAAATTTTATATACTAAATAACAAAATAATATATTTTTAAAAACCTCATTTATTGTATGGGTTGAATAAATATAATTTTATATATTAAATAATAAAAAATTATATCTATAGGAACCATATTGTACGGGTTGAATAAATGTAATTTCATATACCAAATAAAAAAGTTATATCTTTAAAACCACGTATATTACACGAGTTTAATAAATGTAATATTGTTTACCTAATAATAAAATAATACATCTTTAAAAAACCTCATTTATTACACGGATTGAATAAATGAAATTTTATATACCAGATAGTAAAAAAATTACATCTTTAAAAATATGCGCATTACACGGTTTGAATAAATGTAATTTTCTGTACTAAATAATAAAAATATATATCCTTAAAAAACTGCGTGTATTGTACGAATTGAATAAATCTAATTTTATATATCAAATAATAAAAAGCTATATTTTAAAAAACCTCCTGTATTGCATGGGTCGAGTAAATGTAATTTTGTATAATGAAAATAAAAATATTTAATATATTAATACAAGTTGTTGCAAAATTTGTTAACGAAGTCTCAGTAAATTTAACCCTTTAATTAAAACTCCATAAATGTATAAATGATAAATAATATTAGTTTATTTTATTTTAAGTTTCGTAAAATCTATTTGATACCAAACTAAAAAACGTTTAAATATACTTAATTCAAATAAATAATACTAGGTTAGAACCCCGTGTATTACACGGGTTAAATAAATATAATTTTATATATTAAATAATAAAAAGTTATATCTTTATGAACCTCATATGTATATTGTACAGGTTAAATAAATGTAATTTTATATATCAAATAATAAAAAAAGTTATACATTTGAAAACCATGTGTATTACATGGATTAAATAAATGTAATTTTGTATAGTAAATACTAAAAACGTCGTATCTTTAAAAAACCCGGGTGTATAATCGGTTTGAATAAATCTACCAAATAATAAAAAATTACATCCTTAAAAATCCCGTATATTACACGTGTTGAATAGATCTAAAAAAGAGTTATATATTTAAAAACCATGTATATTACACAGATTAAATAAATGTAATTTTATATATTAAATACTAAAAACGTCATATCTTTAAAAAACCTGTGTATAGTCGGGTTGAAAAATCTACCAAATAATAAAAAAAATATATCCTTAAAAAATCTCGTATATTACACATGTTGAATAAATCTAATTTTACATAGGAAATGATAAAAAAGGTTATATATTTAAAAACTTCGTGTATTACACGAGTTATATAAATGTAACTTTGTATAGTAAATAATAAAAAAATATATTTTGAATACCTCACGTTTTACACTAGTTGAATAAATATAATTTTGTATACCAAATAATTAAAAAGTTATTTTTTAATAAATTAGGATAACATTTAATACTAATTTATTATTTATATATTTAATATAAGATAAGTAGGAAAGAGAGGTATTTGTTTTAAAAATATATTAAAATAACAATTTAGATTTGAGGATAATATTTTATTAAAGTATGATAAGATTTAATATTAATTTATTATTTATTTAATTAATATAAAATAACTATAGATTTGAGGATACCTTCAATGAATGACACGTGTCCAAAAGTTGTTTTCTTTTATTATAGTAGATAGATTACTTTTAACGAAATTTCTTAACTATTTTAAAATTCGTTTCATATGAAAAAAAAATATTATAAGCTCATTTCAACTTATTTACCCGATTTCTTCATTGTATTGCTTATCATTTTGCCATCTAAAGAAAATGTTATGAGTTATCACCACCAATACTTTTGCAAATTTATTCGAATTATGTGTGTATACAATATGTGGCTATATATCAAATCCGAAACGTTTTGACTCCTCCAAGTTTGAACTACTCTTATTAGTGTCACACTACCAAAATACCACATGCGGAAACCCCCGTGAGGCGTGTGACGTACCAAGATCTAGCCACTAATCACATTGAACTCATAACAAGATTTCAAATAAAAACTTTCATTCATTATCGTAAGGTGATACAAAACATTAAATGTAATTCAACGTGTTCAGCGGAAGCATAAATCATTAGTTAAGTGTTTCATATGTTTGAAAACCATTAGGTTTGTCTCACGATTCCCTGTATCTCGACCCATGACCACTCCAGCCTCCCAGACAGCAAGTTCCACAACTATACATATCTATAACCTGCGAGCATGCAAACAAGTGTATCAGACAACACTGGTGAGTTCACAGATAATAACTCGAAGCAACCCGAGAAGGTGATGGCTTACATGGTGGATTTACAAGAAGAATTGCACGAGTCACAACCTGCGGTGGAAGCCATGGTCTTTGTGATTTAAGTTGGAGGCATTACTTGGACGGTACCAAATGCACTACTTAGACCGATCACAAGGGCCTCCTGTGTACCCTTGTTTCGAGAGAGCTAATCATGTGATGGCATTGCTGGATGGAATCTTTGAATGATTTCGACTGTGAAACCTAGACGTGTACGAGTCTCGCAGCACACCATCGACTCTAACCTACCTGATCAGATTCACCCTGTTCGACCGAAGCACTGAAGGAAGAGAATTTTTCAAGTTGAGTCCATGCAGGGCATGGAGGAGCAACTCTTGGCAAATCGAGCGATACCCACTACCTCATGGAGCGAATATGGGTCTCACTCTACAGCAATCCAAGGGAACTTGTGTTGAATGAAGCACACCAGCCTTGATATTCTAGTCGTCTGGATTTTGTTAGGAGATATTAGGATCTATAAACCTAGTAAATCAAGTCAATTACAGTTTCAACATATCAACATCCCTAATCATTGACTAACAGTTACATTACAATCTTCAAACATCATTCATCGATCCTATCACATGGACCACAGATTTCACGCATTCAATCATAAACACACCTAAGTAACAACCAGTTCTAACAACGCCGATCCGATTCATACCAATTCGTGAATGAACCCCTAATTCTTTATGTTATTCCAATACACTCATGCGACCCATACAATTGAATTCATGAACGTCAATTCAAACAAGCAACCAAAGTGTCACATCTTACAAATAAGCACAAGTAGTAATATGACCAAAACACCATAAGGAATTTAATTACAAAGATGGTAACTAACCAAGGGGTGTTGAATGTGCGAGACGGCTGGAACGAGGGAGAAGATGATGCCGATCCAACAAAGGCTTCGAAGAGGGAAGGAGACAGCCGTCGAACTCAGGAGAGGGGAAGAAAGAAAACTAGGGTTTGATGTTTTGTGTTTTGCTAAATAAGAGAAACCACGCACCACCACATGGGCCGGATTCACTGACCTGGGCCGAAAGCCCTTTCGGCGGACAACCCTCTTGACGAAGAACCAAACTTCGTCAAGAGTGATGATGGCGAAGAATGGTGAGGGCGACGAAGATTGGTTTGACGAAAACCTATTCTTCGTCGAGATGAGGTTTGAGGAAGACCCATTCTTCGTCGAGTGTGTTACCCAATCAGGGTTAAACAACATTACACAAAACTTAAGTTTTTCACGCAACATTCCAACGTAACAATACTTTAATCAATCAAATAAACTACACACGACGCCACGTAAAACAAATTGTAAAAATAGGATTGTGAAACAAGTGATGCGTATAAGAAAGACCTTGAAATCTCGGATTGTCACATCATCCCCAACTTGAAAGAAATTTCGTCCCGAAATTTGATAAGTAACTCAAAGCAGTAAGGTGTTAGATCAGGATGACTGTGGATTTTTCCGCAGGTGTCACATCATATCCAACTTGAAAGGGAATTTCATCCCGAAATTCGCCAATGACAGCAAAAGTTGATTCAACCGTTTGAACAATTGAGGGTACTAGAGCTTTATCAGATCTTTGCGTTCCCACGTGAACTCCGGCCCACGTCTTGAGTTCCAACGAACTCTTGCGATTGGAATTCGACTATGTTAACGAACCTTGACTTCCTGGTCCATGTTTTCGATAGATTCCTTGACAACTGCACTTGTCTAGTAAAGGTATCCCAAGTGTTTCATCGGACAAACACTGCCTTAGATACGAGACATAAATGAAATTGTGTACGTTACCCAATTCGTCGGGTAACCCGAGTTTGTAGGGCATGCTACCGATTCTTTTACAGAATTTTGAATGACCCAACGTAACGTAAATTAAGCTTGGCACACTTCCCAAAGCGTACCGCACTCTCCCAGGGTGAGACTTTCAATCATGGCACGTTCGCCTGCAGCGAACTCCCAGCGTTTACTAAGCTTATCAGCTTTCCTGGCGGTCACGCGTTGCCACCATACGATTCCTGATCCTAACAATCTTCTCAGAGGTTCCAAGTACAAGTCCTGGACCTGTGATTAGGTTGTCACCCACCTTAGTCCAGTAAGGAGATCGGCATTATCGCCCAAGCAATGCCTCAAACAGAGCTGTCTGAATACTAGAATGATAACTGTTGTAGTATAACTCAACCAAAGATAAGTGTCCTTCCAATTTTTACTAAAGTCAATCACACACATGCTCGCAGCATGTCTTCGAGCGTCAGGATGGATCGTTTACTCTGATCGTTTGTCCTACGGTGATAAGTAATGCTCATGTCTAGACGTGAGCCAAGGGTGTTGTGTATTGCTTGTCATAAATCGGTATAGATCAAAATCAGAGGTAACAAGAGTTGGAACCTCTCCATGATTGCAAGAAAATGTACTGGCTACATGAGACAATCAAGGATCACCCAGGTGATATCGTTTCCGATTTGAGTTTTAGGTAGATCAGTGACAAAATCCGTGTCAGTCTGGTCTCATTTCCATATGGGTGTTTCCGGTTACTGACATAAACCAGAAGGTTTCTGATATTCCACCTTGACTTTCGCACAAGTCAAACATCGTTCACATACATTGTTATATGGACCTTCATGCCCGGTTGCCAGTACCAGGTTTATAGATCCTAATATCTCCTAACAAAATCCAGACGACTAGAATATCAAGGCTGGTGTGCTTCGCTCAACACAAGTTCCCTTGGATTGCTGTATAGTGAGACCCATATTCGCTCCATGAGGTAGTGGGTATCGCCCGATTTGCCAAGAGTTGCTCCTCCATGCCCTGCATGGACTCAACTTGAAAAATTCTCTTCCTTCAGTGCTTCGGTCGAATAGGGCGAATTTGATCAGGTAGGTTAGAGTCGATGGTGTGCTGCGAGACTCGTACACGTCTAGGTTTCACAGTCGAAATCATTCAAAGATTCCATCCAGCGATGCCATCACATGATTAGCTCTCTCGAAACAAGGGTACACGGGAGGCCCTTGTGATCGGTCTAAGTAGTGCATTTGGTACCGTCCAAGTAATGCCTCCAACTTAAATCCCAAAGACCATGGCTTCCACCGCAGGTTGTGACTCATGCAATTCTTCTTGTAAATCCACCACGTAAGCCATCTTCTCGGGTTGCTTCGGCGTGTAACTGGGATTTGAACCATCATGCTATACCACTAGATCACGGGTACCCTCGGGTAAGGATGATGCTCAGTGCATTGCAGAGTTGGGATTTGAAAGCTGAAAAGACGTCCTCCTGTTTTGTTTCCCACAAATACACCGCACCTTGCTGTGCTAAAGAGATTAAAGTTGCGCGACCTTCGAAAGAGATAGTATCTAGCGAGACCAAGAAATTGCTGTATCCCCGAAGGACTCTTTGTTGCTGATCAATTTCTAATAAAATAGATCTTAGCGAGATCCACATGTATCCCCACTTTGTTGACTACGTGACCAAGAAAGTGTACTTCTCGAATCCTGAAATCCTGAGTTATCACCACCAATACTTTTGCAAATTTATTCGAATTATGTGTGTATACAATATGTGGCTATATATCAAATCCGAAACGTTTTGACTCCTCCAAGTTTGAACTACTCTTATTAGTGTCACACTACCAAAATACCACATGCGGAAACCCCCGTGAGGCGTGTGACGTACCAAGATCTAGCCACTAATCACATTGAACTCATAACAAGATTTCAAATAAAAACTTTCATTCATTATCGTAAGGTGATACAAAACATTAAATGTAATTCAACGTGTTCAGCGGAAGCATAAATCATTAGTTAAGTGTTTCATATGTTTGAAAACCATTAGGTTTGTCTCACGATTCCCTGTATCTCGACCCATGACCACTCCAGCCTCCCAGACAGCAAGTTCCACAACTATACATATCTATAACCTGCGAGCATGCAAACAAGTGTATCAGACAACACTGGTGAGTTCACAGATAATAACTCGAAGCAACCCGAGAAGGTGATGGCTTACATGGTGGATTTACAAGAAGAATTGCACGAGTCACAACCTGCGGTGGAAGCCATGGTCTTTGTGATTTAAGTTGGAGGCATTACTTGGACGGTACCAAATGCACTACTTAGACCGATCACAAGGGCCTCCTGTGTACCCTTGTTTCGAGAGAGCTAATCATGTGATGGCATTGCTGGATGGAATCTTTGAATGATTTCGACTGTGAAACCTAGACGTGTACGAGTCTCGCAGCACACCATCGACTCTAACCTACCTGATCAGATTCACCCTGTTCGACCGAAGCACTGAAGGAAGAGAATTTTTCAAGTTGAGTCCATGCAGGGCATGGAGGAGCAACTCTTGGCAAATCGAGCGATACCCACTACCTCATGGAGCGAATATGGGTCTCACTCTACAGCAATCCAAGGGAACTTGTGTTGAATGAAGCACACCAGCCTTGATATTCTAGTCGTCTGGATTTTGTTAGGAGATATTAGGATCTATAAACCTAGTAAATCAAGTCAATTACAGTTTCAACATATCAACATCCCTAATCATTGACTAACAGTTACATTACAATCTTCAAACATCATTCATCGATCCTATCACATGGACCACAGATTTCACGCATTCAATCATAAACACACCTAAGTAACAACCAGTTCTAACAACGCCGATCCGATTCATACCAATTCGTGAATGAACCCCTAATTCTTTATGTTATTCCAATACACTCATGCGACCCATACAATTGAATTCATGAACGTCAATTCAAACAAGCAACCAAAGTGTCACATCTTACAAATAAGCACAAGTAGTAATATGACCAAAACACCATAAGGAATTTAATTACAAAGATGGTAACTAACCAAGGGGTGTTGAATGTGCGAGACGGCTGGAACGAGGGAGAAGATGATGCCGATCCAACAAAGGCTTCGAAGAGGGAAGGAGACAGCCGTCGAACTCAGGAGAGGGGAAGAAAGAAAACTAGGGTTTGATGTTTTGTGTTTTGCTAAATAAGAGAAACCACGCACCACCACATGGGCCGGATTCACTGACCTGGGCCGAAAGCCCTTTCGGCGGACAACCCTCTTGACGAAGAACCAAACTTCGTCAAGAGTGATGATGGCGAAGAATGGTGAGGGCGACGAAGATTGGTTTGACGAAAACCTATTCTTCGTCGAGATGAGGTTTGAGGAAGACCCATTCTTCGTCGAGTGTGTTACCCAATCAGGGTTAAACAACATTACACAAAACTTAAGTTTTTCACGCAACATTCCAACGTAACAATACTTTAATCAATCAAATAAACTACACACGACGCCACGTAAAACAAATTGTAAAAATAGGATTGTGAAACAAGTGATGCGTATAAGAAAGACCTTGAAATCTCGGATTGTCACATCATCCCCAACTTGAAAGAAATTTCGTCCCGAAATTTGATAAGTAACTCAAAGCAGTAAGGTGTTAGATCAGGATGACTGTGGATTTTTCCGCAGGTGTCACATCATATCCAACTTGAAAGGGAATTTCATCCCGAAATTCGCCAATGACAGCAAAAGTTGATTCAACCGTTTGAACAATTGAGGGTACTAGAGCTTTATCAGATCTTTGCGTTCCCACGTGAACTCCGGCCCACGTCTTGAGTTCCAACGAACTCTTGCGATTGGAATTCGACTATGTTAACGAACCTTGACTTCCTGGTCCATGTTTTCGATAGATTCCTTGACAACTGCACTTGTCTAGTAAAGGTATCCCAAGTGTTTCATCGGACAAACACTGCCTTAGATACGAGACATAAATGAAATTGTGTACGTTACCCAATTCGTCGGGTAACCCGAGTTTGTAGGGCATGCTACCGATTCTTTTACAGAATTTTGAATGACCCAACGTAACGTAAATTAAGCTTGGCACACTTCCCAAAGCGTACCGCACTCTCCCAGGGTGAGACTTTCAATCATGGCACGTTCGCCTGCAGCGAACTCCCAGCGTTTACTAAGCTTATCAGCTTTCCTGGCGGTCACGCGTTGCCACCATACGATTCCTGATCCTAACAATCTTCTCAGAGGTTCCAAGTACAAGTCCTGGACCTGTGATTAGGTTGTCACCCACCTTAGTCCAGTAAGGAGATCGGCATTATCGCCCAAGCAATGCCTCAAACAGAGCTGTCTGAATACTAGAATGATAACTGTTGTAGTATAACTCAACCAAAGATAAGTGTCCTTCCAATTTTTACTAAAGTCAATCACACACATGCTCGCAGCATGTCTTCGAGCGTCAGGATGGATCGTTTACTCTGATCGTTTGTCCTACGGTGATAAGTAATGCTCATGTCTAGACGTGAGCCAAGGGTGTTGTGTATTGCTTGTCATAAATCGGTATAGATCAAAATCAGAGGTAACAAGAGTTGGAACCTCTCCATGATTGCAAGAAAATGTACTGGCTACATGAGACAATCAAGGATCACCCAGGTGATATCGTTTCCGATTTGAGTTTTAGGTAGATCAGTGACAAAATCCGTGTCAGTCTGGTCTCATTTCCATATGGGTGTTTCCGGTTACTGACATAAACCAGAAGGTTTCTGATATTCCACCTTGACTTTCGCACAAGTCAAACATCGTTCACATACATTGTTATATGGACCTTCATGCCCGGTTGCCAGTACCAGGTTTATAGATCCTAATATCTCCTAACAAAATCCAGACGACTAGAATATCAAGGCTGGTGTGCTTCGCTCAACACAAGTTCCCTTGGATTGCTGTATAGTGAGACCCATATTCGCTCCATGAGGTAGTGGGTATCGCCCGATTTGCCAAGAGTTGCTCCTCCATGCCCTGCATGGACTCAACTTGAAAAATTCTCTTCCTTCAGTGCTTCGGTCGAATAGGGCGAATTTGATCAGGTAGGTTAGAGTCGATGGTGTGCTGCGAGACTCGTACACGTCTAGGTTTCACAGTCGAAATCATTCAAAGATTCCATCCAGCGATGCCATCACATGATTAGCTCTCTCGAAACAAGGGTACACGGGAGGCCCTTGTGATCGGTCTAAGTAGTGCATTTGGTACCGTCCAAGTAATGCCTCCAACTTAAATCCCAAAGACCATGGCTTCCACCGCAGGTTGTGACTCATGCAATTCTTCTTGTAAATCCACCACGTAAGCCATCTTCTCGGGTTGCTTCGGCGTGTAACTGGGATTTGAACCATCATGCTATACCACTAGATCACGGGTACCCTCGGGTAAGGATGATGCTCAGTGCATTGCAGAGTTGGGATTTGAAAGCTGAAAAGACGTCCTCCTGTTTTGTTTCCCACAAATACACCGCACCTTGCTGTGCTAAAGAGATTAAAGTTGCGCGACCTTCGAAAGAGATAGTATCTAGCGAGACCAAGAAATTGCTGTATCCCCGAAGGACTCTTTGTTGCTGATCAATTTCTAATAAAATAGATCTTAGCGAGATCCACATGTATCCCCACTTTGTTGACTACGTGACCAAGAAAGTGTACTTCTCGAATCCTGAAATCCTGAGTTATCACCACCAATACTTTTGCAAATTTATTCGAATTATGTGTGTATACAATATGTGGCTATATATCAAATCCGAAACGTTTTGACTCCTCCAAGTTTGAACTACTCTTATTAGTGTCACACTACCAAAATACCACATGCGGAAACCCCCGTGAGGCGTGTGACGTACCAAGATCTAGCCACTAATCACATTGAACTCATAACAAGATTTCAAATAAAAACTTTCATTCATTATCGTAAGGTGATACAAAACATTAAATGTAATTCAACGTGTTCAGCGGAAGCATAAATCATTAGTTAAGTGTTTCATATGTTTGAAAACCATTAGGTTTGTCTCACGATTCCCTGTATCTCGACCCATGACCACTCCAGCCTCCCAGACAGCAAGTTCCACAACTATACATATCTATAACCTGCGAGCATGCAAACAAGTGTATCAGACAACACTGGTGAGTTCACAGATAATAACTCGAAGCAACCCGAGAAGGTGATGGCTTACATGGTGGATTTACAAGAAGAATTGCACGAGTCACAACCTGCGGTGGAAGCCATGGTCTTTGTGATTTAAGTTGGAGGCATTACTTGGACGGTACCAAATGCACTACTTAGACCGATCACAAGGGCCTCCTGTGTACCCTTGTTTCGAGAGAGCTAATCATGTGATGGCATTGCTGGATGGAATCTTTGAATGATTTCGACTGTGAAACCTAGACGTGTACGAGTCTCGCAGCACACCATCGACTCTAACCTACCTGATCAGATTCACCCTGTTCGACCGAAGCACTGAAGGAAGAGAATTTTTCAAGTTGAGTCCATGCAGGGCATGGAGGAGCAACTCTTGGCAAATCGAGCGATACCCACTACCTCATGGAGCGAATATGGGTCTCACTCTACAGCAATCCAAGGGAACTTGTGTTGAATGAAGCACACCAGCCTTGATATTCTAGTCGTCTGGATTTTGTTAGGAGATATTAGGATCTATAAACCTAGTAAATCAAGTCAATTACAGTTTCAACATATCAACATCCCTAATCATTGACTAACAGTTACATTACAATCTTCAAACATCATTCATCGATCCTATCACATGGACCACAGATTTCACGCATTCAATCATAAACACACCTAAGTAACAACCAGTTCTAACAACGCCGATCCGATTCATACCAATTCGTGAATGAACCCCTAATTCTTTATGTTATTCCAATACACTCATGCGACCCATACAATTGAATTCATGAACGTCAATTCAAACAAGCAACCAAAGTGTCACATCTTACAAATAAGCACAAGTAGTAATATGACCAAAACACCATAAGGAATTTAATTACAAAGATGGTAACTAACCAAGGGGTGTTGAATGTGCGAGACGGCTGGAACGAGGGAGAAGATGATGCCGATCCAACAAAGGCTTCGAAGAGGGAAGGAGACAGCCGTCGAACTCAGGAGAGGGGAAGAAAGAAAACTAGGGTTTGATGTTTTGTGTTTTGCTAAATAAGAGAAACCACGCACCACCACATGGGCCGGATTCACTGACCTGGGCCGAAAGCCCTTTCGGCGGACAACCCTCTTGACGAAGAACCAAACTTCGTCAAGAGTGATGATGGCGAAGAATGGTGAGGGCGACGAAGATTGGTTTGACGAAAACCTATTCTTCGTCGAGATGAGGTTTGAGGAAGACCCATTCTTCGTCGAGTGTGTTACCCAATCAGGGTTAAACAACATTACACAAAACTTAAGTTTTTCACGCAACATTCCAACGTAACAATACTTTAATCAATCAAATAAACTACACACGACGCCACGTAAAACAAATTGTAAAAATAGGATTGTGAAACAAGTGATGCGTATAAGAAAGACCTTGAAATCTCGGATTGTCACATCATCCCCAACTTGAAAGAAATTTCGTCCCGAAATTTGATAAGTAACTCAAAGCAGTAAGGTGTTAGATCAGGATGACTGTGGATTTTTCCGCAGGTGTCACATCATATCCAACTTGAAAGGGAATTTCATCCCGAAATTCGCCAATGACAGCAAAAGTTGATTCAACCGTTTGAACAATTGAGGGTACTAGAGCTTTATCAGATCTTTGCGTTCCCACGTGAACTCCGGCCCACGTCTTGAGTTCCAACGAACTCTTGCGATTGGAATTCGACTATGTTAACGAACCTTGACTTCCTGGTCCATGTTTTCGATAGATTCCTTGACAACTGCACTTGTCTAGTAAAGGTATCCCAAGTGTTTCATCGGACAAACACTGCCTTAGATACGAGACATAAATGAAATTGTGTACGTTACCCAATTCGTCGGGTAACCCGAGTTTGTAGGGCATGCTACCGATTCTTTTACAGAATTTTGAATGACCCAACGTAACGTAAATTAAGCTTGGCACACTTCCCAAAGCGTACCGCACTCTCCCAGGGTGAGACTTTCAATCATGGCACGTTCGCCTGCAGCGAACTCCCAGCGTTTACTAAGCTTATCAGCTTTCCTGGCGGTCACGCGTTGCCACCATACGATTCCTGATCCTAACAATCTTCTCAGAGGTTCCAAGTACAAGTCCTGGACCTGTGATTAGGTTGTCACCCACCTTAGTCCAGTAAGGAGATCGGCATTATCGCCCAAGCAATGCCTCAAACAGAGCTGTCTGAATACTAGAATGATAACTGTTGTAGTATAACTCAACCAAAGATAAGTGTCCTTCCAATTTTTACTAAAGTCAATCACACACATGCTCGCAGCATGTCTTCGAGCGTCAGGATGGATCGTTTACTCTGATCGTTTGTCCTACGGTGATAAGTAATGCTCATGTCTAGACGTGAGCCAAGGGTGTTGTGTATTGCTTGTCATAAATCGGTATAGATCAAAATCAGAGGTAACAAGAGTTGGAACCTCTCCATGATTGCAAGAAAATGTACTGGCTACATGAGACAATCAAGGATCACCCAGGTGATATCGTTTCCGATTTGAGTTTTAGGTAGATCAGTGACAAAATCCGTGTCAGTCTGGTCTCATTTCCATATGGGTGTTTCCGGTTACTGACATAAACCAGAAGGTTTCTGATATTCCACCTTGACTTTCGCACAAGTCAAACATCGTTCACATACATTGTTATATGGACCTTCATGCCCGGTTGCCAGTACCAGGTTTATAGATCCTAATATCTCCTAACAAAATCCAGACGACTAGAATATCAAGGCTGGTGTGCTTCGCTCAACACAAGTTCCCTTGGATTGCTGTATAGTGAGACCCATATTCGCTCCATGAGGTAGTGGGTATCGCCCGATTTGCCAAGAGTTGCTCCTCCATGCCCTGCATGGACTCAACTTGAAAAATTCTCTTCCTTCAGTGCTTCGGTCGAATAGGGCGAATTTGATCAGGTAGGTTAGAGTCGATGGTGTGCTGCGAGACTCGTACACGTCTAGGTTTCACAGTCGAAATCATTCAAAGATTCCATCCAGCGATGCCATCACATGATTAGCTCTCTCGAAACAAGGGTACACGGGAGGCCCTTGTGATCGGTCTAAGTAGTGCATTTGGTACCGTCCAAGTAATGCCTCCAACTTAAATCCCAAAGACCATGGCTTCCACCGCAGGTTGTGACTCATGCAATTCTTCTTGTAAATCCACCACGTAAGCCATCTTCTCGGGTTGCTTCGGCGTGTAACTGGGATTTGAACCATCATGCTATACCACTAGATCACGGGTACCCTCGGGTAAGGATGATGCTCAGTGCATTGCAGAGTTGGGATTTGAAAGCTGAAAAGACGTCCTCCTGTTTTGTTTCCCACAAATACACCGCACCTTGCTGTGCTAAAGAGATTAAAGTTGCGCGACCTTCGAAAGAGATAGTATCTAGCGAGACCAAGAAATTGCTGTATCCCCGAAGGACTCTTTGTTGCTGATCAATTTCTAATAAAATAGATCTTAGCGAGATCCACATGTATCCCCACTTTGTTGACTACGTGACCAAGAAAGTGTACTTCTCGAATCCTGAAATCACACTTAGGTAGACTTCACATGGAGTTTCTCCTACCCTAGGAGTTTTAAGATGAAATACAAGTGCTGTTCATGGTGTTCCTTTCTCCTGGAAGTGATTCAAAACGTCATAGATAAACACGGTTGAAGAATCTAGCGAGATGAGGTTGACACATACTACTCATGTGATCCCTAAGGCTGCTGGTGTGTTGGATATCCTTAAACAACAAGAACAGAAAATCATAGTGGCCGTACTGTGCCTGTAATACCATGTTAGGAATCATCCTCCCCTGGGTCTTCCATCAGGTGACAGTCCAATCTTAAGTCGGTTTCCAAATAGAAGCTTGATCATTGCAGCGAGTCAAGCAGGTCGTCGATGCGAGATAGAGGGTGACGGTCTATGATTGCCACCTTGTGGTGGTCTGTACACGTGCGAAAGGACTCATCCTTCATTTCCACAATAGAGGTTGGGCTCTCCAAGACGAGGAGCTAGGTCGATAAAACTCCCATTCAGTAGTTCCTGAAGTTGATTAGACAGTTCTTGCACCCCTCCAGGCGCAAGACGATAAGAAGTGCCAGAAATCAGGACTGCTTCTTGCGTGATACACATCTGATATTCCTCCTGACAATATGGGAAAAACCTGGAAGTTCCTCGGGCTGCGCACCGGTAATCAATGATAGGGTAGCAGGGTAGGTGAAACACTTCTGGGCTCCCACCACCGAAGTGATGCTGACAATAAGTGAATCCCCACCATGAAGAGATATACGTGCGATTTCCTCCTTACAGAAGATCTCTGAAGGTCAATGTCGAACTCTGGACCTATAAGATTAAGTTGCACTTTAGATGAACATGTGAGACTTCAATTGGCTTGCCATCAGCCACTTCTACAACGTGTCTGTCTTCAAGGGGCCTCAAGGTTAAACAGAACAGGGATGAAGCGATGAGTTACCCAAAAACATACGAGCTACCATGTTACTATTGTGCCTGGCGTCGCCTACACCAATCCTAAATGCCCTTCCACGAGCACTGCTTCCGCTACGGTTACGAGGATTCCCAATACTGTTATTATTCCGTGGGCTGCTGACGTCTTGACATAACAACGCCCAATCCTTGTCAAAGTCACCTTCATTTCCATACTGAAAGTTATGATTTGCGAGTACCTTGTTGTCGCCGTGGCCATTGCCTCTAATGTTGTTGCTTTGAAAACAGATCCTTGCGATCTTTTTCCTTTAGGTCCCACCTCCCCGTTGCTCTTGTCACGTCCTAGGGTACTGCCCATGGCGCTAGCAATTACACATCCCATAATCCGGTCGGTTTCCAGCGTTTATGCCCCGATTGATTCATAAGAGTTGGCTCCCAGGCGTTGCTTACTAGGGTTAGGGGCTCGATTGAAGTCAGCCTACTGATGTTCGTTGTCAGAGAGCAGGGTCATCCTAACACTAGGGTTGGTAATGCATTACGTTCATCTTCTTGTCCATCGGTCTTGCGAGTCGATAGCACACGGTAAGTCGTTAGAGAATCACAGAGGTGTCCATACTTCTGAATTTGAGGCGTCAATTCTGTTGCGTCAACGTAAACGAGAAAGGTGACAAAGTATAGACCAAACATTTTAACGTTTCGACAACGGTCTCAAAGACGTTCGTACTATCACCTAACATTTTTACACGGCTCGCTAGACGTTCAGTTACGTGTTCAGGTATCACTCTATATCATTGAGACTCGTAAGGGTTCAGAGGGAAGTGAAAGGACCACGTTCAAACATGAGACAGTCATTGCTATGACCCCTATGGATTGTTGTGGTTCACATTTGGTCGAATAATGGAATGGAACCCCTTTCACACTTGTTAGGCCTCGTTGGGACTCACATGCACCCCACATTATTATTATGTGTGCACCCACAATAATAATATGATTTGCATGCTCGTCCCAGTTCCTCCTAACTCGTGTTAAATGGTTCCTCAGACTCGTGTTAAATGGTTCCTCAGACTCGAGTAGCAAGAAAAGGACATCACAAAACGTGGGTCATGAATGTCTAGGGAAACACCACACTATCCATCACTTAACACATGCAAGTAATACATGAATTCATATTGTTGTGCTAAACGTGCAATCACATGCAATATCATATGTAAGTGTTCACTAGTTATGTAGTGCAGTGAGTAAACGAGAGACGAACCTTGCAGTCTGGAGGTGAGTGTCATGGTCGTATTCAGAACTTGTTCGGTTATAGTCTGGTTTTTCAAAAACGTTTTAAAACAAAGTTCACAATAACCAGTGGCTCTGATACCAAACTGTCACACCCCCAAAACACCACATGCGGAACCCCCCGCGAGGCGTGTGACGTACCAGGATCTAGCCACTAATCACATTGAACTCATAACAAGATTTCAAATAAAAACATTCGTTCATTATCATAAGGTGATACAAAACATTAAATGTAATTCAACGTGTTCAGCAGAAGCATAAATCATTAGTTAAGTGTTTCATAAACCATATGTTTGAAAACCATTAGGCTTGTCTCACGATTCCCTGTATCTCGACCCATGACCACTCCAGCCTCCCAGACAGCAAGTTCCACAGCTATACATATCTATAACCTGCGAGCATACAAACAAGTGTATCAAATAACGCTGGTGAGTTCACAGTTTTATGAAAACATTTGGTTACCAAGTATTTATTCCAGTTTAATAACAATTCGGAAACTAATGTTGATAATAACTCGAGTACCGTACAAGATGGCTTCAAGATTGTTTTGCCAGTCCCCAATGCCCCCTATCTAAGCCTTGGTAATGATTAAGGTCATTAGTTCACGCCCGTCCTCTCAGGTACTGTGTGAGGTTGTCCAGCCTAATATCGCTATCAACTAATTACCCCGTTACCTCTCAGGTAACTATTCGGTATAAGATGGGACTTAAGGTGATAGGAAATGAGTGTATTATCCAACATCCCAGTTTTTACCCAAATGACTTATTCCTCTTAGGAATACCCAACGATTTACCCAAAGACTTATTCCTCTCAGGAATACCCATTTGACTGTCCCACGCACCGGGACACATGCTCAAGAGAAGTGAACTCACCTTAGATTGCTCGGTATGTTATATTACCCATTCCAAGTTGGTCAACCATACCCTACCGTGGTTACCAAGAATAGTCAGCATAATATTCACATATATCACGTATCCAACATACACGTTACACAAGTAGCACACAAGTAAGACACACATCCCTATACGAGTCGTAACCGTTAATCATGCACCCCATTTGTGACAACTGTGTTCTGTAAGCACCGTATAACGTAAAACAATGTTAGTTATCAATAAAACAATACGCTTTGGTGTTATTATAGGTGTTCTTGTGTTTAATGATTTTACAATTTGATTCGATTTCGATTTCAAGCTTTAGATCACCTTCTGGAAGGTTATACGCAAACTGATGCTTAAACGCAATCAGTTTAACGCGACGTACATTCCGGAACTGTGACGAAAGCCAAACATACCCTAAATATCCCTTTCATAACTTAGAAATAAGTTTCGAAGGATTCGGTATGGCGAAAACATGTTTATTTAAACTAAAGAGCTAATTACGACAAAACTGCGAACGAACGTTGGTGACCGCCTGGATAATATTTAAATCCCAAAAATATTATGTTATGACTAAAAATTTATTTTAATCAGGTCTGTGTTGAAAAATAAATTGAAACGCCTAAAAACGTTCTTTTCAAGTTTAAGCGCGTACCGCGTGTTTCTGCGCGACACAGTGCTTTTACTGCGAAACGCAGACAATGCAGCCAGTCTTGGCAACTGAAATTTATTTCCAGTAATATTTTGGCGAGTTTATTTTTATAGTATAATAAAAATATTTTAGAACGCCATAACCGGGATTTAAACGCTAGACAAAATACCCGGTATCCAGTTAAACACCTGTTTTTTTTAATCTAATATACCATCGAATTTACACTTTGCCCCCTCCCCTATATTATTTATGGTCACATGGTAGTGACCCCACCACAATCTTGCCAAGATCTTTCAAAATCCCATTTGATATTATTTGGATTCACTTAGATATGATGTGATCTTGTAAGATTCACTAGAGATATGATCTTGTACTATAAGAACACTTCACCTCCTTCATTTCCTCATACACTTCACACCATCAACCTTCCTCTCTCCCTCACAAAGCTCTCGGCCAAACACCCTACACACACACCACCACCATCTTCAAACATAGTTCATCCATTCCAAGCTTAACATAAGGTGCTAGAAGGTGAATCAAGGGTGCTTGAAGTTGTAAATCACTAAGGAGCTTCATACATTGCTTTTCACCATCTTTTTTTCTTCATCCTTTTCTGGAATTTCTACCCTAGCCTTGTGCTAGTAGTAAGTCCATTCATACTCTCGTCTCACTTCGATTCTTGTTCGATTATTGATTGTTTTTCACATACAAAAACTCAAACAGCTTGCTGAGTTGGATTTCCAGCCAACTTCAACAGGCTGTAACGGGGTCATTTTAAGTCGAAAAACGGAATTTCTAAAGCCTAAAATGAGTGTTTTGGAATAACTAAACAAATGGCACTGGAATCATAATTTTTCGAGACCGTTTACTATTTCTAAAAGGTTATTTTTGGACAGAAGCTCAAGCTGCATTTTTATTTCAGAAAAAGTATGACATTTTTGGAGTCACAACTGAAAACCTGAATAAAATCAACCCATGAAATTTTTACAGTAGATGGACACCGTTGTCAGGACGACCCTCCAACTGGAATTTCGTCAAACGGACTTACGGTTGATTTTTAGTGAATATTTCCGTAAACTGCGATCAGAATGGTAACAAATCTGATTGCAGTCGAGAAAATGATTTTTTATAAAATATGGGCAACAAATTGGACTTTGATATTTTACACAATAAATTTTGGAACATATGTCATATTCTGTAAAAATTTGGAGATTTTTAGAAAAGGTTAACTATTTTATAAAAATCCTCGAAAACAGTCCGGTTTCAAGTTATAAAGCTGAAATGAAGTATGCAACGTTTTGTTTGTCGATATGTCGATTTGGTGATTGAAAATCAACTATTGGTTTTATATAAAAGAAAATGATATGCTATTAAAACATGGACACCTCTATTTACAGAGGATACCCTACCGAAATTTTCCGAGAATCCGAACACTTAGTAAAATATTAGATAAAGTAGGTACGAAATAGTTGTCTAACTATTTTTCTAATATCGATAGTTAAGTTAAAATAATTACCATTGTTTTAACAAAATGATACCTAAGTAACGCAAATCAAAACACTAAACTCTAAGCCAAGGCACGACCCGCTCGTCTAATAGACATTAGTACGTTGTAGGTTGTCGTGTAGCGGACAGGGTTTGAGATTCGATTCAAGACGCACTACTGTGAGTACATAGTCCCCTCTTTTACTGTTTTCCAAACATTTTGGGGTGAAACACATGTGCCTACTTGTTACTTTCATGATTTCATGCTTTTATATCATATACTTGCTATGTTCATTAATACATCGATTTACATGACATTTTACGTTACGTATGTTCGTTTAGCGCATACTTAGTACATTGTTTTACATGACATTTTCACGCTATGTATGTTTATCATACTTAGTGCATTGTTTTACATGACATTTTCACGCTATGTATGTTCATCATACTTAGTGCATTTGTTTTACATGACATTTTCATGCTTACATTTTGGGTATGACATTTGGTTTGTTTAAGTGGGACAATATACATTCATTAACATTGATCACGCCGCTCGTTAGTAGGTAATGGTACCATAGGAATTGACAACTCCCGTTCCTGAAATCCTGGGTATGTTTGGATTGGAAGGAATGACCGAATTCGATTAAAACATTTAGACAGATAGACCTTTAATTTGTTTAAAGGTCTATCACCACAGTTGCAAGGCTTGGATGTATGCATTTTCACAATACCGCATAAATGTTCGTATTCAGTATAGCATGCATTTCCACAAAACATAACATTGATTGAAACCACGTTTTACTTCAATACATTGTTTTGTGCATTTTTACCTATGGTTTAGTTGATACATATATCACTTGCCATACATGACATTTTGTTTACACATTACATGATTGACATTTGACATAGATATTTTGGTATTGACATATACATTTCATAAACATTTTGACATGGCTTTCACAATGACATTTGACAATTGGTTTAGACATGGGCAATTTACATTGGTGGTTTGTTTGGGTAAGTGATTTGAGTAACGAGACGTGTGTAATGTGATACAAGCATGGTGGATACGCCGCTGGTACTTCCTATATATAAGTGCTTGTATTATATTACATGTCGTAACGTTATTTAAATCATTCAATTTGGACGTATACATTTCATACAAATAACATATTTTTCACAAGACATTGTTTTACAAAACAGTTTGTTTTTTTTTTACAAATTCATTTTACTTGGTTATTCATTTAACCTTACATTATTCTTTTAAATATACATATCTATCATCGCTTTTCAAATGACTTATAAAACAAAACATTTTACAAGGATCATGACTAACTTTTTGTTAAACAACTTTTTTCTAAACCTATAAGTCATGAATCCTAAATCAGCAAAACCTATGTTACTCGCCGGCATTTTTATGCTGACGTACCTATTTTCACATGTGTTTCAGGAGATGATGCATAGGATTGATTCAAGATACACATAGGCGGACTTGGGCCTTAGTGACAATAAAAGATGCAAGACTAGTTAATTATGTTATACTTATTTGTCTGTTAAGACATTGTAACTCTCTTAATCAATAAAACGATATTTCAATTTTCCATGTGTTATGAAACAATGATTCTGTTACAACACTCCCCGACGATTCCGCCACGTTTTGTTGTTTTACGTGGCCGGGGTGTGACAGAAAAGTTGGTATCAGAGCTCATGGTTATAGGGAATTAGGTTATTAGTAATGCTTTGACCTAGTCTATAACCTTCCTAGGACCCTAACGCGAGTTTACTTGCGTTTAGTCATAAAACAATACCGTCACTTATCCTTAGGTGACAACCATAACAAGAACATAAATTTGATCCGCTTTGAAAACTAATCATCTGTTCTAGGATGATTGATTACTAGGTTTTGAACCCTTGTTATAAGGTTTTGAACCCTTCCAGTTTAACTCATATTTGGCATAGTGCCTTTCGAGTTTTCAAAAATCCCGTCAAAGTTTGGGTCTAAATGATGCGAACACGTGCAAACTGGAAGAGTGAATGCCTGTACTCTGAGTTTTCTGTCTAAGGCTAGAGTGTTCGTACAAATCCGCAGTATCGGACCAGTCACTCTTACCTGGGAACTCTTGGGGTGAGTGTTCACTTATAGGCGAGCATGTCTTCAGCGATGCATTATTATGACCCGCTTACTTTGATTCTTCACCATCTCATTTGTTTGCCTTAGGTAACAAACAAATGATCGCAATTTCTATGCGTTGTCATTTTGTTTTGATCACCCGATAACCTTTCACTTGTTTCTTCCTATGTCTTTCATTTTCTTCTGGAATGCCTCTTTATCTCCGCAACATTCAGATGTATGAGCAAACAGCAAGAGTTTGCCCAGCTGCAGCAACACCAAATCAAGCTGGCAACAATCCTACACAAGCTCGTCCTTGCTACAACTGTGGTGAGATGGGCCATTTCCGAAGGGATTGCCCGAAGCATGCTAATGCAAATCTGACCCTTGGATGAGCATTTGGCTGAGTAAAAGATGTTGCTGTCTTATGCCTTTGTTTCTTTTGTTTTCTTGTACCGTGAAACAATCTGCCTTGTTTATAAATAAAAGTTGTTATTTGCAATTCTGGTGTACAAATGTAGTTACATGTGTGTATGGCATTTTCCTATGATACCTACATCAAGGAACTATGTTCCTTACATACTACTCTTGTGATTCTCCCTTTCAAGTGATCGCTCATGATTTCCTCAAAATTTTAAGTACTCATTTCATTCTAGGAGACAAAGTACAAGAAATAAAGCAAAATTATGAGTAATCGTGCTTCTGCACGTTTGTGCCTTTGAATCCTTGGTTAGATAACTAAGGGTATTTTCAAATCTCATACTCGTTACGTTCTGATTTTCAACATGCATAACATAAGTTTTCAAAAAACAACCTCCATGATTTCAAAAACAATGCCTATGTTTTCAAAAACGACCTTCATGATTTCAAAATATTATTAATACAATATAATTACTTATATCAAGTGCATGATTTCAAAAGCATCACTCATGTTTTCAAAGACCTTATACATAATTTCAAAATTCATCCCGCATGATTTTTAAACATTTTTATAAATATACATACCTAATACACCTACTTTATGATTTCAAAAGTATTATATATAAGGTTTCAAAAACTTTGAACACATTTTTTGAACCCCATGCATAGTTATCAAAAATATTTTCTTCATTCATTGACTTAACTTTCAAATTCTGCTTTATATGTCGCCTTGACATATCCAGCATCTCAACTTCATAAGCATTTTTACTTCATGTTTTGACTTAAAGCACATCCAATGCAAGGTTTCAAAAGTTCAACTTCTAAAATCCATATGGGATCTTTTCTTTATCTTTACAATTAGACCCTTGCGGTTAATTATCTTTCAAATCAGAGTCCTTAATTGGATTCCTCATGTACCTTAATTTGAACATTTCGGTTCTTTACAATCGAAATCAAATTTCCTATTTAAGATCTTTCTGTCTTCATAGTTGGATTCTTGATAATGTTTAAAGCACCAATCAAAATCCACTGATTGGATACCTGGTGTGCTTTAAATGCTTATGCTCAGTTAACAGAACAAATTAAATCATGACAAAATTTAAAATCAAGATAAACAATTTTGTGGTTATGTGATTATGTGTTTATGCAATTTATGTTTTCTTTTATGCATTTTGTGTTTTTGAATACTCTGGATATTCGTTATCCAAATCCTCATAGAACCTTCCATATCTTCATATGAGGGATTCGTAGTAGGATATTCAAAAAGGTACTACCTTAATTCCTTATTGGGCTTCTACGTGATAGTCAAGACCCTTGGATTATATAGTACCATTCCATGATTCAAAAAGAGACCCTTTGAGTGGTCTAGTCAAAGGTTTGATTCAAGATCTGGTTGAGAATGACATGTGATGATATAAGCTGAAAAGACTTCTTGGCGGTCTGGAGATCATTTATTGACTCAATTAAAAAGGACCCCAGTGTGGTCAAATCACAATCATCACAGGCTCGTTCATTGTCTTCCTCCCCTACACATTCTAAGATGCACTACGTGACTATGCAAGGAATTACGTAATTATGGATGCATACATAATTACGAAGTTCAGTGCACAAGAAACCGTGGTAAGACTTACTATGTGTAAGAACCGATAGCAACAACCATAACGAAATGTGAACAATGTAATAGAGGTACGGTGGACGCACCAATAACGCTTTATATACTTGTATATAAGTGACCCTCTCACATTGCAAGCATGATGTTAATAAAAGTTACTAGAAGTTCAGGACTCTAACCAGTGATTGTTCGATCTTTTCGACTTCATGTTTCAAGCTTTCACAAGTTTCCTCTAAATAAAATTTCGGGACGAAATTTCCTAAAGTAGGGGAGACTGTGACAACTGTGTTCTGTAAGCACCGTATAACGTAAAACAATGTTAGTTATCAATGAAACAATACGCTTTGGTGTTATTATAGGTGTTCTTGTGTTTAATGATTTTACAATTTGATTCGATTTCGATTTCAAGCTTTAGATCACCTTCTGGAAGGTTATACGCAAACTGATGCTTAAACGCAATCAGTTTAACGCGACGTACATTCCGGAACTGTGACGAAAGCCAAACATACCCTAAATATCCCTTTCATAACTTAGAAATAAGTTTCGAAGGATTCGGTATGGCGAAAACATGTTTATTTAAACTAAAGAGCTAATTACGACAAAACTGCGAACGAACGTTGGTGACCGCCTGGATAATATTTAAATCCCAAAAATATTATGTTATGACTAAAAATTTATTTTAATCAGGTCTGTGTTGAAAAATAAATTGAAACGCCTAAAAACGTTCTTTTCAAGTTTAAGCGCGTACCACGTGTTTCTGCGCGACACAGTGCTTTTACTGCGAAACGCAGACAATGCAGCCAGTCTTGGCAACTGAAATTTATTTCCAGTAATATTTTGGCGAGTTTATTTTTATAGTATAATAAAAATATTTTAGAACGCCATAACCGGGATTTAAACGCTAGACAAAATACCCGGTATCCAGTTAAACACCTGTTTTTTTTAATCTAATATACCATCGAATTTACACTTTGCCCCCTCCCCTATATTATTTATGGTCACATGGTAGTGACCCCACCACAATCTTGCCAAGATCTTTCAAAATCCCATTTGATATTATTTGGATTCACTTAGATATGATGTGATCTTGTAAGATTCACTAGAGATATGATCTTGTACTATAAGAACACTTCACCTCCTTCATTTCCTCATACACTTCACACCATCAACCTTCCTCTCTCCCTCACAAAGCTCTCGGCCAAACACCCTACACACACACCACCACCATCTTCAAACATAGTTCATCCATTCCAAGCTTAACATAAGGTGCTAGAAGGTGAATCAAGGGTGCTTGAAGTTGTAAATCACTAAGGAGCTTCATACATTGCTTTTCACCATCTTTTTTTCTTCATCCTTTTCTGGAATTTCTACCCTAGCCTTGTGCTAGTAGTAAGTCCATTCATACTCTCGTCTCACTTCGATTCTTGTTCGATTATTGATTGTTTTTCACATACAAAAACTCAAACAGCTTGCTGAGTTGGATTTCCAGCCAACTTCAACAGGCTGTAACGGGGTCATTTTAAGTCGAAAAACGGAATTTCTAAAGCCTAAAATGAGTGTTTTGGAATAACTAAACAAATGGCACTGGAATCATAATTTTTCGAGACCGTTTACTATTTCTAAAAGGTTATTTTTGGACAGAAGCTCAAGCTGCATTTTTATTTCAGAAAAAGTATGACATTTTTGGAGTCACAACTGAAAACCTGAATAAAATCAACCCATGAAATTTTTACAGTAGATGGACACCGTTGTCAGGACGACCCTCCAACTGGAATTTCGTCAAACGGACTTACGGTTGATTTTTAGTGAATATTTCCGTAAACTGCGATCAGAATGGTAACAAATCTGATTGCAGTCGAGAAAATGATTTTTTATAAAATATGGGCAACAAATTGGACTTTGATATTTTACACAATAAATTTTGGAACATATGTCATATTCTGTAAAAATTTGGAGATTTTTAGAAAAGGTTAACTATTTTATAAAAATCCTCGAAAACAGTCCGGTTTCAAGTTATAAAGCTGAAATGAAGTATGCAACGTTTTGTTTGTCGATATGTCGATTTGGTGATTGAAAATCAACTATTGGTTTTATATAAAAGAAAATGATATGCTATTAAAACATGGACACCTCTATTTACAGAGGATACCCTACCGAAATTTTCCGAGAATCCGAACACTTAGTAAAATATTAGATAAAGTAGGTACGAAATAGTTGTCTAACTATTTTTCTAATATCGATAGTTAAGTTAAAATAATTACCATTGTTTTAACAAAATGATACCTAAGTAACGCAAATCAAAACACTAAACTCTAAGCCAAGGCACGACCCGCTCGTCTAATAGACATTAGTACGTTGTAGGTTGTCGTGTAGCGGACAGGGTTTGAGATTCGATTCAAGACGCACTACTGTGAGTACATAGTCCCCTCTTTTACTGTTTTCCAAACATTTTGGGGTGAAACACATGTGCCTACTTGTTACTTTCATGATTTCATGCTTTTATATCATATACTTGCTATGTTCATTAATACATCGATTTACATGACATTTTACGTTACGTATGTTCGTTTAGCGCATACTTAGTACATTGTTTTACATGACATTTTCACGCTATGTATGTTTATCATACTTAGTGCATTGTTTTACATGACATTTTCACGCTATGTATGTTCATCATACTTAGTGCATTTGTTTTACATGACATTTTCATGCTTACATTTTGGGTATGACATTTGGTTTGTTTAAGTGGGACAATATACATTCATTAACATTGATCACGCCGCTCGTTAGTAGGTAATGGTACCATAGGAATTGACAACTCCCGTTCCTGAAATCCTGGGTATGTTTGGATTGGAAGGAATGACCGAATTCGATTAAAACATTTAGACAGATAGACCTTTAATTTGTTTAAAGGTCTATCACCACAGTTGCAAGGCTTGGATGTATGCATTTTCACAATACCGCATAAATGTTCGTATTCAGTATAGCATGCATTTCCACAAAACATAACATTGATTGAAACCACGTTTTACTTCAATACATTGTTTTGTGCATTTTTACCTATGGTTTAGTTGATACATATATCACTTGCCATACATGACATTTTGTTTACACATTACATGATTGACATTTGACATAGATATTTTGGTATTGACATATACATTTCATAAACATTTTGACATGGCTTTCACAATGACATTTGACAATTGGTTTAGACATGGGCAATTTACATTGGTGGTTTGTTTGGGTAAGTGATTTGAGTAACGAGACGTGTGTAATGTGATACAAGCATGGTGGATACGCCGCTGGTACTTCCTATATATAAGTGCTTGTATTATATTACATGTCGTAACGTTATTTAAATCATTCAATTTGGACGTATACATTTCATACAAATAACATATTTTTCACAAGACATTGTTTTACAAAACAGTTTGTTTTTTTTTTTACAAATTCATTTTACTTGGTTATTCATTTAACCTTACATTATTCTTTTAAATATACATATCTATCATCGCTTTTCAAATGACTTATAAAACAAAACATTTTACAAGGATCATGACTAACTTTTTGTTAAACAACTTTTTTCTAAACCTATAAGTCATGAATCCTAAATCAGCAAAACCTATGTTACTCGCCGGCATTTTTATGCTGACGTACCTATTTTCACATGTGTTTCAGGAGATGATGCATAGGATTGATTCAAGATACACATAGGCGGACTTGGGCCTTAGTGACAATAAAAGATGCAAGACTAGTTAATTATGTTATACTTATTTGTCTGTTAAGACATTGTAACTCTCTTAATCAATAAAACGATATTTCAATTTTCCATGTGTTATGAAACAATGATTCTGTTACAACACTCCCCGACGATTCCGCCACGTTTTGTTGTTTTACGTGGCCGGGGTGTGACACCATTGATCTATAACGTTTGTCGTAAATTCACATAACAAGTGTATGGGTTTCGTATGCAAGTCAATCACATAACAGTACACGTATTTTCACAAATTGCATTTGCTGCTAAGATCACAATGTATCACATAACAAGTATTCAGTTTACAAACAAGTCCACATCCCATGTGCATAACATATGATAACGTTTAAAAAATGAATTGGTTACTCACACCAGTCAAGTCGAGATCCTTATTTCTAGTTAACATTATTATTATAAATCTCATCAACTCAATATCCCTTATTATATTCAATCTGCTTCACTGTTCTGTCCATGTGCCTTCACGGCGAAGAATCCCGATGACGAAGAGCTATCCTTTGTCGCGGATGAATGCGGCGAAGAACCATTATGGTTCGTGAAGCACTACTCGACGAAGAACCCATTCTTCGTCGAGTTATATCCTTCGTCGAGGAAATCCTTCGTCGACCCTCATCGGATGGTTACAACGAATCAAGTCAGTTACAGTTTCAACATATCAACATAACAAATCATTAACTAACAGTTACATTACAATATTCAAACATCAGTCATCGATCCTATCACATGGACCACAGATTTCACGCATTCAATCATCATTCAACATATCAAACCCTAAACAATCACCATTCAGATCCGGAAACTCGATATCATAAACACACCTAAGTAACAACCAGTTCTAACAACACCGATCTGATTCATACCAATTCGTGAATGAACCCCTAATTCTTTATGTTATTCCAATACACTCATGCGACCCATACAATTGAATTCATGAACATCAATTCAAACAAGAAACCAAAGTGTCACATCTTACAAATAAGCACAAGTAGTAATATGACCAAAACACCATAAGGAATTTAATTACAAAGATGGTAACTAACCGAGGGGTGTTGAATGTGCGAGACGGCTGGAACGAGGGAGAAGATGATGCCGATTCGAAGGGGGAATGAGACAGTCGTCGAACTCAGGAGAGGGGAAGAAAGAAAACTAGGGTTTGATGTTTTGTGTTTTGATAAATAAAAGAAACCACGCGCCACCACATGGTCCGGATTCACTGACCTGGGCCGAAAGCCCTTTCGATGGACAACCCTCTTGACGAAGAACCAAACTTCGTCAAGAGTGATAATGGCGAAGAATGGTGAGGGCGACGAAGATTGGTTTGACGAAAACCTATTCTTTGTCGAGATGAGGTTTGACGAAGACCCATTCTTCATCGAGATGAGGTTTGACGAAGAGCCATTCTTCGTCGAATGTGTTACCCAATCAGGGTTAAACAACATTACACAAAACTTAAGTTTTTCACGCAACATTCCAACGTAACAATACTTTAATCAATCAAATAAACTACACACGACGCCACGTAAAACAAATTGTAAAAATAGGATTGTGAAACAAGTGATGCGTATATGAAAGACCTTGAATTCTCGGATTGTCACATCATCCCCAACTTTAAAGAAATTTCGTCCCGAAATTTGATAAGTAACTCAAAGCAGTAAGGTGTTAGATCATGATGACTGTGGATTTTTCCGCAGGTGTCACATCATACCCAACTTGAAAGGGAATTTCGTCCCGAAATTCGCCAATGAAAGCAAAAGTTGATTCAACCGTTTGAACAATTGAGGGTACTAGAGCTTTATCAGATCTTTGTGTTCCCACGTGAACTCTATTCCACGTCTTGAGTTCCAACGAACTCTTGCGATTGGAATTTGACTATGTTAACAAACCTTGACTTCCTGGTCCATGTTTTCGATAGATTCCTTGACAACCGCACTTGTCTAGTAATGGTATAACAAGTGTTTCATTGGACAAACACTGTCACACCCCAACCGATGGCGGAATCATTAGGGCGCGGCACTGAGCGAAACAGATTATCCAGAAGTTTCCATAACAACTATATTTATCAATTATTTAAAGCAACATGTCCCATACCATGTCATAAAAGATAATACATTTATTACAGAAAAGATCTAGTCAAATTGTTTTGTTCCGACAACTCAGATTTTTATTACAGACAATTGTTTATGGTTGACCTAGGTCTTTCGTAGCCTCGATTTCATAGCAAGCTAAGCATATAAGCATCCTAAGAACCAGTCACATACGTTAAAGTAAAAGTCAATACACATAGTGTAAAGGTGAGCATACAAGTTTAATAGATATAATAGAGTTCGAAATCGTTACGCAAAACCAGCACGTACACAGTGTTAAATGAGGCATGTTTGTTATCGACATGAACCTATCGATACCAATGATTGCGAGTTAACTGCCCAAGGCAGTTCGTAATACACACTCACTACCGTGAGCCATGTAACAAATTGTGCTTAACAACCCCTGAGTGCAAACAAATTTTACTATCATTGCTAAGGCAGGTATACAGCATTCCATGTGTAAACATAACAAACAAGCATTCATTAAGTCATGTATAATATGCGGTAATTGGTTAGCGATTAAAGCATTGCTTAGTGTGTTTGATGTGATTTAGAATAAGTAACGTATGTAACACCCAAAAGTGCGTAAAGCAAAAAGGGATCAAGTATACTCACAGCGATTGGTGGATTGAAGGGAGCGCTAGAGAGTAAGGTTAGCTTGATCAGAATGATAGCATAACGATAAGTGATGCATAAAACAATACAGAGTGTAAGTGGGTCGAACAGCAGTTCGATCGGATGGTAGTCCAATCGGATAGCCGGTTGTTCGGGTGACAGTCCGCTCGGATGGTCATCCGATCGGGTGACCTTTCGAGTGGATTGTTACTTCCTTTGGGAAGGATGTGTTTGTGTATGATGGCTTGACTTTTGAAGTTTTTGTTGTAGTATTTTGAAAACATAGGAGTATCTCTACCTTTCAGGTCGGTCGATCGGACGGACGTTCGATCGGACGATAACCCGATAGGTTGGACACTTTAGTGAGAACAAGTTCACAGCAGTTTGTCACTCGATTGGATGGTAGTCCGATCGGGTGGCAACCCGTTTGTATCGAACATGTTGGAAATTGTTTAAGTGTTAAAGTCAGAACATTACATAGTCGAGTGACAATCTGATTGGGTGGTAATCCGATCGGACAATAGTTCGTTCAATGTTTACAACTTCAAAATGTTTGAAATAGAAGTTAAGTGTGGGACCCAAGGTGTAGTCCGATCGGGTGGCAACCCGATCGGGTGGTAATCCCTTCGGACAGTAGTCCGATCGGACGACACTCCGACCTGGTCGACCTGATCGTCTTCTTCCTTGGTCATGTTGATAGTTTGTTGTTTTATCGAGATGGTGTGACAACGTGCTAATCAACAGAACCCCAATCTTGACCCCAGTGACCCGATTAAACAGGAATCACCCAAGTTCAGTTGGTCAATCGGTTCAAGACGGTTGTTC
The DNA here is from genome assembly GCF_002127325.2 of Helianthus annuus. Taxonomy (NCBI): domain Eukaryota; kingdom Viridiplantae; phylum Streptophyta; class Magnoliopsida; order Asterales; family Asteraceae; genus Helianthus; species Helianthus annuus. The sequence continues at coordinate 47,223,374 of NC_035446.2, read as the reverse complement.
TTGGTTAACCCGAAATCGGTGGTCTCGTGGACAGAATCCAGATCTTGAACCAACACATCAACAAGAAGAAGTTGACGGTTATAACAAGCTCCAATTCCATCGGTTTTGAGTGCATTGAGTGTTAAAGAGTTGAAAGAAAGTTGGAAAACCATCTTTCAACCTTTTTCACCGTGAATATGTTTAGATCTATGAAAGATCTTTGTTTATTTGTGTGGAAATTGTTCAGATCTAAGTTGTTCATGAAGGATTGAAGCCAAAACATGAAGCTCCGAAGAACACCATGATGACATCATCCTAGAACACCTCAAATCTAGTGATTTCATGGTTAAAAATCAAGATTCAAAAGATAGAAAGGTGTAGAATCATGTGTTGATCATAGAAGTACAAAGATTAGGTTGAAAACTTACAAGATTTGAGAGAAATCGGAGAAAAGAAGCTTGAGTGTGGCTGGTTCGAGCAGAGAGATGTCACTTACCAAAAGTAGTAACAAGTGAGGTATTTATAGGGTTTCCCAAAGTGGAAAGGGTTGGTCGATCGAGTGGCAGACTGGTCGACTGGCTGATCGATCGAGTGGTAGCTCGATCGAGCGGCTGGTCGATCGGTTGGTCACTTGGTTAACTAGCCACTTGATTCGAGTGTTCGGGGCGACGAGTTTTGTCGTTTCGATTGCGATTGCAAGCGTTGCGATGCAATGGAGTTTCCTATTCAAATTACTTTTAATCCTAACTACTATATCAACATACAATCATCCTTAATTAACTTGAGTTTAGCGTTTGCGATTCGATCTCGATTGAGTGTCGATTGCGTTTCGATTAATCACCACAACATAAACATAAGTAAACATGCACAAGTAACACATAAGGCACACTCACACATAAAGCAATATCCAGAACGCGTAATTCATGTTGCGAGCGCGATTGCGATAAGCGATAAGCGATCAAATATACGATAAATATCGAATAGACCTTGATTATTATTAGATACTCCACATAATACAACTAACGTTAAGCATAAAATAGACTATCTACAAGTCGAAGAAGTCAAAACAGGAATTGAGCAAGGAGTGACAGATCGCAATTAGCAGTCTTGTCTCCCTTTAACTTCAATCTTGACTTTGACCTTGACTTTCGAAACACGGGGTGTTACAGCCTCCCCCTCTTAAGGGAATTTCGTCCCGAAATTAGGCTTCAGCCGTAACAAACAACTGCGGGTACTTCGCCTTCATGTCGCTTTCGAGTTCCCAAGTGAACTCTGCGCCTCGTTTGCCTTCCCATCGGACTTTCACAATAGGAATGCGTGAGCGTCTGAGCTGCTTGGTTTGGCGATCCATGATCTCGACAGGCTTCTCCACGAAGTGTAGCGTTTCATTTATTTGGAGATCATCAAGGGGTACAATTAAATCATGCTCAGCCAGGCACTTTCGGAGGTTCGAAACATGGAAAGTCGGGTGGACGTTACTGAGTTCCTCCGGTAGTTCGAGTCTGTAGGCGACCTTTCCGATCCTTTCCAGAATCTTAAAAGGTACAACATATCGAGGCGCTAGTTTCCCTTTCTTGCTGAATCTAACCACACCCTTCCAAGGTGATACCTTTAGGAGTACGTAGTCGCCAACGTCAAATTCAAGGGGCTTGCGTCGTCTATCGGTGTAACTTTTCTAATGACTCTGAGCTTTCAGCAGATTGTCTCGAATTTGGAGGACTTTGTCAGTCGTTTCTTGAAATAGCTCAGGACCAGTTAATTGCGAGTGCCCGTGCCCGATCTCGTGCCATACAATAGGCGATCGACATCTTCTTCCGTATAAAGCCTCAAACGGTGCCATTTGAATGCTGGAATGATAACTGTTATTATACGAGAATTCGACTAACGACAGGTAAGCGTCCCAATTACCACCGAAATCTATGACACACGAACGGAGCATGTCTTCAAGGGTACGGATCGTTCTCTCAGTCTGACCGTCGGTTTGAGGGTGGAATGCGGTACTTTGATTAAGCGTGGTACCGAGAGCTGCTTGAAACGTTTCCCACAGTCGCGAGGTAAACCGAGCATCACGATCAGAGATGATGTCGCGAGGCGTCCCATGACTACAAATGATCTCATTGGTGTAGATTCGGGTTAATCGTTCTACCTTGTAGTCTTCCCGTATTGGTAGAAAATGAGCAGATTAGGTCAAGCGGTCGACAACAACCCAGATGCTGTCTTGACCTGATGACGTGCGCGGGAGTTTAGTGATGAAGTCCATGACTATACTCTCCCACTTCCATATAGGGATCGGGGGTTGTTCGAGTAAGCCAGAGGGTCTTTGGTGTTCAGCCTTAACCTTCGAGCAAGTCAGGCACTTTCCAACGTAGAGAGCGATATCCCTCTTCATGCTCGGCCACCAGTACTTGTAGCGAAGGTCCTGGTACATTTTATCGGCACCGGGATGAATAGAACAACGGGATTTGTGGACTTCGTCCATCAAAATCTGTCACAAATCGGTCCGCTTGGGGATCCAAATTCGGTCCAGATAGTGGAATATCCCATTCGACTTATTAACTAGATGGGCTCCATCATGGTGAATTCTTTCCTTCTTCAAAGTACGTTCTGTAAAACAAGCATGTTGGGCTTCGCGAATGAGGATTTTGAGATGATGCTGGGCTGGAACATTACGAGCGCTATGCAAATAGCTTCGTCGGCTGAGAGCGTTGGCAACGACATTTGCTTTGCCGGGGTGGTAACGAATCTCACAGTCGTAATCGTTGAGAAGTTCTACCCATCGGCGTTGACGCATATTAAGTTCTTTCTGATCAAAGCTATGTTGTAGGCTCCTATGATCGGTGAAGATCGTACACTTGGTACCATAAAGGTACTGTCGCCAAATCTTTAACGCAAAAACAACTGCGCCTAGCTCGAGGTCGTGGGTTGTATAGTTCTTCTCGTGGATCTTGAGCTGACGAGATGCGTAGGCGATAACCTTGTCTCGTTGCATAAGAACACAACCAAGGCCAAGGTTCGAGGCATCACAATAGACGATGAAGTCGTCGTTTCCTTCGGGTAAAGTGAGAATAGGAGTGTTGCAAAGCATATGCTGGAAAGTAGACTCTTGTTCAGTTCCCCAAACAAAAGGCTTGTCTTTATGCGTGAGAGCGGTAAGCGGCACATCGATTTTAGAGAACCCTTCGATGAATCGACGATAATAGCCCGTAAGTCTGAGAAAAGAACGGACTTCAGACGGGTTCTTCGGTGTAACCCAACTCTTAACTGCTTCAATCTTTGCGAGATCGACATGGATACCTTGACTATTGACAAAGTGACCGAGGAATTGAACCTCCTCCAGCCAAAATTCACACTTAGAGAACTTGGCATAGAGTCGATTCCCTTGGAGTAGCTCGAGAACCAAACGTAGATGTTGCGCGTGTCACACCCTGGCTTTGCGGAAGCGTGGGTTAATTGGTGTGCCTTCTTAATACCATGGCAACAATCATAACAATGCTATATGATAAAAACATGTGATATTCGTCCAATAATAAGGTTTAGAAAATCCCATTTTCAACATTCACTAAATAAGTTACAAACCTTGACTTGATTTAAATGAGTTCATAAAAACTTATCAAAAGACTTTAAAACAATACTAGGTTTAGGGATATGTAACCCGTCCAGGAAGAGGTTACACCTTCTAAACCCTGGATAACTTCTTTATTCAAACGCAGCTTGAAAATATGTGCATACCGTGCCAGATCCGTTAGTTTCCTGAAATACATGTAGTTTGAAAAGTCAACATAAAGTTGAGCGAGTTCATGTGTAGTGAGTATGTAAAAACCTTTGTGAGTATAAAATTCCTAGTATGTAGCAAATAAGGAAAAGAGATCACCAATGGTTTGCAAGGCCATCGATATGTGTGAAGTGCAAGTAGGAAGACTCAAACCTAGCAGATTTTTGCGATGGGTACAAAGTCACCACCTGGTCCATTAGGCGGGCTCACGGGTTGGGCTCGCTACACCCAGATAGATCTACCGCTACTGTCCCTCGGTCCTACCCTAAGGATTAATGGCCTCAAGTTTCCGCCTACCCACTCACATGATCTAAGTAGTAAACCTCCTTACTCTAACCATACCATGTATAAAGTACTTGTAATCATAGTAACATGTATTTCACCCCCGCAGTTTAGAAAACTGAAAACAGTTAAGAGAAAAGGGGGACATGAACTCACAGTGGTGCGTCTCTACCAAATATATCTCCTGGTCAAGCAGCTGTGCGACAACCTACACGTACTAACTCTATTAGACGGACGGCCGTGCCTTAGCTTCATGGTTTAAGTTTTTGGGAAATAGTTAGACAACTATTTCGTGTTTACATTTAGTAAATACTTGGTAATTATTTTCCTTCCCAAGGATGGGGGATTTAATACATGTGCGTTTGTGAAATTCGAAATATATTATTAAGTCTCACTTAAAATATATTTTATTCCTAACTCCAAAATATAAGTATTTTTCTCAAAAATATTATATTTTTATTTCACATAATTTTTCCCAAAATAATACCTTGACAAAAATACGCGTTCATAAATAGTTTCTTAAAATGCGTAAGTTACGTTTTAACGATCGAGTGGTAATAATAATGACCGGTGTAACTTATATATTTATCGTAGAAGCGTTCGTATTATTTTGGAGTCATTAACACGGTAGTATTATTTTTACCCTAAAAATAATATTAGTATCTTCACAAAATAATCATAAACACATAACAAGTGTCGTTATGAAAAATATATACTAAATATATATTTACCAAGTTTTATTTTTGTGAAATCCCACCTCCGATATTTTGTAAATAAAGTCGTGGCGAAACTTATATGTGAAGACAAGTTAAAAACGCATTTCTAACACTTGTAGTGAAAATATTTCTAAGTGTTAGGTTTTTGGAAAAATTTCGCCAGAGTTTCCCCAGTAACTGGAGGTGGCCATGCTTTCAAGCGTATCATTTTCTTTTATAATTCAAATCAACAACTTTCTCATTTAACCAAAACAATATCCAAAGCATCAAACTTGTAAATAAATATGTAAATCGCATAAATTTCATGAACTTGCGTTTTATCCAAGAATATAAAGTAAATCCCATTACTTTTAGTGGATCTTTATATAAATCAATCCGGTTTCATAAAAACCTCGCTTTTAAAGAAATTCCATCTTTACAACTTCTTGTCAACTTTTACAAAAATAGTTATTTTGTCGAAACTTTGCGTTACACGAGTGTTTACACACTTGTGTGTTTAAAAATCATCCTTGTTAGTGTAAGATCCGGTTTTAGAAAATAAGATTTCTTTGACACTCGGTCCTTTGAAAATACCACTTGTAGATCCGTAGATCTACTAGTTTTAAACACTCTTTCATAAGTAAAATCGTTTTTACACAAGTTCAAGTTTCTTGTGTGGTAGAGTTTCATCACTTAACCTTTGTACACTTAAACAAGCTCTATGTCATGATCCATGATCATGACCAATCCGGGTTAAACGATGATCCGAGCTACCACAACATAGATAGGGCTTAAATAACTACACAAATCAAATACTACAAGATTTACACAACAATCTAGCTTTTAACCATCTTTACTAGCATTTTTAGTAGACTTTTACACTTCATCTTGTATGTTTACGAGTTTTAACCGTTACAAATCATTTTAACCACCTTAAAATAGTTCGAGAGTGTGATTCAAGCAACTTACTACTAGCTCGAGGCTAGGGAAGAATCTAGACGCAAAATGAGTGCATAAAAGCAACAAGATGAGGTCCTTCGAGTTCCGAATGTGTGACAACTCGAATTTCCAAGATTTCCTATTTAGCATTTATTGCACGTTCATTTATTATTTAGTTGTTTACTTGCACAATTGATTTCTTTGGAATTGTATACGTTTTGATGCAATGAATCGTATTGTGTGATTGTGCATGGTTGTTTGTTAATTGTGAAAGACTTGGTAAATATATGAACTTGGTGGTGAAACTATGAAATTGTTATGAGATGGTGTGCATGTGTAAAATATGATACTTAGGGAGGTAGAGGGTAATTAGTGAAATCTTAGAGATACTTAACCCTAATCCCTTTTTCACTAATCATTCTCACAAAAATCCAAAGCACGTACTTCACATCCCCTAGCAATCATTATCACCATCATCATTGGCACAAGACATTCAACACTTTGATTCCACATTTTCTCTAGAATCATTCAAGGTAATTGTTTATTGATTGCTTGATGATTATTGTAACACCTCGAAAAATTTCGTCCAATAATGTCTTGACACGTGTCATAAGGTTCCGGTATGTGAAAACAAGCTTTAGAGGGACTAAAAGTGACAAACAGTGAAAACTATGGAACGTAAGGGTCCAAAGTGTCAACAATGGATAAATAGACTCTATGATAACCCTACATAATGTTTATAACCTTAAACGGGTGGTTCATGGATCATACGACGCGGAAATTGCACAAAAGTGAGGAATTGCAAACTATAGGGGCCAAAAGTGTCAACATGTTTAATTTATACCTCTGACTGAACTTTTAGCAGACCCCTAAGCTTTGAGAAGCTAAAATATACTCACTAGAATATGTGGTTAAAATTTCGTGAAGTTTCATCAACGTATGAGAAAGTTATGGCCAAAACCGTACTTGAAGGACTAAAAGCGTTAACATCGAATTTCATGGCTTTTCGGTTGAGCGCAAAGTTATCCGAGGACATTACCATGTTGCTAAATGTTCTAAGGTTCTTAAAAACCAAGTTTGGGGGTTTACGGGTCGAGAAAAGTAGCCGAAACATCGCGTGCAAGTTCAGGGACCAAAGCTGTCAATGTTTGAAAGTTGTTGGCTGATCAGCAGGTCAGGCGACCCGCCTGGACTGACCCAAGCGGGCCGCGTGAGACCCCCAGTACCAGATTTTCGCGAAAATTGCAAATTAAGTCCGAATTTTGAGTTGCTACCAGCTGTGTCCACCTCCAAATGCTCCAATAATATGTCTTGCATGCCTATGGTAATAGTGAGCTACTTACAAACATCAGAAATCAGCTTTAAATCAGATTTTTCATCCATTTCTTGGGCATTTGCAATTGATCAAGAAGCTCTCAACTTACAAAACTCTCTCAAGCATTTCTGGAGCATCTCTGGACATCAAGGCCGATTCCTAGTAGTAACTAAGCATCTATAGGACCCTTGTAAGCTTCTAATTCAATCTCTAATTCGTTCTTACATCGATTATTAGTAAAAGTCAAACTGAGTGTTCTTATACTTTGACTTTCTGATTAAACGAATTTCTCTCAGTCATTTCTCGAATTGAAACCACAAATATGTTGGTATTTACGTGGGAAACAAACCCTCAAAAGGGTATTATCTGAATCCCACTATATGCATGCTAATTGTCGAGTCAAACGTGTTTATAAAAAGTCAACAGAAGTGATTTTTGCAAAAATAAGCTTGAATGGTAATGTAAATGACATGCAATCTGTTTGATCATCATAGATAGCTTTATAATGAATATAAGAATGTGTTTTACCACGATCAACTCGACAATCTTTAGTATAGATACGAATCGGAACCGAAAGTCCTATAAAACGACTATTTCGTAGACTATCGATTCGGATTCGTACATTCATGTTTGAAATCTGTATTGGGAAGTATTTTTGACCATTTTTATTTTGGTAAAACTTTCTGGAATTTTTGTTGATTGAGTCTATACTTAGCCGATTCAAATGCATGTTTTCGATTATGCTTAAAAGTTGACTATTTTGCCCTTTTTGATATAAAACGTGATTTTTGGAAAAGTGAAAGGATAGAAATCTTTATTTCTAATATATAAACTTGCACCGAAAATTTCGGATCAGTTGGTGGTCCAGATTTTGAGTTATGGCCATTAGCGTAAAACTATGTTCTTAAGTTACATAAACGGCCCTTTTCGCATATAACCCATTTCAGGCCACGTTTTGATACAAAACTTTTTACCAACTGATGATATATAATATTTTGGGATTTTAGATGATTTTTATTTAATTTTTGGCTGATCGTATCTTAGATCGCTTAGTTATTTCGGCTTATGTCGGTTTTGACCGTTTAAGCCATAAAATGAGTTTTATGCATTCTTTTGACCCGAAACCTTTTCCTACTGATTTTATATGTTAAATAAATTATTTTGAGCCTTCTGGAAATATAAAAATTTCAGCTTTTATATATAAACCCGGAAACGGCTCTAAATCGCATATTTAGCGTTTTAAGAGCATAGTAAGCGTTATACTCGTTTTAAACATATAAGACTTATACCTACTGATGTGTTTAGCATATTTTCATATAATAACAGTAAGTATAAGTATATGAACTCAGATTTCCAGTTTTGGCAGTTTAGCCCTTGTGAAATTACTAAAATACCCCTACGGTGCATAGTTTGGTTTTAAATGATAAATTTGGTATATGGGTCATACCCTACTGTTATAACATGTTAAACTAAGTATATTTACTGTATGAACCAGACCCGAAACTCAGATTTCTAATTTTACTCTTTTATAACCTTTTAAATGACCAAAATGCCCTTCTAAGACATAAATTGAGTTTAAAATTATTCCGGGCAATATAGAACATAACTTACTGATGTTATATCATATTTAAAGCATATTATATCAGGAAACTTGCATTTGACTCTTTTGGCTACCCGTAACGCCCTTTTTGCGTTAGGTTCGGTTTACGTAACTAGTTTGCGTAAATTGACCGAAACGGGTCAAACGTTATCATTTTTATCTCAAAATCCAGAATGTATTTAGTATACCCATATTATACAAGTATTCAAACTTGTCGGGTCTAAATCACATTCTATCCGGTCTTTCGCTTAATCGCCCGTAAACCGTATCATCCTTAAAACTAACCGGTCAAAGCTTAAGCTTAAATAAAAGACCCGTTAGAAATCTAATAGGTTATTATAAACCTTTGTTCCAGATTAGGAGGCCCAGTAAAAGCTACCACACTTACCGTTTGTGTTACATACTTGCTCAGGTAAATACATTTTGACATATTTTCCCTATACGGGCTTGGGGTACGGTATTTAAAATACCGCTTGATCGGGCGCACAAGTCCTGCGCCTTATGGGTGTACAGTCTTGAATAGCTTGTGCGACTCGTTTAAGCAGTCTTGTCTTACTTTAGGCTTTGGGGGGTTATTGACCGTGTCCCGGATATCCTTGGCATTATCTTACGAGATGGCCACGACCAGAGCACGGGGTGTAGGCGTACACTCGGCGTGTATAACTCTAATGTGGTGTGTCATTTAATCTTTAGCCCGGACAGTAGATCCCGGGCCACCAAAGATACGAGTGCATGTAAATCGTTCACAAGTTTATATTGCATAAATATCCCAAGTTAATAAAAATATTTATGCCTTGTGCATTTAAATCAATTTTCAATCATTTTCAAAATGAGTCAGTCGATTTGTATTTACCAGTGTAAACTGACGTATTTTTCCCAAAAGGTTAAGTGCAGGTACTATACGAACTAGGCTGGCTGTTTCCTAAGAGCGTCCACTATAGTCTCGCAAGCTCGGACGACAAATACCTGTTGAACAATTTATATCTTATTTTATTTGATCCGCCTGTGGATCCGTTTCAACTACTGTGATATTTATTATTGCACTTTATTTAAAAGTTGAAATGTATCTATTCTGCTTCCGCTGTGCATTGTTATATTGTGTTGATTGTCTATGACGATGCCAACTACGTCACTGTACCCCACACCGGGCCCACCGGTGACACGTGGAAATCGGGGTGTGACAGGTTGGTATCAGAGCCAACGCTGAGTGAATTAAACACTAGTCCTTTGTGTTTAATCTCAGTTACACAATTGCACAATCCTCGATTTTCGAGTCTAGACAAAGAACTTAGGAAATGTTCGACATTTCGTTTATTTTATTTTATTTTTATTATTAGCTTTGTCTTATATATTTTGTTGTGCAACTTGTTTAATTTTTGACAGGTTCATCATGCCGCCACGTATGAGAGGACGAGGAGGATTCGCTACATCTCACGACCATGAGGCAGGACCTTCACACAGGCGAGCCCCGTCAGCTATGCACAACACTGCAGCCAATGATCTCTGGGGATCATTCGCCGAGCCGGCTAGACACTCGGTGTCTATGAGCACTTCGCCATCACTACCCCAATCATTTGGGCCCCACTCGGAGAATGGGCCCCATGGTTCCCACGGATCATATATACCTCTTCATCAGTCGCCTCACCAATACCCAGCACCAGTTTACCAGGGTCTGTATAACCCTGATGCTTTTGTGGATGAGCCAGTGGGTCATAACCCACTAGGACCGGAGGAGGGTCATAACCCACTAGGACCGGAGGACCACTTTCCTGGTGATCACGAGATGGAAGTTGATGAGGACACGGACCCTTCACTGCCACCGTCAGGTACGCCTAACCATCCCATCGAGATATCGGATGGGTCACCATTTAGGGGATCACCCTACAATGGTGTTTATAGCTTTCAGGAGAGGTTTCGGCAGCACGATTGGTATTACACCCCCAGCCGCCACAACTCTGCGATGCTCCAGTCTCACCAGGGATCGCCGGTGCACTCGCAGCACCACTCTCAGCAGCAGCAGCTTCAGCAGCCGCCCTTGCAGCAGGACCTATCTGAGGCCCTATGGCGCGACGTGATCACTCCGTCGCGACCGCCACCACCAGTTTTACCTCCTCCGCCTCAGAGGCCAAGGAGGAATGCGCGTATGTCCACGCGCGGAGGGATTCGCATAGGCACCCCTCCACACGTTGGTAGCAGTCGCTACACGCCTCTTCACGAGGAGTCCGAGACGGGGGAGTCTCCGCATCCCGTATCGGAGGTCACTTCAGTACCGATCCCACCTCTGCCGCCGCAGAACTATGGAGAGCCGATTCCGGCTTATGCCAGCGCAGCTCAGTTTAACCCATTCGAGCAGATTTTCCCCCAGGGTTACGACTACACAGGAGACCCTTATTGGCAAGCTGTAAACTACAGCTCGCTCCCACCTAGTGGTCCATTTGGAGACACTTGGGCTGCTGGGCAGTCTACTTTTGGTTATCCTCCGGGTTACCAGCAGCCATAGCCACCGCAGCCGCAGCAGTACCAGCCACCGCCACCGGCGCCTATGATGTCGCCGCCACAGGTTCAAGAAATCCTGCATGGGATTAACAGCATGCGACGTGAGTTGCAACACGAGATGCGAGCTGATCGCCGACGCAATAGTGGTATGTTCAAGAAGGTGTTTGACTTACTCAAGGGTAAGAGTAAGAAGGATCATTGAATCCTTTGATGGTTATCTCATTTACTCATGTCCCTGCGTGGACATTTGTTCATGTACTCTACCCCTGCGTGGGTATATTTCCCTTATTCTACCCCTGTGTGGGTATGTTGTTCTGTTAACCCCTGCGTGGGTTTGTTTTGTTTTATTTGTTGTTATCATTTAGCCCCTGCGTGGGCATGTTATTCATGTTATTTGAATTAAAGTCCCGTTTAGGGCAAAGATGTACTAGTTACCTTATTTGAAATTTGAAATGGTTAATTGGAATTTCTCATTTTTATTTATGTGCATGAATTTAATATTTAAATAATGGAAAATATCAATTTTTTATTTGATTTGCCATTTATAAGAATCTTAGTAAGGTATAACCTAGCTTGAATGCCTTATTAACAGGCCTGGCCATGATGGTAAAACCTGGTTGAAAAGATTCAACTCCCTGTTAACATCTGAAAACATGTTAACATTCCTGGCTAAGCGTGATCTGAAAAATCACACAAGCCACCCTTTTTAATAAATTATCTACAGATTATATCTGTATACAAGTCTATTAATGACTTGATACCTACGGGTTATGACTATGTCATATAGTGGCAGTTGTGGTTTATGACTCTCTGTCTAGTAAAGGATTATTTGTCTAATTATACAATTTATAATCCTATAAAAATCTAAATTTATAATTTAGTAATTGTCCATGTGACTAGGCCTATGGTGCCAATATATATATTTTCATTCCTTGATTGCTAATAAGAGCCTGAATGAAATTTATTAAATTAACTGTTAAGGTTCTTGATACCATGGTTAATAAATCGTCTAGAACGATGATACTGTTAGGTTTCTAAATAGACCTTGTCCTTTATTGTAGCTTAAAGCTACAATGGCCAAATCGGAGGAGACCAACAGTCATTCTGGGGAACACTCAGATAATGCAAAGATTCACGTCACTGGTGCAGAGTTGCAAGCACTGATAGATAACGCTGTTGCCAAAGCTATGGATAGGCAATTCAGGGAATCTAGCGGTACTCGGAGCAGGACCCGAACAGTAACGCACGTAAAGCCCAAGACTCATTCTGAGGCTCATAGTAAGCCACCTTCTAAAAAGAGTGAGCCGAAGAAGGATGAGGATGATAATCACTCCTCCAACCACAGCAGCATCCCAAAGCAAGAGGTCAAGCTGAAGCATGATACGTACAGCAAGTCCTGTACGTACAAGTATTTCGTATCTTGCAAGCCCAGAGATTTCACTGGGGAAAAGGGAGCCGTCGATTGTATGACGTGGATTGATGAGATGGATACTGTAGTTGATATCAGCGGGTGTGCTGATAGGGATGTTGTGAAGTACGCGTCCCAGTCGTTCAAGGGAGACGCGTTAGCATGGTGGAAGTCGCTTCTACAAGCTACTGGAAAGACCGCTCTGTATAGCATGACATGGGATCAGTTTGTAGCACTGATCAAGGAGAATTTCTGTCCGCAGCATGAGGTCGAAAGAATTGAATCAGATTTTGTATCTCTGGTTATGAAGAACCTCGATTGTCAAGCGTATCTTACTACGTTCAACACTTTATCTCGGTTAGTGCCTTATCTGGTGACCCCGGAGCCGCGAAGGATTGCTCGATTTATTGGGGGTCTGGCACCGGAGATAAAGGCAAGCGTCAAGGCTTCAAGGCCTACTACATTTAGATCAGTAGCTGATCTATCCCTCTCTCTCACTCAAGATGTTGTCAGATTGAGAGCTATTAAGAGCTCAGAAGAAAACAAAAGGAAACGTGAGGATGACACCTCACGAAGATCTGAGAAACGACACAGAGGAAACAACGACCATAAGAAAGGGTCGGGGTTCAAGAAAGGAGATCAGTCGGGTGAGAAACCCAGATGCAAGGTTTGTAGGAGGCATCACTTTGGGAGATGCAGGCAGGAGTCTAAGTCCCAGTCTTTCGATAAACGTTGTGGGACCTGCAAGTCCACAGATCATAAAGCTGTGGATTGCAAGAAAATGAAGGATGCAACTTGTTTCGGTTGCAACGAGAAAGGGCATATCCGGCCAAATTGCCCAAAGAATGCGAGGAAGGCAGATGAAGGAAAGAAGACTAATGCGAGAGTCTTCAGAATGGACGCCAAGGAGGCAGTTCTTGACGACAACGTCATTACAGGTACGTTTCTTGTAAATGATGTTTTTGCTAGAGTCTTGTTTGATTCAGGAGCTGATAAGTCGTTTGTAGACGATAAGTTTTGTAAATTGTTGAACCTTCCTGTTAAAACCTTAAGCGTAAAATATGAGGTGGAATTAGCCGACGGAACCATAGAAACCGCCTCGACTATTCTAGATGGATGTGTTATATCCATTAGGAATCATTCTTTCCCGTTATCCTTGCTTCCCTTTAAGCTAGCTGGATTCGACATAGTGATAGGCATGGATTGGTTGTCGAGTAACCAAGCCCAGATTCTGTGCAATAGAAAGCAGGTGATAGTGAAGACTCCGTCTGGTGAGTCACTTACTATTCAAGGAGATACCCAGCATGGATTGTCTGAGCAATTGTCCATGCTCAAGGCATCCAGATGCATGCAGAAAGGATGTGTCATTTATATGGCACAAGTTACCATTGATGAGCCGAAGCCGAAGATTGAGGATATCCCTGTTATCTCGGAATATCCTGAGGTATTTCCTGAAGAACTACCCGGTTTGCCACCAGATAGGCAAGTAGAGTTTCGGATAGATATCATTCTAGGCGCAGCACCTGTAGCAAGAGCACCATACAGATTGGCACCAACGGAGATGAAGGAGTTGAGGACGCAGTTGGATGATTTGTTAGCTAAAGGTTTTATTAGACCTAGCTCATCTCCTTGGGGAGCGCCAATCTTATTCGTTAAAAAGAAGGATGGTTCGATGCGTCTGTGCATCGATTACCGTGAGCTTAATAAAGTCACTATCAATAATAGATATCCGTTACCCAGGATCGACGATCTGTTCGATCAGTTGCAGGGAGCAAGCTATTTCTCCAAGATTGACCTGAGGTCAGGTTATCATCAGTTAAAGGTCAAGGATGAAGACATACACAAGACCGCGTTTAGGACTCGTTATGGACATTACGAGTTCCTAGTGATGCCGTTTGGGCTCACTAACGCACCAGCCGCATTCATGGATCTCATGAATCGCGTCTGCAAGCCTTATTTAGATAAATTCGTTATCGTCTTTATTGACGACATCCTTATCAACTCGAAGAGCCAAGCTGACCATGAGAAACACCTTCGTTGTATTCTCGAACTTTTGCATCAAGAGAAGCTTTATGCCAAATTTTCGAAGTGTGAATTTTGGCTTCGAGAAGTCCAATTCCTTGGACATATAGTAAGTGAGCGAGGTATCCAAGTAGATCCCGCTAAAGTAGAAGCAGTCATGAACTGGCAGGAGCCGAAGACTCCTACCGAGATTCGCAGTTTCCTCGGATTGGCAGGATACTATAGGCGATTTATTGAGAACTTTTCAAGAATTGTTGCGCCCCTAACTGCGTTGACTCGTAAGAAGATTAAGTTCGATTGGGGCCCTAAGCAGCAGGAATCCTTCGACATCCTGAAGAAGAAGTTGAGCAACGCGCCAGTGTTGACATTGCCCGATGGTATAGAAGAATTTGTGGTGTACTGTGATGCGTCACATACTGGTATGGGCTGTGTACTCATGCAGAGAGGCAAAGTCATTGCCTACGCTTCTCGACAGCTCAAGGTGCATGAGAAAAACTACACCACCCACGATTTGGAATTGGGTGCAGTTGTATTTGCTTTGAAGCTATGGAGACATTACTTGTATGGAACCAAGTGTATAATTTATTCGGATCACAAGAGTCTTCAACACTTGTTCAATCAGAAGGAATTGAACATGCGTCAAAGGCGATGGATGGAAACTTTAAATGATTATGACTGCGAGATAAGATACCATCCAGGCAAGGCAAATGTGGTTGCCGACGCCTTAAGCATAAAGGAAAGGGTGAAACCAATCAGAATCAATGCCAAACGCATTGAAATAAGAAATAATTTGAATGAAAGGGTGTTAGCTGCCCAGAAGGAAGCTGTGCTGGAAGCTAACTATCCTGCAGAAAAGTTAGGAGTAACTGAGGAGCAGTTATCCTACGACAAAGATGGAATGCTACGACTAAACGGACGAATATGGGTTCCAGTTTATGGAGGACTTCGGGATGTTATCCTCCAGGAAGCCCACAGCTCTAAATATTCCGTTCATCCTGGAGCTGATAAGATGTACCAGGATTTGAAAGCAAACTACTGGTGGATTGGTTTGAAAAAGTCAGTAGCTGAGCATGTAGCTAAATGTTTGACTTGTGCGCAAGTCAAGGCTGAGCATCAGAAGCCGTCAGGTTTGCTTCAACAACCTGAAATTCCTAAATGGAAATGGGAAATGGTGACAATGGATTTCATCACCAAGTTGCCAAAGACGAAAAAGGGAAATGATACCATATGGGTCATAGTAGACAGACTGACTAAGTCAGCTCATTTTCTACCCATCAAGGAGACGTATAGCTCCGATATGCTAGCTCAATTATACGTCGATAAGATTGTAGCACTACATGGTATACCTATATCTATTATCTCCGATAGAGATACTAGATATACGTCGCATTTTTGGAAGAGTTTCCAACAATCGTTGGGCACTCGTTTGAACTTTAGTACGGCTTACCATCCTCAGACCGATGGTCAGAGTGAGCGTACTATTCAAACTTTGGAAGACATGCTTCGTGCATGTGCGATCGACTTGGGTGGTAGTTGGGATAAGAACCTACCACTGATTGAATTCTCCTACAACAATAGCTACCATTCCAGCATAAAGGCTGCGCCTTTTGAGGCCCTATACGGTAGAAAATGTAGATCGCCCATTTGTTGGGCAGAAGTTGGAGAAGTCCAACTGTCAGGACCAGATATCGTCTTTGAGACGACAGACAAGATCGTTCAGATTCGCGATCGTTTGAAAGCTGCCAGGGATAGGCAGAAAAGTTATGCGGATCCTAAGCGCAAAGATTTTCACTTCGATGTAGGTGAAAAAGTATTGCTTAAAGTATCGCCCTGGAAGGGTGTGATGCGATTTGGAAAGAAAGGCAAGCTGAGCCCGAGATATATAGGACCTTTCGAGATTATCGAACGTGTCGGGTCAGTCGCTTATAAGTTAAACTTGCCTGAAGAGCTTAGTGCTATTCATAATGTGTTCCACATCTGTAATTTGAAGAAGTGCTTCGCTGACGATTCACTGGTTATACCGCATACAGATATACACATAGACGAGAGTCTGAAGTTTGTGGAAAAACCTTTGTCGATTGAGGATCGACAGGTGAAGAAGCTTCGAAGGAAGCACGTGCCTATTGTTAAGGTCAAATGGGATGCCCGTAGAGGTCCCGAATACACGTGGGAAGTGGAATCCACGATGCAAGAAAAATACCCTCATTTGTTTCAGTAAATCTCGAGGTCGAGATTTCTTTTAAGGGGGTGAGGATGTAACACCTCGAAAAATTTCGTCCAATAATGTCTTGACACGTGTCATAAGGTTCCCGTATGTGAAAACAAGCTTTAGAGGGACTAAAAGTGACAAACAGTGAAAACTATGGAACGTAAGGGTCCAAAGTGTCAACAATGGATAAATAGACTCTATGATAACCCTACATAATGTTTATAACCTTAAACGGGTGGTTCATGGATCATACGACGCGGAAATTGCACAAAAGTGAGGAATTGCAAACTATAGGGGCCAAAAGTGTCAACATGTTTAATTTATACCTCTGAGTGAACTTTTGGCAGACCCGAAGCTTTGAGAAGCTAAAATATACTCACTAGAATATGTGGTTAAAATTTCGTGAAGTTTCGTCAACGTATGAGAAAGTTATGGCCAAAACCGTACTTGAAGGACTAAAAGCGTTAACGTCGAATTTCATGGCTTTTCGCTTGAGCGCAAAGTTATCCGAGGACATTACCATGTTGGTAAATGTTCTAAGGTTCTTAAAAACCAAGTTTGGGGGTTTACGGGTCGAGAAAAGTAGCCGAAACATCGCGTGCAAGTTCAGGGACCAAAGCTGTCAATGTTTGAAAGTTGTTGGCTGATCAGCAGGTCAGGCGACCCGCCTGGACTGACCCAAGCGGGCCGCGTGAGACCCCCAGTACCAGATTTTCGCGAAAATTGCAAATTAAGTCCGAATTTTGAGTTGCTACCAGCTGTGTCCACCTCCAAATGCTCCAATAATATGTCTTGCATGCCTATGGTAATAGTGAGCTACTTACAAACATCAGAAATCAGCTTTAAATCAGATTTTTCATCCATTTCTTGGGCATTTGCAATTGATCAAGAAGCTCTCAATTTACAAAACTCTCTCAAGCATTTCTGGAGCATCTCTGGACATCAAGGCCGATTCCTAGTAGTAACTAAGCATCTATAGGACCCTTGTAAGCTTCTAATTCAATCTCTAATTCGTTCTTACATCGATTATTAGTAAAAGTCAAACTGAGTGTTCTTCTACTTTGACTTTCTGATTAAACGAATTTCTCTCAGTCATTTCTCGAATTGAAACCACAAATATGTTGGTATTTACGTGGGAAACAAACCCTCAAAAGGGTATTATCTGAATCCCACTATATGCATGCTAATTGTCGAGTCAAACGTGTTTATAAAAAGTCAACAGAAGTGATTTTTGCAAAAATAAGCTTGAATGGTAATGTAAATGACATGCAATCTGTTTGATCATCATAGATAGCTTTATAATGAATATAAGAATGTGTTTTACCACGATCAACTCGACAATCTTTAGTATAGATACGAATCGGAACCGAAAGTCCTATAAAACGACTATTTCGTAGACTATCGATTCGGATTCGTACATGCATGTTTGAAATCTGTATTGGGAAGTATTTTTGACCATTTTTATTTTGGTAAAACTTTCTGGAATTTTTGTTGATTGAGTCTATACTTAGCCGATTCAAATGCATGTTTTCGATTATGCTTAAAAGTTGACTATTTTGCCCTTTTTGATATAAAACATGATTTTTGGAAAAGTGAAAGGATAGAAATCTTTATTTCTAATATATAAACTTGCACCGAAAATTTCGGATCAGTTGGTGGTCCAGATTTTGAGTTATGGCCATTAGCGTAAAACTATGTTCTTAAGTTACATAAACGGCCCTTTTCGCATATAACCCATTTCAGGCCACGTTTTGATACAAAACTTTTTACCAACTGATGATATATAATATTTTGGGATTTTAGATGATTTTTATTTAATTTTTGGCTGATCGTATCTTAGATCGCTTAGTTATTTCGGCTTATGTCGGTTTTGACCGTTTAAGCCATAAAATGAGTTTTATGCATTCTTTTGACCCGAAACCTTTTCCTACTGATTTTATATGTTAAATAAATTATTTTGAGCCTTCTGGAAATATAAAAATTTCAGCTTTTATATATAAACCCGGAAACGGCTCTAAATCACATATTTAGCGTTTTAAGAGCATAGTAAGCGTTATACTCGTTTTAAACATATAAAACTTATACCTACTGATGTGTTTAGTATATTTTCATATAATAACAGTAAGTATAAGTATATGAACTCAGATTTCCAGTTTTGGCAGTTTAGCCCTTGTGAAATTACTAAAATACCCCTACGGTGCATAGTTTGGTTTTAAATGATAAATTTGGTATATGGGTCATACCCTAATGTTATAACATGTTAAACTAAGTATATTTACTGTATGAACCAGACCCAAAACTCAGATTTCTAATTTTACTCTTTTATAACCTTTTAAATGACCAAAATGCCCTTCTAAGACATAAATTGAGTTTAAAATTATTCCGGGCAATATAGAACATAACTTACTGATGTTATATCATATTTAAAGCATATTATATCAGGAAACTTGCATTTGACTCTTTTGGCTACCCGTAACGCCCTTTTTGCGTTCGGTTCGGTTTACGTAACTAGTTTGCGTAAATTGACCGAAACGGGTCAAACGTTATCATTTTTATCTCAAAATCCAGAATGTATTTAGTATACCCATATTATACAAGTATTCAAACTTGTCGGGTCTAAATCACATTCTATCCGGTCTTTCGCTTAATCGCGCGTAAACCGTATCATCCTTAAAACTAACCGGTCAAAGCTTAAGCTTAAATAAAAGACCCGTTAGAAATCTAATAGGTTATTATAAACCTTTGTTCCAGATTAGGAGGCCCAGTAAAAGCTACCACACTTACCGTTTGTGTTACATACTTGCTCAGGTAAATACATTTTGACTTATTTTCCCTATACGGGCTTGGGGTACGGTATTTAAAATACCGCTTGATCGGGCGCACAAGTCCTGCGCCTTATGGGTGTACAGTCTTGAATAGCTTGTGCGACTCGTTTAAACAGTCTTGTCTTACTTTAGGCTTTGGGGGGTTATTGACCGTGTCCCGGATATCCTTGGCATTATCTTACGAGATGGCCACGACCAGAGCACGGGGTGTAGGCGTACACTCGGCGTGTATAACTCTAATGTGGTGTGTCATTTAATATTTAGCCCGGACAGTAGATCCCGGGCCACCAAAGATACGAGTGCATGTAAATTGTTCACAAGTTTATATTGCATAAATATCCCAAGTTAATAAAAATATTTATGCCTTGTGCATTTAAATCAATTTTCAATCATTTTCAAAATGAGTCAGTCGATTTGTATTTACCAGTGTAAACTGACGTATTTTTCCCAAAAGGTTAAGTGCAGGTACTATACGAACTAGGCTGGCTGTTTCCTAAGAGCGTCCACTATAGTCTCGCAAGCTCGGACGACAAATATCTGTTGAACAATTTATATCTTATTTTATTTGATCCGCCTGTGGATCCGTTTCAACTACTGTGATATTTATTATTG
The DNA here is from genome assembly GCF_002127325.2 of Helianthus annuus. Taxonomy (NCBI): domain Eukaryota; kingdom Viridiplantae; phylum Streptophyta; class Magnoliopsida; order Asterales; family Asteraceae; genus Helianthus; species Helianthus annuus. The sequence goes on along the minus strand of NC_035446.2, from coordinate 47,203,220 downwards.
CACTTTATTTAAAAGTTGAAATGTATCTATTCTGCTTCCGCTGTGCATTGTTATATTGTGTTGATTGTCTATGACGATGCCAACTACGTCACTGTACCCCACACCGGGCCCACCGGTGACACGTGGAAATCGGGGTGTGACAATTATCAATTCTTGAATCTTGTAATACTTGAAAACCCTAGTTCTTCTTATGATATTCTCTGATTATTGATTTGGATTCTGAATTATTGATGATGATGATTAGTTGTATGTTTGATAGATTGTTCCTGTAATGATTGTTGTTGTTGATCATAGGTTGATTGATTATGATTTTTGCCGTCTATATGAATGAAATTAGGGTTCCTTATTCGTATGCGTAACTGTTATTCATGAGGTTGATGTTCTGCTCGATAATTGATGTTACTTGTGGCCCGACTTTTGATTAATTTAGATAGTCTGAGTTTTGTGAAATGTGTTATAGTCCGAACTTTGTTATTGTTGATATGATCCGACTTTTTACAAGTAGAAACATAGTCCGAATTGTTTAACCATGTGTAACAAGGTCCGAGTTTTGTGAGCCAACCTAAGGTCCGACCTTTAAGCATTGGTCTTGTCCGAGTTTCTTACATAATAGGGTCCGAGTTTTGGGGGGGGGGGGGTTACTTGTCCGATCTTTATAACAATGCAAAAGGTCCGACCTTTTCTTAATATGATAGATGGAGTCCGAGTTTGTTGATGAATCACCTTATGGTCCGAGTTTCCTAGCGTACATGCTTGTCCGAGTTTGTGGGGGGGATATTTAGTCCGACTTTTAACCCTTGTAAAGGGTCCGACTATTAAAACCCTTACATGGTCCGAGTTTTGGCCCCCAAACCCTTGTCCGACCTTTAAGCATTGAAAGGGGTCCGAGTTTTGTGACTTGATCCCTAGTCCGACCTTTAAAGCCCCCACACTTCCTATCCGACTTTTAAACAGGGGAAGCCCCCCCACACACACACTTGTCTGAGTTTTAAGAAGAGCATGGCCCTGTCCTACTTGTGTGTGATTTAAATTGAAGCTAAGTTGTATGATAAAAGCATGTTGATCTGTTAAGGAAGGAATGATGAAATTGAAGTCAAACTCTGTTAAATTGTTAAGCTCATTAACGATGTTAATATGTTAAGTATGTTAACGGTGGCCTTTAGGTTAATATTCACGTTAGACTAAACTGTGAAGTTCAAGACGCGACGCATGAATTACGTGAATACGATTAACTGCTTACGTGATGTATGATTCTGTTTATGATCGTATGATACTGAATGCAACTGTATGATCCTGCATGTATGAACAGTCTATGTGATATCATCCTGCACACAATAAGCACACAAAACACAGTTGCTTGAATGTCAATGATTTGCAAACCCTAATTGATGCAAACACTTACATCGTATCATGTGCAACATATCCTAGGTCGTGTGTAACGGACTTAGACATTTAATTAATCCTAGAAGCAATAACATACCGAGCAAACCAAGGTGAGTTCACACTCTTACTAAGGCATGGGATTCCCAAGGGCTTGGGAATGGGATTGAAGGAATGAGATTGGCTAGATTCGTACATACACTATTACTAGACTACCATACCATCGTCCTCGGTTGTGCAGGACACATACGTAAAACCTACGTATACATGTATTGCTCATTGTCCTCAGGTTGCGAAGGATACTCACGTAAAACCTACGTGAACTTATACTCACTACTGCCTCGGTTGTGTCAGGCACTTACGTAAAACCTACGTAAACCCCCACGTACCCCTATCCTCGGTTGTGAAGGATACTTACGTAAAACCTACATAAACTTATACGTATTACTGTTCTCGGGATATGTAGAACACTTATGGTTACGAATAGTCTAGTGGTTATACAACATGGGAAGCCCCCACCAATAGAACGTACTATCGGCCCAGTAGAGCCACATGTTACAAACGAACTTACTTTTACGCATTTACTTTCTGTGAACTCGCTCAACTAGTTGTTGATCCTCTGTTACATGCCTTGCAGGTCGTTAGATACATGGAGCTTGCACAGGGAGGAGCTGGTCGTTGTGGGCTTGGATCGTGATTGTTTGTTAAACACTTTATGACATTACATACTTATTTATGTTGGGTTTTATCTATACGCTTCCGCTAAACAGTGATTATTTACTTATGTTTTGGAACACCCTTCATATGGATTTGGTTTGGTTTAATGGCAATTACTTTTACTATATATATTGTTCTATATGATTGGTGGCTTAATCCTGGTCAGTCACGCTCCTAAGCGGTGATACTCCGCAGGTGGATTTTGGGGGTGTGACAGAATGCACCAAGCCTCCTCGGATATGATCCTTAACACTTGTATGATCTTGGAATGAGATGATCAAAATCGAAATATGGATGAATGATATAAGGGGTGTTCGGCCGTAGCTCGGAGAGGAGAGGAGAGAGTGTTTTTGTTGTGAGTTGTGTGTTGGATGATTATGATGAGTTATGACATGAACTTATAGGCAAATGATAGAGTTATGGTCCAGTGGTTTATATGTCTTCAAGATATGGGACAAGAGCAAATAAAATAATCAAAATTAGGACAAAAGATGTCTTCTTGGGGACGGTTTGGTTGAGGGGGGTGGGGTTAATCCGGTTGGTTTTCAACTAAACATTAGGTATTAGTTAGGTTAAGTTAAGTTAGTTTAGGGATTAACCCGGTTACTAGTGTGTTGTGCATTACAGTGGGTGTTAGGGTATTCAGGGACCCTAACTGGCTCAGAAAAAGATAAATAATGTTAATGGCAATATTTTTGTGTTCCGGGTAAAGTCCGGTTGTTGGGTTGGATAGTAATCCATTAAAGCGCTTAACAAAGCTTTAAAGTGTCGTTATTATCAATTTTAGTGACACAACTTATTCCTGACACTTTGGAAAGTGTCTAGTAATATCTTTCTCATGTTTTGGCACTTTATTAGTTAGCCAAAAGCTGAATTGTTAATTAAAGTGCTGAATTTTGTACTTAGAGTTCGTTTTAGGCACATCCTGTCACTGTAACTTATTCCTAGAGACGCAATTCTACAACCCTTGTATCTCTGCACTCACTATTGGTGTAGTAAACTATCTTGGGCTCATACAGGCCTTAGAGGCAGTATCTGCCTGGTGCTGGTTATGACAGCATGTTTAATAGGTTATCCGTTCATTGTGCTACTGTGATTTTGTGCATCATGTTTGTCACTAAGGTTCAGTATGTAAATAATGTAGTGACAGTAAATAGAGTATGCTGCAAGTATGTACATGTATCAACATTCAAGTAGCAGTTTATCCACAATTTCAGGTAAGCACAGTAATTAAGCAGTAAATTATTATTAATTAAGTCGTACGGATACCTGGTTTAGTGAGGGTTGTCACATTCTCCCCCCGTTAAAGAAATTTCGTCCTCGAAATTTGTACTACCTTAACTCCTCTTGGTCACGTCACGCAAGTATAACATCGAGGTAGATAGTCATCAAACCGCATCAAAGCTTACTCACACTTGGTGGTTCCAAGAATATTTAACAATCCGCACCCTAGGGTTAAGAAGGTGGGTGCTCATAGCAGTTGATGTTAGAAGTACAAAATGTGTTTTACGTATAGCCTAATGTATTCTGGCTAGCAGGGGGTCCACAAGAGAGGAGTTTCAACTAATAAGATCCTCAATGTCCGGTCGCAGTATCCCAGCGAGTTTTCACGAAACATAACACCCTCTATAAAAATTCAGAAATTTTCAACTCAAATGAAATGGTAAAGTGATCTGTCAACTCCCAAGTAGACGAGTGGCAAGGTTCAGTGCATTGAATATTTTGATCGGGGAGAATACACCGAATGAATACAAACGAATCTGGTGTATTCTTGCTTTGATTTGTAGTTGCATCAGGAATATGTAAATGACAAGTCAACAAAAGTTTATGTATTTTGCGTGGAACGGTCGTCCAAGATTAGCACAAGCTACAAGTTTGTAATGACACCACCAGGTGTCGTAATGACATAATTTCATAATAGTGGTGATTGAACAAGTTCACCGTGTTTAAGATCAGATGAAGGTGTACCGAAACAATATGAAGATTTGACTTATGCCATGTTACAGAGTTTCCAATTAAATACGGAATATCAAAGAACCACTGTTTCCAATCGAAGATGAAATGTAATAAGCATCGCAAGGCATTTGATTGACAACGAAGGAATCGTTAGGAGGTACATTGTGCTTATGGAATGAATATATGTACCATTATCTTAACACACAATTGTGTTGAGACCGCTTTGTTTGTGAAGATCGCAAATGGATTGTTAACAACTAAATAGGGAATTGAATTCGTATACGAAGTGAGTAACCAAATTAGCGCAAGCTTCAATTTTGTGAAAATATCACCGCAAGGTATCGAAATAGATCAAACGTTTTAGTGGAGTCGTAGACCGACCAAATCTACTACGACTCGAAACAAAAGAATCTTTGCCAGAGTATTATAATATGATGCTCTCAATACATCATATGGCGCCATAAATCAAATATGTGAACTGGATAAGTTCAAGCAATTGAACTTGGTTTCAACGTAACTCGACAATAAACGTATGTATCAACAAGGGAATCTTGGCAGGGTAGTAAACATGTAGCCTGAAAGAAAACAGTTTCAAGAACATGTGTTGACTTGATAACAAAAGAGTCAACAATGACAAGAATGTAGATCATTTGAATCACAACCAGTGTTTAGATTTAGCAACGTAATATCGGAGCTTTAATGAAACGTTTATTCGAAATGGAACCGCATGCGTAGCAAAAGGTGCATGTGTGGCAAATAAGTTTCCAAGAAAATGGAGCAATGTGTGTTTGCTATATTGAAGAAACGACCAAGTATTCGAAACAAACATGTGTTCGCTCTCAGCGAAGGAAATCAACGTGATGCAACTACTTTGAGGGGAGTAGAAACGCAATATCTACTCGTTAGAAGTAAGAGTGAAGACTTCAACGGAAGCAAATTTAAGTACTTTCGATTTTGAAATGACAAGTTTGTCAAGTTGATGACGTTTGATTGAGTTGACAGATATGGTTCCTAGATGTAAGGCCTCTAGTTTCTCTGGATTCCGCACCTCGTGTGGATCTGACTTATACATTGTGTAGGAAGCAGCATTATGTTTATGTCTAAGCACAATCATTGTCCCACAATTTCATCCTGGTATATTCCCTGAATTTCTCTGCTGACGATGTTCGATCGTCGATCAGTCGTGTGGTAGTAGTTGGATCATCATAGTCAGTTGTGTAAGAAGTTCATTAGTCCTCAGCAAAAGCCATCGACTCTTGTATGTTAGCCCGTTCGGCTCCTGGTCATTTGGAAGTTATTCGTCCTTTCTTTTGGCGAGCAGAACTGAGGTTATCCAATGGTCTGTTATCTTCCTTCTCTATCAACCATTGAGGTTGCGCTGTCAATCCTTGCATCTCCGAAGTGTAAGTCGCTCGAGGTGCTTTGGCTACAGGCACGTGGCCTAGAATCAGATTGATGCAAAAAGTCGACTTATCGTCGAGGAGATTACTCTGGTAAGTCTTCGAGGAAGACTTCAGGGTACACTCCGATCACGGGGGTATCGTTAAGTTTTAGTTCTTCGGCTCCCTTGTCCCCGACATGAACCAGGAAGCAACACATCCTTCCCACAACAACTTTCGTGCCATAAGTAATTCGTGATTGGTGGTGGCGTATCCTGCTTCGTGAGTCACAATCATTCCTTCATCCGTCATCGAGGTGTGGATATCAACCTCCGCTTGATCGCTTGCCAACTAATACATCCAATTACCACATTGAAGCTTCCCAACTCAACTGGCAATAGATCTAGCGTAAACTTACGCCCTCCGGGTTCTATTGTGCCGATTCCAGTTACTGCGTTGGCTTCCACTAGCTTCCCCTAAGCTAGTTCTAATGGGTACTGGAATAACTACTCACTTGCTACGTAAACTAATTATACTCTCGAACTCTAGAGGTGTGAATCGTACAATTTGTTACAGTATCAAGTAGTACAGATGCATAACGTTGGGTACTATGGAACGTACCGATTTCCATGCTCGAATCCCTGGTGTGTCTCCCTAGCTTCGGTGGGGAGCTTTCATCCGTGTGCTTGATTGTTTTTAGGGCAATATTTTCTGAAATGCTTTTTGCTTCCACAGTTAAAACAACCTTGAGTACGTTTCTGTTTATCGCTCATTCTACTTTGACAATTGCCATTGTCGTTATCCTCTTCGTGATCCTCACTACCATCTTGGCCCCCATTACTATGTTCAGTACTTTTCCAACAAGTTCCTTGACATGTCCCACCTTGCCACAGTTACCAAAATTTCCATATTTGCATCGCCCGACATGATAACGTAAACAATTGTCGCACTTAGGTAGGATACCCTTGTAATCTTTTCCCTTTTTGGCCTTCTTGTTACTTACCCGAGTAACCATCTTGAAATTTGCGAGCTTCCTCTTGTTATCCCCATATATCTTTATAGCAGTCTCCTTTTTCTCCTCCGCAGTGGAAAACTCTCCTCGTCTAACTGCTTCTTCCGTGAGTGCTATGCTTATGTTGATAGCCTCGGTGATCGTTGACGGTTTTGAGGCTGTTACCAGGCTTAGAATCTGAGGTGCCAATCCCCTTATGAACTGTTCAATTCTCTTAAACTCTGGTGTCCCCAGGAGTAAGGCAACTTGTGATAATTTGTTAAATCTCTGCACATACTCCGCTATCTTTGGTCCTTCCATTTTCAAGTTCCACAGTTCTGTCTCCAATCTCTGGACTTCTGCCCTCGAGCAATATCTTTCACGCATCAGACTCTTCAGTTCGTCCCACGTCATAGCATACGCAGCGGTCTCGCCCATTATTCGAATTTGATGGTTCCACCATGACAGAGCCTCATCCAACAATAGTCCAGTTATGTACTTGACTTGATGTTCGTGGTCACATTTGCTTAATCGTAAAACTGAATCTGTCTTTTCAACCCAGCGTACGAAGGCTAAGGCACCCCCGGTGCCGTCGAACTCTCGAGGTTTGTGGTCCAAGAACTGCTTGTAGGTGCAGCCGTTGGGGGGGTTATTTCCTGAGGTACCTCTGCTGCAATCGGAGCGATGGGCCTCGTACCGTGCGATGGCCTGTAAGAGGTGCTCTCGCATTTCCGCCTCTGTTGTGGGTAGAGGGTGGTTGATATTGGTGTTCCCTTGAGTCGACATCTTCCTAGAAGAAGGTCGGTTAGGTCAGGTCTTGTGAAGGACGCGAGCACATTAGTCTCTATTCAACGAATAAGACCTCCTAGGTGTATTACATATACGTATATACGCAGTCGTTATACATTCAGTCACATATTATCTCATGTATTGCACATCTTGTAAATAGGAAGGTAGCAAGTAAGCATGTAGCATTATAGTTATCGCACAAATACGTAGATCAACAGTGTGCTTAGTGGGGACATAGTGGCGGAGTTTTCCGTTAGTCAGTGGTCGTAAGTATTGTCGCGTGTCTAAAGCTGATTGGGCGTTCATTATCCTCCGGCCACAATCACGGTGTTTCACAAAACGCGTCGCATCAGAAAGGACACAGGGTCACCCTACCCTTGTCCAACAAGTATTTTGTTGCATCAAAATTACGTAGTCAGAAGTGGTACTCAAAAGCCTCCAAAATCCCGGCTTATCATTAGCGTATTTACTCAAGCGTAATGCAATTTGCATAATCCAGAAACCAACTATACTGGTTACTGAGGTGGAGGAGGAAAGAAAAGTAAACTGTCGACATGCGTGAATCCCTCCTCGAGCTAGGGTATACGTTAAGGTAAGTAGCTGATCTGTTGCTTGATAGTATGGTAACGAGCATCAGCATCCTGGGAGCGATGTAATAGTAACGGTCAAGTGCGCAAAAGGGATCTTGAGCTATGTGGCGGATCAATGCACACTGGCGAAAGACAGAGTGGAGGACGTGGTGTTTCACAGAAACTTTTTAAACAATATGCTGTCTTGTGATGTAGACGCTTAACTCCTGTTTTCGATTATGTTATGTTTTGTATCTGAAGTTACCGATCGTGGTGTCAGCTCAAGCTCCAACATTCTGCGGCTCATATCCTTAAACTGTAGCTGATGTTACAGGAGCAACTTATCCTGTGTGTGTTCTTCATAAAGCGAGAAATGGTAAGGGTTTATAGTTAGCATAGTACGTTTATAGGGACCACCAAATCGGCTTATCAAGCGTTGTAGAGGTGAATGTAGCAAGTGGTCTGGCCTGGAGCAGCTCTACGAGGCGCGGGTATATCCTGACAGGAAGTGTTAGGCATGATGGCGCAAAGGGCGTCGATCTTCACAAGGAAAACGAACCTCTTCACAAATGAGGGGGGGCTGCCTGATGCAGGTAGTTATGAGGGGTGCAATGTCTGGCAGTCTAAAAAGAAACAGGATCGTGACCACGTAAAGGTGTAGGTTCAGCGGGCGCAACATCAACTGACCCAAATGGTGTAGTAGCTGGCTTGGGTGCAGGCTCCGGGCCATGTGACGGTGTGGCGAGCATCAGTGGTGAGTGTGGGAACAAAAAGTGCATCCATAGGAACTGAAACAGGGGCTGAAACAGGAGTCACAAGAAACTCGAAAGGTAACCATTGTCATCGACTATCCACCCACTTCGGGTGTGCGCGTATCGAGGATCAACGTGGGTTGTAAGAGGCGCATAATTGAACTGTACAGGCACAGGGTCAGGAAAAGGGGCAATAACAGGATCAGTAGGCATATCAGTAATGTGAGGTGCATCAACATGGGCATCAACAGCATGCTCATCCTCCAACAGTGGAGCAACAATAGGATGATCATCGATAGTTACATCATTAATCGAGGATCAGTAGCGGGTACGTCAGCATGAATAGGGTCATGCTCAAATACGGGGTCTGGAGCAACTACTGGCTCGGGGGCTATGGCAGGCTCGAACGCCATTTTAAATCAAATGCATGGTCAATGGAATCAACTGGGCCGACTGGGCCAACCGGGTCCTCCATAGGTTGATCCAGTGGTATAAACTCGATCTCCTGGTCGAATCCTGGGGAAAAGACAGGATCGGAATCCTCCTCAACATCGTGATCGAAAGCAAAGCTAGGGACAGGGGCAACAGCGGATGCCCTATCAGGATCTGAACCGTGAGAAAAGTGCTGCGCACTCTGAGTGTGGGATGATACGGAGGCCACAGACTCGAAAGAGTCCGGAACGGGTGAGTGAGCAGGTGACTCCTCAGCGGGAGCATCTGCGAGCAACAAAAGATCACCAGCAGCTAGAAGGGCCTCGCCCTGAACATCATCCTCTAGGGGCTCGTCATCAAACAGATCGACGTCGTCATCAGCGTCGGCGTCGAGAAGTATATCGTAAGCAGGATAAACGGCCAAAGGTATGGGGGCAGGGATCTCTACGAGTGGTATGTCCACGGCCAAAGGGCCATCAGCGAGCTTGGCGGCAGCACCGGGTAGCGAGAAGAGCTGGAAATCATCCTCATCCGTGCTGGTGGTATCCGAAGTGTGCACCTCACTTTCTGTCATAATCTCATCATTCGACACGATTGCTAAAGGATCCAAGGTGTCCGTCACTTCAGTATCTGAAGAGGAGGCCATGCCGTCTTGTAACACAAACACACACACATGCACAAATAATCAATCACATAGTAAAATAAACACATTAGTCACCAATTAAGCATTCAAATAATTCTCCTAGTCCCACTAGCCTCCCAGTCTCCTAGACTGATATTCCTAGTCCCACTAGCCAAATTCTCCCAGCCTCTCAGACTGCTCTTCCTGGTATCACTAGCCAAATTCACCCAGCCTCTCAGACTGCTTTTCCTAGTCTCACTAGCCAAATTCTCCCAGCCTCTCAGACTGCTCTTCCTAGTCTCACTACCAAATTCTCCCAGCCTCTCAGACTGCTCTTCCTAGTCTCACTAGCCATCTACCTCAGCCTCCTAGACTGAGCCTATAATTAACAAATAAAATGTGCTCAACATTTGTTTGTAAAAACGTTTTAGATCTGGACTTAAGTGGTATGCAGTGTAAAAAAATGTTTTCGTGAGAGCCCTGATGATCATAGTCTAGACTCGAGAAAGAATCCTAGTTCGCTATGATCGAGGCTCTGATACCAAGCTGTCACACCCTGGCTTTGCGGAAGCGTGGGTTAATTGGTGTGACTTCTTAATACCATGGCAACAATCATAACAATGCTATATGATAAAAACATGTGATATTCGTCCAATAATAAGGTTCAGAAAATCCCATTTTCAACATTCACTAAATAAGTTACAAACCTTGACTTGATTTAAATGAGTTCATAAAAACTTATCAAAAGACTTTAAAACAATACTAGGTTTAGGGATATGTAACCCGTCCAGGAAGAGGTTACACCTTCTAAACCCTGGATAACTTCTTTATTCAAACGCAGCTTGAAAATAGGTGCATACCGTGCCAGATCCGTTAGTTTCCTGAAATACATGTAGTTTGAAAAGTCAACATAAAGTTGAGCGAGTTCATGTGTAGTGAGTATGTAAAAACCTTTGTGAGTATAAAATTCCTGGTATGTAGCAAATAAGGAAAAGAGATCACCAATGGTTTGCAAGGCCATCGATATGTGTGAAGTGCAAGTAGGAAGACTCAAACCTAGCAGATTTTTGCGATGGGTACAAAGTCACCACCTGGTCCATTAGGCGGGCTCAGGGGTTGGGCTCGCTACACCCAGATAGATCTACCGCTACTGTCCCTCGGTCCTACCCTAAGGATTAATGGCCTCAAGTTTCCGCCTACTCACTCACATGATCTAAGTAGTAAACCTCCTTACGCTAACCATACCATGTATAAAGTACTTGTAATCATAGTAACATGTATTTCACCCCCGCAGTTTAGAAAACTGAAAACAGTTAAGAGAAAAGGGGGACATGAACTCACAGTGGTGCGTCTCTACCAAGTATATCTCCTGATCAAGCAGCTGTGCGACGACCTACACGTACTAACTCTATTAGACGGGCGGCCGTGCCTTAGCTTCATGGTTTAAGTTTTTGGGAAATAGTTAGACAACTATTTCGTGTTTATATTTAGTAAATACTTGGTAATTATTTTCCTTCCCAATGATGGGGGATTTAATACATGTGCGTTTGTGAAATTTGAAATATATTATTAAGTCTCACTTAAAATATATTTTATTCCTAACTCCAAAATATAAGTATTTTTCTCAAAAATATTATATTTTTATTTCACATAATTTTCCCAAAATAATACCTTGACAAAAATACGCGTTCATAAATATTTTCTTAAAATGCGTAAGTTACGTTTTAACGATCGAGTGGTAATAATAATGACCGGTGTAACTTATATATTTATCGTAGAAGCGTTCGTATTATTTTGGAGTCGTTAACACGGTAGTATTATTTTTACCCTAAAAATAATATTAGTATCTTCACAAAATAATCATAAACACATAACAAGTGTCGTTATGAAAAATATATACTAAATATATATTTACCAAGTTTTATTTTTGTGAAATCCCACCTCCGATATTTTGTAAATAAAGTCATGGCGAAACTTAAATGTGAAGACAAGTTAAAAACGCATTTCTAACACTTGTAGTGAAAATATTTCTAAGTGTTAGGTTTTTGGAAAAATTTCGCCAGAGTTTCCCCTGTAACTGGAGGTGGCCACGCTTACAAGCGTATCATTTTCTTTTATAATGCAAATCAACAACTTTCTCATTTAACCAAAACAATATCCAAAGCATCAAACTTGTAAATAAATATGTAAATCGCATAAATTTCATGAACTTGCGTTTTATCCAAGAATATATAGTAAATCCCATTACTTTTAGTGGATCTTCATATAAATCAATCCGGTTTCATAAAAACCTCGCTTTTAAAGAAATTCCATCTTTACAACTTCTTGTCAACTTTTACAAAAATAGTTATTTTGTCGAAACTTTGCGTTACACAAGTGTTTACACACTTGTGTGTTTAAAAATCATCCTTGTTAGTGTAAGATCCGGTTTTAGAAAATAAGATTTCTTTGACACTCGGTCCTTTGAAAATACCGCTTGTAGATCCGTAGATCTACTAGTTTTAAACACTCTTTCATAAGTAAAATCGTTTTTACACAAGTTCAAGTTTCTTGTGTGGTAGAGTTTCATCACTTAACCCTTGTACACTTAAACAAGCTCTATGTCATGATCCATGATTATGACCAATCCGGGTTAAACGATGATCCGAGCTACCACAACATAGATCGGGCCTAAATAACTACACAAATCAAATACTACAAGATTTACACAACAATCTAGCTTTTAACCATCTTTACTAGCATTTTTAGTAGACTTTTACACTTCATCTTGTATGTTTACGAGTTTTAACTGTTACAAATCATTTTAACCGCCTTAAAATAGTTCGAGAGTGTGATTCAAGCAACTTACTACTAGCTCGAGGCTAGGGAAGAATCTAGACGCAAAATGAGTGGATAGTAGCAACAAGATGAGGTCCTTCGAGTTCCGAATGCACCAAGCCTCCTCGGATATGATCCTTAACACTTGTATGATCTTGGAATGAGATGATCAAAATCGAAATATGGATGAATGATATAGGGGGTGTTCGGCCGTAGCTTGGAGAGGATAGGAGAGAGTGTTTTTGTTGTGAGTTGTGTGTCGGATGATTATGATGAGTTATGACATGAACTTATAGGCAAATGATAGGGTTATGGTCCAATGGTTTATATGTCTTCAAGATATGGGACACGAGCAAATAAAATAATCAAAATTAGGACAAAAGATGTCCTCTTGGGGACAGTTTGGTTTGGGGGGGGGGGGTTAATCCGGTTGGTTTTCAACTAAACATTAGGTATTAGTTAGGTTAAGTTAAGTTAGTTTAGGGATTAACCCGGTTACTAGTGTGTTGTGCATTACAGTGGGTGTTAGGGTATTCACGGACCCTAACTGGCTCAGAAAAAGATAAATAATGTTAATGGCAATATTTTTGTGTTCCGGGTAAAGTCCGGTTGTTCGGTTGGATAGTAATCCGTTAAAGCGCTTAACAAAGCTTTAAAGTGTCGTTATTATCAATTTTAGTGACACAACTTATTCCTGACACTTTGGAAAGTGTCTAGTAATATCTTTCTCATGTTTTGGCACTTTATTAGTTAGCCAAAAGCTGAATTGTTAATTAAAGTGCTGAATTTTGTACTTAGAGTTCGTTTTAGGCACATCCTGTCACTGTAATTTATTCCTAGAGACGCAGTTCTACAACCCTTGTATCTCTGCACTCACTATTGGTGTAGTAAACTATCTTGGGCTCATACAGGCCTTAGAGGCAGTATCTGCCTGGTGCTGGTTATGACAGCACGTTCAATAGGTTATCCGTTCATTGTGCTACTGTGCTTTTGTGCATCATGTTTGTCACTAAGGTTCAGCATGTAAATAATGTAGTGACAGTAAATAGAGTATGATGCAAGTATGTACATGTATCAACATTCAAGTAGCAGTTTATCCACAATTTCAGGTAAGCACAGTAATTAAGCAGTAAATTAATATTAATTAAGTCGTATGGATACCTGGTTTGGTAAGGGTTGTCACAGCGCGTGTTCGGATTTCGACTTGGAATTGATCAAGATATCATCGATGAACACAATGACGAAGCGGTCAAGAAATGGCTTACACACCCGATTCATCAGATCCATGAAAACTGCAGGTGCGTTAGTTAAACCGAAGGGCATAACAACGAACTCATAGTGGCTGTATCGAGTGCGAAATGCGGTTTTGGGTATATCCTCCTCTTGAATGCGTAGCTAGTGATAGCCTGAGCGTATATTGATCTTCGAGAAACACGTAGGACCTTGTAGCTAATCAAACAAATCATCGATTCGAGGTAGGGGATAGCGATTCTTGATTGTTAGCTTGTTCAATTCCCGATAGTCGATGCACATCCTGAACGACCCATCCTTCTTTTTGACGAAAAGGACTGGTGTGCCCCATGGAGAGGTGCTCGGGCGAATGAAGCCTTTATCAAGCAATTCCTGGAGCTGACTCGAGAGTTCACGCATTTCGGACGGAGCGAGTCGATAAGGAGCTCTAGCAATTGGGTTTGCTCCAGGAATGAGGTCGATACGAAAGCCGATATCATGACTTGGCGGCAAGCCAGGAAGATCATTAGGAAAAACGTTAGAAAATTCACGAACCACAGGAACATCTTTCACTTCTGTCTTTCCTTTCTTTACCTCCTCCGCTACTATAATGTTAGCCAAGAAAACTCTGTATTCCTTGCGGAGATACTTGCTAGCTTGGGTACACGATATAAGCTTAAGACCTTTCGAGGGAGTTTCACCATAAACACACAGTATGTCATCATTAGCGAGCGCGAAGCGAATCATTTTATCAAAGCACACAACTTCAACATGGTTTTCACGAAGAAAGTCCATGCCTACTATGATGTCAAAACTTCCGAGCTGCATCGGAATGAGATTAATTGGAAAGATGTGATTGTTGAGTTCAAGAGTACAATCACGAAGAACAGAATTGAAGGCGACGCTTCTTCCGGTGGCGACTTCGACATCGAACGTCGAGGGGAGATGGGAGCGCTTACGATTTAGGAGCTTCTCGAATTCAAACGACACAAAACAGTTATCAGCTCCAGTATCAAACAAACACGAAGCATAAATACCCTTCACAAGAAACGTACCATTAACCACATTGTTATCAGCTTGGGCTTGGCGCGCGTTGATGTTGAAAGTTTTGGCGCGGGCGGCTTGTTGTTGTTGCTGTTGAGGCTGTTGCTGCTGCTGTTGCTGTTACTGAGGTTGCTGCTGCTGGGGCTCTTTTTTCACAACCCTGTTCGGGCACATGTTCGCAAAGTGGTTGGGATCACCACATGCAAAGCAGACTCTGGCGTTGACCGCAGGTGCCTGAGCCGCTTGCTGGCCTTAAGGGGCTGGGAGCAGAGCTTGATGAGTAGTGGCTTGAGCTGGTGCTTGGCGAGGACAAGTACGGCAGTTTGCGGTGAAGTGGCCATACATATTGCAGTGCACACAGAAACGGCAGGTGATACCCAGCGGGTGATGATAAGTACAAGTTGGGCAAGCAGGATGAGGACCTGTATATGCACGCTTTGCAGGCGGTGCATAGGTAACTAGCGCTGCTGCTGATCGGTGTTGGGGTTGCTGCTGAGCCGGTACGGCTTGGAGTGGAGCAGCAGTGGTTGTGACAACACTGTTCTTGTTGCTGTAGCTGCTGTTGTTGTTCTTCCTCTTGCGGCGAGAGGACTTGGATGACTGCGATGCGGTGGCATCAGCGGTTGGTGCGGCGGTAGCTTGGTGCAGGTTCTTTGAAGCTTTATTCCAAAAACCAGCTTTTACCCGCTTGTCGTTGATTTCAGCGGCAAGCAAGTAAGTTTCCTCGATCGTTGCTGGTTTTGAAGCTTGCACAAAATCTGCAACACAATCCAGGAGAGCGCGGATGTACTTCTTGATTGTGATGTCAGTTGTCTTCACCTGGTCGGGACAAATAATGCTGAGCTGCTTGAAGCGAGCAGTCAGGGCAGCGTTGTCACCATCTTTTTGCTTGATGTGCTAGAACTCGTCCTCCAGCTTTTGGCGCTCATGGGGAGGGCAGAACTCTTCGAGCATAACGTTCTTCAACTCGTCCCATGACAGACCATAGGCTGCATCATTTCCGCGCTTGTTCCTCTCGGCCATCCACCAGTCTAGAGCGCGAGACTGGAAGACGCCGGTCGCATTCAGTGTGCGGAGATTATCAGGACAACCGCTCTGTCGTAGGGTGAACTCGATCGAGTCGAACCATTGAAACAAAGCCGTAGGGCCTTCTTCACTAGTGAACTCTTTCGGTCCGCATGCCTTGAACTGTTTGAAGTTGAAAGCAGCTGCAGGGGTAGATTTGGGAGTCTCGGTCCTAGACTCTACAGACGATTTGCTCACAGTCTCGTATAGCTCACTCACGATCTTAGGGACAACCTTTGTTACTTGCTTAGCGATGAGAGCAGCAAGGCGTTTGTCTCTCTGTTCTTGACGAGTAACTCATGGGTGACGGGGTCCAGATGATGGTCCAGATGACGACATTGTCTACAACAGACATCGTCATAGGTCTCAGACACAACAAAGTCGAATCTCAGCTCACACGTCTAATACTACTAAAGCTTAGGAACACGTATAATAACGTAACCACATAGGCACATAATCACAGATTCACGTAAGCACAGAAGCACATAAGCACGTAAGGCACATAAAACACAGAAGCATATACGCATGTAATCACAAGATGCAGTCAGAATACAGAAACCTATCATTCAAAGCCTGCGCGCGTTCGAGAACATGGAACGTGTATAACATAGCGAGTAGTATAGTATTTTTGAATAACATAGCGAACAATATGGCGTAAAGTCGTTCCTCGAATGGTAGCGATTTGTTAGCGTGTTGAGATAGAATTGCAGTGCGAGTCGTGTGTGTCGATTAAACCGAAGGGCGAAAAAGCGATTAAATCACCGAAAATCGTAGTACACAAACAAATAAATCACATAAAACACATAAAATCCACAAATATAGCAAATATCAGAGTCGTCAGTAGCGAACTCAGAATCGAAACACATAAAAATCGAGAAATAGATTGTCTGTGGCTATTAGACATCGACTATCCAAAGTGATTCGACTATTCACAAGGACTTTTTATACACACTTTGGCCTTCAGGACTGTGCTCTCGCCTCGAATCTGGGCGATCGGCACGCATCCTTCCAGTCATATCGTGACTTCAAGTCGTTGGAGTCCGTCGAGACTTTGGTGAGAGTTTTATAAAACCATAATAGGGCGGAATAAGTCGTCAAGGTTCGGGTTTCACCCCTGACTTAACAACTTCATTCCTGTTTTGATAAATTAGTGACGAAAATCTGCGTTAAACTGTGGATTTCACTCCTGATTCAACGCACATTCTCGTGTTTATAGATAAAAATGCGGGTTGAACAAACAATTTGGTCGAGAGTTTGCGGTTTTTAACACCTAATCTCGACCTAATCGTTTGTTCATTTTGAAATAATAGAGTGCAGTGATAGTGTAGTGTGAGCGAGAAGTAGCGAGTAATAGCAAGTAAGCTTGTACATAATCCCTACAGGACATGCACAAGTCGGTCTGTTGGTACCTAACTATAGACTAGGTCGTTTCTAAGACATCGACCCGGACTAGGTCGAGTCTTGCCTAATTCCCTATAGTTATGGCTCTGATACCAGTCTGTCACACCCCAACCGATGGCGGAATCATCGGGGCGCGGCACTGAGCGAAGATTGTCCAGAAGTTTCCATAACAACTATATTTACCAATTATTTAAAGCAACATGTCCCATACCATGTCATAAAAGATAATACATTTATTACAGAAAAGATCTAGTCAAATTGTTCTGTTCCGACAACTCAGATTTTTATTACAAACAATTGTTTATTGTTGACCTAGGTTTTTCCTAGCCTTGATTTCATAGCAAGCTAAGCATATAAGCATCCTAAGCACCTGTCACATACGTTAAAGTAAAAGTCAATACACATAGGGTAAAGGTGAGCATACAAGTTTAATAGATATAATAGAGTTCGAAATCGTTACGCATAACCAGCACGTACACAGTGTAAAATGAGGCATGTTAGTTATCGACATGAACCTATCGATACCAATGACTGCGAGTTGACTGCCCAAGGCAGTTCGTAATACACACTCACCACCGTGAGCCATGTAACAAATTGTCCTTAACAACCCCTGAGTGAACAGGTGCTGAGTCCAAACAAATAGTACTATCGTTGCTAAGGCAGGTAGACAGCATTCCATGTGTAAACATAACAAACATGCATTCATTAAGTCACGTATAACATGCGGTAATTGGTTAGCGATTAAAGCATTGTGTTGTGTGTTTGATGTGATTTAGAATAAGTAACGTATGTAACACCCAAAAGTGCGTAAAGCAAAACGGGATCGAGTATACTCACAGCGATTGGTGGATTGAAGGGAGCGCTAGAGAGTAAGGTTAGCCTGATCAGAATGATAGCATAATGATAAGTGATGCGTAAAACGATACAGAGTGTAAGTGGGTCGAACAGCAGTTCGATCGGATGGTAGTCCGATCGGATAGCCGGTCATTCGGGTGACAGTCCGCTCGGATGGTCATCCGATCGGGTGACCTTTCGAGTGGATTGTTACTTCCTTTGGGAAGGATGTGTTTGTGTATGATGGCTTGACTTTTGAAGTTTTTGTTGTAGTATTTTGAAAACATAGGAGTATCTCTACCTTTCAGGTTGGTCGATCGGACGGACGTTCGATCGGACGATAACCCGATTGGTTGGACACTTTAGTGAGAACAAGTTCACAGCAGTTTGTCACTCGATCGAATGGTAGTCCGATCGAGTGGCAACCCATTTGTATTGAACATGTTGAAAATTGTTTAACTTTTAAAGTCAGGACATTACATGGTTGAGTGACAATCCGATCGGGTGGTAATCCGATCGGACAGTAGTTCGTTTAATGTTCACAACTTCAAAATGTTTGAAATAGAAGTTAAGTGTGGACCCAAGGTGTAGTCCGATCGGGTGGCAACCCGATCGGGTGGTAATCCGTTCGGATAGTAGTCCAATCGGACGACTCTCCGACCTGGTCGACCTGATCGTCTTCTTCCTTGGTCATGTTGATAGTTTGTTGTTTTATCGAGACGGTGTGACAACGTGCTAATCAACAGAACCCCAATATTGACCCCAGTGACCCGATTGAACAGGAATCACCCAAGTTCAGTCGATCAACCGGTTCAAGAAGGTTGTTCTTGGTTAACCCGAAATCGGTGGTCTCGTGGACAGAATCCAGATCTTGAACCAACACATCAACAAGAAGAAGTAGACGGTTAGAACAAGCTCCGATTTCATCGGTTTTGAGTGCATTGAGTGTAATAGAGTTGAAAGAAAGTTGGAAAACCATCTTTCAATCCTTTTCACCGTGAATATGTTTTGATCTATGAAAGATCTTTGTTTATTTGTGTGGAAATCGTTCAGATGTAAGTTGTTCATGAAGGATTGAAGCCAAAACATGAAGCTCCTAAGAACACCATGATGACATCATCCTAGAACACCTCAAATCTAGTGATTTCACGGTTAAAAATCAAGATTCAAAAGATAGAAAGGTGTAGAATCAAGTGTTGATCATAGAAGTACAAAGATTAGGTTGAAAACTTACAAGATTTGAGAGAAATCGGAGAAAAGAAGCTTGAGTGTGGCTGGTTCGAGCAGAGAGATGGCACTTACCAAAAGTAGTAACAAGTGAGGTATTTATAGGGTTTCCCAAAATGGAAAGGGCTGGTTGATCGAGTGGCAGCCTGGTCGACTGGCTGATCGATCGAGTGGTAGCTCGATCGAGCGGCTGGTCGATCGGCTGGTCACTTGGTTAACTAGCCACTTGATTCGAGTGTTCGGTGCGACGAGTTTTGCCGTTTCGATTGCGATTGCGAGCGTTGCGATGCAATGGAGTTTCCTATTTAAATTACTTTTAATCCCAACTACTATATCAACATACAATCATCCTTAATTAACTTGCGTTTAGCATTTGCGATTCAATCTCGATTGAGTGTCGGTTGCGTTTCGATTAATCACCACAACATAAACATAAGTAAACATGCACAAGTAACACATAAGGCGCACACACACATAAAGCAATATCTAGAACGCGTAATTCGTGTTGCGAGCGCAATTGTGATAAGCGATTAAATATGCGATAAATATCGAATAAACCTCGATTATTATTAGATACTCCACATAATACAACTAACGTTAAGCATAAAATAGACTATCTACAAGTCGAAGAAGTCAAAACAGGAATTAAGAAAGGAGTGACAGATCGCAATTAGCAGTCTTGTCTCCCTTTGACTTCAATCTTGACTTTGACCTTGACTTTCGAAACACGGGGTGTTACAAACACTGCCTTAGATTCGAGATATAAATGACATTCTCTACGTTAACCAATTCGTCGGGTAACCCGAGTTGGTAGGGCATGCTACCGATTCTTTTCCAGAAATTTGAATGACCCAACGTAACGTAAATTAAGCTTGCCACACTTCCCAAAGCGTACCGCACTCTCCCAGGGTGAGACTTTCAATCATGGCACGTTCGCCTGCAGCAAACTCCCAGTGTTTCCTAAGCTTATCAGCTTTCCTGGCGGTCACGCGTTGCCACCATACGATTCCCGATCCTAACAATCTTCTCAGAGGTTCCAAGTACAAGTCCTGGACCTGTGATTAGGTTGTCACCCACCTTAGTCCAACAAGGAGATCGGTATTATCGCCCAAGCAATGCCTCAAACAGAGCTGTCTGAATACTAGAATGATAACTGCTGCAGTATAACTTAACCAAAGATAAGTGTCCTTCCAATTTTTACTAAACTCAATCACACACATGCTCGCAGCATGTCTTCGAGTATCAGGATGGTTCGTTTACTCTGACTGTTTGTCCTACGGTGATAAGTAATGCTCATGTCTAGACGTGAGCCAAGGGTGTTGTGTATTGCTTGTCATAAATCGGGTATAGATCAAAATCAGAGGTAACAGGAGTTGGAACCTCATGCTTAAAAACTGCCCTTCACAGATAGTACTCACAGGATACGAAGACTTTTGCGTTCTCCTTGATTGCAAGAAAATGTACTGGTTACATGAGACAATCAATGATCACCCAGGTGATATCGTTTCCGATTTGAGTTTTAGGTAGATCAGTGACAAAATCCGTGTCAGTTTGTTCTCATTTCCATATGGGTGTTTCTGGTTGCTGACATAAACCAGAAGGTTTCTGATATTCTACCTTGACTTTTGCACAAGTCAAACATTGTTCACATACATTGCTATATGGACCTTCATGCCCGGTTGCCAGTACCAGGTTTATAGATCCTAATATCTCCTAACAAAATCCAGACGACTAGAATATCATGGCTGGTATGCTTCGCTTTGGATTGCTGTATTGTGAGACCCATATTCGCTCCATGAGGTAATGGGTATCGCCCGATTTGCCAAGAGTTGCTCCTCCATGCCCTGCATGGACTCAACTTGAAAAATTCTCTTCCTTCAGTGCTTCGGTCGAACAGGGCGAATCGGATCAGGTAGGTTAGAGTCGATGGTGTGCTGCGAGACTCGTGCAGGTCTAGGTTTCACAGTCGAAATCATTCAAAGATTCCATCCAGCGATGCCATCACATGATTAGCTCTCTCGAAACAAGGGTACACGGGAGGCCCTTGTGATCAGTCCAAGTAGTGCATTTGGTACCGTCCAAGTAATGCCTCCAACTTAAATCCCAAAGACCATGGCTTCCACCGCAGGTTGTGACTCGTGCAATTCTTCTTGTAAATCCACCACGTAAGCCATCACCTTCTCGGGTTGCTTCGGCGTGTAACTGGGACTCTGATTTGAACCATCATGGTATACCACTAATCACCGGTACCCTCGGGTAAGGACTATGCTCAGTGCATTGCAGAGTTGGGATTTGAAAGCTGAAAAGACGTCCTCCTGTTTTGTTTCCCACGAATACACCGCACCCTGCTATGCTAAAGAGATTAAAGCTACGCGACCTTCGAAAATATCGCGGTGAATCTGCGATAGTATCTAGCGAGACCAAGAAATTGATGTATCCCCGAAGGACTCTTTGGTGCCGATCAATTTCTAATAAAATAGATCTTAGCGAGATCCACATGTATCCCTACTTCGTTGACTACGTGACCAAGAAAGTGTACTTCTCGAATCCTCAAATCACACTTAGGTAGACTTCACATGGAGTTGCTCCTACCCTAGGAGTTCTAAGATGAAATACAAGTGTCGTTCATGGTGTTCCTTTCTCCTTGAAGTGATTCAAAACGTCATAGATAAACACGGTTGAAGAATCTGGCGAGATGAGGTTGACACATACTACTCATGTGATCCCTAAGGCTGCTGGTGTGTTGGATATCCTTAAACAACAAGATTAATTTGCACTTTAGATGAACATGTGAGACTTCAATTGGCTTGCCATCAGCCACTTTTACAACGTGTCTGTCTTCAGGGGACCTCAAGGTTAAACAGAACAGGGACGAACCGATGAGTTACCCAAAAACATACGAGCTACCATGTTGCTATTGTGCCTGGCGTCGCCTATGCCAATCCTAAATGCCCTTCCACGAGCACCGCTTCCAGTGTTGTCACTGCGGTTACGAGGATTCCCATTATTGTTATTATTCCCTGGGTTGTTGACGTCTTGACTTAACAACGCCCAATCCATGTCAAAGTCACCTTCATTTCCATACTGAAAGTTATGATTTGTGAGTACCTTGTTGTCGTTGTGGCCATTGCCTCTAATGTTGTTGCTTTGAAAACAGATCCTTGCGATCTTTTTCCTTTAGGGCCCACCTCCCTGTTGCTCTTGTCATGTCCTAGGGTACTACCCATGGCGCTAGCAATTACACATCTCATAATCCAGTCGGTTTCCAGCGTTTATGCCCTGATTGATTCGTAAGAGTTAGCTCCCAGGCATTACTTACTAGGGTTAGGGGCTCGATTGAAGTCAACCTAGTGATATTCGTTGTCAGAGAGCAGGGTCATCCTAACACTAGGGTTGGTAATGCATTTCGTTCATCTTCTTGTCCATCGGTCTTGCAAGTCGATAGCACACGGTAAGTCGTTAGAGAATCACAGAGGTGTCCATACTTCTGAATTTGAGGCGTCAATTTTGTTGCGTCAAAGTAAACGAGAAAGGTGAGAAAGTATAGACCAAACATTTTAACATTTCGACAACGGTCTCAAAGACGTTCGTACTATCACCTAACATTTCTACTCGGCTCGCTAGACGTTCAGTTACGTGTTCAGGTATCACTCTGTATCATCAAGACTCGTAAGGGTTCAGAGGGAAGTGAAAGGACCATGTTCAAACAGGAGACAGTCATTGTTATGACCCCTATGGATCGTTGTGGTTCACATTTGGTCGAATAATGGAATGGAACCCCTTTCACACTTGTTAGGCCTCGTTGGGACTCACATGCACCCCACATTATTATTATGTGTGCACCCACAATAATAATATGATTTCCATGCTCGTCCCAGTTCCTCCTAACTCGTGTTAAATGGTTCCTCAGACTCGAGTAGCAAGACAAGGACATCACAAAACGTGGGTCATGTATGTCTAGGGAAACACCACACTATCCATCACTTAACACATGCAAGAAATACATGAATTCATATTGTTGTGCTAAACGTGCAATCACATGCAATATCATATGTGAGTGTTCACTAGTTATGCAGTGCAATGAGTAAACGAGACACGAACCTTGCAGTCTGGAGCTGAGTGTCATGGTCGTATTCATAACTTGTTCGGTTATAGTCTGGTTTTACAAAAACGTTTTAAAACAAAGTTCACTATAACCAGTAGCTCTGATACCAAACTGTCACACCCCCAAAACACCACATGCGGAAACCCCCGCAAGGCGTGTGACGTACCAGGATCTAGCCAGTAATCACATTGAACTCATAACAAGATTTCAAATAAAAACTTTCATTCATTATCATAAGGTGATACAAAACATTAAATGTAATTCAACGTGTTCAGCGGAAGCATAAATCATTAGTTAAGTGTTTCCTAAACCATATGTTTGAAAACCATTAGGCTTATCTCACGATTCCCTGTATCTCGACCCATGACCACTCTAACCTCCCAGACAGCAAGTTCCACAGCTATACATATCTATAACCTACGAGCATGCAAACAAGTGTATCAGACAACGCTGGTGAGTTCACAGTTTTATGAAAACATTTGGTTACTAAGTGTTTATTCCAGTTTAATAACAATTCGGAAAGTAATGTTGATAATAACTCGAGTACCATACAAGATGGCTTCAAGATTGTTTTGCCCGTCCCCAATGCCCCCTATCTAAGCATTGGTCATGATTAAGGTCATTAGTCCACGCCCGTCCTCTCAGTTACGGTGTGAGGTTGCCAAGCCTAATAGCGCTATCAACTAATTACCCCGTTACCTCTCAGGTAACTATTCGGTATAAGATGGGACTTAAGGTGATAGGAAATGAGTGTATTATCCAACATCCCAGTTTTTACCCAAAAGACTTATTCCTCTTAGGAATACCCAACGATTTATCCAAAGACTTATTCCTCTCAAGAATACCCATTTGACTGTCCCACCCACCGGGACGCATGCTCAAGAGAAGTGAACTCACCTTAGATTGCTCGGTATGTTATATTACCCATTCCAGGTTGGTCAACCATACCCTACCGTGGTTACCAAGAATAGTCAGCATAATATTCACATATATCACGTATCCAACATACACGTTACACAAGTAGCACACTAGTAAGACACACATCCCTATACGAGTCGTAACTGTTAATCATGCACCCCATTGATCCATAACGTTTGTCGTAATTTCACATAACAAGTGTATGGGTTTCGTATGCAAGTCAATCACATAACAGTACATGTATTTTCACAAATTGCATTTGCTGCTAAGATCATAGTGTATCACATAACAAGTATTCAGTTTACAAACAAGTCCACATCCCATGTGCATAACATATGATAATGTTTAACAAATGAATTGGTTACTCACACGAGTCAAGTCGAGATCCTTATTTGTAGTTAACATTATTATTATAAATCTCATCAACACAATATCCCTTATTATATTCAGTCTGTTTCACTGTTCTGTCCATGTCCCTTCACGACGAAGAATCCCGATGACGAAGAGCTATTCTTTGTCGCGAATGAATGCGGCGAAGAACCATTATGATTCGTCAAGCACCACTCGACGAGAAATCCTTCATCGCCCCTCATCAGATGGTTGCAACGAATCAAGTCAGTTATAGTTTCAACATATCAACATCCCTAATCATTGACTAACAATTACATTACAATCTTCAAACATCAGTCATCGATCCTATCACATGGGCCACAGATTTCATGCATTCAATCATCATTCAACATATCAAACCCTAAACAATCACCATTCAGATCCAGAAACTCATTTTCATAAACACACCTAAGTAACAACCAGTTCTAACAACGTCGATCTGATTCATACCAATTCGTGAATGAACCCCTAATTCTTTATGTTATTCCAATACACTCATGCGACCCATACAATTGAATTCATGAACATCAATTCAAACAAGCAACCAAAGTGTCACATCTTACAAATAAGCACAAGTAGTAATATGACCAAACCACCATAAGGAATTTAATTACAAAGATGGTAACTAACCGAGGGGTGTTGAATGTGCGAGACGGATGGAACGAGGGAGAAGATGATGCCCATCCAACGAAGGCTTCGAAGAGGGAAGGAGACAGTCGTCGAACTCAGGAGAGGGGAAGAAAGAAAACTAGGGTTTGATGTTTTGTGTTTTGCTAAATAAAAGAAACCACGCGCCACCACATGGGCCGGATTCACTGACCTGGGCCGAAAGCCCTTTCGGCGGACAACCCTCTTGACGAAGAACCAAACTTCGTCAAGAGTGATGATGGCAAAGAATGGTGAGGGCGACGAAGATTGGTTTGACGAAAACCTATTCTTCGTCGAGATGAGGTTTGACGAAGACCCATTCTTCGTCGAGATGAGGTTTGACGAAGACCCATTCTTCGTCGAGTGTGTTACCCAATCAGGGTTAAACAACATTACACAAAACTTAAGTTTTTCACGCAACATTCCAACGTAACAATACTTTAATCAATCAAATAAACTACACACGACGCCACGTAAAACAAATTGTAAAAACAGGATTGTGAAACAAGTGATGCGTATAGGAAAGACCTTGAAATCTCGGGGTGTCACAATTAGTGTCACAATCACACTTTTAAACATCACATTTTTCCTACCAATGTTATTTCCTATGAACTCATTACCTTGATTGGGAAAGCACGTGACGCGTCATGTGACCCACATTTCACATGTTTTTCTGTGTCGTTGCAAAACTTGTTTTGTTTTGGGTTGTAGCAAAAACTAGTGTTGTTGTTGTTGCTGCTGGTGGTGTCATTGCCTTCACATTTGTTTCCTGAAAATCATTTATCCATGAAATATGTGTCACTATGAAACTCATGTTGTTATTAAACTTGTATTGCTACGAACTCGTTTGTCTACGAAAAGTGTGTTGCCATAAACTCATTTACCTATGAAACTTGTGTTGCTACGAAAGCGGGCCTATGCAACTAGTTTTACCATGAACTTTTAATCTATGAAACCAGTAATGCTAATGAATAGTGATTGATTGATTATGATTGTTATAAACCTATTAGATATCTACAATGAACTTATTTGAAATGTGATCGTTTCATTGAACTATGATTGCAATATTAAACTACGTTTGTTATATTAACTATGGTTACTACGACCTATTTGACTTGACCCACTGTGTGTATAAATACTATGAACTTGCTGATTTTTGGGACTTGGCTTCAAAGCTTATTTAGTTGAGAACTTGATTTGTCCTTAGCCTAGATGCCCAAGAAATGTAATTACTTGTACCTTCACTATAATCTAAGAGTTTTTGTGCTTGTATATCCCCCCCCCCACATTATCAGATGAACTATGCAGACTATGCAACAAATCGAGTAATTGCGGGTGCACACGTAATGATAAAGTTCAGTGCATGAAAATCATAGCAAGTTTTGTCATGTGTTGTTCTATAGAACCCATGGCAATGTAGGATAAAATTTAGTGCATGGAAATGTAGGGGTGTCCAAAAATCTCGCGGCTCGAAGCTCGCTCGATATGGCTCGTTTGAAAGCCCAGCTCGATTAGAAAGTGAGCCTAGCTCGACTCAACTTGTAACGAGCCAGATTGGCTCAGTTTGGTTCGTATACTAGCTCGGCTCGGCTTAGCTAGGATTATATTACCTGTAATATATTTTATATTTATATACATTATAAGATATTGCAAAAAAAAAAAAAAAAAAAACTGATTATTATTTATATGTATTTAGGAATGTAATTTAATATCTATGGTATATTTGAAGGTTGATTTCCATGCTAATGAACTAATATTGTATTTTGTTGAAATATAAAACTTATTTTGTGTTGTTGAACTTGATTTTGGCTTGTAATGTATTTAGATTGAACTTATTTTGTATATGTTTTTTTGAACTATTGAATAATATTTTAAACTACTAAATTTTGAGAGCTATGTATTAATTTTTCTTTTTAACGAAATGAAAAAAATATTTAGAAAGAAGTTTTAATATTTTTTTCATTAATTATTAGTAATTTCAAATTATTACTAATCGGACCTAGTCGGCCCTAGCCAGTCGGCAAAAAATCGATGTTTCCGACCAAAAACCTGTAAATTCTAGCTAAAACATGTAAATTTCAGCCAGTTTCCAACCAAAACATTTAGATTACGACAATTTATCTTGTATACTTAAAAGAATGGGCCGAGTAGGGTTAAAACCTATCTACTTAAAATATTTACATATAAAAATGTGGAAAAAGTATATCGTACATTACGACTTAACGTACTTCACGTACAACAACGTGCGTGATTTGTTATATAACATGCGTGATTAATGTTTTCAATATGCGTGATTATTGTGTTTCAACATGCGTGATTTTGGATTTTTGAGTTATAACGTGCGTTATTTTAAAATGAACGTGCGTAATTATCTGTCGTACGTGATGTACATTAATCCGTAATGTACGTTAACCTTCCTCTAAAATGTGTATGTGTATACATAAAACTGAAAAATATATAAAAATCTCAATCCGATTAATCCCTAGTTAGTACCCCACTGACCGACTAGCGCCTAACGATTTCTACAACCATACGTAAGATAGATAAGTTATTTTTTTTTTTTCTCATTTTTGTGTTGCATAATGTAATTTTTCTTCCTGGCTATGTATTAGGGGTGTGTATGGTTCAATTAGGTGGCTATGAAAAATTAAGGGTGTGTATGGTAAAATTAGGTGGCTATGAATTTAGGGGCGTCTATGGTTTAGTTAGGTTTGGTTTTAAGCTGAAATTGAACCAACATTGGAAATTAGATTTTTGGATTGTTGAAAACCATTCGGCTTCGGTGTTTGGATTTCGGCTTTAATGATAGCTTCGATTTGATTTTGGTTATGCAATTTGGGTTTAAACTTTAAAGTTTTGGGCTGAAAAGAAAAATACCCAAAATGATGAATTTGAGTTTTAAAATTGGCCTAACATTTTTTGTTAGTTAATGATTGATCGGTGATATATTTGGACCTAAACTTTCTTGGGCTACACCACTTTTTGGTTTTATAAATTGGTTAACGTTCCATAATCAATAAATTCAGTAACATAATATAATAGAATAAAATATTTTTTGTGGTTTTAATCAAATATAAAAACAAGTTGAACTGTAAAGTTCATTTTTTCTTAAAATACAAAACCAAACCGTTGGCTTTTGTTTGGGTTTAGTTAATCTGGTTTGGTTTCTTTGTATACCTTGGTTACAAATCAGTTTTTTCGATTTTATGCACACCGCAGTCCTACTATGAATCTTCAACCGTCTTTATCGCAAGCTTCATATGCGCGTCCCATGCTCCGAC
Organism: Helianthus annuus; assembly: GCF_002127325.2. Classification (NCBI taxonomy): domain Eukaryota; kingdom Viridiplantae; phylum Streptophyta; class Magnoliopsida; order Asterales; family Asteraceae; genus Helianthus; species Helianthus annuus. The sequence goes on along the minus strand of NC_035446.2, from coordinate 47,174,673 downwards.
ATGTCTGCATGTTTGTAAGAAGAACTTCCCTCTATTTTTCCCCATTCACATACCCTCTCTTCGCCATGCCCAATTCCCACATTCCTCTTTCTTTTAGATCGGCCAAGGATTTCTTCAATGTAACTAGCAATATATATATTCTTATCGGTTAAGTTATTCTATAAAAACTCCTAATTGTAAGAAGTGTAAGAAGGATTTATAGAGTGACAAGTGTCCAAATCTAAAATTAAAATCACTACATCACCACCCAAAACCTAAACACCCAACCCCACACACCCCCCCCCCCCCAAAAAAAAAAATCTAAAAAAAAAAAAAAAACTAAACACTCACCCCCACCACACCACGAACCAAAAACCTAAACCCCCACCCCTCACTCCCTTAGCAAAAAGAAAAAAAAAATGGGATGGGTGATGGGGGAGGAGGTGGGTGGGAGTGGGGGTTTAGGTTTTTGGGTGGTGGTGGTGGATGTTTAAGGTTTTTTTTTTTTTTTTTTGTGTAATAGGTTTTTTAGGAGCCTTTCTACCCTTTTTACAATTATAATCCTTTGTATTTGTTTCTAATCCATATTCTATAACTGAACAAATCTTACAAATGAAACCATGATACAAAACCGGTTATCGTTACAAATTTTAATACATACGGTAAAAATCTTTAAAAAAAAACAGTCTTCTTCTCTACATGTATCTATATTTTTTTTGTGAACAAAGAAAATAATTAATTATTTATTTACTAAACTATTATACAAAAATACAAGGAAATATTAATTTGTAGTATTTGGCAAGAAGGGATCCGATGGTTTCGGAGAATCCACCTGTTTTGTCGGTTTCAAAACCGAAAGAATCCAGTAAACAATTCCTGATGAAAAAAAGCCAAAGAACCAAGCATTGTTGTATATCGTCATCAACAACTCAGGAATCGGATTCAAGGTTCCAATCTTCTGTAAGAAACCTGGAATCACTGGCAAAATCCCAATTACCAGAGCCCCAACTGCTTCCAAATTGTACCCTTTATAGTAAAAGTAGTTCCCAACAGGATTCAATGTGTACAAATCGTTAACGCGAAGATTTCGACCCTTAACGAGATAATAATCGGCCAAGATGATCCCCGCAATCGGCCCCATTAACGCTGAATACCCAACTAGCCAAGTGTACACAAAACTTTCACTTGATTGAAGAAGTCTCCACGGTTGGAATACAATTCCAAGCAGTGCTGTTAGCAACGCTCCTCGTTGGAAATTAAACACGGATGGGCTTACGTTCACGAGGGCGTTGGCAGGAGCTACGACGTTGGCAGCGATGTTGGTGGTGATGGTGGCGAGTGTGATTCCGAATATGGAAATAATCATGGTTCCAAACCCGCCAATTTCTCCTAATAACTGAATCGGGTTTGATATAGTACGCCCGAAAATCACTTGAGTGGATGCGGTCACCGCTAAACCCACAAATGTGAATGCACCCATGAGAATTGGTAGGCCGGCTTGACCGATGATTTGGTCCTTTTGGCTTTTCGCATATCGGGTGAAATCCGGGATGTTAAGTGCCAATGTAGCCCAAAAGCTTACGTTTGCGGTTAAGGAAGGGAAAAAAAGGGCCCAGAATTCGGAGGAAGAGAGACGCGAAGACATGGACAGGATTCGACCGAATCCGCCGGCATTAACATAGGCCCAAATGACCAAACATGAAGTGAGAAGAATCAAAATTGGGGCAGAGTACTTTTCAAGCTCTCTAATTCCATCCATTCCTTTGAGCACAGCAACCAATTGTAGAAACCAAAACACCAGAAAACAAGCAAACTCAAGAGGGGAAGTTCCAAGCCACGGAATGGAATTGGAAAATGAAGAGTTTTTGATGGAATTAGGCAACAAAAGAAAGATTGCCTCACCACCAATCCATGTCTCAATTCCATACCAGCCACAGGCGACTAATCCTCTAAGTAGAGTTGGAATATGGGCCCCGCGGATTCCGAAAGCAGATCGGGCCAAGACCGGAAACGGAATCCCATAACGGGTACCCGGATGACCGGTCAACCCCAAGGCGATAAACGTGATTATATTGGCGGCAACGACAGTTAATATTCCTTGCCACCAAGCCATTCCAAGATCCACAAGACTACCAGCAAGGTAATAAGTTGGCACACCCACAACTAAACCAACCCATAAGCTCGCCATTTCCCAGCCGGAATAAGTCCGTTGACTTGGCTTCGTAGGCGCTAGATCTTCGTTGATGAGACTGGGGTCAGCTTTGAAGTCAGGAATGGAATTCAGTTGCGAGGAGGATGCCATGGGTGTGCAGAGGAGCTTTTTGTTTAGGCAAATAAATGGTTTGCTAGGAGTGAGTGCAACTTTTCTAAACAAAGAAAGGGGAATTGAATTGGGTTTGATGTTGTTGGAGAGGACATGATGACGGTGATTGTGATGGAAGCTCAAAGAGGAGGTGGAAATCATGATTCCGGAGTAAAGAGTCAGAATGGACGGACGGAATCCCTTTTGGAGTTTGGGGATATGTAATAAGCGGGTGATGTTCTGCAACGTTGACAAAAATTACAATATAAATAATTCATGTTATAATAATATAATAAGAATTAATACAATATTAGTGTTAAAACTTTAAGAAATTTAGAAAGATTGTAAAAATAACAAGTAGGAAATGTATAACTTATAATGATGTATACATGGGTGTATTTTCTCTTCTACTTTGAGCAAGTATTTAAAAGATTAGTTATTTGGTACACAAATTTAAGTGTTAGATGAACAAGTAGTATGATACATTATCTATAAGTTTGACAAATGGTTCATCCACTTGTTTGGTAAATTTAGATGGTAAATCTTGTTTTTCATGGTAAAAAGCCTTTTATAATCATCATAACACTCTCCCTTAAATGACACTTTGCAAACTTTGGGGTCTTTAAGTACCGCCTCATGAAAAACCTTGCTAAAGAAAAACCAAGAAAAAAACCTTAGCGAAGGGAAAATAGGGTTGTGGCGCGACGCCACCACTAGCCAGAGCCAGAAACTTTGCCAAAATGGCAGAAATGGTCCCTGCAACACTTTTAAGCCATTTTCGATGCATTTAAACCTCGTTAACCCATTTTCAAGGCTCTAAAAAGATGTTAAAGTATAGGGAACTTAAAATATGCTCAAAAATATCTCGGATGTCGGTTCGTTTGGTCGTACGGTTGCGTTGTTCGGTTAATTACGACGAAACACGAACGGACGTGAAAAACGATCCAAATTACGCGACGAATGGAATTTTATCATGCCAATCACTAAAGTAAAATATTTTAATGATTACATAAATTTTTTGATGTCCGGATATCTTCAGAACGTAAGATATGCGCATAAATGCAAACTCATGCACTTTTTGACGCTTTTAGTCCCTGATTGACCAAAAAGTTTATTTTAGCATACCGAACCCCTCAAAGCCTATTTCTGTGACAACCGGTAATTAACGCCTCTAGTTACGCGATTAACCAATGTTTTAGGTGATAATAAGTAGTGTTTAAGACACGTATTAACTTAATTAGGCTCGTGGATGCCAAGGAACACCTATCTGACTCTACAGTGCGCGTATGGTGATTTTGGGGAAAATCTGCTAGATATTGAGCGATAACGAACTAACACCGTACAAAATACTGACAACGCCGACAAATACGAAGTTTATACGTATAACTTATACTTATGAATGTGGTTTTGTGAAAACATTATGCTTTCGAACGGCACAAAGCGTAAACGTGAACGAAAATGCGACTACAGGAACACAGCGGAAACGAAACGGAAGCATCAGATGCGCGTATTAATTTTAAAACTGATATATTTTGATAAATTTAACCTCGTTTCGAAATTTATTATCCGTAGTCAAGAACGGATCAAGAAACAGATTTAAAAATAACAAGCTACGCAATTTACGCAACGGGTCTGAATTTGGGTTAGATTCAGAAACGAAATGGAAGCATCAGATGCGCGTATTAATTTTAAAACTGATATATTTTGTTCGATTCATATGTGGATTCTGATTGGTTCGAGTTCTGAATTCGGGTTAGATTCGGGTTTGGATTGTCTCGGGTTCGAGTTTTATTTGGGTGTTTCGAGCCAACGGGTCAGATTTGCACTCCCTGTCAACTCGGGTCAACAGCGGTCAACAGGTCAATGGCAGTCAAAAATTGATCTGCGGGTTCGGGTCGGTCAACGAGTCAACGGGTTTAGTTCAGGCCTCGTTTCGGGACACGGTCAACTTGGTCAACTTCCAATCAATCGGTCAAAGCAAGTCAACGCAGTCAACACTCGGTCAACTGTCGGGTCACAGACGGTCAACTCAGGATTGGTAAAGTTTAAACGCGAGTTGTTATTGCGTTATTTCTAGAGTTATAGTTATACGCGACAGAGCTCGAACCGATTCAATTTGAAATTACTTTACATTTAATACTCGACAAAAATTTTATATAGATTGCTTATATTATTGACACGTAGTTTAACTACGTTGTTATACTAGAAACTGATAAGTTATTCCCTGCTAGGAATACCATAGTTGCACGCTAGCTAATGTACGTTTTTGGAACAACACTACGAAATCACAATAAGCTAGCTTTGCACAGGAATATCCAGGTGAGTTCATAACCTCCACTTTTTACTGTTTTACATTTTATAAAATGTTTTCGGGGGTGGAAAGACATGCAAGTTTTGCAAAATCACACAAGGTTTCGATAAATGAATATCGCATAATTATAAACCATTTTGTGACAGGATTTCAACGATCTCAAATGGTTTACGAAAAGATTATGCTAAACATACCGGTTTTATAAAAACATAAGTGTTTTCGAAACATGCATGAGTTTTAATAACACGAATGACATGGGCAAAGGCCCAAGGAGATGGGCAGAGGCCCAAGGACATGTATAACTCACACATTATACGTTAACTAGGGTATGTTAGGCTAGGGAATGAACTGTTAGATCATGTGAGCGAATAGTAATCTCTCTTAAGTGCCATTAATCTTGTATAAGACCGAGGGCAAAAGTGGTGGATCTATCGGGTGTAGCGAGCCCCACTCTTGGGTCCTTGTATGGCCCATGTAGTGCTTTTGTTGTTCTAACCGGGTGGACCGGGGGAAATCCGCTAGGGTTGAGTGCTTCCTATGTCGCCACACATATTAATGTCCTTGCAAAACATTAATGATCTGTTCATAGACGCTTACATACCAGCTTTTGATACTCAAGTTTTCAAATTTTTTTAAGATTTATTTGATGGAAACTCACAAATACATGGATTTATAAACTTTGGTAACGCTTTTCAAATTATACCTAAGTAAGAGGATGCGCTGATCCTGCTTACAAAGGCTCGTTTGGGCTCGGCCCATTCTCTCTCATGCAATGCATAAAGACTCTTGTGGGCTAGACTCACAGTTTTCATATATCATGCCAAGAAAATGATTTTACTATATTTTCTCAACAACTTTAAAACCGGTTATCAAAAAGATTAATTTTAAATCTTTTCAAAACAAACTATGAACTCGCTCAACTTTATGTTGACTTTTTCGCATATTCTTTCTCAGGTTGCATTTTCAAAACCATGGAACGGTTGGAATAGGAGAACCCATGGGAATTCGAGTACTTAGCGACGTTCATTTTCTAGAAGTCTTATCTTATTTGCTTCCGCTGTGCAATGAAGATACCGGTCCAGTCACGCCAAGCTCTGATATTTCGGGGTATGACAGATTGGTATCAAAGCTATAGGTTACAACGAATTAGGTTTCTGTAGAGATACCTAGGCTCTAACCTCACTATCCTTTGGGGAATTAGATTATTAAAACTTTTAACACATACCGAACGCCTGGTACTTGAATATAGATTCCAACTGTTGCCGAAACAATGAGTAAACTTTTGGTTTTAAATTACACAAGTGTTGTGTGGACACATGGTACACCAAACGATTACACCAAGTAAGCAAAAACTTGAGAGTTTTGATAACATGCATCTAGGACCTTTGGAGAATTTATGTCAAAATCTATTAAAGGTCATTACGTAGGAACTGCGACTATTAACTTGGGCAAACGCCATTATATTATGTCTTCTATGCTACCTTACTTACCCGAGCAGGTAACCTACGTGGAACGAAACGCTATTGCGCAACTATACGTGAAACATAAACTATACGTCAGCGGATGTCGAAGTACATCACACACGATTTTCGAGGCAAGGCCTTGGGGAAAACACACTTGGGCACGGCAACAATGATGTTAATTCTGTCAGCGAGAGAATTACTGATCGAAATGCGGCAAATTACCACATGATCCTGCAAATGACACCAATCACGCTGAGGTACGTTAAAACAAGATTTCACAACAGTCGATACTTAGTCTAAAGAGACTCACAATTATTGGCACTGCAAAGGAAGTCACATGTCTTCGCATTCCCCCTACTTCATTAAGGCGATTACACTATGTTCGACATTCTATGGAAATGTCATCTAACAACCGGTCATCACACGATATTTCAGGTAAAGTCCTTAAATCCCTTTTCTTGAAATTTTGACTTTTGCATATAATGAGTAGATTTTCGCATTTCTACTCCCCCTAACGGTCATTGCATCACGAAGATTTCATTTCTTGATAGCGAACACTCAATTGCTTCATTTCTTGAGAAATTCATATGTTACGCATGTTTTGTTTGTTACACATGCGGTTAAATTGATTCGTGAAGACCATCGGTGGCTTCACTCTAAATTGTTGCTTTACTAACGTTCAATATTGTTTTGCTATGTTCATGTTTTGCATTGTAATTTGGATCACTGCATTATTGCAAAGTGTTGACTCTTTGGTATCAAGTCAACGAACTCGTTGAAAACTCCTTTTCTTTTCAAGTTACATACATGGTTTGTTTGTTGTAACCATGTCGAAGCTTTCTTATTGATACATGAATTCATTGTTGGATTATGTTTAAACCAAGTTCAGTTGTTGAACTTGCTCGTAATATATATTCGATTCAAGGTCCCATATGATGGATCGAGGCCATCATATTCGAAATAATCCTGACAAGCACTTCATTTGCTTTGAACTATAACATACTTGTCTGGTCTTCGACTTTGTTGAATCGTTTCTTTGATCACGATCCCCTTGTGGTGGCGTTTTTCACAAGTTTGAAGCTTGCGCTAATCTCGTTGCTCTCCTCATGTACGGATTTAATTATTTGTTTATTTGTTTTTTGATATTAAATCTGCTTTGTTGATTTATCATATTAAAGCAATCTTAACACAATCATGTGTTAAGATAATGGTACACAAATTTATGTCATATTTCGATGTACTACTTAACGGTTCTTTCAACATCGATCAAATATTTTGTGATAGTTATTGTTTTTCATCTTCGCTCGAACACATTGTTTATTTGTTCCATTTTCAATCAAAAATTCTATGGGATTTGTTTGAAACAAACAATCAGATTTACTTCGTTGAACCTTCCATCTGATTTCAAACATGGTGAACTTGTTTGATCACCGGTATTATTGAATTGTTTCAATCACTACGACACCTTGTGGTGTCGGAACGAACTTGTAGCTTAGGCTAATCATGATTGAGCGTTTTATGCAAAACACGGTGATGCTTGTTCAGTCACCGCTATTGTTGAATTATTTCATTCAGTACGACACCTTGTGGCGTCGGTATAAACTTGTAGCTTGTGCTAATTACGATCAGTCGTCTCATGTGAAACTGTATATGCTTTTCGTTTGACACATCATTTAAGTAGTCTTAATGCAACTATGTATTAAGACGATGATACACCAGGTTCGGTTGTATTTCATTTCGGTGTATGCTTGCAACTCAACAATGTCAACACGTTGATTTTATCTTATTCATTTATTGGTTCAATAGTTGACAAATCATTTCATGATACTATCCATTTGAGCTTGTTGATTCAAGTTTCAATCATACAACAACCAATGCAAGTTTCCGATTGGTAGTAAATTCTATTGTTTCAAAAATTGATTTGCAGCTTGTGAACGTTCATTTGGAATATCCTTGGTTGAATTTCCTCGTTTGTTGATCCCAGTAAACTTTGTTACATTGGTGATAGCATCACTACACTTCATTCACTTGACATCGATTTATGGAACAAACTCAGTTGAACCGTTGGGTATTTATTGATGCAAAATGTGCTTACATTCATGTAATCTGAATAAGTTTTGATTCGATTACGCGATCATTCACTTTGGTATTGTTAAGACTTACCTAGGAACGACACAACTTTGAGGAGATAACATAAACTAAATTTCAAGGACGAAATTTCTGCAACAGGGGGAGAATGTGACAACCGGTAATTAACGCCTCTAGTTACGCGATTAACCAACGTTTTAGGTGATAATAAGTAGTGTTTAAGACACATATTAACTTAATTAGGCTCGTGGATGCCAAGGAACGCCTATCTGACTCTACAGTGCGCGTATGGTGATTTTGGGGAAAATCTGCTGGATATTGAGCGATAACGAACTAACACCGTACAAAATATAGACAACGCCGACAAATACGAAGTTTATACGTATAACTTATACTTATGAATGTGGTTTTGTGAAAACATTATGCTTTCGAACGGCACAAAGCGTAAACGTGAACGAAAACGCGACTGCAGGAACACACCGGAAACGAAACGAAAGCATCAGATACGCATATTAATTTTAAAACTGATATATTTTGATAAATTTAACCTCGTTTTCGAAATTTATTATCCGTAGTCAAGAACGGATCGTGAAACAGATTTAAAAATAACAAGCTACGCAACTTAATGTGACCGACGCGCGTACGCGTCTAAAACGATATACGACCTAATTTTAGGTGTTTTGACTTAAAAATGTTGTTGTACGACACTTTATGGACTACGGAAAACAAAAGCGGGCCTCGTTAACGTATCGGGCCAAACAAAAAAACGGGCTTGTGGGCCTATGGCCCAAGCCCATTTAGTAAACCCTAGGTATATAAGTGTGGTGATACCTTACCCTCTCAATTGAAATCTCAGATCATAACACAGCACACCATCTCCTCTCTTCAATTAGAATACCCTATCCAAAAACTAAAATCATCAGGCACACACTTTCTTTTATCCCCTCCCATCTCTTATATATAGACATATCAACACACACACACAACCATAACACTCTCTCGATCTCTCTCATCTATCCCTTCATGACCGGCGAAGCATCATGAATTCAGGCGACAACCACGGGGCTCCGGTGAGGGTATCTTGGCGACGGCACCGCCATCTGCGGCGGCGGCGGTGGTGCCTTCATCAGCCAACGACAATACACACCCCACCCCCTTTTCTTCTTCGTGAATCTAGCAGCGGCGCCGCCTTGAGTGGCGGTAGATATGACCGTTCCGACATGATTTCCAGCGCCCCTTGTGTTATGGTGACGTCGTTTCTTTGGTGCTGATGTCGCAAGGATGATGTCAATGAAAGATGATGTTGTTGAAGCTCGGTTCGTTCAGCTTCGGTACGGGTTCAAGTGAAGATGTTACAGATTCGGGTATGTTTTGTTAGATCTAGCTGGGTTTTGGTTTAATTCGGGTCTTTCGGGTTTTGGGTCCAAGTTAGAAGGCTGCAGATTCACGGTTCGGTTCGGATTTGAGAAGATTTGGGACAGAATGGTACGGATTTCGGGTTCGGTACTGTTACGGTTCATGTCAACGTTAGTCAAATGTCAGGTTCGAAATCCAGGTTAAGTTTTGTTCGATTCGTATGTGGATTCTGATTGGTTCGAGTTCTGAATTCGGGTTAGATTCGGGTTTGGATTGCCTCGGGTTCGAGTTTTATTTGGGTGTTTCGAGCCAACGGGTCAGATTTGCACTCCGTGTCAACTTGGGTCAACAGCGGTCAACAGGTTAACGACAGTCAAAAATTGGTCATCGGGTTCGGGTCAGTCAACGAGTCAACGGGTTCAGTTCAGGCCTCGTTTCGGGACACGGTCAACTTGGTCAACTTCCAATCAATCGGTCAAAGCAAGTCAACGCAGTCAACACTCGGTCAACTGTCGGGTCACAGACGATCAACTCAGGACTGGTAAAGTTTAAACGCAAGTTGTATTTGTGTTATTTCTCGAGTTATAGTTATACGCGACCGAGCTCGAACCGATTCAATTTGAAATTAGTTTACATTTAATACTCGACGAAAATTTTATATAGATTGCTTATAATATTGAATTGTTGATTGATTTTTGACAAATAACGACAACTTGAGTTGCCGGGTTATTCCAAAAACAGGGGAAACTCTGTCCTGTTTTCGTTAAAAATCCGTTACACAAAACAATTAAATTTCCTAAACAACGCCCACCGAATGTCAAAAGTATATTTTTTTCAACACAAATATAAAGTGTAATATATATTTTGATGACGTATAGATTAACGAAACTTGACTTATAAAAAAATAAATATGATTATTTATTCTTATTTCAAAACATCGATAGTTCAACTAATTTCGAATATCGCTACTTATTTTAAACATCGACGATTCCGAATACTTTTATAAAAAAAGAACAATAATAAATATAACGTTTTATATTTATTTCAAATGACGATTCGGAATTCTTATTTTAAACATTTAGTATTCAAAAGAAAACATATGAGATAAATATAAATTATTTATAATGATTTCGATCGTCTTGAGTCCGAGTATCCTTATCAAAGGAATATAGTCGGTTATATTCATTTTAAACGCCAAGATTTCGAATACACACACGCACACACATATATATATATATATGTGTACTTAATTATTTACGTCTTATAAAAGCCACGGCGACACGTACGTCGATCCGGCCACGTACTTCTAATTCACGACTTCGCAAGTATGTTTATGTTTATATATATAATTATGTATCCTAAAACACTCGAAAACTAAGTAGATCTCGAGACTTATTAACTATCCCGCTTAAATGGGATCGAATAACCATAAATTGGTTATTTCAAAACCAAGACGATAACCCTATCCTAGAATCGTTTAGATAACGGTTCGGTAGAGCTTAGACACGTAGTTTAACTACGTTGTTATACTAGAAACTGATAAGTTATTCCCTGCTAGGAATACCATAGTTGCACGCTAGCTAATGTACGTTTTCGGAACAACACTACGAAATCACACTAAGCTAGCTTTGCACAGGAATATCCAGGTGAGTTCATAACCTCCACTTTTTAATGTTTTACATTTTATAAAATGTTTTTGGGGGTGGAAAGACATGCAAGTTTTGCAAAATCACACAAGGTTTCGATAAATGAATATCGCATATTTATAAACCATTTTGCGACAGGATTTCAACGAACTCAAATGGTTTACGAAAAGATTATGCTAAACATACCGGTTTTATAAAAACATAAGTGTTTTCGAAACATGCATGAGTTTTAATAACACGAATGACATGGGCAAAGGCCCAAGGACATGAATAACTCACACATTATACGTTAACTAGGATATGGTTAAGCTAGGGAATGAACTGTTAGATCATGTGAGCGAATAGTAATCACTCTTAAGTGCCATTAATCTTGTATAAGACCGAGGGCAAAAGTGGTGGATCTATCGGGTGTAGCGAGCCCCACTCTTGGGTCCTTGTGTGGCCTATGTAGTGCTTTTGTTGTTCTAACCGGGTGGACCGGGGGAAATCCGCTAGGGTTGAGTGCTTCCTATGTCGCCACACATATTAATGTCCTTGCAAAATATTAATGATCTGTTCATAGACGCTTACATACCAGCTTTTGATACTCAAGTTTTCAAATGTTTTTAAGATTCATTTGATGGAAACTCACAAATACATGGATTTATAAACTTTGGTAACGCTTTTCAAATTATACCTAAGTGAGAGGACGTGCTGATCCTGCTTAGAAAGGCTCGTTTGGGCTCGGCCCATTCTCTCTCGTACAATGCACAAAGACTCTCGTGGGCTAGACTCCCAGTTTTCATATATCATGCCAAGAAAACGATTTTACTATATTTTCTCAACAACTTTAAAACCGGTTATCAAAAAGATTAATTTTAAATCTTTTCAAAACAAACTATGAACTCGCTCAACTTTATGTTGACTTTTTCGCATGTTCTTTCTCAGGTTGCATTTTCAAAACTATGGGACGGTTGGAATAGGAGAACCTATGGGAATTCGAGTAATTAGCAGCGTTCATTTTCTAGAAGTCTTAGCTTATTTGCTTCCGCTGTGCAATGAAGATACCGGTCCAGTCACGCCAAGCTCTGATATTTCAGGGTGTGACAATTTCTAAGCTATGTAAAGGATATTTATGGCATGTTTAACTTATGATCAAGTTTCGGAATGTTTGTTACTATACAAATCGGTATAGTTTCGCAGTTTGACGCTAATAGTCCCTGCGATCGAACAAACTTGATTTCGACACACCAAACCATCCAAAACTTATTTCTAAGTTATGTAAGGGTTGTTTAAGGTATGTTAAGCCTATATCACTATTCTGGAGTGTCTGTTGCATTAAACTGATTACGTTTATGCATCAGTTTGCGTATAACTTTCCAAATCGAACAAGAATAGATAAATGATACACATATTTGTACAAATCCCAAGTATGAAACACAATATTTCATTGGTTTGTTATTTGTTTGATGGTCGTAGTGACACAGCTGTCACATTTAAAGCCATCCGAACAGAAACTAACCCATTCAAACCATTTTTTCGGATGACTATTTGGAAACTAATAAAATGATCATTTCTCGGATGACCATTCGGAAACTAAAACATTGATCATTTGTCGGATGACCATTCGAACCAATAACATCATCCGAACCAACTACTTTAATAACCCATCCGAACATGTTTAAGTGAAGCCCAATAAGTCTCGGTCCAATAAGAGTGAAGATAAATCAGATATTCACATGAAGATCATAAAGTTTGAGATACTCATTTGCTTTTAATAAAAGGTCAGCCAAAGGTTTGTTCGGTGGCATTTAATGTGAGTCAGACATCACGCGTACGTGGAACGCGCAGCAACTACGTAGGTGCCACATGTAACCCTAGCACCCTTTGTACTTGGACAACACATTACGCTACCCACGTACAATACAAGGGTCGCTACTCACATACGCACCGTCATTAATTATTTTATTTATCCTAACAGCTTTGTATCTGCTAGCCTCTACGCCTTATCCAAATCAATGCAATGTTTGTATGCCTCTATGTTTTATTACAAATGCATGCAATTTCTTTTGGTAAGCACAAAAACACTATGGTAATCTAATACAAGTCTCATGAACGGTCCGCGGTTACAGGTACTACGCAAGGTCCAGCCCTACGTTCACACATGAGCTTCATACCATCTATATTTGTCTTACCTAAACAAAGTAATTATACTCATGCAAATATTGTAACTAGAACATACCGTATACAAAGTTACTTGCGTGGCAGTGCATTAACAAAATTACTTGCGTAACAGTGCATTAACAAACATTACAAGATTTAACATCCCAACAAGTTCAAAATAAACGGCAACCTTTTAAGTCGTATATTCATCATCCAAAGTCTCCGCCACATCTGGAGGGGGACGTTATTATTTTCATTTAACAACTATTAAGTCAACACTAGTAATTATCCTCGCCGACGGCGGAACAACTGGTATCCCAGCTAACCTTTAGCACATTACAACATATGGAAAACAAACTACATATCCTCGCGTATGGTCACCATGGCATGCAATCAGCCAACTTAACAAAAATATTAATCCATCCTGCGGAGGTCCAAAAGTTAAGTTCTTTTATACCTTATGCCAAACAATCTTTCTACTTCTCAAACAGCAAAAGCGCACACTTCATTCTTATAGTCCAGTGCTCCACCTACTTGCCATCGACAAATAGGAGCACCACTGGACTGGGGGGACTTGAAGGGGTATGGTCCCAAAAACCTTGCGCAAGCGCATATGACCATACCATAACCATATTCAAAGATCATCTTAAATAAGACCTTGCGCGACCGCGCAGCGGTTTTCAAGCAGAACTTGGAGAAAACAGTCTTCGATGACCATGCGTCGGAGAAAAGAAAGACAAATATTCAGCTAACACCCTTGCGCATAATCGCGCAAGGGTACGGTTAGGTTGGATAAAGTCTTAAACATTTCCGAGCGCATAAAACCAGGACTTAGATAAAAGGAATCTTTTCTGTTGCAACAGAATGGACACGTGGCATTAATGCAATGGCTTACTGCTGTAGATCTTCTAAAAAGCTTTAAATGCTCATCGTGCATAGCATCATTCGGTTATAACCAAATGTAATGTGGCACAATCCTGAGCCCTCATCTAAATCACGATGATGGCACTTACTTGAATAAAGATCTACTTTCCACGGGGCATCTCCCCAAGCCGTCGATCAGATCCACGATCCATGTGCATGGATGTGGAGTTAACTAATTGACGGAAAGAGATAACTGTCAACGAAAAGCAATTCCCATCACTCCTCCGTCACCTGTTTGGCGCGAAAATCTAGTTATAAATATAGGAATGCAGGTATGATCTCACAGGCTAGTTCACATACTTTCACTCTTACTACTTCATCTTTTTCCTATGAGATCACTGTACTTATTCTCACACCGGAGGGTGGTCACGGAGAGAACACTCTCCTGTGGCGAGTCTAACGGCTTTCTGTTTTGCAGTGTTCTCCGGTGAAGTAGTTCCCAACCAGCAAATCGACGAGAAGATTAACCTCTGTATGCAGACATAAAACCCCAAATCTGATTGATTCCGGTCAATTTAGATCGCTGTTTCTTCATTGGCGCCCACCGATCTTTCTACTTTCATTTTTCATCTTCTCGATCGATTCATTTTTTCTCTTCTATTTTCAATGGCAGAAGGATCGTCAAACCACCCACCAAGTCCTCAACCCGGGAGCAGGGGCGTTTTGGCCCGTACTTCTTGTATCGACGGAATCGTGGGAAAATTGTTAAACGACGACGATACTCATCCTCAGGTGAATCAGGTGCACAATCGTGTTACCTCGGAAGTTCAACTCGGAACTGCGACCGGTCCAGATCTACTTCAGGAGGAAACTCTGATTTGTTGGTTTGACAAATTCCAAAAGCCTTTGAATGCAAATTTTGTACAACTTTGTACACCAGCAGCTCGAATAGCATCACAGACATGTGAATCTGCAACTTAGTCTAGTACCAGAGATGAGCTTACTCATTCCGGACTTAGACGTCAAGATAATCGTGCATAGCAAATTTCTCAGACGCAATATGTTTTCACAAGGATGGGCCCACAGTTATCGCAACAACGAGACACCCAGCCTAATCGTGAAAACTACCAAGGAGAGCTCGGTTGTGTGGTACAAGATGCTGAAGAAGTCATTCGTCAGATCATTCGTGGAAATGACAGTCCAAGAAGAAAGACAAATCAAACATACATGGTGCAAGGGGGACCATCATGCAGTCATAACAACAAACGAACTCATAATCAACACTGGCATGAGCAACAAGTGATTTTTCCTATCGTACCAGGAGGTCCTCAAGAAGAACGACCGGTTATCATAACGGGTATTTTTGGTCATTATCGTACTGATTACATGTTCATCAATCCGAGTAGTTCTATGGATATTATCTATGAGCAGTGTTTCAAGCAGTTAGACCGAGAGGACAAGGCGCGCTTAAAACCAGTTGATTTTCCTTTAACTGGTTTCTGCAATGAAGCCGTCTTTCCGCTATGTCAGATCTCCTTTCCCATCACGCTCTCTGATGGTGAGCACTCGCGCACCGTTCCAGTCAATTTTATGGTTATGCCAGCTACATCCTGCCATGATGTACTGTTGGGTAGACGTTCACAAAGGGAGTTTAGCATGATTACCTCCATACCACACGCTGCTTGCGGTTTTCCGACGGAAACCGGGGTAGCAATTCTATATTCAAGCAAAGAAGTCATCTCTGTAGACGACGAGCCACCAGTAAAAACCGCAAAGCCATCTCCATTAAACAAACCAGAAAAATGAGTACTCAACAATGAGTACCCTGAGCAAACTATTTTGCTTGGACACGCCATATCACCAGCAATCCGCGCAAAATTGAAAGAACTTCTATTCGAAAATATGGATATTTTCGCATGGTCCCCAGCGGACATGACCGGCGTACCAAGGGATGTAACAGAACATTGTTTGAATGTTCGACCTTCAACAGAGCCAGTGGCACAAGGAAAGCGCAGTCTGTGTCCGGAAAAGACTCGCGCAATGAACGAGCAAGTGGCTGAACTTGTGAGTGCACTAATGTCTATAGCCTCCGTCAATCCGAATCGTAGCAGAAAACTGTTAAAGACAAGGTTTTATTTTGTTAAATCTAGGAATAAGTCTAGTTTATATAAGGAGTGGCAAACTTGTAATTAAGGAGAACTTCCTTAATTCTTTGCATATAAATAGAAGCTTAAGAGTAAACATTTAGAACTTTTGATATTTTGAAGACTAGAGCTTCTAGAGAGAGAAACTAGTATTCAAGGTGATTCAAGGTGTATAGTTTGTCATATTATCAATCGAAACACAGTTTACTACATTCTTGTGTTCGGTCCACACACGTGCACGGATTCCACACGTCGTACGTGTTGTTTCGCAGTCGTTCGGGAGTCAAACATGATCCTACAACGCGTTCACAAGTGGTATCAGAGCGGGAGATCGATTGCACGGATCAAATCTACAAGCATCTACGTGATTTCATCAGTTTTAGAGTCAAATTCGCATCAGATTCATCAAATTTCTTCTTCTACCCATTTTCTTCACTTTTTGACACAAAAATCCAAAATTAACGAGGTTTTTATGGTTAAAAATTGTTGGTTTTTTGATATATTGTGCGAAACCATTGTTCTACAACCCTACAAATTTTCATAACAAAATTCAAAGTTTTATGTGTTCAAATCAAAGTTTTTTTGTCCCAAAAAATGTTTTTTTCGCTGCTGTTCATAGCCATCCGGATGGCCATCCTCCCAGATGGTCATTCTGTCATTCAGACCAAGTTTAATAATACATTGATCATTTGTCGGATGACCATTCGGAAACTAATACATTGATCATTTGTCGGATGACCGTTCGAACCAACAACATCATCTGAACCAACTACTTTAATAACCCATTCGAACATGTTTCAGTGAAGCCTAATAAGTCTCGGTCCAATAAGAGTGAAGATAAATCAGATATTATACAATTTGAGATACTCATTTGCTTTTAATAAAAGGTCAGCCAAAGGTTTGTTCGGTGGCATTTAATGTGAGTCAGACATCACGTGATGTTTTTAAAGTTTCAACGTTGACAGTCCAATTAACAAGCAATCCCAGAAATTTAAGGTCTAACAAGCAATCCCACAATCAATAAGGTCTAACTGAAGTTGTGTAGCCCAATTAATTGAAGTTGTTCATTGTTATTCGAATATCACATGGTGACATAATGGGACGGTCCAATCAGTGATCATGTGTCTTAAAAGTTCATTATCATGAAATCTCGATACAATCAAATGGATTTAAAAACTACAAGCGGCCCAATTGTGTTACATGCAGTCCAATAAGCAGTCCAATAACCAAATAATCCATTAAATGGCAGAAGTCTTTTGTGGTCCAATAGTTATTAAGTGTGATCAGTAAGATTCTAGTTTGGTTGAATATGAAGTTAATTCGATAAAAGCAGAGTTCGGTGTATATCATTTCATGGGCTTTTTGGAACAGTTTTAGTGGTTGTTTAATTTGGTCCAATAAACAGCAAACATAAGAAGGCCCAATTGAGAGGAGTAGTCCATCCGAAGCTTGTCAATGGTGTCCATCCAATAAGTGGTGTTGAATTGGGGCCATCTGAATAAATATATATGGTTCATTCGGACATCATTTCATCCGGAAGAATTAGAACCGGACCATGTAGGATCGATTTCGACCTAAACGAGTCGTTCGGAAGAGCTCAACTCCGTTTCAGAGGCGGAAACAAAGAAACGGACGTGTACACAGCTAGAATCACACTTTAAACCTCTTGTATATTGATTTTACAGCGTTTACATTGACAAGGAACACCGGCAATACCTCGGTATCAGATCTGAACATCGTTACAAATGAAATGACAATGAACCTATATATACTACTTCTGGACCGCTTATAATGACAAAGACATAAAAGCGAACCACACATAAATGCCGTATAAGCGAACCTCTAAGATAGCCATAAAAGCGAACCCAATAGTTTTCATAAAAGCGAACCTCCATGTATGACATTATCAGCGAACCTCATTATTGGACCTTCCATCTTTTTGTCTTATATGAACTTCCATGGATTTGTCTTCACGTGAACAAGAATTCTGTTGACAATATGGAACCTTATCACCTCATTGGACCTTCACATGAATGTACCTTATTGGACCATATCAAATTTTGTCTTATATCAATTTAACTTGTCTTTTACGTACATGTTATAATCTTTTGTGATGTTGATGATGCATATGATGATGTCATCATTGTGATGTCATCATCAAAGATGATGACATCATGTTTGATCCAAAACCGTAACCAACCCGAGACACGATATTAAGACGAAGACGACAGATGACTGCACCAACAGACTCCCCCTCAGATGTTGACGAGTCTTAAGTGTCGAGTCTTCAATGTCTTCAGACTTTATCAGAGTGTAAGCATCCTCAAATCTTTCTCTTCTCTTTTCATCATTATCTACAGACTCTCCACGCACAATCTTTACTCAGATGTCTTCAGACTCCCCCTTTTGATATGCTGGGATCGCAGTCTGGTACTTTGTAATCACAAAGTCTTCAGGTATCGGAACCTGGTCTTCAAAACCTGCACATCCTCTACCCAAAAATAAATTTTCTGATGATAACATGTAAAAATCTAATGGATCACTCGCAGAAATTATACAATCAAAGATAATGTTACAATGTTAATCTTTGAAGAACCACTTGAAGATATATCATTTTTATTTTCAAAACAACACACTCTCCCAAACCATCTGTTCATCATGTTTAGCACCTGGAATTTTGAAAATCAACTTTTCAATACCAGTTGTCGAAAATCTTTTTGAATTTTTCAAAAATTTATGCTAAAACACACTGAAAATCTTTTTGGATTTTTGACATAAGAGAATTAAAATGCAATAAAGAAATATTTACAAACATTATTTTTGTGAGTTTGTGTAAGAGGATCATATCAGCTAATGAGACAAATCACCAACACCGTTAAGCTTGATTTCATTTTAAGTTTTAAACAATTTACCTAGATTGTCAGTATACTGGTCCATTTAAATTTTCACACAAAGTTCAACTGATCCGAGATACGATATTAATGTTTTAAGCACTTAAACTTATCCGTGTGTCCCACTACTTGAATATACTCCCGTATCCAGATCCCAATATCCAGTCTTACAGGTGAATATACCACAGATGATATCTGTAAGGGGTTAGGTGCGAAACCGTGAGAGCTCAGGTCAGAACTTCCGTTCAGCAGAGAGATGACGGCTCGACTTTTGGTGGGTCCCCTTTAGAGGATCTTTTTTACAACAGCAATGATTATCAATTTTATTGTTTCATCGATTTGCTGAGGGCGGCGCTTTTTCAAGCATTTGCAGAAAGTATTATCCGGGGACTAGGTCAGTACTTCCATACAGCAGAAGTCCCGGGATAATACCCCAGATATCACTGAGCATAAAGACCTAGTATCTCAGAATAAGGGACCTTTCAAACAAGATTTCAAGGGTTACCTATATATCCAAGTTTGTGTTAACCCACAGAACAAGCAAGTTTGAATTTTAAGTTTATATCTCGTCACAATCTACTAAATGTGCGAAAAACCTACTGACATATCCACAGTAAGATTGTTTATCACTTTTAAACTTTCCAATTCTTTAGCATGTTGTGATAGTCCGCTGATGTACTATCATTTCCTCTTTTTCACAACAAACTCATTTTTGTTTTTTTATCATGTTTTTGTCTTTTTCAAATTTTCTAATGTTTTTGGATTTTCTGAAAATTTTCTACTCCCCCTAAAATGCAAACACAATAACGAAAATTGAAAACAAATTGTACAGAAACATGACAACCGATATCAAATCGCCTCAATTCGCCATTCACTTTGGCATAAACAATCAGAACTCCCCCTATCAACAAACTATTTTCTCATTTAGATTTCAAAACACTTAAGTTTGTTTTAATCAAAATGATTTTTCCGGAAAATAAGTTTGGTTGATTTTACCACTTGTAAGTATATCAATACTAAGTTCGGGGATGTGGTTCATCATCTTGTCTCTCAACCACTTGTAGGAAAATTCAAGTACAAATTAATGTCCTTGATTTACTGTATGCACAAGTTATGCACAATCAAATCTACTAACCACTTGTAAACAAACACGAACAAACCTTTTTACCGTTTGCATGATTGACATTACCGTAGTAAATTCCTCAAGAAAAATGCCGATACCTGCTCCTCGCTCACCAACCTGGAAGCTCCGGCATAGTCCTTTAACCTGTAAAATTTTGACAATTTCAAACACTTTCAAATTATCCTAATTAAACATGAAAGATGCCGATTCCTGATCCATGATTACCAACTTGGGATCTCCGGCAAGTCCGGTGTTTTACTCAAACATAATGTCCACCCAAGCCTCACCAGCCTTGGGTGACTTTGGAACACATCTGTCCCACCAACATTTTGATTTATAAAATTCTTTAGCACCCTTTACCTTCTTATCAACCATCTTCCCAAAAATATGTTTGACTTTCCCGTTGAAAGCCTTTTCAACATCAAATTCTCCTTTATCAGCGAAGAATTGATTTGAAATTTCAACCTTTCCAACTTTCTTCATCAAATTTTCTTTTGACAATTTTGGAAAATTCTCATCGTTCAACACCGGAACGGAATTCACAATCTTTTTATCAACCAATGACGCCTCTGATTTTATGGAATCAGATTCATTGTCAGAATTACCCTCATATTTAACCACCCATTTTTGTTTACTCAAATCGACTTGTCTTTTGTAAAAACGTTTTGAAGTTTCACCAACTTCCAAAGTCGATTTATCAACACATTTCTTTTTCATATCAGAGTTAGAAGAAACTCCCTGTTTTTGGTAGTTGGTCTTGGGGCAATTCCAAGCTATGTGTCCAACTTCTTAACATTTGAAACAGGTTCTTCTGTCAACTCTCGAAGCAAACTTTCTCACATTCTTCTTTACTTCAGCAAGAAACTCTTGATTCGACTGTTTCCAGAAAGGTTTCTTCTATTCATCCTCTGAACTTCCTCCTGAAACAAATTTTGTTTTTGGTTTATAAGTTTTCTAATTTTTATAATTTTCTGAAGAATTGAAACCAAAACCTTTCTTTTTGAGATTACCATTATGGTTTGGTTTCTTTCGATAACCTGAACCATAATCATAACCCTTTTTCTTGTTCAATCTCTGTTGAACTCTTGAAGTGTACTTTTTAGGTTTTTCAGTAAGATTTACATCTTTTATTTCAGAAATATTAATTTCTGTTAATTTGAAAACCTGTTTTATCATTTCAGTTTTGACACTTCTTATTGGGAATTCCTCATCAGAATATAATTTGTCTGAATCATTCAATGTATATGCTACTTTGATTGATTCGTCATTCAAATTAGATTTTGATAACATGAATTCTTTATTGTAACTCCTCTTAACCAGCGAACTCGGACTTTTCTCAGACGAACTTGAACTATCAGACTTAGACTCCGACTTTGACTCTTCATCCATATCCAACACCTGATCGACAACTTTCTTAACTAACTCGGACTCATGATCAGTGTCAGACGCTGTGAATGTAACATCAATATTGTCTGGTAATTCATCAGTGATTTCAGACTTTAATTTGATGTTTAGAGCCTTGTCTACTTGTTCCTCATTTGGTTTCCTGGGGGAATAACTCTCAAAGATAGGAGGCGGACATCTGTAATACTTGACACTTGATTTCTTACCAGTATCCTCTTCTTTTTCTTTTTTCTTGAACGCTTCAAGACCTGCAACAGTAGGATAAACACGATCAATCAGATAATCACAAGTAGTATAACTCAACAACTGTCATCAAAGTTGCACTCATTTTATCTTCTCAAGTTCCAACTCCTTCTTCAAGTTAGCACAATCTTCAATATAATCATTTATGACACTTTGCTTTGTCATCAAAGTTGCACTCATTTTATCATTTGCCTTTTCAAATTCTGCATTTGCTCTTCTCAAACTGTCAACTGTCCTGTTCAATACGTCGTATGACTCTTTCACATACTTCACATCAAACAGTAAATCTTCCTTCATTTTCTCTAACTCAGCAATCTTTTTGTCTTTCTCATTACAGTCTTTGCAAGATTCTGAACATTTCTCACAAGGCTTAGTAACTTCAACCACCTTTTCAACTATCTTTTCGACTTCGACAGTCTTTTCGACTTCTACAAGTTTCTCGACATCCACTAATTTTTCAACTTCTTTCTCAGTCACTGGTTCATCAGATTCTTTTTCAGCTTTCTGTCCTTCAGCTTCCTTTGTTGAACTTTCTTCAACTTCTGTTGGGGTAAAGCCTCAGCTAGCTTATCGACCCACTCATCATCCTCTTTCTTAATGTCCAATCTACCCATTTCCAATACCAGATGACAATATCTATCAATTGTCTGCTTTGTTGTTTCATCTTCAAAAGCCACAAACGTATCAAATGATTTCTTCAATAACGCAGCTGAAACTGTATCAACCGGTGTAGCAAGAGCATTGTAAAATTTCTCTTCCATGTTCCAAAAATCAGATGATACTTTGGGAAATTCCTGTCAACACACAAATAAAACACAATCAGTTTAAAGATTTATCTATTAATGGAACCGAAATGGTACTCGAACTGATGATTATTCTTTGCGGACTGAAAGTTGACACACTGAGCGGACAGAAGATTGACACACTGTGCGGACTGCTTTGACCTTTTCAATGACCTAGCAAAACCACACGACCTGGAACGAAATCGAACTCAAACAACCTGAACTCGGAATCAAATCTCAAGTGAATCAGAAATCACTCTTACAATACTTCACAATTTCTAAAACCAGTTTCAAAATTCCAAAAACTTGTTATGTTTTGAACTTGGGCCGAAACTATGACTTGGTGAGAATATATGAGCCTTTTAAACTATTTGAACTTTTAAATCCACAAATCACAAAAATCACCTTTAAACTGATATAAAATTTAGCCGATGAATGAAACTTCACAGTGACCTACACATAGGCCGATGACAACTGAATGATGGGATTGGGTCAATTTTTTATAATGGGGCGGTGACAACCAAGTGATGGGATTGGGCCAATTTTTTATAATGGGGCGGTAGTTGAATACACAACAAACAAACAAAAAACTGACAATATGGGCGGCTATATATGTTTTAAAAAAAACTAATTGGGCCGCGTGGGCTTCTAACTGATGATAGGGCCAAACTATTTATTGGGCGGCAAAATAAAACTACACTAACTCATTAGAGAACTTCACAAAAAAAATCCCATTGTGCCGCAAGTAATCGGTGCTGACACCTTCAAAATCTCAATAATTTGCTTGAATGTGATAGGACCCTTTCAAAAATTGTTGTTGTTTTTTTTTTATTTTATTATATACTTCACATGCACTACTACACAACACCCGACAACATCCAAGGCTTCTAATGGGCCGCTTATATGGTGAAATGTGATAGGGCCGATTTTTATGAGTTTGACTAAATCAATTAATTGCTTGCAAGTTACATGGGCCAAAGAGCTGTGATTGGGACAAATGAATAAACTTGTGATAGGGCTGTAAGTCTGTTACTTCACACTTAAATCTGATTTGACCACACATAAACACTTAGCCGACAAACAATTAGAACTGACATCTTATTTAATGGACCGACAACCTACTTTTGTTTTTTTTAAATGGATTCAGATGGATCTGATTTAACCAACAACTCAATAAATGTTTATCACAAATCAATGCAATATCACGTGAAATGCTGACACACTTTATATCTGAATTAGACTATGATGGTCACAAAAGCGAATCAGATGATGTCTTATAGGCGGACCAAAAATGGTACTATGAGCGGACCTGAAAGGTTTTATGAGCGAACCAGAAATGTCTTTATAAGCGGACCACAAATGTCACAAAGAGCGAACCTCGACTGTCTCAAAAAGCGGACCAATGTTCTAAAAGCGAACCAAACCTGGAATTTTGGAGCGGACCTGACTTTTATGAGCGAATCTAAGCAATTTTTTGGAGCGGACCTATGTGACGTCAGCAAAACACGAACCAAGTGCAAGCGAAACACTAATTTGAACCAGAAAAAAGTCGATTTTAGTTCTGAAATTCTCAAAGTTTTGTTAATTCATGATTCCGCACACACTGTGTGAATTTAAAGCGATTCTGACCGTAAAAAGTTTTGTTTTTTCGAAAAAGAAAGGTGTAGAAGCAGAAAAAGTGATAAAAACGAGCTGTTTTTGCGAGATCTCTTCTTCCTTGGCTCTGATACCAATTGTAGGATCGATTTTGACCTAAACGAGTCGTTCGGAAGAGCTCAACTCCGTTTCAGAGGCGGAAACAAAGAAACGGATGTGTACACAACTAGAATCACACTTTAAACCTCTTGTATATTGATTTTACAGCGTTTACATTGACAAGGAACACCGGCAATACCTCGGTATCAGATCTGAACATCGTTACAAATGAAATGACAATGAACCTATATATACTACTTCTGGACCGCTTATAATGACAAAGACATAAAAGCGAACCACACATAAATGCCGTATAAGCGAACCTCTAAAATAGCCATAAAAGCGAACCCAACAGTTTTCATAAAAGCGAACCTCCATGTATTACATTATCAGCGAAACTCATTATTGGACCTTCCATCTTTTTGTCTTATATGAACTTCCATGGATTTGTCTTCACGTGAACAAGAATTCTGTTGACAATATAGAACCTTATCACCTCATTGGACCTTCACATGAATGCACCTTATTGGACCATATCAAATTTTGTCTTATATCAATCTAACTTGTCTTTTACGTGCATGTTATAATCTTTTGTGATGTTGATGATGCATATGATGATGTCATCATTGTGATGTCATCATCAAAGATGATGACATCATGTTTGATCCAAAACCGCAACAAACCCGAGACACGATATTAAGACGAAGACGACAGATGACTGCACCAACAGACCATTCGGATCATTTTAATAGCATCCATTCGGAAGATGTTATGTGAATAGCTCATTCAGACTAAGTTCTTATACGGACATTTAATTCTATCTGTTATTGGCCGTCCAAAGGTTGTGAAGAGAATTGTTTATCCGCTCATCCGAACAGTATTGGTATTAGGTTTGTCCATTCGTTCAATATAATTGAAACAAGTCATCCGCTCCTAGTCCCATCTGGAAGTTGTATTGTTTGAGCCCATCCAAACAAGGTGTCACTAATGTTTGTAAAATGCAACATATAAATTACATCAAATGTGGCATAAAACTAACCCTTTTTTAGTACTAATGTTGGAAAAAGTGTGCTTTTGTCTTCCTTTTGTATTTTCAGGACCAAATGAGCTTAAACGAACAAAAGGAACAAATATGCAGCAAAAACTAACATAAATACAATGAAATGGAATAAACTTGGCATGCCTGACCCTTCAACAACATCTCCCCAAGCAAAAACAAGAAACAAAAGGCTGACCACGGCCCGTTCCCAGCGGACACGGGGGCGTGGTCAGGTCTCTGCAGAAATGGACAAAGTTGTTGAAGCTTCTATTCCCACCACGGGGGCGTGCCCAGCTCAACACGGGGTGTGGTTAACGCTAAGATTCGCAGAATCTTGATAGTAGAGATACGCTTCTGCACACGGGGCCGTGCCCAGCGAACACAGGACCGTGTGGAGCCTAATGCAGACAAGTGCAATTAATGAAGGAAGAGAAAGAGGATGGCCATGGGGGCATGTCCAGTGGACACGGGGTCATGGCCGGGCTTCTGTTCAGGCTATAAATAGGGGTGCTTGGTTCACTTCAAAGGCATCCCTTGGCAAACCACCTCTCTCCCACTTTGCCACCACTCCACCACCACTACATCACCCACATCCACCACCATCATCCATCATCCACCTTAGAGTGTGTGTAGTAGTCTCAGGATCCAAGATTTGATAGTAAGAGTTCTTGTCAATCAAAGGCCATGTTTGGATAAGCCTCTTACATCACTTGGTGAAGACAAGCATTTAATGTAATACTTTTGATTTTTAATCTTTTCGCCCTTTTTATTAATGTCTTTCCGTGAAATAACTAGTTTATTTGTACGGAAAGCTATCTTGTCTTCGTCTTCTTCCTTCATTTGGTCTAAAGATGGCTTCTGGAGGAAAATAGGATACAAGGCTTTGGACTTTGGGGTCGGTGAACTTGAAGATATCCGATGAAGGATTAATTAGCAAGTTTTGGGACTTGATTCCGTCATCCTTATTAGGGCTCACTCCGGGTGAGGATCGAGTGCCCATTTTGGTCATGATTCAAGAAAGAAAAGAAAATAAGGAAGTAAGGAGGGGAGAATACCTGAATAGCAAGCGCCAAAGTGTAGATGTATTCCGGATTGTGGTGATATTTAAAAGAAAAGGGAGTTATCTAGTCCCTAAATATCGGAATGATAGTTATAGTCTGCCAAGTCCCATCACTAGCTCATAACGACTAGTTTGAAATTAAAAGCAATATGACTGTTGTGATCATTTATCACATCCTCCATATTGGGGGCAATTGTTAGGGCCTAAGTTTTTTATGTTATGGATCCAATATCCTGATGCATATTCTGGATCAAATATCCTTAATGTGTATTACGGGACCTCAAAGGATCAAGGATACTTCATGTTTACTATGGTTACTAATAATCGTTCTCGATATTTTCTTATGTTTATATGCAGGTGAACTAAGTGGTGGACTAAGTCTAAGCTGAATCTCGCTAGGAAGTTGTTAAGAGGCTGCACGTGCTTATTCCACAACGGTTATGGGAAAAAGACATGGATTTAGCATGATTATCACACATTTTTGTTATTTATATTTTAAAAGTGATTGATTAAGTCACACACACATATATGCATAGAATAGACTCAACATACACAACTCATCACCCTCGGCTAACACACTACCATTGTATCAAGCTTGATCAATTTCCGAAGTTGTACTAGATTTTACTTGTTAATATAGTTGGTGGTTGATAGTTTTCACCACCCGAGGTTTTTATGCCGGCGAGCTACTAGTGACCAATGGTTTTTCCTCATACAAATCCTTGTATTTCATTTAATTTCAAGTCTTGCAATCATCGTGTTCATATAAGCACTCTACCTCACAAAACAGATTTGGTTACATTATCCTTAAACTGATTTTTGACCAAAAACAGTAACAACTCTTCCTGTATTGCATTCACCCAACTTTCTCCTCTCAAAGCTTTTATTCAGGTTTTCGGTTCTATTTACGAAATGAAACATTTGAATAAGAACCGATTTTGCCATTCAGCAACCTTCGTATATAAACAACTTAATCCCTATTGAATTTGGTTTTGTGTTTGTACGCCGCTATGTAGATTTCCAGGAATATTTTCTAACGGATGATAAGATAGGGACCAAGGCATAACTTCTGTCGAAACGATAACTGACGGTTCTAAATTATTTTCATTCTAATCAGCAATACTTTAACTTACATCTGGTGCGCTTGATTGATTCATAGGATTTAATAATTGAGCCTCCTACTAAACCTCAAATATTGGTTCATCATCGGATGTTGACGCATCTTCGTCATAAATGGCATCTGACTTGTCAAAATTAGGGCCTTCAACATTTTGATTATAACTTGGGAATTGGTTCCTTCATCACTAACTCGAGTGCTTGTTCCTTCACCAACATTATCCTGACCAGATTGTGTCGGGGTGACAACAATCGGTCTTTGAATTTGTTATTGAGTTGAACATTGTTGTTGGTATAACATGACAAGCTCTTTATCAGTTGGCTCAGAAGATAGATTTAATGATTTCTAGAGACTCTCATAATCCAACAGCCACGGGTCACCCGGTTTAACGTCGGAGTAGTGTACTTCTAACATTCAACATTCTATGCTTGAACTATGCGATTTATACTCGGTAAATACAGTCGCTAGTTCTAACCATTGAAGAATGGGTTTTCTCTGATTTAACAATTCAAAGTAAGTTTTTTCGTACTTCTTAACTGTGAGAACTCTGTTGAGTGTGTAACATTCCATGGCAACTGCTTCATTCTATAAACTTACAAGAAGTTTCGAGTCTACTAACATTGTCCTGGCTATCTCGATCAAGG
Source organism: Helianthus annuus (assembly GCF_002127325.2). Classification (NCBI taxonomy): domain Eukaryota; kingdom Viridiplantae; phylum Streptophyta; class Magnoliopsida; order Asterales; family Asteraceae; genus Helianthus; species Helianthus annuus. The sequence continues at coordinate 47,146,380 of NC_035446.2, read as the reverse complement.
TTCTATTCTTTTGTTAAATAACTCCATTTTGTTGTGGCGTGTACGACACATGAACTCATGAAGAACATCTTTCTCGTTGCATAAATCATCTTGTTATTTTTGAATTCTATACAAATATCACATCAAATACATCTGACTGGTAAATAGTATAAATTCCCGATCTTCAGATAGTCAAAAGTCTTATCTTTTAATTATAGAAACATCACCCAAGAGAATCTGGATTAGTCATCGGTAACCACTAAGCAATATAAATCACACTTTTAATGTCGACCGGTCCAAACAGATCCATGTGTAACCTCTCGATGGGGTAGTTTAATAGAATTGTACATCTTTATCAGATGTAACTTCGTCTTCTGTGTGCCTTTCTTGCAGATGATGCAGTCCTCATTCATATGAAAACTTTTAGCATTCACACCATCCACAAGCTGATTCCTAACCAGATAGTTCATTTTCCTCAGGTGAATGTACCCCTTTTGTCTATGCCATAAGATAGATACTTTCTCAGTTTCCTTTGTAATAAAGCATAGTGTTGTCTGTGAAGTAGTGGATGCAATGCTCATGTCGAGTATGTATAGATTGTTCTCTCGAGGAACCCGCATGGGGATCCACTCTGTAGGAATTTGGAGTCCCGATTTAAGTATCATGCACTTTTTATCAATAAAGTGTCTTGAAAACTTCTTATCACAAATCTGTAAGATGCTCAGCAGATTATTTTCAAGTTCGGCCATGTAGTTGACTTTTTCAAACGTAACCTTTCCACTAGATAGAATCCCTTCACCAACAATTCTTCCTCCCTGGTTTCCAACAAATCCGATATACCCACCTTTAATTGGTCTAACATCATAGAGCAAGGGAACATACTGGTCATGTGCCTTGAGGCTCCACCGTCCATGATCCACTTCGAAAATGCGGACCTAGGAAGCCCCTGCACATGCAAGTAACGGATTAGTTTTTATGGAAACCCAAGTCATCTTGGTCTTGGGTTTTCTAGCTCATTTAACTACTTGATCTTTATCATTCACACATGAACTTCCAGCTTCTCCTACTGAAGTTTCAACCTGTTTTTGCCTCCAACTTTTTTTGCTAGAAAGTGTTTTTCGGAAATAAATTTTGAGTTGACACTTTCGTCATTTTTTTAGTCTTACCGGTTTCTTGTGATTTAACATTTACCTGTTTTAAACAAAGTTTTAACAGTTTCAAATTTTGTTAGAAACTCTTTCTTAAATGGCAACTTAATTAAAACTGTCTTTATGGAGCATGAAACTCGCGCTTACATCAACTCTATGTTAGAAATTCTTTCTTAAATGGCAACTTAACTAAAACTCTCTTTATGGAGCAATCCTTGGGCTTTGTTAATCCTTGATTTCCTAATAATGTTTGTCGCCTCAAGAAGGTGCTTTATCGTCTCAAACAAACCCCTCAAGCTAATTCTATTATTTTAGCACCTCTTTATTATACCAAGGCTTCACTTGGAGTCGAGCTGACACCTCCTTATTTGTGTTCCTCAAAGGCACATGTCTATTTTATTTCTTGTTGTACGTCAACGGTATTATTCTCACCAGTAATTATGAATATTCTGTTCAACGATTTATTACTTCCCCTACACCAAGAATTCAAATTTAAAGACCTCGGCAACCTTGGCTACTTTCTCGGTCTTTAAGTCACCTATAACCCGGATGAGTAATTCTTTAGATGAGTAATTCTTTAGCCAAAAATAAATATGCTTGTGTCATTTTCGCTTGTGTTGGTCTCCTTAATTAAAAACCCATTGGCACACCCCTTAACACCACCATTGTTTTCATCTCAACTGGTAACTCTTTTCATGATCCTACCCATTATCGATCATTAGTTGGAGCCTTGCAATATCTTACCATCTCCCTGTTGGATCTTTCCTATGTTGTAAATCAAGCTAGGCATTTTGTTCATGCATAGACAATTTCACATTTTTTTTCTTGTAAAACGATTACTCTGGTATGTCAAAGGAATTTTTTTTGGCTTGATTTTCAACGACCTACTTCCTCAATTGTTGTATTTTTGGTGCCAACTGGGTTGGTGTATTGAACTCCTAGGTCGACTTATGGCTACTCAACATTTTAATGTGGTAATCTTGTATCATGGAGTGCTGAGAAACAAACAACCGTCTCATAGTCCACTTGTGAATCAGAATACCGAGCGATGACAAACAACACTTCTGAAATCATTTGAATCACTTATTTGCTTCGTGATCTCAATGCTCTACCCAAGAGTGGTCCAACATTATTACGTGACAATATGAGTGCGGGTTTCCTTAGCCAAAATCTGGTCTTTCATAAAGGGGCTAAGCACATCGATATTGACTATAACAGTTTGTTTGTGAGCTTGTCTCCTCAGATAAGTTACACACAAAATTTGTTTCTTCCAAGCTTCTAGTTGTTGACATATTTACCAAACCACTTCCTAAGCCTCTATGATATGTAGTGACAAACTCGGTATTTGTCCGCTACATGTTTGCTTGAGGGGGGATGGAGGGATATTAGGAATTAAGATTAGTCAAATTATGTTTAATATATGTTAATTCCTTGTACAAGTCCTTAGTTTTAGCTTTTCTTTTGTAACCTTGGTTATATGCTTTTGTATCCATCCCATGGTGAAAAAAATTATCCCTTTTGAAAAACAATTGGGTAAGAAACCAACAGTAGCGCTCAAACTAACCGAATACAAGTGCATATGATCTTAAAGATAATGAAAACTGGCCAATGCTTAATAGCACAGCACAATCCACAGGGATTTATGTCTAGCATTTGTGAGTGGAGGTCATGGACAGACACTAACGAGTTTAAATGTTAAATTTATTTGAACCGAGTTTACATGTAATACTCCATATAAATCGACACACGTACACCCTCCCTATTGGTTAATACAGTACCAAGTAAGCAATAATAGGTTCAAAAACATAATCTATTTATATTTATTGGGTCAGTTATAATTACCACTTTCTTTTGTAACCAACCCATTTTAATAATGGCATGATAATATTTGAATTAATGATAAAGATTGCGTCCAAGGTTGGGCTGATTCATAGGGGTGTTCCCATTGTGGACAGTAAATGCTCCCGGTGTGGAATCTGTGACAAGGACCCGGATCACATCTTCGTAAACTGCCTTTGGTCTCAATGCATTTGGTGGAATATTTTGGCTTGGGTGAGAACATCTTTTCCAAATGAGATTAATAATCTGCCTAGTCTGATCTCCTACTTGATGAAGTGCCCGGGAAGCAAAATTTGGAAAAGGACTATTTACACGATCTCTGTGGCTACTGTGTGGAAGATGTGGATAGCCAGGAACAAAAAGGTTTTCGAGGACCAATTCATCCCGATCTCAGCTTCGGTGGATCAAATAAAGGAAGAAGCGTTTCTTTGGATGTGCAACCGCTCAAACGTTAAGACGCCTTTGTGGGAAAACTAGAGAGATTTTCTTATTCTAGACATGTTGTAATCGTCTTTGTCTTTTGTTTCGTTTCTTGTTTTCGTTTTGTTTTGTTCCTTCAGTTTCTTGCTGGCTCTTTATATTTGCTGGCTCTTTATATATAAAGTGAGTTTGTCGTTAAAAAAAATTAATGATAAAGATTCTAGGAATATATTTATTTTAGTCGAACAATAATACCATTATGAAAGGAGCATGTGGTGCACCTATTTTTAATAAATCCAAGATACACTAAATGAATCTAAACGTTATCATTAAAAAATGAATCTCCAGCCATTTTCTCATTATATATAGATCTAAATAATTGTTGAAAATGTAGTTTAATAAAAAAAAATCATACAACCTGAATGTCAATGATTTTACAGCGTTCACACATTTAATACAAAAGTGTCTTTTTCCTAACACTTTTAATCAAATTATTATTAACGAGCTTTGAATTTCGTATTAGATTAATACATGACCATCTCTAGGAATGATAAAATTCTTTTGAGACATGTGCAATACAAAAAAAAAAAAAAAAAAAAAAAAAAAAAAAAAAAAAAAACAGGCTCTCTCTGTAATATATATTAGTCGATAATTGATTAATTGTTATAACTTAAAAAAATAAAAAAAAACAATACTAGTGTAGCAAAATCATCAAAACTAACTTACTTAAGCAAATCGTTAGGTGGGGATCCAACATATATGTCGCGGCAGAGATCCAACATGCGCAAAACGCATACCAACAACCACAGGAAGATACCAAATATCAAAAATATAAATGTAAATGGACGTAGTAATGGTACTCACTTTATCCTAAAAATGAGTGAATTTAAATAAAGTTTGAATTATGACAAACTAAAATAATTGTAAGCGTTAATAAAAGCAAAGATCATCTATATACTATAAAAAGGAGAAGTGATGTACAAAAATGTCATTTTGTCATGTGTACAAGTTTTATAGCAGCGTTTACAAGAGAGTGCAAGCTCATATAAAGGAAATTTGGCTTTATTTTTAAGACGCCTAGGGTTAAAATTGGGATTTTGCAATAGTATTGAATGCCGCATTCAATGTCTGCTATAGCCACCTCTTCACTTTCTTTCTTTATATCTCAATTGAGCGACAATGATTTCAATCTAGATGAAGCCTGAAGCGATCAATGCACCCTCATTCAGGTTCTAGGGTTTCATCAAAATCTCTGTCCAAATCAAGCAAATCCATTTGGTTCTCTGTTCTCATCACAAAAGGTAACCTCTCCAACCTCAATCGACTATGTTCTTTTGAGTTCTGTATAATGACCGTCTTTCTCTCCTTCAAATCAAGCAAAAGGTACACATGCGGCGTCATTCTAGAACACCAAGTTATCTGTGTAAAGTTAAGCAATTCGATCAGATCTGCAAATGCAATGATGAGGTTTTATCTATCTCGGATTTCTCAACAAACGACAAGTATCGATTTTCTTCAGAGATTCCGGCCGGAATCCGAGCCCACATAATGGATGCTCTAGGGTTTATGAAGGTTTGATGAACTCTGCTGTGTGTACTGGAGGTAATCATTCGCGTAAATTTGACGCCATTTTTGAGGTTGTATATATTATGTTTCTTTAGTTTTGGTTATTTTTTCATGTTTTTTACTTTAATTTTCTTTTGTAGATTAATAGATTATGTGATTGTTATTACTTGTTTTATGGTGTTAGTGTAATAAGCGGGCTCATTGACATGATTCTTTAAGAGTTATTTATTTTTTTTACGCCAAATATTGAATTCATAAACGGTGTAAAATCATCTAATTCGAATTTTAGTTTAACAATAGTTAACGGTGTTGCTAAAGATGAAGGAGTATTGAATGATAATTTGGGGAATAAGGTACCGTTTTTCCGATTATAATTTTCCCTTTTAGTTTTATTCGACTATTTCTGTTACAGTGATCATTGGTATAATGCTTCATCTTCCATTATGTATTCTTATATTCTTGTTTTCTGGTTATCAAGTTTAGTTGTATCTCACAGGAGAGTTGTTGGTCTTAACATAACTGATACATGGGAACCACTACAGGAGGACTTACTTGGTAAGATCATCTTGTGCTTTTATATATTAAAAAGAATGGTCTTTGTTGTTGCTATTATATGACGGTGGCAAATGTGTGCCATATCATAAAAATATGATTATGGTTTAATTTTATTTAAGTTTTGTGTTTCTGCAGTCTAGAAACTACCATGCATATATCAGTGATCACTATAACTCTCTCTAAGGACGGAACTGAATACATCAGTTATTGGGTGAGTTGGTTTATTATTGTTGAATGTTCTTTTTTAGTTATAGTTTTGCAGTAATGATTATTTTTAAAAATATATGTGTTAGTGTCAAATGGATCAAATAAAAATGTTCGCGAAAAGGGAAACAAGACAGGTGGGTGAAATGGGTTGAAATAAGAATATACTCAAAGGGCAAAGGGGATTGTTGAAATGGGTCGAACGGGTTGAAAGTATTCCAAAGTCTATTTTAGTTGCCTATAGACGTCTGCGTTGTTTGATTCAGTTTAGCATACTAAAATTCTTGTACATGTTAAACATAGTAATTTTTATAATTTTTTTTAGAATATTTTTCATTCATAATTGACTTTGTCAAGTTACATCAATACAGAAGGTAGACGGGCAACAAGCTGCGCCGCCAACCCCTTCTGAATTGCAAACCCTAATCTTCCAAAGACAAACCCCTGCCCTCCTGGGGATGAACATAGTAATCGATTTCTATTTTATAAACTAGCAATTAAATTTTTTCTCGGATTTAGAGTTTAAAAACTTCATTTACCGGACTAAACTTTAAGGTAAAAGATAGATTTACATTTTGTAACAGAGTAGCATACCACTAACTAAATGTATATATACACACCTTATGCCTGGTAAACAGAGAAATAGGAGGTTGAACCTGGAAAAGAATCATTAAACGCTTTGGTGGAAGAAGGAATCGAGCATAAACCACAAAAGGCTACAAAGAGTAAAGAAGAAGGTTCTAATAAGAAAAAAGAAAATGATATCGATGTTAGTAAGCTCGTGTCTGGGCCAAAACTATTTTTGCCAGGTTCACCCGTAAATATTTGATGCAAAGACTTTTTTCATCGCAATAAATATTTGACGCAAATATAATTACTGTGTGGTTGTTTCTTAATTTTAGCGAATTATTATATATATCAAATGAAAACATCACTTTGCTACAGTGGTGTGTTAATTTTTTTTCTTTCTTTCTTTTCCTTTTGTATTTTTTTTTCTATTTTACTTTTACCCTTTAATTTTCAGCATTAACTCTTACAACCCTTTAACTTTCTAAATACTTTTTAATCGAGTTTTACGTCTTTATTTTTATTTACGTGTCGATATAAACTTAAGTTGATTTACATTTTTACATGATTTTTTTGTGTTTATTTACGATTTTGCCCCCAGTATAAAATTCGTTTTAATATTTGTTACAAGACTATGGTAGTGTTTTGTTTTAATTGGTTGGCTCGATTTAATTTTATTCGTCGTGCCAAGCGGTAGTTTTTCCATCGTTTTAGTTTTTTTAGCAAAAGTATGGTATTATTTTATTTTACTTTGTTTACTCAATGTATTTTTTTTTGAGATCATGGTATGAGTAGTATGTAGAAGTAACTAAAATACAGACGTACATGGTATGAGAAAGAAATATTCAGCTTAATGTCCCGCAATGCGGGTGGGCAAAACCTAGTTCTTATGATGACTTAACATAAAGTCTAGACAGTAATTGAAGTTTATTGGCCATTCTATTTTTGTTTTACTGAACTAGCCTACAACACCATTGGAGCACTATCAGTATATCAACAAACTCTAATTGAAGTTTAGCTCAATTTCATTAGTTCAAAGCTTTCATTCAATTTCTCATCCATTGTTGAGGTGACTACCCCTTTCTCTATAGGTTCATATACCGAATCGATACAAACCTAATTCCCCCATGTATTGACCGCCACAACGTGTGGACACCACCATCTTATACTTTAAGAATATGTTATTTATATATAGTAATGATGAACAAATGTCCCATTTAGCCAATGCTTCGGCCCGAGTCATAAATGGTTTTCTCTTTTGCCTTATGAATTGAAAAATTAAAGAGAAAACGAGAACAAAGCTACGAGACGTTGACTCCGCCGCAACGCGCGGGTTTACCACTAGTATATTAAAATGTTAAAGAAACAATAAAAGTCAAAATTTATATAACTTAGGGTTTTTCAAAATAAAAAATAAAACATGAGAGACCATTTATGTCATCTATATGTATATATATATTTTGTAAGAAAGAAATTTCAATTAATAGAAATGGTTCATTTTGCTTTATTAAATTTTTGTATTTGATGTCATTGAAAGGGTATAATGACAAACTTGCATAAATTATTAAAATGTAGTCTTTCTCTTTAATAACTAACTAAATTAAATTTGTAACTTATTTTCAAAATATATAATTTTTAATAATAAATATTTAAAAAATAATTTAGAGTGTAGGATAAATTACGAGGTGTGTAAGATAAATTACGAGTTGTGTAGGACGGAATGTGTAGGATAAATTTCAAAATGGGTAGGAAAACTTTTGATATGTTTAGCCAAAAAATTTTAGTGTAAAAGATGATAGTCTTTAGGACTAACTAATTAGTCAAATAAACAATAAATGAGATGGGAGAAAAGCTATTTAATATTTTATATTTGTACCCTTTGTTTTTTTTTCTTCTCAATTTAAATTTCTTCTTAAATGAACCTTTCCTATATATATATAGGGAGAGGTTAACATCCAATTGGGCTTAACGAACATTATGTACGCTGAGGGAGAGGTTAATGTACAATTGGGCTTAACGTACATTGCGTACGCTGGGTTTATCAACATGCGATTTCTACAACATTCCATGCACGCGCATTTTATAACTTGCGAATTCACCCCAGCGTATCAATGTACGTTAACGCATATTGTACGATATATATATATAGGGTAAGGTTTGTTTTGGTCAAAAATTACCGAAGCAATTAAGTGATCAAATTAGTTAAGTGAGGTAGTGTGCTAAGAGAATGTGTTCAAAAATATGTTAATTAAGTTGTTTGTAAAAACAGTTTCAGGATACGGCTCAGGATATTGAGCTGTATTTACGATCAAACAATGAGCAAAAAAGTAAAGGGTGACACGGGATGTACGAGGAAAGCCCTTGATCAATCTAGATCTCCGGCATAAAACCTCGGGAGCTGACAATCGCAGCTGCCTTGTTCTTCTTATTGCTTTAAACGTCAGGATACAGTGCAGGATATTGATCAGATTGCTAAGTGTTATAATGTTTGTTGTGAAAGTGAAAGTTGCGAGAGAGAAAAGTGTGAGAGAGCAGTGAGTGTTCTCGTTATGTCCTATTCGATCCGATCTATCCATCTATTTATAGCTATGAAATACAAACAAAAACTCCTATAAATGGGGGATGCTCCCGAATATTCCATGGTGAACGTTGTGGACCAAGTAAAGCGGCTTCAACGTCTTCCTTTGAACTACTTAGACCGAGTCTTCCGGAGAAAGGGTCCTTATGAACGTTGCGAGCTTGAACTTATACTCCTGCACATAATCCGTTAGTGATCCTCAGGATACCATTCAGGATGTTACCAATATCCCGAAAGTGTAACCAGGGGTATGAACATATATCATACAATCAAGATATAGCTTAAAATTGTCACACCCCCAAAATCCACCCGCAGAGTATCACCGCTTGGAGGCGTGACATGACCAGGATCAAGCCACCAATCATATTGAACATAGTATATGATAATCAAAGTAGTTTGTAAAAACCCAATTCAATACAATTGATGTTGAAACCAAACATAGTTTAAGTAGCGGAAGCAAAATATGAAAATCCAACATATGTAATAAGTTCAAGTGTTATAAAGTGTAACATAACATCCACGATCTAAGCTCCACAACGACCTGCTCCTCCCTGTGCAAGCTCCATATGTACCTAAGGTCCTGCAAGGCATGCAGCAGAGAGTCAACAACTAGTTGAGCGAGTTCACAGTTAATAGTTCAGTAATTGTAATAGTATAGTAAGCCTTGTGTTTGTTTATTAAGTCGTGTATCGTATTAGTTCGTATCGCGGCCCTCTAGGCATGTATGCGAAGATTAGGGAAAGTTCCCAAGTATTCTAGACTAGGTATATTTGTATCGCGGCCACCCGGCATGTGTGCGAAGTTTAGTGTATAGTTCGCAGCCTTCCTAGGCATGTGTGCGAAGATTAGTCATATTATCGCGGCCAACCCTGGCGTGTGTGCGAAGATCAGTTCTATAAGTATCACTAGTCTAGTCGTATCTTATCAATAACCCTTCCTCACCCGAGGACCATATAACTAAGTTCCATAAGCTAGGTAAGTACAAGTAAATAATCCAAACCCATTCCCACCCTGGGAACCCCATGCCTTGGCTGTGCGAACTCACCTTGGTTTGCTCGGTATGCTAAAGAATACACACGCTCACAGTTAATCAATCACGACCTATCGTACGCACGTATGTATAATCAGTTTTCGTTGTAACAATCTTGCACACAAATCTAACGTCACATAGTGTGTTTGGCAGTTAATCATCATGCGGCATTTAAGCAGTCAGTCAAATCCATGTAAATTCATGCTTGACAGGATAAACAGGCAGTTAACATACTTTACCAGGTTAACACATTTAATAGGGTTACATGCATATCTTAACAGAGTTAACATCTCACGGAACTAATAGAGTTTACTAAGTTAACAACGTTAATAATGAACAGGTTCAATAAACTAACTGTGTTACCAACATACTTAACGGGGTTAACAGATTTAACCTAACGATTTTACTGTACTAGCATCTTGAATGAAAACACAACAGACTTGTCCTATATGTCATTCAAAAACTCGGATCATTCAACACTTATAACTTCTGATCACATGCAATATAAAACTCGGACCAAGGACTTCCCTAGGCACAAGTTCGGACCCCCTTTGCTTAATGTAAAACTCGGACAAAAGGTGGGGGGCTTCCCTGTTTAAAAAGTCGGACTAGAGGCTCCAAGGCCCAAAAATTCGGACCATGATATACTAAAGGTCGGACTATGTTGGATGTATAAAAGTCGGATTAGTCTTAATATATAAAGGTCGGACCTTTAATCATGAAACTTAGACAAACAATAGTCATACATACGAATATTCAAGTTCAATTGTAATTGTAACAGTTACGTTCATACATTCATACGATCAGGAAAACCCTAATTCATACTTTCACAGTGTAGAATCAAATAAATCATCAATAGTTTTGACATATCATACATCTAAATCATCAGGCAATTGATTACACAACAACCTTATTCATTTCTCAATAATCAGAATAAATCAAATAGCCCAGAATATCATATGAAGAACTAGGGTTTTGACACGAATCAATCAATCAACGATTTACAATAACAGTGATTAAACAATTACTGTGGATTGATTCTAGACAAAGAGAGGAAATCAAGAGTGATGAAAAGCTTGTGCCAATGATGAGGATGATGATTGCCAGAGAGGGTCAGAGAATGTGAAAGTACGTGCTTAGTTTCTTGGGTGGTGATTAGTGAAAAGGGATTAGGGTTAAGAATGATTAGAGTTTCACTAATTACTCTATACATCCCTAAGTATCATATTTTACATAAGTACACCATCTCAAAACAGTTTCACAGTTTCACCACCAAGTTCATACATTTGACAACACTTAACACATAACCATGCACAATCACAATACACTTTATTGTATCAAAATGTATACAATTACAAAGCAACCAATTGTGCAAATAAACAACTAATCAAACAATGAACGTGCAATAAATGCGAAAGTGGAATCTCGGAAACTCGAGTTGTCACAATATCCCCAACTTGAAAGAAATTTTGTCCAGAAATTTAACATGCGGTTACTGAGGAAGCTAGGTAAGTTGTATCGTTTACTGGTTTCCCTGGGGTGTCACATCATCCCCCCGTTGATTTGGAATTTCGTCCCGAAATTCTGCAGTAGTAGCTTCAGCCTCAGTAGTGGTTGCACGGTTTTCGAATAACTGGGGATACTTGAGTTCCATTTGATCTTCTCATTCCCAGGTATACTCTGGGCCACGACGAGAGTTCCAACGAACTTGTACAAGAGGTATTCTAGTGTTCTTGAGGACCTTGACATCCGGGTCCGTGATTTCAACTGGTTCCTCGACGAACTGCAACCGCTCGTCGATAGTGAGTTCCTTAAAAGGAACTATGAGGGTCTCATCTGACAGACACTTCTTCAGATTCGACACGTGGAATACGTTGTGAACTGCACCGAGTTCAGCTGGTAGGTTTAGTCTGTAGGCTACTTTGCCTATTCTTTCAGTGATTTCGAACGGTCCAATGTACCGTGGATTTAGTTTGCCCCGTTTATCAAAACGAACCACACCCTTCCAGGGTGAGACTTTGAGTAGCACTCGATCCCCAACTTGGAATTCGAGCGGTTTTCTGCGTTTATCAGCGTAGCTTTTCTGGCGATCACGAGCTGCCGCCATGCGTTGTCGTATCTGTGCTATTCATTCAGTAGCATCAACTACCATTTCTGGACCTGTGATCTGACTATCCCCCACCTCTGCCCAACAGAGAGGTGACCGACATTTACGTTCGTACAATGCCTCGAATGGAGCGGCTTGTATGCTGGTGTGGTAACTGTTATTGTACGAAAACTCCACCAAAGGGAGATGCTTTTCCCAGCTGTTGCCGAAATCAATAACACACGCCCGAAGCATGTCTTCTAGGGTTTGAATCGTGCGCTCAGACTGCCCATCCGTCTGAGGGTGATAAGTTGTGCTCATGTTTAATCGAGAGCCAAAAGCTTTGTGCATTGCTTGCCATAGTTCTGAAGTGAATCGTGCATCCCGATCCGAAATAATAGAGGTTGGCACTCCGTGCCTCGAAACAACTTCTTTCAAGTAGGTGTCTGCTAAAGTAGAGAACTTATCCGTTTCTTTAATAGCCAAGAAATGAGCAGACTTTGTGAGTCGATCTACGATCACCCAAATAGTATCATTCCCACACTGGGATCTAGGCAGACCAGTAACAAAATCCATGGAAATTTCTTCCCATTTCCACTGTGGTATCCTGGGTTGCTGAAGTAGGCCTGAGGGTTTCTAGTACTCTGTCTTGACCCTCGCACAAGTCAAGCACTTGCTGACATAGGTTGCTATGTGGGCCTTCATGCTAGGCCACCAGTATGTAGTTCTAAGATCGTGGTACATTTTATCCGAACCTGGATGTACCGAGTAGGGAGACTTATGAGCTTCTTCCATCACAAGTTCCCGTAAACCGCCATATAGTGGAACCCAAATACGTCCTATTACATAGTAGGCGCCGTCTTCCTTCTGTTCTAATCGTTGCCTTGATCCGCGTAAGGCTTCAGCCTTGACGTTTTCTGGTTTCAGTGCTTCTACCTGAGCATTTCGTATCTGTGCAGGAAGATCAGACTGAATAGTAAGCTGCAAGGCTCGTACGCGCCTAGGTAGGGTGTCTTTTCGACTGAGAGCGTCAGCCATAACATTGGCTTTGCCTGGATGGTACTTGATGGCGCATTCGTAATCATTAAGCAGCTCGACCCATCGTCGTTGACGCATGTTCAATTCCTTCTGCTTGAAGATATGCTCAAGACTCCTGTGATCGGTGTAAATAGTGCACTTGGTACCGTACAGGTAGTGTCGCCATATCTTAAGCGCAAAAACAACAGCTCCCAGCTCTAAATCGTGCGTCGTGTAGTTCCGTTCATGAACTTTAAGTTGCCGCGAAGCGTAGGCAATGACTTTATCTCTTTGCATCAATACACAACCAAGACCCTGAATCAACGCGTCACAATAAACCACAAAGTCGTCCGTGCCCTCTGGCAATGAGAGGATAGGTGCGCTGCATAGTCTATCCTTCAGGTACTGAAAAGCCGTTTCTTGTGTATTACCCCAACGATAGGTAACACCTTTCTGCGTCAGCATTGTAAGCGGCTGTGCGATCTTGGAGAAATCTTTAATGAACCGTCTGTAGTAACCCGCCAAACCCAAGAATTGGCGTATTTCCGTTGGAGTGCGAGGCGCTGGCCAATTCCTGATCGAATCTACCTTGGATGGATCGACATGAATCCCATCCCTGTTCACCACATGGCCTAAGAAGTGGACTTCACGAAGCCAGAAGTCGCATTTTGAAAAGTTGGCGTACAGTTGTTCCTTTCGAAGAAGTTCCAAGATAAGACGTAAGTGCTGCTCGTGTTCCTCCTGACTCTTGGAGTAGATCAGAATGTCGTCGATGAATACTATGACGAACTTGTCTAGACAAGGTTTGCACACCCTGTTCATAAGATCCATGAAAACTGCAGGCGCGTTCGTTAGCCCGAATGGCATGACAAGAAACTCGTAGTGGCCGTAGCGAGTTCTGAATGCGGTTTTGGAGACGTCCTCATCCCGGACTCTCAGCTGATGATACCCTGACCTCAAGTCTATCTTGGAGTAGTAACTCGACCCTTGCAACTGGTCGAATAAGTCGTCAATACGAGGAAGAGGATAGCACTTCTTCACTGTGACCTTGTTCAGTTCGCGGTAATCAATGCACATCCTGAAGGTAACGTCCTTTTTCACGAATAACACTGGAGCTCCCCAAGGCGAAGAGCTTGGATGAATAAAGCCCTTTTCCAAGAGCTCTTGTAGCTGCTTTGACAGTTCTTCCAGTTCAGTTGGAGCTAAACGATACGGTGCTCGGGCTATTGGTGCTGCTCCTGGAGCTAGCTCGATTTGAAACTCGACCTGGCGATGAGGAGGTAGACCAGGTAAATCTTCAGGAAACACTTGAGGAAATTCGCGTACAACTGGGATATCCTCAACTCTTTTCTCTTTCGTTGATGCATCAGTAACTAGTGCCAAAATGGCAGTGTGCCCCTTTCGTAAACATTTCTGAGCCTTCAAGAAGGAGATGATGCCAACCACAGCACCACTCTTGTCGCCTTGAACTATGTGTGTGGCCTCTATATTTTTACCATTAGCTAACTCTACGACATGTTTGGTGTTTAATGGAGTTGGTGCACGTTTTAACATTTGGCTAACTTTAAGAGACACATAACTGGTATCCACACCTGAATCAAACAAAACAGTAACGTAAATGTCGTCGAGAAGAAACTTACCCACGACCACGTTAGGATCGTTCCTTGCGTCACCTCGACCAAGCACAAAAGCACGACCCCTAGCTTCATTGCCGTTATTGTTCCCACCGTTGTTGTTACCATTGCTTTGGTTGTTGTTGTTGTTGCGATTCTGGTTCTGGTTTAACTGGGGGCAATCACGCTTGAAATGACCTTCAGCCCCACACTGAAAACATCCCCTGTTGCCCCGCTGTTGCTGCTGCTGCGGGTTTTGTGGAGCTGGTGGTGGGAGTTGCTGATTCTGATTTGCAGGTCGCGAACTCCTGCAGTCTTTAGCTTCATGCCCTAACTTGAGACATCTCTGACAACGTTCTTTGCGACACCGCCCACTGTGGTGTCTGTTGCACATGTTACATAGTGGGTGAATTCCCCGATATCCACCCTGTCCCTGACTGCCTGATGATTGCTGACCCAGATTCTGGTAGTCATTTGTCTTGCGCTTCTATGCTTGAGACTGAACCAAGACTGAACCTTTACTGGAATCCCCATCCCATTTTCTCTTGTTGTCACTGGGAGTAGCAGAAGTAGTAACAACATTAGTGGTAGCACTGATGCGTTTTGGCAGCTTGTTCTGTTCCACTACCTGATCCGTGAGATGATGAGCAAGGCGTTGAATAGCCTGGATATTGTCAAGATTAGCCGATGTCACATGGCTCTGAATTTCTGGCGCTAACCCCTTGAGATACAACTCAATGCGCTTGATTGGAGGGTCCGCCATAGTTGGACACAAGATGGCCAGCTCATTTGACCTTTTAGTATAAGCTTCAATTTCTGACCCAGTCATTTTCAAATGGTAGAACTCATCTTCCAACTTATGAATATCTTCCCGTGTGCAGTATTCCCTTTTGATCAATTCCTTGAAATCATTCCAAGGGGTGGCGTTAGCAGCTGCCAACCCTAGGATCTGTACTTGCGCGTTCCACTAAGTTAACGTGATTCCTTCCAAAGTACCAGTGGCGTACTTGACCCTACGAGCCTCAGGGCATTCACACATTTCAAATACTGACTCTAGCTTCTCAAACCAATGGAGGAGTCCCACTGCCCCCTCGGTGCCACTGAATGTGTTTGGACGACAGTCCATGAAGTTCTTGAAAATGCAGACGGGCTGCTGAGCGTGTTGACCTATTGTGTACAAATAGGACAAAGTTAAACACAAGAGTTAATGTAGGATCTAAAGGTCCTAGTGTGAATCACATCCGCAAGGTATACTACCTGCTGGTGCAGCTGCAAGTGCCGCAGCTACTTGTTCAGCAATGAGAGCCGTCAACTGGGCTTGAGTCATGTTAATGCGTCCAGCCATTGTTCTTCATAGTAAAAGTAGTGTAAGTGAGAATGGTTTGCGAGTAGTGCGATGACAGAAGAGAGTAAGCACGTAGGTGTTCTCAAGCAATAACGAATAGTAGGCAATGTAATTCTAAGCATACCACGAGCAAAGTTCTATGTAGTTCTAGCAAGTAGGCAATAAACATAAACCTTATTACCTAGGATGTCGAGTCTTGCACGTGGAGCGAAGCGTCGTTGTGGATCGTTGAGAGCACTGTTCTGGTTATAGTCTGGTTTTAATAAAACGTTTTTCCCATATTAAAACCAAGTTCTCTATAACCAATGGCTCTGATACCAATCTGTCACACCCCCAAAATCCACCCGCGAAGTATCACCGCTTGGAGGCGTGACATGACCAGGATCAAGCCACCAATCATATTGAACATAGTATATAATAATCAAAGTAGTTTGTAAAAACCCAATTTAATACAATTGATGTTGAAACCAAACATAATTTAAGTAGCGGAAGCAAAATATGAAAATCCAACGTATGTAATAAGTTCAAGTGTTATAAAGTGTAACATAACATCCACGATCCAAGCTCCACAACGACCTGCTCCTCCCTGTGCAAGCTCCATATGTACCTAAGGTCCTGCAAGGCATGCAGCAGAGAGTCAACAACTAGTTGAGCGAGTTCACAGTTAATAGTTCAGTAATTGTAATAGTATAGTAAGCCTTGTGTTTGTTTATTAAGTCGTGTATCTTATTAGTTCGTATCGCGGCTCTCTAGGCATGTATGCGAAGATTAGGGAAAGTTCCCAAGTATTCTAGACTAGGGATATTTGTATCGCGGCCACCCGGCATGTGTGCGAAGTTTAGTGTATAGTTCGCAGCCTTCCTAGGCATGTGTGCGAAGATTAGTCATATTATCGCGGCCAACCCTGGCGTGTGTGCGAAGATCAGTTCTATAAGTATCACTAGTCTAGTCGTATCTTATCAATAACCCTTCCTCACCCGAGGACCATATAACTAAGTTCCATAAGCTAGGTAAGTACAAGTAAATAATCCAAACCCATTCCCACCCTGGGAACCCCATGCCTTGGCTGTGTGAACTCACCTTGGTTTGCTCGGTATGCTAAAGAATACACACGCTCACAGTTAATCAATCATGACCTATCGTACGCACGTATGTATAATCAGTTTTCGTTCGTAACAATCTTGCACACAAATCTAACGTCACATAGTGTGTTTGGTAGTTAATCATCATGCGGCATTTAAGCAGTCAGTCAAATCCATGTAAATTCATGCTTGACAGGATAAACAGGCAGTTAACATACTTTACCAGGTTAACACATTTAACAGGGTTACATGCATATCTTAACAGAGTTAACATCTCACGGAACTAATAGAGTTTACTAAGTTAACAACGTTAATAATGAACAGGTTCAATAAACTAACAGTGTTTCATGCTGAACTGTGTTACCAACATACTTAACGGGGTTAACAGATTTTGACTAACGAGTTTACTGTACTAGCATCTTGAATGAAAACACAACAGACTTGTCCTATATGTCATTCAAAAACTCGGATCATTCAACACTTATAACTTCTGATCACATGCAATATAAAACTCGGACCAAGGACTTCCCTAGGCACAAGTTCGGACCCCCTTTGCTTAATGTAAAACTCGGACAAAAGGTGGGGGGCTTCCCTGTTTAAAAAGTCGGACTAGAGGCTCCAAGGCCCAAAAATTCGGACCATGATATACTAAAGGTCGGACTATGTTGGATGTATAAAAGTCGGATTAGTCTTAATATATAAAGGTCGGACCTTTAATCATGAAACTCAGGCAAACAATAGTCATACATACGAATATTCAAGTTCAATTGTAATTGTAACAGTTACGTTCATACATTCATACGATCAGGAAAACCCTAATTCATACTTTCACAGTGCAGAATCAAATAAATCATCAATAGTTTTGACATATCATACATCTAAATCATCAGGCAATTGATTACACAACAACCTTATTCATTTCTCAATAATCAGAATAAATCAAATAGCCCAGAATATCATATGAAGAACTAGGGTTTTGACATGAATCAATCAATCAACGATTTACAATAACAATGATTAAACAATTACCTTGGATTGATTCTAGACAAAGATAGGAAATCAAGAGTGATGAAAAGCTTGTTCCAATGATGAGGATGATGATTGCCAGAGAGGGTCAGAGAATGTGAAAGTACGTGCTTAGTTTCTTGGGTGGTGATTAGTGAAAAGGGATTAGGGTTAAGAATGATTAGAGTTTCACTAATTACTCTATACATCCCTAAGTATCATATTTTACATAAGTACACTATCTCAAAACAGTTTCACAGTTTCACCACCAAGTTCATACATTTGACAACAGTTAACACATAACCATGCACAATCACAATACACTTTATTGTATCAAAATGTATACAATTACAAAGCAACCAATTGTGCAAATAAACAACTAATCAAACAATGAACGTGCAATAAATGCGAAAGTGGAATCTCGGAAACTCGAGTTGTCACAAAAATATTGACCAGGATATAGGCTCAGAATTTCACCCATAACAAGGTTCATGCGAGAACCAATTTTATTGCGAGAACCGCGAGAACCAATGTGAACACAACCTAAAATAGCTAAAAAAACTAACCCCCACCCCCCCCCCCAAAAAAAAAACCTAACCCCCCCCCCCCCCAAGCAAAATGCTAAAAACTAAAACCCCAAAAAACCTAAAAAAAACCCTAACCACCCCCCACCCCAAAAAAAAAAAAAAAAAAAAACCTAAACCCCCCTCCCCCACCCCCCCAAAAACCTAACCCCCCCCCAAGCTAAAATGCTTAAAACTAAACCCCCAAAAAACCTAAAAAAATCTAATTTTTTTATTTTTTATGTTAAAATAGCTACTTTTAGTAGCCAAAAAAAATTTAAAATTTTTTTTGGCTACTAAAAGTAGCGATTTTTTTATAAAAAAATATTAAAAAAAATTGTGTGTTTTTTAGCTATTTTTAGTCATTTTTTGTTGTGTTCACATTGGTTCTCGTGGTACTCGCAATAAAGGGTGGTTCCTAATGGATCTTTGTCCTATGTATATATATATATATATATATATATATATATATATATATATATATATATATATATATATATATATATATATACATATATAGTGTCAGGATTTAGAGAAAATGGTGAAAAGTGTGAGAACGGAGAGAACGGTTATGGATTGTCAGATCAAAACAATCTATGGACTAGATGACGAAGTGGTGTTTTCGTAAATAACATCACTTTTATTAGTGTGGCGCGCTTCATTAAGGGTAAAAAAGTCTTTTGACTTCTCTACACAAAACGCCAAACTCATGAATAAAACGCCATATATTGTTGTAGGGGTATTCCAAAAACAGAGGAAACTCTGTTCTATTTTCGTTAAAAACCCGGTTTACATAACATATATTGTTAAAAAAACAAAACCCGACACTTGTTGAAAAATCCGAGTTTTTATCATAAAGTAAATATATAAATATATTTATTTTGGTGACGCTTTACGGATTACAAAAAAAAAAAACGGCGTTATAATATTTCGACAAACTTAACTTATTACTTAACGAAACTCGAAGATTTCTATAAAACCAAAATAATTAATTATATTATTTCCAACGATTAGAAACCTCGAAACTCGATATTTATATAGAATAAACATGATTATTTATGTTCTATTCAAAACGCCAATAATTCGAAATACGTGAATAATTTCATAAAATAAATATGAAACTTCTATTTATTTCCAAGGTCGAGATTTCCGAACACATTTTATAAAATAAATATAATTGTTTATATTTATTTTAAAACGCCAGCTCTGATATTTCGGGGTGTGACAGATTGGTATCAGAGTTATAGGTTTCAGCGAATTAGGTTTCTATAGAGATACCTAGGCTTTAACCTCACTTTCTTCTGGGGACTTAGATTGTTAAGTCTTTGAATACATACAGAATGCTTAGGACTTGAATATGGGTTTCCAACCGTTGCTGAAAACAATGAGTCAACAGTTTTGGTTTTAAACATACACAAGTGTTGTGTTTGATACACGGTACACGAAACGATTACATACACTAAGCAGAAACTCGAGAGTTTTGATAGCACGCATCTAGGTCCTTTGGAGAATTCATGTCAAAATCCATTAAAGGTCATTACGTAGGAACTGCGACTATTAACTCGGGCAAACGCCATCATATTATGTCGTCTATGCTAGTTCACTTACCCGAGCAGGTAACCTACGCGGAACGAAACGCTAGTGCACGAGGATACATGAAACTCAAACTATACGTCAACGGATGTCGAAGCACATCACATTCTACGCGGAACGAAACGCTAGTGCACAAGTATACATGAGACTTACACTATACGTCAGCGGACGTCGAAGTACATCACACACGACTTTTGAGGCAGGCCTTGTGGAAAACATGATTGGGCATGACAACGATGCTAATCCCGTCAGTGGGAGAACTACGGACCGAAATGAAGCAATTTGCCACACTATCATACAAGCAACACGAATCACGCTGAGGTACGCTTAAAACAAGATTTCACAACAGTCGATACTTAGTCTGAAGAGACTCACAATTGTTGGTGCTGCAAAAGAAGTCACATGTCACACCCCGACCACGTAGAACATACAAAACGTGGCGGAAACGTCGGGGAGTGTTGTAACAGAATCAATTGTTTCAAATCCATGGCGAATGAAGTTTCGTTTTATAAATCAAACCTGAAGGTTTACATTGTCTAAACAAGAATCAAAGTGTACATAACATAAATTAACTAGTTCTTGTCTCGTTTTAAGTCACTAAGGCACAGGTCCGCCTAAGTATGTCTTGATAAGTCCTATGCATCATCTCCTGAAAACACATGTGAAAATAGGTACGTCAGCATAAAAATGCCTGTGAGATACATTGGTTTTGTGAAAACGGAATTCATGACTTGAGTTTGAGAAAATGTTTAGTCATGAACCTCGTATTTTGCTTTGTCTTGTAAATCATTTGAAAAACGGTAAGATCAAATGATATGTATAAATAAGAGAACAATGCATGGTTAACTGAATAACCATGTAAAAAGAGTTTGTATAAGATTTGTTGTTTGTAAATCAATGTCTTGTGAAAAGCGTGTTATTTGTATAAAATGTTCTATGTTTCAAATTGAAATGATTCAAATAACGCTACGATATGTAATACCATACAAACACTTATATATAGGAAGTACCAGCGGCGTATCCACCATGCTTGTATCATATTACACATGCCTCGTTACTTAAATCACTCACTCAAACCAAACCATCAAGATGAAATGTTTAACAACGGTAGAAATGTTCATGTATAGTCAAATGTCTATTGTCAAATGTAATCCATGTCAACGGATACAACTGGTTTACACGGTTCAATGGTTACAGACGGTTCATGAAATTGAAGGGTTAAGACGGTTCACATAGTCAAATGGTTACAATGATTCAAAATGTAGTGTAATGTGTTCATATGCTGGATGAGCATATGCAACAGTAATGCAATGTGAAACAATGTACTACGTATGCACACAATGGGCGTACGTAGCATGAAATGTATTGTAGAATACAACGGTTCAAAATGTAGTGTGATGTGTTCATATGCTGGATGAGCATATGCAACAGTAATGCAATGTGCAACAATGTACTACGTATGCACACAATGGGCGTACGTAGCATGAAATGTATTGTAGAGTACAACGGTTCAAAATGTAGTGTGATGTGTTCATATGCTGGATGAGCATATGCAACAGTAATGCAATGTGCAACAATGTACTAAATATGCACACAATGGGCATACATAGCATGTAATGTAAAACAATGTACTAAGTACGCACACAATGGGCATACATAGCATGTGATGTAAAACGATGTACTAAGTACGCACACAATGGGCATACATAGCATGAAAATGTAATGTAAAGTGTTGTGCTAAGTATGCACACGATGGACACACATAGCATAAACACAATGAAATCATGTACTATATATGTACTATTGAACATAGCAAGTATATGATGTGAAAACAGGAAAGCATGAAAGTAACAGATAGGCACATGTGTTTCACCCCAAAACAGTTTAGAAAACAGTAAAAGAGGGGTTCAATGTACTCACCTGAGATTGCTTTGAGTTCCTTGTATAATAACCAGATAATGCTAAAGATCACGGGATATCAAACGGCACCTAATAGGTAGCTATGTTAATATACCGGACCAAATCGGAAGGATCGGATACTACGCGGGTTCGAAAACCAAACGAGTATGGAGACTCGTGTAATATGGTTTAACAAAGCCTACATACTAAAATGAAACTCAACCTAAGTGCTTACGGTCCATCATGACCCGTTTAGGTAGCTTATGCTACCTTACGCGTCGTTCGCGTAGAACGCGTCTGGAACGCCTAACATCGTGACCACAAGGTATAACCTCGGAAGGTTATAGATATGGTCACCTAATGTGTTTGGTCAGGTCCTAATGACCGACCAAATGGGTCGGGTTCGAAAGTATAAGCGATGGTTTAGATCGCTTACCTTACGACCCTATATAAGCACCAAACTAAAAGTGACGAGCTAAGCATGTTAGAACATGCTTAACTAAGTTTAGAAACAGGTTTGACATCAAAACAAACGGCTTTGATGCCCACGAGTAGTTTGGTTACAAAATATGCAAGAATGCACATTTTGGCCGAAACTACGACTCGTCACCGAGCCTAGATAACGTGGTGATCGGTAGGTATGGTCACTATGGACCATAACCATCGTGATCACGCTCACGTTATGAAGTTCCATGAACTTCGCATCGACCATAAGCTGGTCAATGCAGAAAGTCAACAAAACGTTGACTTTCGGACTCGAAAAGCGAATAAAAGAGCGAAAGAAGACTTACGGAGGGTCCCCGAGTGCAAATCAAGACCAAATAGCTCAGGTATGAAACAATGGTTTCAACTTAGAGCTTCAAGATCTGATTTTGTGATTTTTACACTAAGGGGGGGGTATTTATAGGAAAAGTGGAACCGTTAGGATCGTTTTATCGAATATCGAGCCTTGATCACGTGCGTACATGTGTCCAGTGGATAAGTTCAGTGAACTTGACCCTTGGCTCTTCATTGGGTGAAAAGGCATTGCCCCTTGATCGAACGAAAGGCCAGATTCTGCATTAAATGCAAAATCTTTCTGTCAGACATCCCCACGCGGCCCGCCTCATATTTGGGCAAAACTCACGCGGGCCGCCTGGCCCTCTCTGATCTGCACCACTTGCAGAATTTACACTTTTGGTCCCTGTTGCGTGTTTAAGCTATTTCCAGCCCTTCTAAGACCTGTAAAGCCATCTTTAAGGCCCTAAAATGATGCCTAAACATTGTGGACATGAAACATGCCCAAAAATATGTCGGATGTCAGTTCGTTTGGCCGTACGATCGCGATGTTCGCTTAATTACGACGAAATGCGCATAAGCGTGAAAGACGATCCAAATGACGCGACGAATGGATTTTTCTCATGCCAAACACTAAGGCATAATATAAGGATGCTTACATAAATTTTTGGATGTCCGGATGTATTCAGAACGTAAGTTATGCGCGAAAGTGCAAACTTGTGCACTTTTTGACACTTTTAGTCCCTGAATGACCCAGAAGTTTATTTTAGCATACCAAACCCCTCAAAGCCTATTTCTAAGCCATGTAAAGGATATTTATGGTATGTTTAACTTATGGACATGTTCCGGAATGTTCGTTACAGTTCAAATTGGCATACTTTCGCAGTTTGTCAAGTTTAGTCCCTGTAAGCGAATTAACTTGTTTTTGCTATACCAAAGCCTTCAAAACTTATTTCTATGTTATGTAAAGGTTATTTAAGGTATGTTGAGTATATGTTGATGTTCCGGAGTATTTGTCGCATTAAACTGAGTACGTTTACGCACCAGTTTGCGTATAATGCTCTAGAAAGCAATGTAGAGTTTGAAATTGAACAATAATTGATATGTGCAAAACATACACATATTTATACAAGATCCCAAGTATGAGATACAATATTTCATCGGCTTGGTATTTGTTTGATGGTCGCGGTGACACAGGTGTCACATCACATGTCTTCACATTCCCCCTATTTCGTTTATGGCGATTACGCTATGTTCGACATTCCATGGTAATGTCATCTAACAACCGATCATCAAATGAAATTCCAGGTAAAGTTCTTAAATTTCTTTTATTGAAATTCTTACTTTTGCATATAACGAGTAGATTTTCACATTTCTACTCCCCCTAATGGTCATTTCATCACGGAGATTTTCTTTCATAATAGCAAATACACATTTGCTTCATTCTTGACAAATTCATATATTACACATGCGTTTGTTACGCATGTGGCTTCACTCGAAATTGTTGCTTTATCAAAGTACAAATACCATTTCGCTATGTCTAATTATTGCATTGTGATCTAAATGACCTACATTATTGTTAAGTGTTGGCTTCTTTGATATCGAGTCGACGGATTTCTTGGAAAACTCATTTTCTTTTGAGTGGTATACATGGTTTTTCGTTGTAACCATGTCGAAATTTTCTTATTGATAGATGAATTCATTGTTGGAATATGTTTCAACGAAGTTTAATTGATTGAACTTCCTCATAATGTATATTCGATTCAAGATTCCATATGACGGATTGAGGCCATCATATTCGAAATAATCCCAGCAAGCACTTCATTTGCTTTGAACCATAACAGGCTTGTTTGGTCTTCGACTTCGTTGAATCGTTTCCTTGATCACGATCACCTTGTGGTGATGTTCTCACAAATCTGAAGCTTGCGCTAGTCTCGTTGCACACATCATGTATGGATTTAGTTATTTATTTATTTGTTCATTTATATTAAATCTGTTTTGCTGAGTTATCATATTAAAGCAGTCTTAATACAATCTTGTAATAAGATAATGGTACACAAGTTCATGTCATGTTTCGGTGTACCCCTAAACGGTTCTTTCAGTATCGATCAGACATCTTGTGATATTCATTGCTTTTCATCTTCGATCGAAAAACTTTATTTATTTGTTTTATTTTCAATTGAAAATCCTATGGGATTTGTTTGAGACAAACATTCAGATTTACTTCGTTGAACCTTTCATCCGATTTCAAACATAGTGAACTTGTTTGATCACCGCTATTATTGAATTATTTCAATCACTACGACACCTTGTGGTGTTGGGTATAAACTCATAACTTGGGCTAACCATGATCGAGTGTTTCATGCAAAACACGGTGATTGCATATTGTGGACGTTCATTTGGAATTCTATTGGTCGAAATTCCTCTTTTCTTGGACCCCCGTAAACTTGGTCGCATTGGTGATAGTATCATTACGCTACGTACGCTTGACATTGGTTTCTGGAAAAAACTCAGCCGAACCATTGGGTTCTTATTGATGCAAAATGTCTTTACACTCACGAAATTCCTCTTTTCTTGGACCCCCGTAAACTTGGTCGCATTGGTGATAGTATCATTACGCTACGTTCGCTTGACATTGGTTTCTGGAACAAACTTCGCCCAACCATTGGGTTCTTATTGATGGAAAATTCTTTACACTCACGTAATCTGAATAAGTCTTGATTCGATTACGCGGTCATTCAATTTGGTATTATTCGGACTTACCTAGGAACGACACAACTCTGAGGACATAACATAGTCTAAATTTCGAGGACGAAATTTCTGTAACAGGGAGAGAATGTGACAACCGGTAATTTACGGCTCCTAATTACGCTCAAAACATGTATTAGGACGATAATAAATAGTGTTTAAGACGTAGGTTAACTTAATTAGGCCTTTGGAGTGCTTAGGAACGCCTAATCGACTTTACAGCGCATGTACGACGATCTACGGAGAAACCGTTGAATATTAAACGATAACGAATCGAAACCGTACGAAATACTAACAACGCCGAAAATTACGAATTTTATACGCGTATTTTATATTTATAAATTTAGTTTTGCGAAATTATCGTGCTTCCGTACGTCACAAACGCAAACATGGATGAGAAACGCGACTGTAAGAACGCCCCGACAACGAAACGGAAGCATCGGAAATGCGTATTACCATTAAAACTGAAATTTTACAATATATTTAACTTTGTAATTAAATTTTAATATCCGTAGTCGAAACCGGATCGAAGAACGGATTTAAACGAACAAACGACGCATTTTATGCACTTTTTATGCAACCGACGAGCAAACGCGTCAACGATGAAATACCGATTATGTCTTACGTATTTTGATAATAAAATTATATTTTACGCCGCTTATGGAGTCTGGATTGCGAAAACGGGTTCGTTTATGCCGACAGGCCACTAAAAACACGGGATTGGGCTTGTGGGCCTTGGGCCCAAGCCTAAGCCCATTAGAGTGAAAACCTAGTATATAACTCAAACAAACCCTAATCCCTATCTCAATTTACCAGTCATAGACACCCGTGGTGGTGGTTAGCGTTGTTGTTCTCCGACAAGCTCTGGTTCCCTCTGGTTATGGTCTGGTTCAAATCGGGTACGGTACGGGTTTAAGCAGGTTCAGTTTTGGTTCGGGTTTCACAGCGGGTCAACAAGTGAAAAGTTGTGGTCAAAATCAGATTTTGGTTCGGTCAACACTCGGGTTTCGATTCCGGTTCAGATTCCGTCGAATGGGCTCGGGTCAAAGGGTGGTCAAACGTGGTCAACAGTCAAAGCCCGGTCAACTCACGAGACCCGGTAACTTTTAAACGACGCGAAATAGTTATAGATTTTAGACTTCTAGTTAAACGCGAAACTGAGCTCGACCGATACTTTTAGTGCTTAGTTACGTTTTGTTTTGGTCATATTGATAAAATTTTATGATATACATTGCTGGAATTGATTGAATTATTGTTGAGTTTGACACAATACGACAACTTTTGTTGTCGGGGTATTCCAAAAACAGAGGAAACTCTACGCGATTTTCGTTAAAAACACGGTTTACGAGAAATATATTGTTATAAAAAAACCCCGACACTTGTTGAAAAATCTGAGTTTTTATCATAAAGTAAATATATAAATATATTTGTTTTGGTGATGCTTTATGTGACACCTGTGCCTCCACGATCGTCAAACAAATACCAAACCAATGAAATATTGTATTTCATACTTGGGATTTGTATAAATATGTGTATCATTTGCACATATCAATTCTTGTTCGATTTCGGGCTCTAAATCGCTTTCTGGAAGGTTATACGCGCACTGAGGCGTAAATATAACCAGTTTAATGCAACAAACACTTCGGAACAGTGACATAGGCTTAACATACCTTAAATAACCTTTACATAACTTAGAAATAAGTTTTGGAAGGTTTAGTGTGCCGAAATGAAGTTTATTCGCTTACAAGGACTAAATTCGACAAACTGTGAAAGTATGCCGATTCGTACTGTAACGGACATTCTGGAACATGATCATAAGTTAAACATACCCTAAATATCCTTTACATAGTTTAGAAATAGGCTTTCAGGAGTTCGGTGTGCTAAAATAAACTTTTGGTCATTCAGGGACTAAAAGCGTCAAAAAGTGCATAAGTTTGCATTTTCGCGCATAACTTACGTTCTGAATACATCCGGATATCCAAAAATTTATGTAATCATTAAACTATTATGTTTTAGTGATTGGCTTGATAAAAATCCATTCATCGCGTAATTTGGATCGTTTTTGCGTCCGTTACGACTTTCGTCGTAATTAACCGAACAACGCAACCGTACGACCAAACGAACCGACATCCGAGATATTTTTGAGCGTGTTTTGAGTTCCCTATACTTTAACATCATTTTAGAGCCTTAAAATCTGGTTAACAGGGCTTAAACATCTCAAAACGCATCAAAAATCAAGTTTGGGGTCACAGGGGCCTGTTCTGTCAACTTGTGAAACTTGCTGACCTGCACAAGGCTTACGGACCCTAAGCACGTACCCATACGGTCTGTAAGGAACCCCCCAGATCAACAGAATGTGTTTTCCAGCTTGTTCCAGCTGTTTCCCCCCAATTGCACATGGTTTTTATGATCCTATGGGCTGGTTTAGGGGTTTCCCATGGTTTTAGAAATCAGGGGGCACACTTGGACGGCCTAGATCGAAGCACGTTTATCAAGAAACGATCCTAACGGTCTTGGTTTTCCTATAAATACCCCCCATCGTCTTGCTCTCAAACTCACACCTTTGAATCTGAATTGGTTCTCTAAGTTGATGTGATTATCACTTCATATCTGAGAATATTTGGATCAAAGCTCCCATTCTTGGACCCGTTGTAAGTCCTCTTTCGTTCTTTTATGCGTTTTTAGCACGAAAGTCAAACTATGTTTGACTTTCTGCATTGACCAGTTTATGGTCAACACAAAGTTCGTTTGAACTTCGCAACGTGAGCGTAATCACGATGGTTATAGTCCCTAGTGACTATACCTACTGACTACCACGTTGATTAGGTGTAGTGACGAGTCGTAGTTTCGGCCAAAATGCGTATTTTTGCGTATTTTGTAACCAAACTACTTTTAGGTATCAAAACCGTCTGTTTTGATACCAAACCTGTTTTCTAAATTCGTTAAACATGTTTTAACATGTTTAGCTCGTCACTTTAGGTTTAGTGCTTATGTAGGGTCATAAGGTAAGCGATCTAAACAATTGCTTATACTTTCGAACCCGACCCGTTTGGTCGATCATTAGGATCCGACCAAACACATTTGGTGACCATAGTTGTATAGGGAATAACCTTCCAAGGTTATACCTTATGGTCACTTCGTTTAAGTAGTTGTATGATAGGTAGTTTATATGCCTTAGGAAAATGTCCAAAATGCCCTTTTTACGCATAAACTCATTTTAAGCATATGAAACCTAAATTTTCACATCTAAACTGATTAGGTAACATTATTAGACATGTTAAGGCATATAATACTTGTCATAGGACTAGTTAGGCGATCCGAACGCGTTTTACGCGAACGACGCGTTAAAGTGGCGTAAGCTACCTTAACGAGTCGTAATGGGTCGTAAGCACTTAGGTTAGGTTTCATTTTAGTATGTACGCTTTGTTGAACCATATCATATGAGTTCCAATACTCATTTGGTTTACGAAACCTCATCCTATCCGATCTTCCGATTTAGGTCCGTTTATTTACATAGTTATCTATATTAGGTGCCGTTTAATTTCCGTGATCCCTCTAGCTTTGCTTGGATGCTGTTCAAGACTTCTAAGCACCCTCAAGTGAGTACATAGTTCCCCTCTTTTACTGTTTTTCAAACATTTTGGGGTGAAACACATGTGCCTACTTGTTACTTTCGTGCTTTTCATGTTTTTATATCCTATACTTGCTATGTTCATTAGTACACTTATAGTACATGATTTCATTATGTTTTGCTATGTATGTTTACTTAGCGTGCTAGCACATTGTTTTACATTACATCTCCTTTTGCTATGTATGTTTACTTAGCATGCTAGCACATTGTTTTACATTAATTTCTTTTGCTATGTATGTTCACTTAGCATGCTAGCACACTGTTTTACATTCATTTCTTTTGCTATGTATGTTCACTTAGCATGCTAGCACATTGTTTTACATTACATTTTCTGCTGCATATGTTCACTTTGCATATGTACACTTTGTTTTACATTTCTGCCTTGTATGTTCACTTAGCATACTAGGTATATTGTTTTCATAAAACATGCTTACATTTGGTATAACATTTGGTTTGTCTAACGAGACAAATACATTCATTAACACCGATCATGCCGCTCGGTAGTAGGTAGTGGTACCATAGGACTTGACAACTCCCATTCCTGAAATCCTAGGTTTGTTTGGGTGGAAGGAATGACCGAATCCGAAAACATTTTGATAAACCTTCACTCTAAGGTTATCCTACAGTCTCAAGGCTTGGATGTAGACGTTTAACAATACCGCATAGATGTTTGTATCAGTAAAGCATGCATTATTTTACAGAACATAACTTTTGATTATAAATTATCAAATGCATTGTTTTGTACATTTCTTTCTTATATGGTTGAGTAAATGCTTTTAATTCAATAAAGGCTTTTATTCACTATACATTACATTTGCTTAATTCATGAACATTTTTACATTGGTGGTTTGTTTTGGTAAGTGATTTAAGTAACGAGACGTGTGTAATATGATAAAATATGGTGGATACGCCGCTGGTACTTCCTATATATAAGTGCTTTTATGGTATTACATATCGTAGCGTTATTTAAACCATTTCAAGTTAGACATAATACATTTTTACACTTATATCACATTTTCATGAAACATTGTTTTACAAACAACATATTTTATATAAACTCATTTTTACTTGGTTATTCATTTCATTTTGCATTGTTCTTTTATATCATCTGTTTTCTTATCAAATTTTATATGATTTATAAAACAAAAACATTTTACAAGGTTCATGACTAACTTTTGTAAAACATATTTTTTTCTCTAAACTTATAAGTCAGGAATCCTAAATCAATAAAACCTATGTATCTCACAGGCATTTTTATGCTGACATACCTATTTTCGCATGTGTTTCAAGAAATGATGCATAGGATTGATCAGGTTACACTTAGGCAGACTCGGGCCTTAGTGACACGAAAAGATGCAAGACTAGTTAATTATGTTATACTTCTTTGTTGTTAAGACATTGTAACTTCCGTTAATCAATAAAACAAAATTTCAATTGCCATGTGTTATGAAACAATGATTCTGTTACAACACTCCCCGACGTTTCCGCCACGATTTGTTGTTTTACATGGTCGGGGTGTGACAGAAAAGTTGGTATCAGAGCTCATGGTTATAGGGAATTAGGTTATTAGTAATGCTTTGACCGACCCTAACACAAGATCCTTGTGTTTAGATCTTAAAACCATACCGTCACCTATCCTTAGGTGACAACCACAATAAGAAAACAAATTTCAAATCCGCTTTGAAAACCAATCATCTGTTCTAGGATGATTGATTACTAGGTTTTGAACCCTCTAAGTTTTCAAAACGATTTTGAAAATAATCACCCACCCTTTCGGATGATTTGTTTTTGGCTTAGTGCCATCTAAATTTTCAAAATCTCGTCAAAGTTTGGGTCTTATAGTGTGAACACGTGCAATCTGGAAGAGTGGATGCCTGTACTCTGAGTTTTCTATCTAAGGCTAGAGTGTTCGTACAAATCCACATAATCGGACCACTAACTCTTACCTGGGAACTCTTGGGGTGAGTGTCCACTTATAGGCTAAAGCATGTCTTCGCGATACATTAATATGACCCGCTTACTTTGAATAGTCACCGTCTCATTTGTTTGCCTTAGGTAACAAACAAATGATCGCGATTTTTATGCATTGGCATTCTGCTTTGATTATCAGATAGCATTTCACTCGTTTCTTCATATGTCTTTCATTTCTTCTAGAATGTCTCTTCATCGCAATCACACCCAGATATCCGAGCAGACTGCCAAATTTGCCCGGCGAATAGGCGAAGTAGTTCTGAAGACTGTTGAATTAGCTACTGACATGTATCATCTCCAAGAGGAGGCCACTCAAGAGTCACCAAAAGAAGCAGAAGCCAAGCCTTCACCAAAATCAAGGAAAGAAACCTGCAGCAGTTGCTCCAAGTCAATCGGGACCTAGCTAAGTGGCAACACCACTAGCTTAGAAGCCATACAACGGAACTGCACCCTTGTGCAACCAATGTAGCCTTCATCATCATGCTAGTGTGAAGTGCCGCAGATGCCAAATTTGTGGACTTATAGGTCATACCGCAAGAGTTTGCCCAGCTGCAGCTGCACCAAATCAAGCTAGCAACAATCCTGCTCAAGCTCGCTTTCCACATGGATCGTGCTACAACTGTGGCGAGATGGGTCATTTCGTGAATAAATGCCCAAGGCTTGCTAATGCAAATATGACCTACGGATGAGCAGTTGGCTGATTAGAAGATGTTGTTGTTTAATCTTATGCTTTTGTATCTTTTGTTGAACCCTGAAATAATCTATTTTGTTTATAAATAAATTGATTGTTCACAATTCTGATGTACAAGTGTAGTTACATGTGTGTATGGCATTTCCCTATGATACCTACAACAAGGAACTGTGTTCTTACAAACTACTCTTGTGATTCTCCCTTTCATGTGATCACTCATGATTTGCTCGAAAATTTGAAGTATTTGTTTCGTTCTAGGAGACGAAGTACATGAAATAAAGCGACATTATGAGTAATCATGCTTTTTGCACATCTATGCCTTTGAATCCTTGGTTAGATAACTGAGGGTATTTTCAATCTCATACCCATTACATTCTGATATTTCATAACAACATGCATAGCATAAGTTTTCAAAACAACCATCATGATTTCAAAAACATTTTATATATAGTAGAAAACCTTTTTAATATAGCATATTTACTTAACATATCAAGTGCATGATTTCAAAAAAAAAAGCATTACCCATGTTTTCAAAAACCTTATACATAATTTCAAAAATTCCTCTCGCATGATTTTAAAGCATTTTTTATAAATATATTTATCTAAATACACCTACTTTATGATTTCAAAATTTTTATGTAAGGTTTCAAAAACATTAAACACATTTCTAAAGGAAACCCCATGCATAGTTTTCAAAAATATTTTTCCTCATGCATTGACTTAACCTTCAAATTCCGTTTCATGTGTCGCATTGGGATATCTAGCATCTCAACTTCATGAGCATTTTCAACTCATGTTTTAACTTAAGCAAATCCAGTGCAAGGTTTCAAAACATCTTCAACTTCTAAAATCCATATGGGATCTTCTTACCTTCACAATTAGATCCTTATGGGTGATTATCATTCAAATTGGAGTCCTTAATTGGATTCTTTGTGTACCTAAATTCGAATATTACGATTCCTTGTAATCGAAATCGAATTTTCTTTTTAAGACCTTCCTATCTTCATAGTTAGATTCTTGAAAATGTTTAAAGTGCCAAATGAAATTGATGTGTACAAAATGCAACATATAAATTACATCAATTGTGGCATAAAACTAACCCTTTTTAGTACTAATGTTGGAAAAAGCATTTTTTTTGTCTTCCTTTTGTATTTTCAGGATTAAATGAGCTCAAATAAACAAAAGAAGCAAAAAGACAACCAAATCTAACAAGAATACAAGAAAAGGAACAAACGTGGCATGCCCGGCCTCCCCGACAGCATCTTCCCAAACCAAAACAAGAAAACAGAAGGCTGAACACGCCCCGTGCTCAATGAGCACGGGGGTATGCCCAAGTGTCAGCAGAAAAGACAAAGTTGTAGAAGCTTCTATCGCCCACCACGGGGTCGTGCTCAGCGGACGCGGGGCCGTGGTCAACTCTAAGATTCATAGAATCTAGGGAAATCTGGATAGTACAGATACGCTTCTGCACACGGGGTCGTGCCCAGCGGACACCGGGGCATGGTCAACTAATGCAGACAAACTGCAATTAATGAAGAAAGAGAAGGGGGATGGACACGGGGCTGTGCCCAATGGACACGGGGCCATGCCCGGGCTACTGTTCAGGCTATAAATAGGGGTGCTTGCCTCATTTGCAAACCATCCTTTGGCACACCACCTCTCTCACACTTCACCCACCACCATCACAACACCCTCATCCACCACCATCACCCATTGTTCATCATACAATGTGTGAGTCGTCTCAGGATCCAAGATTGATCGTAAGAGTTCTTGATAATCAAAGGCCATGTTTGTCTAAGTCTCTTACATCACTTGGTGAAGACAAGTGTTTAGTGTAATACTTTTTATTTTTAATCTTTTCGCACTTTTTATTTGGTTATGTATTAATGACTTTAATAACTAGTTTCTTATGTTGAAGGTGATTCTTCCTTATCGTTTGTCCGTGGTGTCTTGGCATTATTTTACTGTCTATATAAAATAAAGGATTTTCACCATTCATATCTCCACGGTCTATATGGAGATATGTTGGCTACCTGGTCGGGGGTTAAGGGAACGGTTTGGTAAGAGTCTTTCCATTGTTCAGTGTATAGATCCTGCAAAGGACCTGGGTCAAATTTAGTAGGACCTCCTTCAATACCCACTGGTATTGGATGGCGGGGGTCTAAACTCTTTGATCCCCTCATAAGTTAAACTACTATTAAAACTTTAACCCGACTACTTAGAACTGTATCCCTGCTAACTCAGACTACTTAGCCGAGGGTAACGTCATCTTCAAAAGAGGGGCTGACCACAATATGCATTAATAACTTAATTAATTATCTTTCAATAATCCGACCCTTTAGGATTGTATCCTTGCTGACTCAAACTACTGGGTTGAGGGTAACGTCACCTTCAAAAGAAGGGCCTACTACAATAACTAAGATAATCTCTTAAAAAGTGTAAAAGTGCGGAAATAATCAAAGGTTACACTACACACGAGTCGGATCCATGTGATTCATCTTGTCTATCTGTTTTTACTTTTATTTTATTTTTCAGCATTTTAGTTAGTTTTATTTTTCTAGTTTAAAAACCTTTTTCTAATTTTTGATTTGATTAGACATTGAGGATAAACCGGTACTAGAAGCTCTTGTGTCCTTGGACGACCTCGGTATCTTACCAACACTATACTACGTCCACGATGGGTGCACTTGCCCGTGTTTAGTGTTAGTAAATATCGTGTTTTATAAAATTAGAACTTGGCTAAAAAGTGTAAAAGGGCTTAAAATATACATTAAAAATCTATAGCACCACGCACACATCAAGTTTTTGGTGCCGTTGCCGGGGACACAAGGATTTTAAGAAAGGTAGGAATCAACGGCCTAATCGTTTTTTTCTAATTTTTCTGTTTTTTTAGGATTTTCTTATTTTCAGCCTCTGCAGAACTCAACACGGGTCGTGCCCTCTGAACACGCCCCGTGCACAATCTTTGGAACTGGCAATCCTGTTTTACGTCAGACAGTAAGCTGAACATGGGGTCGTGCCCACTCAACACGCCCCGTGCCCAAGTTTCAGTTACTGAAAACAGAACCGTAAGATCCCGACGGTTGGTAATCTCTGACACAAACATGAGTAATACTTATGCTTTTTACTTTCGGCACTCTTATGGTATGTGGTGTCAAATATGTGGTGGCTCTCATAAAGAATTAGAATGTTATTTTCTAAATTATAAGCCCCATTATATAGACCCATTGTTTTCTTGTAGCCTTAAGAGGGGCGAAAGTAAAAATAATCCCTATCTCTCCCTCGAATACTCTCAACCGGACCTTCTAGGAGAAATGCTTCTTGATGAACTATTTCAATTAGAAGATCTAATTCTTAATTGGTTAAAAGAACTTAAGATGGATTTCATTGATTCATCTCAAGACGATACCCAAGCAGAATTGTTGGGACCACATTTGAATAAAAACAACCTCGTTGTTCCCGATAATACCTTCGACTCTAGCGAAGACTTGGGCGATAGTCATCCCTGTGCCGATTGTGCCGTGAAGGACTCTCAATCGACTTCGTTCGGTGCATACATAGACCTGAGCGATTCGGCATACACCTTCTTTAACGAGAGCCCGGAAAAGGGTTGGACTTGTCCACCTACATTTAGCATAGGAATCACCCTCACCGACGACCTCTTGCATTCTCGTCCTAATCTAGATCAATTAAGGTATCTTAGGCACTTTGGGGTTGTTCCATCCAGTAAGGAACCTCCCGATCCGGATAAGTTCCTTAAAGATAGGAAAATTCCATAAGACAGCTTCCAGACACGGGGCCCTGTCCAGGTCAGCACGCCCCCGTGTCCACCAAAAGATTCCCTTTGGATTTTTACCAGAATACAGACAAAATGTGTCAGGATTCTGTCTACACACGGGGCCGTGTCCAGCCGACACGGGGCCGTGTGCAGCGTGCTATCGTTTTCTATAAATTCAGCAAGATTCCTGCTCATTTGGACCACTCCAAAGACAAAGATTTGCTGGGATCTTCACTCATACCATCCTAGGTATATTCTAAAGAAGGTTCTCAACAACCATCTTGTCTTTTCCACTTTTGTTCATTACCTTCTTCTTCAATTTTCACTCAATACCTCCATTAAAGCTTGGAAGCTTCATGATTCCAAGCTTTATTGTAATGTTTGTAAGGTTATTATTCAAGGAATCTTGTTTAAAATAAGTTATACAACTTTATTTTGAATTGTTTGTGCTTAAAAATAACTTACAAGTTGGAAAAAATAAATTAAAGCTCCAAGATTCCTTGCTCTAAAAACCTCCAGACAGCTGAACACGGGGCCGTGTCCGAGGTACTATTCCCTAAAGGTTGAACCCTTTTCGGCCTGTTTTCTAAGAATGGCAAGCAGAACGAGCGGAACGTCTTCATCGCACTCAAGGAACAATCGACAGGGAAGGAGGTCATCAACGGCGGAAGACTCTCTTGTAAACTATGTTTACGCCTTAAGAGAGGCTATTGATGAAATGACGAGAGTGGAAGAAGCATTGGTCGACCGTATCAATCACTTAACGGTGGGAATGGAAGGGTGTCTTCGAGAGGTCAACCTTTTGCACCAAAGGTTGAACACTCTCGCTTCTCCTCCTTTGGTACCAATAATAACCCAAAGGGCATGGAACATGGTGCCTGAAGTCATCATACCAGCCGAGTGGTACACCATACACCAGGGACCTCCTCGCGATATACTACAAGGGGTTCCGGTTGTTGTCTCTCCCCTTCTGCAAGATGTTGAGGAAAATGAAGCCGCCTTCTTCCTCCTAAGAGAGATAGATGAATGGCTTTAACAACATCTAGGGAACAACCCTCGGCCAAGAGTTCTACTAAACTTCTCGATACCGGAGAACTATTTCCGGAATTTTGGTTCTTAATGAAAAAGTAGAACTCCCTATGATAATTTTATGTATCACTTGACCTATCTAGTTTAGGACTTTTAACTTTTTTTTTCTACTTTGTTTTTAATTTTCTAGGAATATTATGTAATTCTCTCTATGGTTTAATGAATGATGGTTTTAGTTAATTTGGTCTTTGGATGATGTTGTAACGGATAAAACACACTCGGGATGGTGAAGGATAACAAGGGAAACTTGAACCAGCACCCCATGCACAAAAACAGAGCTTCCAGACAAAAATTTTCTTCATTACAGCAAGTTCAGCACGGGCCGTGCCCGCCCAACACGGCCCCGTACTGCACAATCTGCAGAAAATGCCTAGTTCAGGTAACTGGACACGGGGCGTGCTCACTGAACACGCCCCCGTGCCCAGGCTTCTATTTCTTTTTACAAATTTTGTTACTGGCGATCTGAACACGGGACCGTGCCCGGACACCACGGGGCCGTGTCCAGATGCCCAGTAACATAAAATTTTTCTTTTACACACCTTTTTACACATTCAATCAACCTAAAAACTTATTTTTGGGACACATTGAGGACAATGTGTAATTTAAGTGGGGGGGGGGATGCTAAAACCTTGAATCTTGCAAGCCCTAAATACAAGTCTTACACAAAACTCTATTGGAACCGCTAATTACCCCAATTTTTTTTTTCAAAAATTTTCATTTTTTTTACTTGTCTAGGTTTAATTTGGGAATTTCAAAATTCTAAAAAGGTTATATTTTTACAAATTTACAACCAATAGCATCGTGATAAAAAGAACAACATAAGAAAATTATGAAACGGCATGACAAGCTTAGTTAAAATTTGATTATATATACTTGATCACATAAAAACCTATTCCCACAGAAGTGAGTTTTGAGCCTTTAATTGAGCATACAAATACATATCTTTAAACTAAATGCTCATTTTTCGT
Source organism: Helianthus annuus (assembly GCF_002127325.2). Lineage (NCBI taxonomy): Eukaryota > Viridiplantae > Streptophyta > Magnoliopsida > Asterales > Asteraceae > Helianthus > Helianthus annuus. The sequence continues at coordinate 47,108,638 of NC_035446.2, read as the reverse complement.
TTCTTGTGTGAATAGCCACTTGGTTCTTACGACTCTAGAACTTGCCACAACGATACATTCCCGGTCCTTACCAACTTAAACCCAAGTAAGTAAGTGATGGAGGTATTAGGACTAACCCTTTTTATTTCTACACCATTATTTTTCTTTTTCTTTTACCACCTACCCAAAATCCCCCTAGTTAACACCTTTAAGCCTAAACCTTTTCATTTCTTAACCCAAAACAAAAAACCCTTTTTACCCACCTAAACCCTTTTTCATTTCAAACCCTTTATTTTAGTAACAAAGCTCGTTTTTTTTCATGACTTGGTTGAAAAAAAAATGAATTATGATGATGAAGCCAAAGAAATAAACAAACAAGTTTATCAAAAACAACTTTGTTTGAAAGAAATGCTTCGTCAAAATAAAAAGTTTTGAAAAATAACGAGTCTTATGAAAACCGACGCTTTTTACGCTTTTCGCCCTTTTACTAACCACTAACCCAACCACCCACCTTTAGCCCAAGCCTAACCCTTCACCCAAAAGTCCTCTTGATATTTACAAAGGTGTATAGGTAAAAAGGAGGAGGATTGATTGCTTGGCAAGCCTATGGTAGGAGTAAGTTCTATGCCGCTCTCGAGTGATTCACTAAAATACATCTTCGGCCAAGTGTTGAGTGATCCCCCGTGAGGTATGTGAACTTGTATATAAATAAAATTTTAAAAAAGGCATGTTATGCCCTAATAAGTAATTTATCTTATGAAATGTTTTTAATAAATCATGACGAACAAGATTGTAAATAAATAAAAATAAAACATAATAAAGAATCTTGGAAATCCCGACACTCTATGACAAGCCCAAAAACCTTCTCTTCTACCCATTCCATTTGGGAGTGTAAAGCCACATTATAAAGAGTTTTGCTTGAGGACAAGAAAAGATTCAAGTATGGGGGTATTTGATGTGCACAAAATGCAACATATAAATTACATCAATTGTGGCATAAAACTAACCTATTTTTAGTACTAATGTTGGAAAAAGCATGTTTTTGTCTTCCTTTTGTATTTTCAGGATTAAATGAGCTCAAATAAACAAAAGAAGCAAAAAGACAGCTAAATCTAACATAAATACAAGAAAAGGAACAAACGTGGCATGCCCGGCCTCCCCGACAGTATCTTCCCAAAGCAAAACAAGAAAATAGAAGGCTGAACACGCCCCGTGCTCAATGAGCACGGGGGTGTGCCCAAGTGTCAGCAGAAAAGAGAAAGTTGTAGAAGCTTCTATCGCCCACCACGGGGTCGTGCTCAGCGGACACGGGGCCGTGGTCAACTCTAAGATTCACAGAATCTAGGGAAATCTTGATAGTACAGATACGCTTCTGCACACGGGGTCGTGCCCAGCAGACACAGGGGCGTGGTCAACTAATGCAGACAAACTGCAATTAATGAAGAAAGAGAAGGAGGATGGACACGGGGTCATGCCCGAGCTACTGTTCAGGCTATAAATAGGGGTGCTTGGCTCATTTGCAAACCATCCCTTGGCACACCACCTCTCTCACACTTCACCCACCACCCACCACCATCACAACACCATCATCCACCACCATCATCCATTGTCCATCATAGAGTGTGTGTGAGTCGTCTCGGGATCCAAGATTGATCGTAAGAGTTCTTGACAATCAAAGGCCATGTTTGCCTAAGTCTCTTACATCACTTGGTGAAGACAAGTGTTTAGTGTAATACTTTTTATTTTTAATCTTTTTGCACTTTTTATTTGGTTATGTATTAATGACTTTAATAACTAGTTTCTTATGTTGAAGGTAATTCTTCCTTATCATTTGTCCATGGTGTCTTGGCATTATTTTACTGTCTATATAAAATAAAGGATTTTCACCATTCATATCTCCACGGTTTATATGGAGATATGTTGGCTACCTGGTCGGGGGTTAAGGGGACGGTTTGGTAAGAGTCTTGCCATTGTTCAGTGTATAGATCCTGCAAAGGACCTCAGTCAAATTTAGTAGGACCTCATTCAATACCCACCGGTATTGGATGGCGAGGGTCCAAACTCTTTGATCCCCTCATAAGTTAAACTACTATTAAGACTTTAACCCGACTACTTAGGACTGTATCCCTGCTGACTCAGACTACTTAGCCGAGGGTAACGTCACCTTCAAAAGAGGGGCCTTCCACAATATGCATTAATAACTTAATTAATTATCTTTCAATAATCCGACCCTTTAGGATTGTATCCTTGCTGACTCAAACTACTGGGTTGAGGGTAACGTCACCTTCAAAAGAGGAGCCTACTACAATAACTATGATAAAATCTCTTAAAAAGTGCAAAAGTGCGGAAATAATCAAAGGTTACACTACACACGAGTCGGATCCAAGTGATTCATCTTGTCTATCTGTTTTTACTTTTATTTTATTTTTCAGCATTTTAGTTAGTTTTATTTTTCTAGTTTAAAAACCTTTTTCTAATTTTTGATTTGATTAGACGTTGAGGATAAACTGGTACTAAAAGCTCTTGTGTCCTTGGACGACCTCAGGTGTGTTTAGTGTTAGTAAATATCGTGTTTTATAAATTTAAAACTTGGCTAAAAAGTTTAAAAGGGCTTAAAATATACATTAAAAATCTATAGCACCACGCACACATCAGAAATCCACGGATTGGATTCCTGGTGTGCTTTGAATACACGTGCACAATTAACAAACAAATTGACAAAATGATAGCAAATTTAAAATCAAGTTAAACAATTTTGTGATTTTGTGATTATGTGTTATATGTTTTCTTTTATGTTTTGTGTTTTTGTGTACTCTAGATATTCGTTATCCAAATCCTCGTAGAATCTTCCATATCTTCATTTGAGGGATTCATAGTAGGATATTCAAAAGGTACTACCTTAATATCCTTATTGGGCTTCTACGTGATAGTTAAGACCCTTGGATTATATAGTACCATTCCATGATTCAAAAAGAGACCCTTTGAGTGGTCTAGTAAAAAAGATTGATTCAGAATCTGGTTAAGAAGGACATGTGATGCTATAACTAAAAAGACTCCTTGGTGGTCTATTTAAAGAGATCATTTATTGGTTTCAAGGATCCTATGGTGGTCTAGTCGCACTCATCACAAGTTTGCTCATTTGGTTTTCCCCTACACATTATAAAATGCACTGTGCGGACTATGCAAGGAATTATGTAATTATGGACGCGTACATAATTATGAAATTCAGTGCACAGGAGCCCAGTAAGATTTATTATGTTTAAGAACCGATAATGGCAATAATAACAAAACATGAACAATATAATGGAGGTACGGTGGATGCACCAATAACGCTTTATATACTTGTGTATAAGTGTCCCTCTTACATTGCAAGCGTGATGTTATTTAGAGTTACTAGAAGTTCAGAACCCTAACTAGTATTGTTTTATCTTTTCGACTTCATGTTTTGAGCTCTCACAAGTTTCCTCTAAATAAATTTCGGGACGAAATTTACTGAAGTAGGGGAGATTGTGACACCTGTGCCTCAACGGCTGTCAAACAAATACCAAACCAATGAAATATTGTATTTCATACTTGGGATTTGTATAAATATGTGTATCATTTGCACATATCAATTCTTGTTCGATTTCGGTGTGACATCTGTGCTTGTAATCATTGTGAATAATTCAGTTATCAATGAAATAAAGTTATTTGATCCCAATGTTTGTTTATTTATGTTTGATGTTTTTCATGTTTTGGTTTTTATTCAATTTTAAACTCTATATCGCTCTCTGGAGAATTATACGCAAACTGGTGCATAAGCGTAATCAGTTAAACGTGACAAATACTCCGGAACATCAATTTATGCTAAACATACCTTAAATAACCTTTACATAACTTAGAAATAAATTTTGAAGGCTTTGGTATGGCAAAATCAAGTTTATTCGCTTACAGGGACTAAAATTGACAAACTACGAAAGTATGCCAATTTGAACTGTAACGAACATTCCGGAACATGCCCATAAGTTAAACACACCCTAAATATCCTTTACATAGCTTAGAAATAGGCTTTGAGGGGTTCGGTGTGCTAAAATAAACTTTTGGGTCATTCAGGGACTAAAAGCGTCAAAAAGTGCATAAGTTTGCATTTTCACGCATAACTTACGTTCTGAATACATCTGGACATCCAAAAATTTATGTAATCATTAAAATATTATGTTTTAGTGATTAGCTTGTAAAAAATCCATTCGTCGCGCAATTTGGACCGTTTTTGCGTCCGTTACGACTTCCGTCGTAATTAGCCGAACAACGCAATCGTACGGCCAAACGAACTGACATCCGGCATATTTTTGAGCATGTTTCATGTTCCCTATGCTTTAACATCCTTATAGAGCTTAAAAATGGGTTTGGCGGGTGTTAGAAGTGCCAAAACACGACCATACGCGCACAGGGACCTAAACTACCAAAACTAAAAATATGCTGGTCTGCAGGGTCCTTACGGACCGTATGGGTATGCTTACGGTCCGTATGCCATGCCCAGATCAGTAGAAGTGCTTTCTAGCTTGTTCCAGCTTTTCCCCACTTGTGCACATGGTTTTTTGAGTTTCTATGGGCTGGTTTGTGTGCCCATCAAGGTACCCAATCAGGATATGGCAGATGTACGGCTTAGATCGTGCCCACTTCTCCAAGAAACGATCCTAACGGTTGTGCCATGCCTATATAAACCCAACCCATTTTCCTTCATTCCTCACATTTGATCTGATTCAAGCTCTCTAAGTGGAAGTATATGCTCCCTACCTGAGAGAGAATCGGAATCGAATCATGCAGGGACCTTTTGTAAGTATTCTTTCGCGTTTTTCGTTCGTTTTAGCGTTAAAGTCAAACTGCGTTTGACATTCTGCATTGAACAGTTTATGGTCAACGCGAAGTTCGTTTGAACTTCATAACGTGAGCGTAATCACGATGGTTATAGTCCCTAGTGACTATACCTACTGATTACCACGTTATCTAGGCTCAGTGATGAGTCGTAGTTTCGACCAAAATGCGTTTTCTCGCGTATTTTGTAACCAAACTACTCTAGGGTATTAAACCGTTTGTTTTAATACCAAACCTGTTTTCTAACTTTACTAAACATGTTCTAGCATGTTTAGCTCCTCACTTTTAGATTTAGTGCTTATATAGGGCCGTAAGGTAAGCGATCTAAACAATCGCTTATGCTTTCGAACCCGACCCATTTGGTCGATCTTTAGGATCCGACCAAATACTTTAGGTGACCATAGTTGTATAGGGAATAACCTTCCGAGGTTATACCTTATGGTCACATCGTTTGAGTAGTTGTATGATAAGTAGTTCTTATGCCTTAGGAAAATTACCAAAATACCCTTTTCGCGCCAAAATTCATTTTAAGCCTATGTAATGTAATTTTTGACATCTAAACTGATTTGGGAACAATATTAAACATGTTAAGGCATATCTTGCTTGTCATAGGACTAGTTAGGCATTCCGAATGCGTTTTACGCGAACGACGTGTTAAAGTAGCATAAGCTACCTAAACGGGTCGTAACGGGTCCAAAGCACTTAGGATAAGTTTAGTTTTAGTATGTAGGCTTAGTTAAACCATATTACATAAGTTCCCACACTTATTTGGTTTACGAACCCTCGTACTACCCGATTCTCCGATAGGTCTGTTTATTAATGTAGATACCTATATTAGGTGTCGTTTGAATCCGTGATCTTCTAGCTTGCTTGGTGGATATCTAAAGTCTATTGAGCAATCTCAAGTGAGTACATAATACCCCTCTTTTACTTTTTTCCAAACATTTTGGGGTGAAAAACATGTGCCTACTTGTTACTTTCGTGCTTTCTTGTTTTCACATCATATGCTTGCTATGTTCTTTTTGGTACACTTATAGTACATGATTTCATTACATTGTTTTTCTATGTATGTTAACTTAGCATGCTAGCACCTTGATTTCATTACATTATTTTGCTACATATGTTTACTTGGCATATTAGCACATTGTTTTACATTACATTTTTTTTGCTATGTATGTAGACTGAGCATGCTAGCACATTGATTTACATGACTTTTCTGCTTTGTATGTTAACTTAGCATACTTAGTACATTGTTTTCATATAACATGTTTACATTTGGTATAACATTTGGTTTGCACAAACGGGACTTATATACATTCATCAACATTAGCTACGCTGCTCGGTAGTAAGTAATGGTACCATAGGACTTGACAAATCCCGTTCCTGACATCCTAGGTTTGTTTGGGTGAAAGGAATGACTGAATCCGATAACATTTCTTTTGATAACCTTGACTTAGGGTTATCTGTCTGTCTCAAGGCTTGAATGTATGCGTTAACTTACCACATAAATGTTTGTATCATTAAAACATGCATTTACTTTGCAAAACATAACTTTTTGATATACTCAAAATACTTTGTTTTGTACATTTTTACATTTGGTTTAAGTGAATACATTTTACTTAACATACATAACATGTGTTACACACATACATGACTACATTTTAGACTTTTAAACATTTGACATTGGTTTATGCATGAACATTTAATGGTTGGTTTAAACATGAACACTATACTTTGGTGGTTTGTTTAAGTGACTTAAGTAACGAGACGTGTGTAGTATGATACAAGCATGGTGGATACGCCGCTGGTACTTCCTATATATAAGTGTTTGTATCATATTACATGTCGTAGCGTTACTTAAATCATTTTTGGACTTATACATTTTTACACAAATAACATATTTTTCACAAGACTTTGTTTTACAAAACAGTTTACCTTATACAACTTATTTTTACTTGGTCATATTCATTTAACTATACTTTATTCTTTATTTATACATATCTTCTTATTTTATCGCTTTTTCAAAGGATTTACAAAACAAAACAATTTACAAGGTTCATGACTGATTTTTATTAAACATTTTATTAAACCTAAGTCATGAATCCTACTTTTCAAAACCTATGTTACTCACATGCATTTTTATGCTGACGTACCTATTTTTCACATGTGTTTTCCGGAGCTGTTGCTTAGGATGTTGATCAGGGTGGACTTGGGCCTTAATGACATAAAATGAAGAAAGACTTAGTTTAATTATGAACTCTTGTTTCTTTTATTTTAAGACAATATAACTCTTTGGTTCTTGTTTTAAGACAATGTAATTCCACCTTTGGTTATGAATAAAATATTATTTTAATTACCATGGTTGTGGAACAATAATTCTGTTACAACACTCCCCGACATTTCCGCCACGATTTGATGTTTTACGTGGTCGGGGTGTGACAGAAGAGTTGGTATCAGAGCCAATGGTTATAGGGAATTAGGTTATTAGTAATGCTTTGACCAAGACTATAACCTTTCTAGAACCCCAACACAAGCTGTCTTGTGTTTAGATCTTAAAACATGCACTTCACCTATCCTTAGGTGATCACTAAAACAAGAACCCAATTTTCTGAAACGATTTTTGAAAAACAACCTTCTGTTTTCAAATGATTTATTATATGGTTTTGAACCCTTTTGATTTTTCAAATTGATTTTGAAAATTTATCATTTGTTTTTGAATGATTCTTTTGGCCTTGTGCCTTCCAAGTTTTCAAAATCTCGTCAAAGTTTGGGTTCTAAATAGTGTGAACACGTGCAAACTGGAAGGGTGAATGCCTGTACCCTGGGTTTTCTGTCTAAGGATAGAGTGTTCGTACAAATCCACATAATCGGACCAGTCACTCTTACCTGGGAACTCCTGGGGTGAGTGTTCACTTATAGGCGAGCATGTCTTCGCTAAGCATTATTTTTGGACCCATTCACTTTGATTAGTCACCGTGTGTCGTTTGTTTGCTTTGTGATACAGACGAATGACCACCATCCTTGCCTTTGTTGACTTTGTTTCCTCTCGTTCTTTTCATCTAATCATCTCACTCGTTTCCTCTCATGTTTCCTCTTTTTTTTAGCATGCCTCCTCGACGTGAAAACCCGTTATCAAATGCCGAAATGGTAGATATTCTGGCACAGCACATGGCTGCCGCACTCCCAAACATTATCGCTCAGGTGAACCAAGCTAACAACAATCAGAATGCTCCTTGTAACTTCAAGAGTTTCAGTTCGGCTAAACCACTCAAGTTCAGTGGTACCGAAGGGGCAACTGGGCTCCTTCAATGGTTCGAGAGCATTGAGAGTACATTCCGTCATGTTCTGTGTCCTGAGAACCGGAAGGTCGAGTTCACTTCTAGCATATTTCAGAAGAGGGTTTTGACATGGTGGAACGGGGTTATGAGAGATCGTGTGTGACAACTCGAATTTCCAAGATTCCTTTTTGCATTTATTACACGTTCGTTGTTTGTGTAGTTAATTATTTGCACAATTAGTTGCTATGGAATTGTATACGTGTTGATGCAATGAATCGTGTTGTGTGATTGTGCATGGTTGTTTGTTAATTGTGAAAGACTTGGTAAATATATGAACTTGGTGGTGAAACTATGAAATTGTTATGAGATGGTGTACATGTGTAACATATGATACTTAGGGAGGTAGAGGGTAATTAGTGAAATCCTAGAGATTCTTAACCCTAATCCCTTGTTCACTAATCATTTTCACAAGAAACCAAAGCACGTACTTCACATTCTTTGGCAATCACCACCACCATCATTGGCACAAGACATTCATCACTTTTGATTTCCACACTTTCTCTAGAATCAACACAAGGTAATTGTTTATTGATTTCTTGATTATTATCAATCCTTGATCCTTGATTATGTGTTCATGAAAACCCTAGTTCCTCATATTATATTCTGTGATTTTGATTTGATTCTGGATAATTGTGATTATGATGATGATTAGTTGCATATTTGATAGATTGTTCTTGTGATGATTACTGTTGTTAAACATCGATCAATTGATTATGATTCTGCCGTCTAGGTGAATGAAGTTAGGGTTTTTAGAATGATCAACGTAACTGTTGAATATAGAAAACGTAACTGCTATAATCGCTATGAACATATGATTAATGTTACTCAGAGTTTTGTGAATGTAATAGTCTGAGTTTTATTATAACACCATGATGTCCGAGCTTTAATAACATTACTTAGTCTGAGTTTTATTATTGATTTAGTCCGGCTTTTAAACATGTAAGTGTGTCTGATGTTTATAAACATGCTTGTCCGAGTTTTGTTAAGGTATTGTTAAGTCCGAATTTTGTTAAGTGAAACTTATATCCAATTTTTGATTATTCATATGTGTCCGAATTTTGAATAAATTGTATAAAGGTCCGAGCTTTATATCATAGATGACATGTCCGAAGTTTATATAAAGAACACAAGGGGTCCGAATTCTTTGTAAATACATGTGATATAATGTCTGACTTTTCTGATGTAGCTTAGGTCCGACTTTTATTAAGTGCATGTTGTCCGAGTTTGATGATGACCATAGTTGTCCGAAGTTTAAACCCCCCCACCACCCTTTAGTCCGACTTTTGGGAAGGTAAACATCCCTTGGTCCGAGTTTAGGGCTATAAGGCCTTGGTCCGACTTTTTAACATGGCACAAGGATGTCCGAGTTTTGAGGGGGGGGGGCCTCCCCTGTCCGAATTTAAAGCCCCTTGGTCCGATTTTTGTGGGGTTATAAACATTTGCATCCGACCTTTGAAATGTTGTCTGAACTTTTGGTGGAAGATCTATTGAGCCGAGTCTATTGCATGAACATATGATCTGAGATTTGGTTGCCTGTTAAGTGACTAACTTGGTAGGATCTAACTGTGTTACATTTACTAGATATGTACAGTTTATGCCAATTGATTAGTCTAGTAAACCGTAAAGTGTGTTATTGATAAACTGCGTTAGATTGTAAATTCAGTTAAACATGTTAACTCGGTTATGACTGTAAAGATGTTAACTTAGTAGACGTGTAACATTGCTAGTGTGTAAATTCTGTTAAAGTGAGTTAACTTGGTGAAGTATGTTAACTGCAAGCATGAATTGTATGAAGACGATTAACTGGTTGTAATGCCTGATGATAACTGTTACACACACTTTGTGATGAACTTTGCATGCGAAACCTTACAAACATGTACTGACAGTGAACACATGCATACTCTAGGCTTTGATTAATTACTTGTGAGTGCATAACCTAGCATACCGAGCAAACCAAGGTGAGTTCACACCCTTACTAAGGCATGGGATTCCCAGGGTTGGGAATGGGATTGAAGGAATAAGGTTGAATAGATTCATACTGACACTACCACTAGACTACCATACCAGCGTCCTCGGTTGTGTAGGACACATACGTAAACCTACGTATGCTTATACTACTTACTGTCCTCGGTTGTGCAGGACACATGCGTAAAGCCAACATATGCATATTCTTCTTACTGTCCTCGGTTGTGCAGGACCCCTACGTAAAATCTACGTATACTTATACTTACTACTATCCTCGGTTGTGAAGGATACTCACGTAAAACCTACGTGTATTTATACTTACTACTATCCTCGGTTGTGAAGGATACTTACGTAAACCTACGTAAAGCTTGTACGTACTACTGTTCTCGGTTGTGAAGAACACTTATGATTACGAATAGTCTAGTGGTTATACAACATGGGAAGCCCCCACCAATAGAACGTACTATCGGCCCAGTAGAGCCACATGTTACAAACGAACTTACTATTACGCATTTACTTTCTGTGAACTCGCTCAACTAGTTGTTGATCCTCTGTTACATGCCTTGCAGGTCGTTAGATACATGGAGCTTGCACAGGGAGGAGCTGGTCGTTGTGGGCTTGGATCGTGAATGTTTCGTTAAACACTTTTGACATTTCATACTTATTCATGTTTGGTTTTTATCGATACGCTTCCGCTAAACAGTGATAACTTACTTATGTTTTGGAACACCTTTCATATGGAAATGGTTTGGTTAAATTACTATTACTATATACATTGTTCTATATTATTGGTGGCTTGATCCTGGTCAGTCACGCTCCCAAGCGGTGATACTCCGCAGGTGGATTTTGGGGGTGTGACAGATTGGTATCAGAGCCATTGGTTATAGAGAACTTGGTTTTAATATGGGAAAACGTTTTTATTAAAACCAGACTATAACCAGTACAGTGCTCAACGATCCACAACGACGCTTCGCTCCACGTGCAAGACTCGACATCCTAGGTAATAAGGTTTATATTTATTGCCTACATGCTAGAATCGCATAGAACTTTGCTCGTAGTATGCTTAGATTACACTGCTCATTACTTGTTATTGCTTGAGAACATCTATGTGCTTACACTCTTCTGTCATCGCACTATTCGCGAACATCTCTCACTCATGTTCTCCTTGATATCAAGATCATGATTGGACGCGTTAACCTAACTTAAGCCCAGTTGGCGGCTTCGATCACTGAACAAGTTACCGCAGCACTCGCAGCTGCCCAGGCAGGAGGTGTAACCTGCCATCACCACTTACTCTAGGATCTTTAGATCCTACTCGTGCTCAAGTATGTTCACTCTTACGCACACGACAGGTCAACACGCTCAGCCACCTGTCTACACATTCAAGAACTTCATGGACTGTCGACCAAGCACGTTCAGTGGCACGGAAGGAGCAGTGGGACTAATCCATTGGTTTGAGAAGCTCGAGTCAGCTATTCGAAATGTGTGAATGCCCTGAGGCTCGCCGGGTGAAGTACGCCACTGGCACTCTCGAAGGGATAGCGCTAACTTGGTGGAACGCGCAAGTACAGATCCTAGGGTTGGCAGCTGCTAACGCCACACCTTGGGAAGATTTCAAGGAACTGATCAAACGAGAATACTGCACACGCGATGACATCCATAAGTTGGAAGTGGAGCTTTATCATTTAAAGATGACGGGGTCAGAGATTGAAGCTTATACGAAACGGTCGAACGAACTGGCCATCTTGTGTCCAACCATGGTGGACCCTCCGATCAAGCGTATCGAATTGTACCTCAAGGGTCTAGCCTCAGAGATTCAAAGTTATGTAACATCGGCCAACCTTGCTACTATCCAGGATGTCACTCATCTTGCTCATCGCCTCACAGATCAGGCAGTGGAACAGAACAAGCTGCCTAGACGCATTGGTGCTACTACTACTACTTCTGCTATTCCCAGTGACAACAAGAGAAGGTGGGATGGAACCTTCAGCAAGGGTTCAACTTCAGTTCAGTCTCAGGCACGGCAGCGAAAGATTGATGACTATCAGAGCACTGGTCAGCAATCTTCTGGTAGTCAAGGGTTGTAACCTCGTCTTAGTTGGTCAGACATTCTCCATCAACCTCATTCCCTAGTCTTGGGAAGTTTCGACATCGTCATTGGGATGGATTGGTTATCCCAACAGCAAGCGGAGATCCTATGCAAAGAGAAGATTGTTTGTATTCCCCGTTCTGGTCAAGAACCTCTCGAAGTTCAAGGCGACAAGAGTGGTGCTGTAGTGGGCATCATCACCTTCCTTAAGGCCCAGAAGTGTTTGCGAAAGGGCCACACTGCTATGTTAGTGTCACACCCCGACCACGTAGAACATACAAAACGTGGCCGAAACGTCGGGGAGTGTTGTAACAGAATCAATTGTTTCAAATCCATGGCAAATGAAGTTTCGTCTTATAAATCAAACATGAAAGTTTACATTGTCTAAACAAGAATCAAAGTGTACATAACATAAATTAACTAGTTCTTGTCTCGTTTTAAGTCACTAAGGCACAGGTCCGCCTAAGTATGTCTTGATAAGTCCTATGCATCATCTCCTAAAAACACATGTGAAAATAGGTACGTCAGCATAAAAATGCCTGTGAGATACATTGGTTTTGTGAAAACGGAATTCATGACTTATGTTTGAGAAAATGTTTAGTCATGAACCTCGTATTTTGCTTTGTCTTGTAAATCATTCAAAAAACGGTAAGATCAAATGATATGTATAAATAAGAAGACACTGTATGGTTAAACGGATAACCATGAAAAAATGCATTTGTATAAGATAAGTCGTTTGTAAAGCAATGTCTCGTGAAAAGTGTGTTATTTGTATAAAATGTCATATGTCTCAAATTGAAATGATTCAAATAACGCTACGATATGTTAATACCATACAAACACTTATATATAGGAAGTACCAGCGGCGTATCCACCATGCTTGTATCATATTACACACACCTCGTTACTTAATCACTTACTCAAACCAAACCATCAGAATGAAATGTTTGACAACGGTAGAAATGTTCATGTATAGTTAAATGTCTATTGTCAAATGTAATTCATGTCAACGGATACAACTGGTTTACACGGTTCAATGGTTACAGACGGTTCATGAAATCAAAAGGGGTAAGATGGTTCACATAGTCAAATGGTTACAACGGTTCAAAATGTAGGGTAATGTGTTCATATGTTGGATGAGCATATGCAACAGAAATGCAATGTGAAACAATGTACTACGTATGCACACAATGGGCGTACGTAGCATGAAATGTATTGTAGAGTACAACGGTTCAAAATATAGTATACTGTGTTCATATGCTGGATGAGCATATGCAACAGATATGCAGTGTGAAACAATGTACTACGTATGCACACAATGGGCGTACGTAGCATGAAATGTATTGTAGAGTACAACGGTTCAAAATGTAGAATAATGTGTTCATATGCTGGATGAGCATATGCAACAGATATGCAATGTGAAACAATGTACTACGTATGCACACAATGGGCGTACGTAGCATGAAATGTATTGTAGAGTACAACGGTTCAAAATGTAGAATAATGTGTTCATATGCTGGATGAGCATATGCAACAGATATGCAATGTGAAATAATGTACTAAGTACGCACACAATAGGCATACATAGCATAAACACAATGAAATCATGTACTATATATGTACTATCGAACATAGCAGTATATGATGTGAAAACCGGAAAGCATGAAAGTAGCAAGTAGGCACATGTGTTTTACCCCAAAACAGTTTGGAAAACAGTAAAAGAGGGGTTCAATGTACTCACCTGAGATTTCTTTGAAGTTCTTGTATAATAACCAGATAATGCTAAAGATCACGGGATATCAAACGGCACCTAATAGGTAGCTATGTTAATATACCGGACCAAATCGAAAGGATCGGATAGTACGCGGGTTCGTAAACCAAACGAGTATGGAGACTCGTGTAATATGGTTTAACAAAGCCTACATACTAAAATGAAACTTAACCTAAGTGCTTACGGTCCGTCACGACCCGTTTAGGTAGCTTATGCAACCCTAACGCGTCGTTCGCGTAGAACGCGTTCGGAACGCCTAACATCGTGACTACAAGGTATAACCTCGGAAGGTTATAGCTATGGTCACCTAATGTGTTTGGTCGGATCCTAATGATCGACCAAATGGGTCGGGTTCGAAAGTATAAGCGATGGTTTAGATCGCTTACCTTACGACCCTATATAAGCACTAAACTAAAAGTGACAAGCTAAGCGTGTTAGAACACGCTTAACTAGGTTCAGAAAACAGGTTTGGCATCAACACAAACGGCTTTGATGCTCACGAGTAGTTTGGTTACAAAATACGCAAGAATGCGCATTTTGTCCGAAACTACGACTCGTCACTGAGCCTAGATAACGTGGTGATCAGTAGTTATAGTCACTACGGACTATAACCATTGTGATCACGCTCACGTTATGAAGTTCCATGAACTTCGCATCGACCATAAGCTGGTCAATGCAGAAAGTCAACAAAACGTTGACTTTCGGACTCGAAAAGCGAATAAAAGAACGAAAGAAGACTTACGGAGGGTCCCCGAATGCTAATCTAGATCAAAATAGCTCAGGTATGAAACAATGGTTCCAACTTAGAGCTTTTAGATCAGATTGTGTGGGTTTTGCATCAAAGGGGGGGGGTATTTATAGAAAAAGTGGAACCGTTAGGATCGTTTATCGAATATCGTGCCGCGATCTCGTGCGTACACTTGTCGAAATGTTGTGGTAAGTCAGAAAATGCCCCTTGGCTCTTGATTGGGTGAAAGGGCATCGCCCCTTGATCGAACGAAAGGCCAACTGCATTAAATGCATACATTGAATCTGTCTGACAGTCCCTCGCGCCCCGCGTCAACATTTAGGCAAAACTCACGCGGGCCGCCTGAAGCTTCTGATCTGCACATACTTTCAAAATGGCAGTTTTGGTCCCTGTTGCGTATTTAAGCCATTTCCGACACTTCTATGGCCCTTAAAGCCAACTTTAAGGCCCTAAAATGACGCCTAAGCATTGTGGACATGAAACATGCTCAAAAATGTTCCGGATGTTGGTTCGTTTGGTCGTACGAACGCGATGTTCGCTTAATTACGACGGAATGCGCATAAGCGCGAAAAACGATCCAAATGACGTGACGAATGGATTTTTCTCATGCCAAACACTAAGGCATAATATAAGGATGCTTACATAAATTTTTGGATGTCCGGATGTATTCAGAACGTAAGTTATGCGCGAAAGTGCAAACTTGTGCACTTTTTGACACTTTTAGTCCCTGAATGATCCAAAAGTTTGTTTTAGCATACCAAACACCTCAAAGCCTATTTCTAAGCTATGTAAAGGATACTTAGGGTATGTTTAACTTATGGACATGTTCCGGAATGTTCGTTACAGTTCAAATTGGCATACTTTCGCAGTTTGTCAAGTTTAGTCCCTGTAAGCGAATTAACTTATTTCTGCCATACCAAAGCCTTCAAAACTTATTTCTAAGTTATGTAAAGGTTATTTAAGGTATGTTGAGTATATGTTGATGTTCCGGAGTATTTGTCACATTAAACTGAGTACGTTTACGCACCAGTTTGCGTATAATTCTCTAGAAAGTGATGTAGAGTTTGAAATTGAACAAGAATTGATATGTGCAAAAGATACACATATTTATACAGGATCCCAAGTATGAAATACAATATTTCATCGGCTTGATATTTGTTTGATGGTCGCGGTGACACAGCTGTCACAGTCTCCCCTACTTTAGGAAATTTCGTCCCGAAATTTATTCGTAGGAGTCTATTTGTGACTTTGCCAAATAACCACCAGCGATATGTAAGGCAGTATCCTGTTATTTCCTTGACGGTCATTCCTCAGAAACGAAAGTGAATAGACGGAGTCATTTTCCTCAACGAGTATTCTTCAGAAATGGAAATGACGGAATAAGCAAACGGATGTTCATTTCCTCAACGGACAAATCTTCAGAAACGAAAAATGAACAGACGGAGTCATTTTCAACGGTTGCTTCATCAGAGTTGGAAATGAAGGATTACACAACGGGTATTCATTTCCCCAACGGATAAATCGTCAGAAACAAAAATGAACTAATGGAGTCATTTTCAACGGTTGCTTCATCAGAGTTGGAAATGAAGGATTACACAACAGATATTCATTTCCCCAACGGATAAATCGTCAGAAACGAAAATAAACTAACGGAGTCATTTTCAACAGTTGCTTCATCAGAGTTGGAAATGAAGGATTACACAACGGATATTCATTTCCCCAACGGATAAATCGTCAGAAACGAAAATGAACTAACGGGGTCATTTTCAACGGTTGCTTCATCAGAGTTGGAAATGAAGGATTACACAACGGATATTCATTTCCCCAACGGATAAATCGTCAGAAACGAAAATGAACTAACGGAGTCATTTTCAATGGTTGCTTCATCAGAGTTGGAAATGAAGGATTACACAACGGATATTCATTTCCCCAACGGATAAATCGTCAGAAACGAAAATGAACTAACGGAGTCATTTTCAACGGTTGCTTCATCAGAGTTGGAAATGAAGGATTACACAACGGATATTCATTTCCCCAACGGATAAATCGTCAGAAACGAAAATGAACTAACGGAGTCATTTTCAACGGTTGCTTCATCAGAGTTGGAAATGAATAGGGTTAACTCTAGACACATGACAGAACTTGCTGTGATTTCTGTGCACTAGATTCCATAATTATGTATGCATCCATAATTACGTAATCCCTTGCACAGTCCGCACAGTTTGTTTTGTAATGTTTTGGGGAAGGATATCAAACTTGTGATGAGGGTGAATAGACTTCCATCGGTTCCCTTTAATTAGATCTACAGGGGATCTACTTAGTTAGGCCACCATGGAGTCCTTTTAGCTATATCATCACATGATATCCCTAGCCAGATTTTTGGATCAATCTGTTTAGCTAGACCACTCAAGGGGTCTAATTATGAAGTAGTACTTTATAATCCGAGGGACTTAACTATAACCTAGAAGTCCATTGAGGATTTTAAGTAATACCTTTGGGTATCCTACTATGAATCTCTTGTACCAGGATATGTAAGATTCTACGAAGATTTGGATAACATAATAACACATAAGGAAACACATAAGCACAAAGTCACATAATTGTTTAACTTGATTATAATTTGTTATTAACTTGTTATAGATTGTATACGGATATGGAAACCAATCGACGGGTCTCAATGTTCACTGGAATCTATCTGAGAAGATAGGAAGATCTCCCAAAATTTGATTTTTGATTACAAGGAATCACCACATTCGAATTAAGGTATACAACAATTAAGGACTTACGGGAAATCCTTAGGTACCCTATTAAGGATTTATAGTGGTACTTTGGGTATTCGTCATGTGTTGTAACCTGCGCCTTGTACTTCGTTTCCTTAGAATAAACGGGTACTTAGGAATTTCGTGGAAGACGCAAGAGATCATAGGATGGGAGAATTTTGGGGGTAGTTTGTTCTTTAAGGAATACGGTTCCTTGATTGTCGATATTGTAAGGGGGTATGTCGTTTATATATGTAACCACACAAATACATTGCAATGTAAATAAAAATTTATTTATAAACAACGATAACAACGGTTTCTTGGACCTTGACAACAAAAGAAAATAATACATAGGACGTGATTATTTCTAAACGATGTTGTCTTCTTGTCAGTCAGATGCTTATCCCTGTGTTGGATTTGCATTAGCAAGCTTTGGGCAATTTCTTCGGAAATGACCCATCTCGCCATAATTGAAACAAGAGCCTGGTAGAAAACGACCTTGAGCAGGATTGTTGCCAGCTTGGGTTGGTGCAGCTGCAGCTGGGCAGACTCTTGCTGTGTGGCCTATAAGTCCACAAGTTTGGCATTTGCGGCATTGTACATTGGCGTGATGATGGAGGCTACATTGGTTGCACAAGGGTGCAGTTCCATTGTATGGTTTTCTAGCAGGGGGTTGAGCTGGTTGGTTGGGGACGGCTTGACCATTGTGAGCGACCACGGCGAAGTTCTGAGAAGCCTTTCGCTTCTTTGACTTCTTAGAGGATTCAGTCTGTTCATCCATGGTCTTTGATTCCTCGATTGGCTTCTTGTCACCCTTTTGAAAAAGTTTATGCTTTCTGATCTGCGATTCAGTCAAGGTTGCAGATAGCTCAATGGCCTGACGGAGTGTGGTAGGGTTGCTACCAGTGACAATGTCTTGTACCGAGTCAGACAGGCCGTCGATGTACCTTTCGATAACCTTGTCGAGTGGGGCGACCATAGTCGGGCAAAGTAGACTCAACTCCTCAAACCTATCAGTATATGCCCTGTGTTCGCCACTATCTTGTTTCAAATCATCAAACTCCTTCTCCAACGCTCGTTGTTCATGACGAGGACAAAACTCTCTCATCATAAGAGCTCTCAGTTCAGCCCATGTTTGTGCTAGAGCAACATCTGGACCACGGTCTCTCATTACCCCGTTCCACCATGTAAGAGCCCTCTTCTGAAACACACTCGAAGAAAACTCGACCTTGCGATTTTCCGGACACTGCACGTGGCGAAAGTTATTTTCGATGCTCTCGAACCATTGGAGAAGCCCAGTTGCTCCCTCAGAACCACTAAACTTGAGTGGTTTAGCCGAGTTAAAGTTCTTGAAATTGCATGTACCATTGTTGTTGTTGTTGGCTTGGTTCCATTGAGCAAAGAGATTTGGGAATTGAGCAGCCATCTGCTGCGCAATAATTTCTGCCAGCTCGGCAGTTGCTATCTGGTGTTCGCGTCGAGGAGGCATTCTAATAGAGGAAAACATGAAAGGAAACAAATAAAATGGTATTGGGTAAGAATAGGAAGTTACAATCACTGACCATAATCACGGTTGATGGTCACTTGTTTGAATCATGAAGCAAACAAACAACACCAAGGCTGAATCAGAGCAAATAGATCCTCATAGTGTATCGCGAAGACATGCTCGCCTATAAGTGGATTTGTACGAACACTCTAACCTTAGACAGAAAACCCAGGGTACATGCATTCACTCTTCCAGTTCGCACGTGTTCACACTAGTTAGGACCCAAAACTTTGACGGGAGTTTTGAAAATTCAAAGGGGTTCAAAACCTTTTAACAGAGGGTTCAAAACCTAGTAATCAATCATCCTAGAACAGATGATTGGTTTTCAAAGCGGTTTTGAAATTTATGTTCTTGTTGTGGTCGTCGCCTAAGGATAGGTGACGGTATTGTTTTACGACTAAACGCAAGTAAACTCGCGTTAGGGTCCTAGGAAGGTTATAGACTAGGTCAAAGCATTACTAATAACCTAATTCCCTATAACCATTGGCTCTGATACCATCTTTTCTGTCACACCCCGACCACGTAGAACATACAAAACGTGGCGGAAACGTCGGGGAGTGTTGTAACAGAATCAATTGTTTCAAATCCATGGCAAATGAAGTTTCGTCTTATAAATCAAACATGAAAGTTTACATTGTCTAAACAAGAATCAAAGTGTACATAACATAAATTAACTAGTTCTTGTCTCGTTTTAAGTCACTAAGGCACAGGTCCGCCTAAGTATGTCTTGATAAGTCCTATGCATCATCTCCTGAAAACACATGTGAAAATAGGTACGTCAGCATAAAAATGCCTGTGAGATACATTGGTTTTGTGAAAACGGAATTCATGACTTATGTTTGAGAAAATGTTTAGTCATGAACCTCGTATTTTGCTTTGTCTTGTAAATCATTTGAAAAACGGTAAGATCAAATGATATGTATAAATAAGAAGATACTGTATGGTTAAACGGATAACCATGAAAAAATGCATTTGTATAAGATAAGTCGTTTGTAAAGCAATGTCTCGTGAAAAGTGTGTTATTTGTATAAAATGTCATATGTCTCAAATTGAAATGATTCAAATAACGCTACGATATGTTAGTACCATACAAACACTTATATATAGGAAGTACTAGCGGCGTATCCACCATGCTTGTATCATATTACACACGCCTCGTTACTTAATCACTTACTCAAACCAAACCATCAGAATGAAATGTTTGACAACGGTAGAAATGTTCATGTATAGTTAAATGTCTATTGTCAAATGTAATTCATGTCAACGGATACAACTGGTTTACACGGTTCAATGGTTACAGACGGTTCATGAAATCAAAAGGGGTAAGATGGTTCACATAGTCAAATGGTTACAACGGTTCAAAATGTAGGGTAATGTGTTCATATGCTGGATGAGCATATGCAACAGAAATGCAATGTGAAACAATGTACTACGTATGCACACAATGGGCGTACGTAGCATGAAATGTATTGTAGAGTACAACGGTTCAAAATATAGTATACTGTGTTCATATGCTGGATGAGCATATGCAACAGATATGCAGTGTGAAACAATGTACTACGTATGCACACAATGGGCGTACGTAGCATGAAATGTATTGTAGAGTACAACGGTTCAAAATGTAGAATAATGTGTTCATATGCTGGATGAGCATATGCAACAGATATGCAATGTGAAACAATGTACTACGTATGCACACAATGGGCGTACGTAGCATGAAATGTATTGTAGAGTACAACGGTTCAAAATGTAGAATAATGTGTTGATATGCTGGATGAGCATATGCAACAGATATGCAATGTGAAATAATGTACTAAGTACGCACATAATGGGCATACATAGCATAAACACAATGAAATCATGTACTATATATGTACTATCGAACATAGCAGTATATGATGTGAAAACCGGAAAGCATGAAAGTAGCAAGTAGGCACATGTGTTTTACCCCAAAACAGTTTGGAAAACAGTAAAAGAGGGGTTCAATGTACTCATCTGAGATTTCTTTGAAGTTCTTGTATAATAACCAGATAATGCTAGAGATCACGGGATATCAAACGGCACCTAATAGGTAGCTATGTTAATATACCGGACCAAATCGGAAGGATCGGATAGTACGCGGGTTCGTAAACCAAACGAGTATGGAGACTCGTGTAATATGGTTTAACAAAGCCTACATACTAAAATGAAACTTAAACTAAGTGCTTACGGTCCGTCACGACCCGTTTAGGTAGCTTATGCTACCCTAACGCGTCGTTCGCGTAGAACGCGTTCGGAACGCCTAACATCGTGACTACAAGGTATAACCTCGGAAGGTTATAGCTATGGTCACCTAATGTGTTTGGTCGGATCCTAATGATCGACCAAATGGGTCGGGTTCGAAAGTATAAGCGATGGTTTAGATCGCTTACCTTACGACCCTATATAAGCACTAAACTAAAAGTGACGAGCTAAGCATGTTAGAACATGCTTAACTAGGTTTAGAAAACAGGTTTGGCATCAAAACAAACGGCTTTGATGCTCACGAGTAGTTTGGTTACAAAATACGCAAGAATGCGCATTTTGGCCGAAACTACGACTCGTCACTGAGCCTAGATAACGTGGTGATCAGTAGGTATAGTCACTACGGACTATAACCATCGTGATCACGCTCACGTTATGAAGTTCCATGAACTTCGCATCGACCATAAGCTGGTCAATGCAGAAAGTCAACAAAACGTTGACTTTCGGACTCGAAAAGCGAATAAAAGAACGAAAGAAGACTTACGGAGGGTCCCCGAATGCTAATCTAGATCAAAATAGCTCAGGTATGAAACAATGGTTCCAACTTAGAGCTTTTAGATCAGATTGTGTGGGTTTTGCATCAAAGGGGGGGGGTATTTATAGAAAAAGTGGAACTGTTAGGATCGTTTATCGAATATCGTGCCACGATCTCGTGCGTACACTTGTCGAAATGTTGTGGTAAGTCAGAAAATGCCCCTTGGCTCTTGATTGGGTGAAAGGGCATCGCCCCTTGATCGAACGAAAGGCCAACTGCATTAAATGCATACATTGAATCTGTCTGACAGTCCCTCGCGCCCTGCGTCAAGATTTAGGCAAAACTCACGCGGGCAGCCTGAAGCTTCTGATCTGCACATACTTTCAAAAATGGCAGTTTTGGTCCCTGTTGCGTATTTAAGCCATTTCCGACACTTCTAAGGCCCGTAAAGCCAACTTTAAGGCCCTAAAATGACGCCTAAGCATTGTGGACATGAAACATGCTCAAAAATGTTCCGGATGTTGGTTTGTTTGGTCGTACGAATGCGATGTTCGCTTAATTACGACGGAATGCGCATAAGCGCGAAAAACGATCCAAATGACGTGACGAATGGATTTTTCTCATGCCAAACACTAAGGCATAATATAAGGATGCTTACATAAATTTTTGGATGTCCGGATGTATTCAGAACGTAAGTTATGCGCGAAAGTGCAAACTTGTGCACTTTTTGACACTTTTAGTCCCTGAATGATCCAAAAGTTTGTTTTAGCATACCAAACACCTCAAAGCCTATTTCTAAGCTATGTAAAGGATATTTAGGGTATGTTTAACTTATGGACATGTTCCGGAATGTTCGTTACAGTTCAAATTGGCATACTTTCGCAGTTTGTCAAGATTAGTCCCTGTAAGCGAATTAACTTATTTTTGCCATACCAAAGCCTTCAAAACTTATTTCTAAGTTATGTAAAGGTTATTTAAGGTATGTTGAGTATATGTTGATGTTCCGGAGTATTTATCACATTAAACTGAGTACGTTTACGCACCAGTTTGCGTATAATTTTCTAGAAAGCGATGTAGAGTTTGAAATTGAACAAGAATTGATATGTGCAAAAGATACACATATTTATACAGGATCCCAAGTATGAAATACAATATTTCATCGGCTTGATATTTGTTTGATGGTCGCGGTGACACAGGTGTCACAGTTAGCACTTGTTACTGACGCATCATTGAGAGGGAAAAGAATAGAGGATATTCCAGTTGTACGCGAATTTCCTCAAGTGTTCCCTGAAGATTTACCAGGTCTACCGCCTCATTGTCAAGTCGAGTTTCAAGTCGAGCTAGCTCCAGGAGCAGCACCTATAACTCGCGCGCCGTATCGTTTAGCTCCCACTGAACTGGAGGAACTGTCAAAGCAACTACAAGAGCTCTTGGATAAGGGCTTCATTCGTCCAAGCTCTTCGCCTTGGGGAGCTCCAGTATTATTCGTGAAAAAGAAGGATGGCACTTTCAGGATGTGCATAGACTACCGCGAGCTGAACAAGGTCACAGTAAAGAACCGTTATCCTCTTCCTCGTATTGACGACTTATTCGACCAGTTGCAAGGGTCGAGTTACTACTCCAAGATTGATCTAAGGTCAGGGTATCATCAGCTGAGAGTCCGCGAGGAGGACGTCTCCAAGACAGCATTCAGAACTCGCTACGGCCACTACGAGTTTCTTATTATGCCATTTGGGCTTACGAACGCGCCTACAGTTTTCATGGATCTTATGAACAGGGTGTGCAAACCCTATCTTGACAAGTTCGTCATTGTTTTCATTGACGACATTCTGGTCTACTCCAAGAGTCAGGAGGAACACGAGCAGCATTTACGTCTTATCTTGGAACTTCTTCGAAAGGAACAACTGTACGCCAAGTTTTCAAAATGCGACTTCTGGCTTTGTGAAGTCCACTTCTTAGGCCATGTGGTGAACAGGGATGGGATTCATGTCGATCCATCTAAGGTAGATTCGATACGGAACTGGCCTGCACCGCGTACACCAACGGAAATACGCCAGTTCTTGGGTTTGGCGGGGTACTACAGGCGATTCCTTAAAGACTTCTCCAAGATCGCACAGCCGCTTACAATGTTGACACAGAAGGGTGTTACCTATCGTTGGGGTAATACACAAGAAACGGCTTTTCAGTATCTGAAGGATAGACTATGCAGCACACCTATTCTCTCATTGCCAGAGGGCACGGATGACTTCGTGGTTTATTGTGACGCATCGATACAGGGTCTGGGTTGCGTATTGATGCAACGGGATAAGGTTATTGCCTACGCCTCTCGTCAACTCAAGGTTCATGAACGAAACTACACGACGCACGATTTAGAGCTGGGAGCTGTTGTTTTTGCACTTAAGATATGGCGACACTACCTGTACGGTACCAAGTGCACAATTTAAACCGATCACAGGAGTCTCGAGCATATCTTCAAGCAGAAGGAATTGAATATGCGTCAGCGAAGATGGGTTGAACTTTTAAACGATTACGAATGCACTATTAAGTATCATCCAGGCAAAGCCAATGTTATGGCTGACGCTCTCAGTCGAAAGGACACTCTACCTAGATGCGTACAAGCCTTGCAGCTCACTATTCAGTCCAGTCTTCCTGCACAGATACGAACTGCTCAGATGGAAGCATTAAAGCCCGAAAACGTCAAAGCTGAAGCCTTACGCGGCTCAAGGCAACTATTAGAACAAAAGGGAGACGGCGCCTACTATGTAACAGGGCGTATTTGGGTACCACTATATGGCGGTTTACGAGAACTTGTGATGGAGGAAGCTCACAAGTCTCGCTACTCGGTACATCCAGGTTCGGATAAAATGTATCACGACATCAGAACTACATATTGGTGGCCTAGCATGAAGGCCCACAAAGCAACTTACGTCGGCAAATGTTTGACGTGTGCAAAAGTCAAAGTGGAGTATCAGAAACCAGCGGTCCTACTTCAGCAGCCCAAGATACCGCAATGGAAATGGGAAGAAATTTCCATGGATTTTGTTACAGGCCTACCCAGATCCCAGCGTGGGAATGATACCATATGGGTGATCGTGGATCGACTCACCAAGTCTTCACACTTCCTGGCCATAAAGGAAACGGATAAGTTCTCCACTCTCGCAGACGTTTATCTTAAAGAAGTTGTTTCGAGGCACGGGGTGCCCACCTCCATCATTTCGGATCGGGATGCACGATTCATGTCAGAGCTATGGCAAGCGATGCACAAATCTTTGGGCTCACGATTAGACATGAGCACAGCATATCATCCTCAGACGGATGGGCAGTCTGAGCGAACGATCCAGACTCTTGAAGACATGCTTCGGGCATGTGTTATTGATTTCGGCAATGGCTGGGAAAAGCATCTCCCGTTAGTGGAGCTTTCGTATAATAACAGTTACCACACCAGCATACAAGCTGCTCCATTCGAGGCATTGTACGGGCGTAAATGCCGGTCACCTCTCTGTTGGGCAGAGGTGGGGGATAGTCAGATCACGGGTCCGGAGATTGTAGTGGACGCCACAGAAAAGATTGCACAAATACGACAACGCATGGCGGCAGCACGCGACCGTCAGAAAGCCTACGCGGATAAGCGTAGGAAACCGTTGGAATTTCATGTCGGGGACCGGGTTTTACTAAAAGTCTCACCCTAGAAGGGTGTGGTTCGTTTTGGCAAACGTGGCAAACTGAATCCGCGGTATGTCGGACCGTTCGAGATCATTGAGAAAATAGGCAAAGTGGCCTACAAGCTAAACCTACCAGCTGAACTCGGTGCAATTCACAATGTATTTCACGTGTCGAATCTGAAGAAGTGCCTGTCAGATGAGACCCTCATAGTTCCTTTTAAGGAACTCACTATCGACGAGCGGTTGCAGTTCGTCGAGGAACCAGTTGAAATCACGGACCGGGATGTCAAGGTCCTCAAACACAAGAGAATCCCTCTTGTCCGAGTTCATTGGAACTCCAAACGTGGCCCAGAGTACACCTGGGAATGCGAAGATCAGATGACAGAAAAGTACCCCCAGTTATTCGAAACCAATGCAACTACTACTGAGGCTGAAGCTCCTACTGCGGAATTTCGGGACAAAATTCCAAATCAACGGTGGGATGATGCGACACCCCAGGAAAACCAGTAAACGATACAACTTACCTAGCTTCCTCAGTAACCGCATGCTAAATTTCGGGACGAAATTTCTTTCAAGTTGGGGATAATGTGACAACTCGAATTTCCAAGATTCCTTTTTCGCATTTATTACACGTTCATTGTTTGTGTAGTTTTTGCACAATTAGTTGCTATGGAATTGTATACGTGTTGATGCAATGAATCGTGTTGTGTGATTGTGCATGGTTGTTTGTTAATTGTGAAAGACTTGGTAAATATATGAACTTGGTGGTGAAACTATGAAATTGTTATGAGATGGTGTACATGTGTAACATATGATACTTAGGGAGGTAGAGGGTAATTAGTGAAATCCTAGAGATTCTTAACCCTAATCTCTTGTTCACTAATCATTTTCACAAGAAACCAAAGCACGTACTTCATATTCTCTGGCAATCACCACCACCATCATTGGCACAAGACATTCATCACTTTTGATTTCCACACTTTCTCTAGAATCAACACAAGGTAATTGTTTATTGATTTCTTGATTATTATCAATTCTTGATCCTTGATTATGTGTTCATGAAAACCCTAGTTCCTCATATTATATTCTGTGATTTTGATTTGATTCTGGATAATTGTGATTATGATGATGATTAGTTGCATATTTGATAGATTGTTCTTGTGATGATTACTGTTGTTAAACATCAATCAATTGATTATGATTCTGCCGTCTAGGTGAATGAAGTTAGGGTTTTTAGAATGATGAACGTAACTGTTGAATATAGAAAACGTAACTGCTATAATCGCTATGAACTTATGATTAATGTTACTCAGAGTTTTGTGAATGTAATAGTCTGAGTTTTATTATAACACCATGATGTCCGAGCTTTAATAACATTACTTAGTCTGAGTTTTATTATTGATTTAGTCCGACTTTTAAACATGTAAGTGTGTCCGATGTTTATAAACATGCTTGTCCGAGTTTTGTTAAGGTAATGTTAAGTCCGAATTTTGTTAAGTGAAACTTATATCCGACTTTTGATTATTCATATGTGTCCGAATTTTGAATAAATTGCATAAAGGTCCGAGCTTTATATCATAGATGACATGTCCGAAGTTTATATAAAGAACACACGGGGTCCGAATTCTTTGTAAATACATGTGATATAATGTCTGACTTTTCTGATGTAGCTTAGGTCCGACTTTTATTAATGTTGGTGCAGTCATCTGTCAACTTCGTCTAATGTCGAGTCCGGGTTGCGATGCGTATCTGATCAAGCATGATGTCATCATGTTTAATGATGACATCATACTTGTGTCATCATCAAAATATTATAATCATCAAATATGAAGCAAAACGACAAAGACATGTTATAATAGAAATTGTGTTTTAGCCGTTTGATGATTATTGGACCATTTGGAGGTCCAATCACAAAGCTCAACTAAAAGGTCCAATGGTAAGCTTCAACTTAAAGGTCCAATTACATGATATTTCACTAGAAGACAAAAGATGGATGAAGGTTCACTTGAAAGGTCAACATATGGGATCGCTTTTACGGAAGTGGTTTGAATCGCTTTTATGGTAGACATGATGGATCGCTTATATGGTTTAGTGTAGGATCGCGTTTATGGTTGTCACTACGAGCAGTCCAGGATTAGTATAAATAGGCTAGTCTTGCATTTCATTTGTAACGTTGTTCAGATCTGATACCGAGGTATTGCCGGTGTTCCTTGTAAATGTAAACATTGTAAAATCAATATACAAGAGGTTTAAAGTGTGATTGAAGCTGTGTACACATCCATTTCTTTGTTTCCGCCTCTGAAACGGATTTGAGCTCTTCCGAACGACTCGTTTTAGGTCGAAATCGATCCTACAATTGGTATCAGAGCCAAGGAGGAGGAGATCTCGCATATACAACTCGTTTTTCATCATTTTTCTGCTTCTACACCTTTCTTTTTCGAAAAAACAGAACTTTTTACGGTCAAAATCGCTTAAAATTCACACAGTATGTGCGTAATCATGAATTAACAAAACCTGGAAGTTTTCAGAACTTAAATCGGCCTAAAATTGGTTCAAATTGAGTTTTCGCTTGCATTCGGTTCGTGTTTTGCTGACGTCACATAGGACCGCTCATAAAACATCATCGGTTCGCTCTTTGTGTCATTTTAGGACCGCTCAAAAAACAATCTCAGGTTCGCTCCAAATAATTACTTCTGGTTCGCTGATAAGGTCACATCAGGTCCGCTTATTGTGATAATAGTGAGTCCGCTCTTAGTAACATGTGTGGTCCGCTTTTTGAGACAGTCGTGGCTCGCTCATGAGACATTATCCGGTCCGCGTTTGTGACCAGACCTAAAGTGATTCAGTAATTCATGTGAAAAAGTGATCGAAATTGTCAGTACATTTAAAATAGATCATGTGAATTTAATTAGAATGTCAGTTAATCACATGATTGTTGCATCCAAGGTATGCATGTGATTTAAGAATAACAGTCTAATCTTTGACATGTGAAACAAGTGATCAGTCAAATCATCTCGGCATATTACTTTTATAAACTATGTTGTTAGCCCACTTGATCACTTGACCACCGCCCCACTATAGTGTAAAGGTCCAATCCCATTTGTTGTCCAAAATTTTGGTCTTATCACAATCAATCAACCGCACCGTCCATGTTGTTAGTTCATTCATTGTTATTGTGAAGGTTGCCATCCACATTGATTGAGAAGTCAAAATTTAATGATATAACTAGTTGTCATTCACAGTAAAATTTGTCCTTATAGTTGCCGCAAATAAAATTTACCGATCCAATAACCCTATCAGCCCACTACTCAAATATATCAAAAGTGAATATAATCAGATTCATTATTTAAAAAAAAAACAAACATGTTGATAGTGTCTAAGTAATCGGCCAAAATTCTAATCCCATGTCATGATTAATTGATCGTCTGTTGCATGTGATAGAGATTTGTAGTGTGTGTCAAAGTCAGTACATCAAATTTGTCAAAGGTCCTGATCTCACAGTTTGAAATTCAAAGTGTTCAAGAGTCCGTCAGATCGATTGGAAGTCAGGCAAGGTCATTTGAAAGTCAGTCAGTTTACACGAAAAAGGGTCACGCCATTCGTATTTGATCCAAGTCATTTCAGTCCGCACAGAAATTTCACCAGTTCAAGTACCAGTTTGTTTCCATTAATTGATAAAATTTTTAAACTGATTGTGTTGTTTGTGTGTCATTGAGGTATTTCCCGAAGCATCATCTAAGTTCTAAAACATGGCTGAAGAGTTCTACAATGCGTTCGCGACACCCGTTGCCCCTGTAACTCCTGCTGAAGCGTTGTATAATGAGAATGAGACGGGCACTCATCAAAAACCGCCGAAACTCATGTACATTGAAGATTTTCAAGGTTGGAAGAACCGATTCGAGAATTGGGTTCAAGCTTACAGATTCGACGCATGGTGTTCTTTCCTGAAAGATTACGAGAAACCAAAGAATGAACGCGGTTTGGAAAAGGGTTTCAATGATTTTACTGAAGCTGATAAGTTGAAGTACACTAGTGAGAACATGATGATCAGCATCCTTCAGCAAGCAGTTAAAGAAGACATCTTTGTCTTACTTCAACATAACGGAACTGCTAGATCCATCTGGGAACGTTGATTCAGAAATTTAGAGGGAGTGCTGATATGATCAAAAACAAGAAGGCATTATTGAAGAAATCATTTGACATGTTTACCGCTTTCGATCATGAAACTACAAAACAAACCATTGATAGGTATTGTCCTTTGGTATTGGAAATGGGTAGGTTGGATATAAAGAAAGAGGACGATGAATGGGTTGATAAATTAGCAGAGGCGTTACCACAGCACAAGTGGGGAACATATTTGATGGTTGTGAAACTTATGAGAAAGTCTGAGAACATGAATTTGGCTCAGTTTATTCAGAAAATCGAAGAGCAGGAGCTGGATATTCAAAAGACAGCTATCATGACAAATCCAAATGCAAAGCAAGATGTCAGTCTGTACCAAACGAGGAACAAGTAGACAAGGCTCTAAACATCAAATTAAAGTCTGAAATCACTGATGAATTACCAAACAATATTGATGTTACATTCACAGCGTCTGACACTGATCATGAGTCCGAGTTAGTTAAGAGAGTTGTTGATCAGGTGTTGGATATGGATGAAGAGTCAAAGTCGAAGTCTAAGCCTGATAGTTCGAGTTCGTCTGAGAAAAGTCCGAGTTCGCCGGTTAAGAGGAGTTACAATAAAGAATTCCTGTTATCAAAATCTAATTTGAATGATGAATCAATCAAAATAGCTTATACATTGAATGATTCAGACAAATTATATTCTGATGAGGAATTCCCAATAAGAAGTGTTAAAACTGAAATGATCAAACAGGTTTTCAAATTAACAGAAATTAATATTTCTGAAATAAAAGATGTAAGTCTTACTGAAAAACCTAAAAAGTACACTTCAAGAGTTCAACAGAGATTGAACAAGAAAAAGGGTTATGATTATGGTTCAGGTTATCGAAAGAAACCAAACCATAATGGTAATCTCAAAAAGAAAGGTCTTGGTTTCAATTCTTCAGAAAATTAAAAAAATCAGAAAACTTATAAACCAAAAACAAAATTTGTTTCAGGAGGAAGTTCAGAGGATGAACAGAAGAAACCGTTCTGGAAGCAGTCGAATCAAGAATTTCTTGCTGAAGTGAAGAAAAATGTGAGAAAATCTGTTCAAAGAGTTGACAGAAGAACCTGTTTCAAATGTCAAGAAGTTGGACACATAGCATGGAATTGCCCCAAGACCAACTACCAAAAACAGGGAGTTTCTTCTAACTCTGTTTTGAGAAAAACTTGTGTTGATAAGAAAGAACAATCTGTAAAATTTGTTAAAAAGTTTGAAAATTCTACTTCTGAGGAAGGAGAAAGTTCAAAAAGGTTTTACAAAAGAAGAGGTGATTTAAGTAAATAAAAATGGGTTGTTAAATCTGAAAGTAATTCTGACAATGAATCTGATTCCATAAAATCAAAGGAGTCATTGGTTGATAAAAAGATTGTGAATTCCGTTCCAGTGGTGAACGATGAGAATTTTCCAAAATTGTCAAAAGAAAATTTGATGAAGAAAGTTGGAAAAGTTGAAATTTCAAATCAATTCTTCGCTGATAAAGGAGAATTTGATGTTGAGAAGGCTTTCAACGGGAAAGTCAAACACATTTTTGGGAAGATGGTTGATAAGAAGGTAAAAGGTGCTAAAGAGTTTTATAAATCAAAATGTTGGTGGGACAGATGTGTTCCAAAGTCACCCAAGGCTGGTGAGGCTTGGGTGGACATTATGTTTGAGTAAAACACCAGACTTGCCGGAGATCCCAAGTTTATATCGTGGATCAGGAATCGGCATCTTTCATGTTTTTATAGGAAGTTTTTGAAAGTGTTTGATATTGTTAAAATTTTACAGGTTAAAGGACTATGCCGGAGCCTCCAGGTTGGTAAGCGAGGAGCAGGTATCGGCATTTTTCTTGAGGAATTTACTACGGTAATGTCAATCATACAAACGGTAAAAAAGGTTTGTTTGTGTTTGTTTACAAGTGGTTAGAAGATTTGATTGTGCATAACTTGTGCTTATGGTAAATCAAGGACATTAATTTGTAGTTGCATTTTCCTACAAGTGATTGAGAGACAAGATGATGAACCACATCCCCGAACTTAGTATTGATATACTTACAAGTGGTAAAATCAACCAAACTTATTTTCCGGAAAAATCATTTTGATTAAAACAAACTTAAGTGTTTTGAAATCTAAATGAGAAAATAGTTTGTTGATAGGGGGAGTTCTGATTGTTTATGCCAAAGTGAATGGCGAATTGATGCGATTTGATATCGGTTGTCAGGTTTCTACACAGTTTGTTTTCAATTTTCGTTAATGTGTTTGCATTTTAGGGGGAGTAGAAATTTCAAAAAATCCAAAAACATTAGAAAATTTGAAAAAGACAAAAACATGATAAAACCAAAAATGAGTTTGTTGTGAAAAAGAGGAAATGATAGTACATCAGCGGACTATCACAACATGCTAAAGAATTGGAAAGTTTAAAAGTGTTAAACAATCTTACTGTGGATATGTCAGTAGGTTTTCGCACATTTAATAAGCTGTGACGAGATATAAACCTAAATTTAAACTTGCTTGTTCTGTGGGTTAACACAAACTTGGATATATAGGTAACCCCTGAAATCTTGTTTGAAAGATCCCGTATTCTGAGATACTAGGTCTTTATGCTCAGTGATATCTGGGGTATTATCCCGGGACTTCTGCTGTATGGAAGTACTGACCTAGTCCCCGGATAATACTTTCTGCAAATGCTTGAAAAAGTGCCGCCCTCAGCAAATCGATGAAACAATAAAATTGATAGTCATTGCTGTTGTAAAAAAGATCCTCTAAAGGGGACCCACCAAAAGTCGAGCCGTCATCTCTCTGCTGAACGGAAGTTCTGACCTGAGCTCTCACGGTTTCGCACCTAACCCCTTACAGATATCAGCTGTTGTATACTCACCTGTAAGACTGAATATTGGGATCTGGATACGGGAGTATATACAAGTAGTGGGACACACGGATAAGTTTAAGTGCTTAAAACATTAATATCGTATCTCGGAACAGTTGAACTTTGTGTGAAAATTTAAGTGGACCAGTATACTGACAATCTAGGTAAATTGTTTAGAACTTAAAATGAAATGAAGCTTAATGGTGTTGGTGATTTGTCTCATAAGCTGATATGATCCTCTTACACAAATTCTCAAAAATATTGTCTGTAAATATTTCTTTACTGCATTTTATTTCTTATGTCAAAAATCCAAAAAGATTTTCAGTGTGTTTTAGCATAAATTTTTTGAAAAAAGTCAAAAAGATTTTCGACAACTGGTATTGAAAAGTTGAGGTTCAACATTCCGAGTGCTAAACATGATGAACAAATGGTTTGGGAGAGTGTGTTGGTTTTTGAAAACAAAAATGATATATATCTTCAAGTGGTTCTTCAAATTGTAAAATCAATTTTTGTTTGTGTACTGTCTGCAAATGATTCATTAGATCTTTACATGTTATCATCAGAAAATTTATATTTGGGTAGAGAATGTGCAGGTTTTGAAGACCAGGTTCCGATACCTGAAGTCTTTGAGATTTCAACATGCCAGACTGCGATCCCAGCATTTCGAAAGGGGGAGTCTGAAGACATTTGAGTAAAGATTGTGCGTGGAAAGTCTGTTGGTGATGATGTAAAGAGAAGAGAAAGATTTGAGGATGCTTTCACTGTTTAAGACT
Source organism: Helianthus annuus (assembly GCF_002127325.2). Classification (NCBI taxonomy): domain Eukaryota; kingdom Viridiplantae; phylum Streptophyta; class Magnoliopsida; order Asterales; family Asteraceae; genus Helianthus; species Helianthus annuus. Next base: position 47,075,385 of record NC_035446.2, on the reverse strand, counting down.
GAAGTCGTTGAAGACTCGACACTTTAGACTCGTCAACATCTGAGGGGGAGTCTGTTGGTGCAGTCATCTGTCAACTTCGTCTAATGTCGAGTCCGGGTTGCGATGCGTATCTGATCAAGCATGATGTCATCATGTTTAATGATGACATCATACTTGTGTCATCATCAAAATATTATAATCATCAAATATGAAGCAAAACGACAAAGACATGTTATAATAGAAATTGTGTTTTAGCCGTTTGATGATTATTGGACCATTTGGAGGTCCAATCACAAAGCTCAACTAAAAGGTCCAATGGTAAGCTTCAACTTAAAGGTCCAATTACATGATATTTCACTAGAAGACAAAAGATGGATGAAGGTTCACTTGAAAGGTCAACATATGGGATCGCTTTTACGGAAGTGGTTTGAATCGCTTTTATGGCAGACATGATGGATCGCTTATATGGTTTAGTGTAGGATCGCGTTTATGGTTGTCACTACGAGCGGTCCAGGATTAGTATAAATAGGCTACTCTTGCATTTCATTTGTAACGTTGTTCAGATCTGATACCGAGGTATTGCCGGTGTTCCTTGTAAATGTAAACGTTGTAAAATCAATATACAAGAGGTTTAAAGTATGATTGAAGCTGTGTACACATCCGTTTCTTTGTTTCCGCCTCTGAAACGGATTTGAGCTCTTCCGAACGACTCGTTTTAGGTCGAAATCGATCCTACAATTAAGTGCATGTTGTCCGAGTTTGATGATGACCATAGTCGTCCGAAGTTTAAACCCCCCCCCCCCCACCACCCTTTAGTCCGACTTTTGGGAAGGTAAACATCCCTTGGTCCGAGTTTAGGGCTCTAAGGCCTTGGTCCGACTTTTTAACATGGCACAAGGATGTCCGAGTTTTGAGGGGGGGGGCCTCCCCTGTCCGAATTTAAAGCCCCTTGGTCCGATTTTTGTGGGGTTATAAACATTTGCATCCGACCTTTGAAATGTTGTCTGAACTTTTGGTGGAAGATCTATTGAGCCGAGTCTATTGCATGAACATATGATCTGAGTTTTGGTTGCCTGTTAAGTGACTAACTTGGTAGGATCTAACTGTGTTACATTTATTAGATATGTACAGTTTATGCCAATTGATTAGTCTAGTAAACCGTAAAGTGTGTTATTGATAAACTGCGTTAGATTGTAAATTCAGTCAAACATGTTAACTCCGTTATGACTGTAAAGATGTTAACTTAGTAGACGTGTAACATTGCTAGTGTGTAAATTCTGTTAAAGTGAGTTAACTTGGTGAAGTATGTTAACTGCAAGCATGAATTGTATGAAGACGATTAACTGGTTGTAATGCCTGATGATAACTGTTACACACACTTTGTGATGAACTTTGCATGCGAAACCTTACAAACATGTACTGACTGTGAACACATGCATACTCTAGGCTTTGATTGATTACTTGTGAGTGCATAACCTAGCATATCGAGCAAACCAAGGTGAGTTCACACCCTTACTAAGGCATGGGATTCCCAGGGTTGGGAATGGGATTGAAGGAATAAGGTTGAATAGATTCATACTGACACTACCACTAGACTACCATACCAGCGTCCTCGGTTGTGCAGGACACAAACGTAAACCTACGTATGCTTATACTACTTACTGTCCTCGGTTGTGCAGGACACATGCGTAAAGCCCACATATGCAAATGCTTCTTACTGTCCTCGGTTGTGCAGGACCCCTACGTAAAATCTACGTATACTTATACTTACTACTATCCTCGGTTGTGAAGGATACTCACGTAAAACCTACGTGTATTTATACTTACTACTATCCTCGGTTGTGAAGGATACTTACGTAAACCTACGTAAAGCTTGTACGTACTACTGTTCTCGGTTGTGAAGAACACTTATGATTACGAATAGTCTAGTGGTTATACAACATGGGAAGCCCCCACCAATAGAACGTACTATCGGCCCAGTAGAGCCACATGTTACAAACGAACTTACTATTACGCATTTACTTTCTGTGAACTCGCTCAACTAGTTGTTGATCCTCTGTTACATGCCTTGCAGGTCGTTAGATACATGGAGCTTGCACAGGGAGGAGCTGGTCGTTGTGGGCTTGGATCGTGAATGTTTCGTTAAACACTTTTGACATTTCATACTTATTCATGTTTGGTTTTTATCGATACGCTTCCGCTAAACAGTGATAACTTACTTATGTTTTGGAACACCTTTCATATGGAAATGGTTTGGTTAAATTACTATTACTATATACATTGTTCTATATGATTGGTGGCTTGATCCTGGTCAGTCACGCTCCCAAGCGGTGATACTCCGCAGGTGGATTTTGGGGGTGTGACATCGTGGTGCTGAAGTTGCTTTAGCACAAACATGGGCTGGACTAAGAACTCTTATGATGAGGGAGTTTTGTCCTCGTCATGAACTGCGAGCTCTAGAGAGGGAGTTTGATGATCTGAAGCAAGAAAGTGGTCAGCACAGGGCGTATACCGACAGGTATGAGGAATTAAGCTTACTTTGCCCAACAATGGTTACCCCACTCGATAAGGCTATTGAGAGGTACATCGATGGTCTACCTGACTCCATGCAAGACATCGTCACTGGTAGTAATCCTACCACTGTCCGTCAGGCGATCAAGTTATCTGCGACGTTGACTGAGTCGCAGATTCGAAAGGGTAAGTTGCACAGAAAGGGTGACAAGAAGGGTAAGAAGCAGGAGTCTGACAAGAAGGATAGCAAGAAAGGTAAAAACAAGAAGGGAAATGATGCGGGTTCCTCAAAGGGTTCTAGGAAGCGAAAGGCTTCCCAAAACTATGCCGTTACTGCACAGGCTCAAGCTGCATAAATCAGCCTGCGCAACAACCTGCCAAGAGGCCTTATCTTGGCAATGCACCCTTATGCAATAGATGTAACGGCCATCACCTACCCACCTCCAGTGTCGTCATTGCACCAACTGTGGGAGAAATGGTCATCTTGCTGCTACATGCCGCATTCCGGTCAACCAGAATCAGGCAGTTCAGAACCAAGCTCAACAAGTTGCTTAGCCTCCTACTCAGCAACAAGGTCAAGCAGCACGACCTCACTTCCCACCAGGCTCTTGTTATAACTGTGGGGATCTGACCCACTACCGTAACCAGTGTCCAAGATTGGTGAATGCAAATCCAGTTTAGGCTCAGGCTCGTGGGCGAGCTTTCAACATGAATGCACAAGAGGCGCAAGCGGACAATGATGTGGTGAACGGTACGTTCTTTGTTAATAATCAACCTGCGTCTGTTCTTTTTGATTCAGGGGCCGATAAGAGTTTTGTGTCGTTGTCTTTTGAGCCCTTGCTTCGCGTGTCTAGAATGAAACTAGGTAAGCCTTTGACAGTAGAAGTTGCGAATGGTGAACCCGTTGTTCTTGATTCTGTTCTTCGCAACTGCCAGTTGAACCTTAACGAACACCTCTTTCCTATTGACCTCACGCCTATGCAACTTGGAAGCTTCGACATTATTATGGATATGGATTGGTTAGCCAAGCATCGCGCAGAGGTAGTTTGTTTTGAGAAGATTGTTCGTGTGCCACTTTCGTCAGGTGAGATTCTACAGGTTCGTGGTGAGAAACCTGCTAGTAGCCTCAAGCTTATGTCTTGTTTTCAAGCTCGGAAGTATCTACGAAAGAACTATGTGGCCTTCTTGGCACATGTTACAGCAGATAAAGACAAGGGTAAGTCTATTCAAGATATCCCAGTTGTTCGGGATTATCCAGAGTTGTTTCCTGAAGAGTTACCTGGTCTACCTCCTGCACGCCAAGTCGAGTTCCGTATTGATGTTGTACCTTGTGCAAATCCTATTGCCAGAGCTCCATATCGTCTTGCACCGTCTGAGATGCAAGAGCTATCTAAGCAACTTCAGGAGCTTTCTGATAAAGGTTTTATTCGTCCTAGCTTTTCACCTTGGGGTGCTCCCGTTCTTTTTGTCAAAAAGAAGGATGGATCCTTCAGAATGTGCATCGATTATCGTGAGCTGAATAAGCTTACCATCAAGAATCGATATCTCCTACCTCGCATTGATGATCTCTTTGACCAATTACAGGGTGCTACTTGCTTTTCGAAGATCGATCGTCGTTCTGGGTATCATCAACTTCGTGTGCATGAAGAAGATATTCCCAAGACAGCATTACGCACTCGATATGGCATTATGAGTTCACTGTCATGCCATTCGGTTTGACCAATGCTCCTGCTGTTTTCATGGACTTGATGAATATGGTCTGCAAGCCTTATTTGGATAAGTTCATCATCGTTTTCATTGATGATATCTTGATTTACTCTAAGACACAAGCTGATCACGAGCAACATCTTCGTCTTACTCTGGAACTCCTAAAGAAGGAACAACTTTTTGCCAAATTCTCCAAGTGCGAATTTTGGCTTAAGGAAGTTCAATTTTTGGGACATATTGTCAACGAACAAGGTATTCATGTAGATCCCTCCAAGATCAGTGCGATTAAGGATTGGGATACGCCTACTACTCCTACTGAGGTTCGTTCTTTTCTTGGTCTTGCGGGTTATTACCGCCGCTTCATTGAGAACTTCTCGAAGATTGCAGTTCCTCCAACTGCTCTAACTCAGAAGAACAAACCCTTTGAATGGGGTTATAAGCAAGAAGAAGCGTTTCAGACCTTGAAGCAGAAGCTTTGTGATGCACCTATTCTGACTTTTCCTGAGGGTAATGATGATTTTGTCGTTTATTGTGATGCATCGAAATTGGGCCTTGGCTGTGTTCTGATGCAAAGGAACAAAGTCATAGCCTACGCATCAAGGCAATTCAAGGTGCATGAGAGAAACTACACCACTCATGATCTTGAGTTGGGTGCAGTTGTCTTCACTCTCAAAATCTGGAGACACTATTTGTACGGTACAAAATGTGTGGTTTTCACTGACCACAAAAGTCTTCAGCATATCTTCAATCAGAAAGAACTCAACATGAGGCAAAGACGTTGGGTCGAACTTCTAAACGACTATGATTGCGAAATTCGCTACCACCCTGGTAAAGCGAATGTTGTGGCTGACGCATTGAGTCGTAAGGAACGTACTAAGCTACATTATGTTCGTGTTCAATTTGATGTTCAAGCTCGATCTGATATCCAAGCACGCATTTCTCACGCTCAACATGCTTGTGTTTCACAAGATTTGATGGGTAAGGAATTACCCTATCACATTAAGCCTGATCTTGTGCTAAAAGATGATGGATCATATTATTTCATGGACCGTTTGTGGGTCCCAAGCCAAGATGATCTTCGCACCTTGCTTATGGATGAGGCCCATAAGTCTCGTTACTCTATTCATCCTGGCTCAGACAAGATGTATAAGGATCTTCGTACTCGGTATTGCTGGCCTGGTATGAAGAAAGACATTGCCTTGTACGTTTCAAAGTGCCTTACTTGTCTTAAGGTTAAGGCTGAACACCAACATCCTTCTGGTCTTTTGGAGCAACCAGAGATCCCAGTTTGGAAATGGGAAAACAATGCTATGGATCTCATTACTAAACTTCCGCGCACTAAGAAAGGTCACGATACCATCTGGGTAGTTGTTGATCGTCTTACTAAGTCAGCACATTTCTTGCCAATCCGTGAGGATTTTTCTGCTGAAAGGCTGGCAAAAATCTATGTGGATGAAATCGTATCTCGACATGGTGTTCCTTTGAATATTATTTCTGATAGAGATGCTCGCTTCTCTTCTCGTTTTTGGAGAACATGCAATCTGCTATGGGGACCCAACTTAATCTGAGCACAGCTTATAATCCACAAACAGATGGCCAAACTAAAGAATGATCCAGACTTTGGAGGATATGCTTAGAGCTTGTGTGATCGACTTTGGTGGTAGTTGGGATTCACATCTTCCATTGATTGAATTCTCCTACAACAACAGTTATCACTCCAGCATCAACATGGCTCCTTTCGAGGCTCTCTATGGTCGAAAATGTCGTTCACCAGTCTGCTGGAATGAGATAGATGAGGCTCAGCTTACTGGACCTGACCTCGTTCTAGAGACAACTGACAAGGTTAAGAAAGTTCGTGATAACCTTCCGACAGCTCGAAGCCGTCAAAAGAGTTACGCGGACCAACGACGCAAGCCCTTGGAATTTCAAGTCGGTGATCGTGTATTACTTAGAGTCTCACCTTGGAAAGGTGTGATCAGATTTGGAAAGAAAGGAAAACTTGCACCTAGATATGTTGGACCATTCAAGATCGTCGAAAGAATCGGCAAGGTAGCCTACAGACTTGAATTACCTCCAGAACTTGGTAATGTTCATCCAACCTTCCACGTATCCAATCTCAAGAAGTGTCTAGCTGATGAGAACCTCCACATACCACTTGACGAAATTCGTGTTGATAAAACACTGCATTTTGTTGAGAAACCTGTGGAAATCTTGGATCGTGAAGTCAAATGGCTTAAACACAAGCGCATTCCTTTGGTTAAAGTTCGCTGGGAATCTAAACGTGGACCTGAGTTTACTTGGGAACGTGAAGATCAAATGAAGGCAAAGTATCCATATCTATTCTCACAAGTTTCCTCTAAACAAATTTCGGGACGAAATTTCCACAAGTAGGGGATACTATGACATCTGTGCTTGTAATCATTGTGAACAATTCAGTTATCAATGAAATAAAGTTATTTGATCCCTATGTTTGTTTATTTATGTTTGATGTTTTTCATGTTTTGGTTTTTATTCAATTTTAAACTCTATATTGCTCTCTGGAGAATTATACGCAAACTGGTGCGTAAACATAATCAGTTAAACGCGACAAATACTCTGGAACGTCAATTTTTGCTAAAGATACCTTAAATAACCTTTACATAACTTAGAAATAAGTTTTGAAGGCTTTGGTATGGCAAAATCAAGTTTATTCGCTTACAAGGACTAAAATTGACAAACTGCGAAAGCATGCCAATTTGAACTGTAACGAACATTCTGGAACATGCCCATAAGTTAAACACACCCTAAATATCCTTTACATAGCTTAGAAATAGGCTTTGAGGGGTTCGGTGTGCTAAAATAAACTTTTGGGTCATTCAGGGACTAAAAGCGTCAAAAAGTGCATAAGTTTGCATTTTCACGCATAACTTACGTTCTGAATACATCCGGACATCCAAAAATTTATGTAATCATTAAAATATTACGTTTTAGTGATTGGCTTGTCAAAAATCCATTCGTCACGCAATTTGGACCGTTTTTGCGTCCGTTACGACTTCCGTCGTAATTAACCGAACAACGCAATCGTACGGCCAAACGAACCGACATCTGGCATATTTTTGAGCATGTTTCATGTTCCCTATACTTTAATATCCTTATAGAGCTTAAAAATGGGTTTGACGGGTGTTAGAAGTGCCAAAACACGACCATACGGGCACAGGGACCTAAACTGCCAAAACAAAAAATATGCTGGTCTGCAGGGTCCTTACGGACCGTATGGGTATGCTTACGGTCTGTAAGCCATGCCCATATTAGCAGAAAGTGCTTTCCAGCTTGTTCCAGCTTTTCCCCACTTGTGCACATCGTTTTTGAGTTTCTATGGGCTGGTTTGTGTGCCCATCAAGGTACCCAATCAGGATATGGCAAATGTACGGGTTAGATCGTGCCCCCTTCTCCAAGAAACGATCCTAACGGTTGTGCCATGCATATATAAACCCAACCCATTTTCCTTCATTCCTCACATTTGATCTGATTCAAGCTCTCTAAGTGGAAGTATATGCTTCCTACCTGAGAGAGAATCGGAATCGAATCTTGCAGGGACCTTCTGTCAGTATCCTTTCGCGTTTTTCGTTCGTTTTAGAGTTAAAGTCAAACTGCGTTTGACTTTCTGCATTGACCAGTTCATGGTCAATGCAAAGTTCGTTTGAACTTCATAACGTGAGCGTAATCACGATGGTTATAGTCCCTAGTGACTATACCTACTGATTACCACGTTATCTAGGCTCAGTGACGAGTCGTAGTTTCGGCCAAAATGCTTTTCCCACGTATTTTGTAACCAAACTACTCTAGGGTATTAAAACTGTTTGTTTTAATACCAAACCTGTTTTCTAACTTTACTAAAAATGTTCTAGCATGTTTAGCTCGTCGCTTTTAGATTTAGTGCTTATATAGGGTCGTAAGGTAAGCGATCTAAACAATCGCTTAAGCTTTCGAACCCGACCCATTTGGTGGATCTTTAGGATCTGACCAAATACTTTAGGTGACCATAGTTGTATAGGGAATAACCTCCCGAGGTTATACCTTATGGTCACATCGTTTGAGTAGTTGTATGATAAGTAGTTCTTATGCCTTAGGAAAATTAACAAAATACCCTTTTCACGCCAAAATTGATTTTAAGCCTATGTAATGTAATTTTTGACATCTAAACTGATTTGGTAACAATATTAAATATGTTAAGGCATATCTTGCTTGTCATAGGACTAATTAGGCATTCCGAACACGTTTTACGCGAACGACGCGTTAAAGTAGCATAAGCTACCTAAACGGGTCGTAACGGGTCAAAAGCACTTAGGATAAGTTTCGTTTTAGTATGTAGGCTTAGTTAAACCATATTACATAAGTTCCCACACTTATTTGGTTTACAAACCCTCGTACTACCCGATCCTCCGATAGGTCCGTTTATTAATGTAGATACCTATATTAGGTGCCGTTTGAATCCGTGATCTTCTAGCTTGCTTGGTGGATATCTAAAGTCTATTGAGCAATCTCAAGTGAGTACATAATACCCCTCTTTTACTGTTTTCCAAACATTTTGGGGTGAAATACATGTGCCTACTTGTTACTTTCGTGCTTTCTTTTTTTCACATCATATGCTTGCTATGTTCTTTAGTACACTTATAGTACATGATTTCATTACATTGTTTTGCTATGTATGTTAACTTAGCATGCTAGCACCTTGATTTCATTACATTATTTTGCTACATATGTTTACTTGGCATATTAGCACATTGTTTTACATTACATTTTTTTGCTATGTATGTAGACTGAGCATGCTAGCACATTGATTTACATGACTTTTCTGCTTTGTATGTTAACTTAGCATACTTAGTACATTGTTTTCATATAACATGTTTACATTTGGTATAACATTTGGTTTGCACAAACGGGACTTATATACATTCATTAACATTAGCTACGCCGCTCGGTAGTAAGTAATGGTACCATAGGACTTGACAAATCCCGTTCCTGACATCCTAGGTTTGTTTGGGTGAAAGGAATCACTGAATCCGATAACATTTCTTTTGATAACCTTGACTTAGGGTTATCCGTCTGTCTCAAGGCTTGAATGTATGCGTTAACTTACCACATAAATGTTTGTATCATTAAAACATGCATTTACTTTGCAAAACATAACTTTTTGATATACTCAAAATACTTTGTTTTGTACATTTTTACATTTGGTTTAAGTGAATACATTTTACTTAACATACATAACATGTGTTACACACATACATGACTACATTTTGGACTTTTAAACATTTGACATTGGTTTATACATGAACATTTAATGGTTGGTTTAAACATGAACATTATACTTTGGTGGTTTGTTTAAGTGACTTAAGTAACGAGACGTGTGTAGTATGATACAAGTATGGTGGATACGCCGCTGGTACTTCCTATATATAAGTGTTTGTATCATATTACATGTCGTAGCGTTACTTAAATCATTCAATTTGGACTTATACATTTTTACACAAATAACATATTTTTCACAAGACTTTGTTTTACAAAACAGTTTACCTTATACAACTTATTTTTACTTGGTTATATTCATTTAACCATACTTTATTCTTTATTTATATATATCATCTGATTTTATCGCCTTTTCAAAGGATTTACAAAACAAAATAATTTACGAGGTTCATGACTGAATTTTATTAAACATTCTCTTAAACCTAAGTCATGAATCCTACTTTTCAAAACCGATGTTACTCACGGGCATTTTTATGCTAACGTACCTATTTTTCACATGTGTTTTCAGGAGCTGTTGCTTAGGATGTTGATCGTGACACGCTAGGGTGGACTTGGGCCTTAGTGACATAAAATGAAGATAGACTTAGTTTAATTATGAACTCTTGTTTCTTTTATTTTAAGACAATATAACTCTTTGGTTCTTGTTTTGAGACAATGTAATTCCACCTTTGGTTATGAATAAAATATTATTTTAATTACCATGGTTGTGGAACAATAATTCTGTTACAACACTCCCCGACGTTTCCGCCATGATTTGATGTTTTACGTGGTCGGGGTGTGACATTCGGGCTCTAAATCGCTTTCTGGAAGGTTATACGCGCACTGAGGCGTAAATATAACCAGTTTAATGCAACAAACAATTCGGAACATTGACATAGGCTTAACATACCTTAAATAACCTTTACCTAACTTAGAAATAAGTTTTGGAAGGTTTGGTGTGCTGAAATCAAGTTTATTCGCTTACAGGGACTAAATTCGACAAATTGCAAAAGTATGCCGATTCGTACTGTAACGGACATTCCGAAACATGATCATAAGTTAAACATACCCTAAATATCCTTTACATAGCTTATAAATAGTCTTTGAGGAGTTCGGTGTGCTAAAACAAACTTTTGGTCAATCAGGGACTAAAAGCGTCAAAAAGTGCATAAGTTTGCATTTTCGCGCATAACTTACGTTCTGAATACATCCGGACATCTAAAAATTTATGTAATCATTAAAATATTATGTTTTAGTGATTGGCTTGATAAAAATCCATTCGTCGCGTAATTTGGATCGTTTTTGCGTCCGTTACGACTTCCGTCGTAATTAACCGAACAACGCAACTGTACGACCAAACAAACCGATATCCGAGATATTTTTGAGCATATTTTGAGTTACCTATACTTTAACATCATTTTATAGCCTTAAAATGTGGTTAACGAGGCTTAAACGTGTCAAAACGCATCAAAAATCAAGTTTGGGGTCACAGGGGCCTATTCTGTCAACTTGTGAAACTTGCTGACCTGCACAAGGCTTACGGACCGTAAGCACATACCCATATGGTCTGTAAGGACCCTCCAGATCAGCAAAATGTGTTTTCTAGCTTGTTCCAGCTGTTCCCCTCAATTGCACATGGTTTTAGAAATCAGGGGGCACACTTGGACGACCTAGATCGAAGCATGTTTATCAAGAAACGATCCTAACGGTCTTGGTTTTCCTATAAATACCCCCCACCCTCTTTCTCTCAAACTCACACCTTTGAATCTGAATTGGTTCTCTAAGTTGATGTGATTATCACTTCATACCTGAGAATATTCGGATCAAAGCTCCCATTCTTGGACCCGTTGTAAGTCCTCTTTCGTTTTTTATGCGTTTTTAGCACGAAAGTCAAACTGTGTTTGACTTTCTGCATTGACCAGTTTATGGTCAACACGAAGTTCGTTTGAACTTCGCAACGTGAGCGTAATCCCGATGGTTATAGTCCCTAGTGACTATACTACTGATTACCACGTTGTTTAGGTGTAGTGACGAGTCGTAGTTTCGGCCAAAATGCGTATTCTTGCGTATTTTGTAACCAAACTACTTTTAGGTAACAAAACCGTTTGTTTTGATACCAAACCAGTTTTCTAAATTCGTTAAACATGTTTTAACATGTTTAGCTCGTCACTTTAGGTTTAGTGCTTATGTAGGGTCGTAAGGTAAGCGATCTAAACAATCGCTTATACTTTCGAACCCGACCCATTTGGTCGATCATTAGGATCTGACCAAACACATTTGGTGACCATAGTTGTATAGGGAATAACCTTCCGAGGTTATACCTTATGGTCACTTCGTTTAAGTAGTTGTATGATAGGTAGTTTATATGCCTTAGGAAAATGACCAAAATGCCCTTTTTACGCATAAACTCATTTTAAGCATATGAAACCTAAATTTTCACCTCTAAACTGATTAGGTAACATTATTAGATATGTTAAGGCATATAAGACTTGTCATAGGACTAGTTAGGCGATCCGAACGTGTTTTACGCGAATGACGCGTTAAAGTGGCGTAAGCTACCTTAACGAGTCATAATGGGTCGTAAGCACTTAGGTTAGGTTTCATTTTAGTATGTAGGCTTTGTTGAACCATATCATATGAGTTCCAATACTCATTGATCTTCCGATTTAGGTCCGTTTATTTACATAGTTATCTATGTTAGTTGCCGTATGATTTCCGTGATCCCTCTAGCTTTGCTTGGTTGTTGTTCAAGACTTCTAAGCACCCTCAAGTGAGTACATAGTTCCCCTCTTTTATTGTTTTTCAAACATTTTGGGGTGAAACACATGTGCCTACTTGTTACTTTCGTGCTTTTCATGTTTTTATATCCTATACTTGCTATGTTCATTAGTACACTTATAGTACATGATTTCATTATGTTTTGCTATGTATGTTTACTTAGCATGCTAGCACATTGTTTTACATTACATCTCCTTTTGCTATGTATGTTTACTTAGCATGCTAGCACATTGTTTTACATTCATTTCTTTTGCTATGTATGTTCACTTAGCATGCCAGCACATTGTTTTACATTCATTTCTTTTGCTATGTATGTTCACTTAGCATGCTAGCACATTGTTTTACATTACATTTTCTGCTGCATATGTTCACTTAGCATATGTACACATTTTACATTTCTGCCTTGTATGTTCACTTAGCATACTAGGTACATTGTTTTCATAAAACATGCTTACATTTGGTATAACATTTGGTTTGTCTAACGAGACTAATATATTCATTAACACTGATCATGCCGCTCGGTAGTAGGTAGTGGTACCATAGGACTTGACAACTCCCATTCTTGAAATCCTAGGTTTGTTTAGGTGGAAGGAATGACCGAATCCGAAAAAATTTTGATAAACCTTCACTCTAAGGTTATCCTACAGTCTCAAGGCTTGGATGTAGACGTTTAACAATACTGCATAGATGTTTGTATCAGTAAAGCATGCATTATTTTACAGAACATAACTTTTGATTATAAATTATCAAAAGCATTGTTTTGTACGTTTCTTTCTTATAGGGTTGAGTAAATGCTTTTAATTCAATAAAGGCTTTTATTCACTATACATTACATTTGCTTAATACATGAACATTTTTACATTGGTGGTTTGTTTTGGTAAGTGATTTAAGTAACGAGACGTGTGTAATATGATAAAAGTATGGTGGATACGCCGCTGGTACTTCCTATATATAAGTGCTTTTATGGTATTACATATCGTAGCGTTATTTAAACCATTTCAAGTTAGACATAATACATTTTTACACTTATATCACATTTTCATGAAACATTGTTTTACAAACAACATATTTTATATAAACTCATTTTTACTTGGTTATTCATTTCATTTTGCATTGTTCTTTTATATCATCTGTTTTCTTATCAAATTTTATATGATTTATAAAACAAAAACATTTTACAAGGTTCATGACTAACTTTTGTAAAACATATTTTTTTCTCTAAACTTATAAGTCAGGAATCCTAAATCAATGAAACTTATCTATCTCACAGGCATTTTTATGCTGACGTACCTATTTTCGCATGTGTTTCAAGAAATGATGCATAGGATTGATCAGGTTACACTTAGGCAGACTCGGGCCTTAGTGACATTAAATGATGCAAGACTAGTTAATTATGTTATACTTCTTTGTTGTTAAGACATTGTAACTTCCGTTAATTAATAAAACAAAATTTCAATTGCCATGTGTTATGAAACAATGATTCTGTTACAACACTCCCCAACGTCTCCGCCACGATTTGTTGTTTTAAGTGGTCGGGGTGTGACACTTTACGGATTACAAAAAAAACGACGTTATAATATTACGATAAACATAACTTATTACTTAACGAAACTCGAAGATTTCTATAAAACCAAAATAATTAATTATATTATTTCCAACGATTAGAACCCTCGAAACTCGATATTTATATAGAATAAACATGATTATTTATGTTCTATTCAAAACGCCAATAATTCGAAATACGTGAATATTTTATAAAATAAATATGAAACTTCTATTTATTTCCAAGGTTGAGATTTCCAACACATTTTATAAAATAAATATAATTGTTTATATTTATTTTAAAACGCCAGCTCTAATATTTCGGGGTGTGACAACAAAAACCACAAAATTTCAAAAACGTCATTTCAAGGAGATTCAGTTTTATTCTCGATAAAGTTTAGCTGAACGGGATGGACAACATTGTTAGACATCTTTCTTGACTGAGTATTAAAATGTTATTCATCTCGTTTACAAAACATTATTGAGTTTAGCATGACCAAAATTAGAGGTTTATGGTAGTCTAATTTATGGCGTTGTTTTTTTTTTTGGCGTTTGATTTGCTTGTCCGATCTTATATTGTTTGTTATGTAACTTCGAAGTAACATGTTATGAACAAATAGGTCGAAAAAAAGACGGAAAAAAATGATGTATAAAGAATGATCTAAAACACCAAACTGAGATCTGTGTGTGTTCTATAAGAATGAAAAATACAAAACACCAAACTACTCTTCACTGGCTCTCGAAGACCATCTGTGTGTGTTCTGTGTCACACCCCGACCGCGTAAAACAACAAACCAACAAAATATGCTTGGTCAGATCCTAATGATCGACCAAACGGGTCGGGTTCAAAAGTCTAAGCGGTTGTCAAGACCACTTGACTTACGACCCTATACAAGCACTAGACTAAAAGTGACGAGTTAAACATGTTAGAAGATGTTTAACTAAGTTAGAAAACAGGTTTGATATCAAAACAAAGTGTTTTGATACCCGAAAATAGCTTCGTCACAAAATACGCATTTTGGCCAAAACTTTGACTCGTCACTACGCCTAATCAATGTGGTAATCAGTAGGTATAATCACTAGGGACTATAACCATTGTGATTACGCTCACATTGTAAAGTTCAAACGAACTTTGACTTGACCAATTCGAGGTCAATACCGAAAGTCAAACGGTAGTAAAACTGTTTGACTTTTAGCTTGTAATGGCTGAAAATAAAGAATTAGCCATGAAAGAGGACTTACAAAGCTCTAATGGCTAAAAGAAATGAACTAGAACTCAGGTAGAAGGTATCCAAAGATGGTATCCTTCACTTAGAGTCTAAGAGGAGAAGAAAGTGATGAATGAGCAAGAAATGAGCAGCATTTTGAGGGTATTTATAGGAATCTTGAGGCCATAAGATCATCCCAAGTGTCATTGAGTGGATCAAGGCATAATCCTAGCCATACACTTGCTAAAACCTGATTAAAACCACTCAAAAATCCATAGAAAATACCCACAAGTTCAAAAACTAACTTAGAAAAACAAGTGCAGCAGCTGGTAATGAAAATTCTATCAAAAAGCACCCCTCGCATCGCGCCACAGCAAAGGGGGTGTGCCGTCGCGCAGCGCTACCATGCAACAGTTTCAAAATTGGCAGTTTTAGTCCCTGCACACACCTTAAGCCATTTTTGACGTGTTTAAACCCCGTTAAGCCAAATTCAAGGCTCTACAATGAAGTTAAAGTATAGAGAACATAAAATATGCTTGAAAATATCTCGGATGTCGGTTCGTTTGCTCGTACGGTTGCGTTATTCGGTTAATTACGACGAAAACTCGAACGGACGCGAAAACGATCCAAACCTCACGACGAATGGTATTTTTGCATTCCAATAACTAAAATAAAATATTTTAATGATTACAAAAATTTTTGGATGTCCGGATATGTTCAAAACGTAAGATATGCGCGTAAATGCAAACTTATGCACTTTTTGACGCTTTTAGTTCCTATTGATCAAATAAGCATATTTTCGCATACGGAACCCTTCAAAGGCTATTTCTTAGATATGTGAAGGATATTTAGGGTATGTTTAGCTTATGATCAAGTTCCGGAATGTTCATTACTATACGAATCAACATACTTTCTCAGTTTGTCGAAATTAGTCCCTGCGATCGAATAAACTTGTTTTCGACACACCAAACCCTTCAAAACTTATTTCTAAGTTATGTTTAGGTTATTTAAGGTATGTTAAGCCTATATCACTGTTCCGGAGTGTTTGTCGCATTAAACTGATTACGTTTACGCATCAGTTTGCGTATAACTTTCTAGAGAGCGATTTGAAGCTTGGAATCGAACTAGAATTAAAACGTAAAATCTTCAAACACAAATACACATATATTGACACCAAAACAAATTGTTTTATTGATAATTGATATTGTTTTAGATCATACATCGTTTACAGATCACAGTTGTCACAGTCTCCCCTACGTTAGGAAATTTCGTCCCGAAATTTTAACTAGAGGAAATTTGTGAAAACAAATGTGGATATTCCGCCTTCATTTGGTCCTCACGTTCCCAAGTAAACTATGGGCCACGTTTGGACTCCCAGCAAACTTTGACTAATCGTATTCTCTTGTTCTTCAGTCGCTTGATTTCACGATCCATTATCTCCACAGGTTTCTCGACAAAGTGCATCATGTCATCAACTTGAATTTCGTCGAGTGGAATACGAAGATCGGTATCAGCTAAACACTTTCGTAAATTGGACACGTGGAATGTTGGGTGAATATTCCCGAGTTCTGGAGGTAGCTCTAGTCGGTAGGCAACCTTTCCAATTCTTTCAACAATCTTAAATGGTCCAACATATCGAGGTGCAAGTTTTCCTTTCTTTCCAAATCTCACCACTCCCTTCCAAGGGGATACCTTGAGTAGAACACGGTCTCCGACTTGAAATTCCAAGGGCTTGCGTCGCATATCCGCATAACTCTTTTGACGGCTTCTAGCACTTAGAAGATTATCGCGAATTTTCTTGACTTTATCTGTCGTTTCCAGAATGAGCTTAAGTCCAGTAAGCTGAGCTTCACCGATCACATTCCAACAGACAGGTGAACGACATTTTCGACCGTATAAAGCTTCGAACGATGCCATATTGATGCTAGCATGATAACTATTGTTGTAAGAGAACTCGATCAATGGTAGATGAGAATCCCAATTACCACCAAAGTCTATCACGCATGCTCTAAGCATATCCTCCAATGTTTGTATTGTCCTCTCGGATTGTCCATCTGTTTGGGGATGATAAGCAGTGCTCAGATTTAATTGAGTTCCCATAGCAGATTGCATGGTCTTCCAAAAGTGAGATGAAAATCGAGCATCACGATCAGATATGATATCCAAAGGAACACCATGTTGAGACACAATCTCATCAACATAAATCTTGGCAAGTTTATCAGCAGATAGATCCTCGTGAATCGGTATAAAGTGAGCTGACTTCGTTAATTGATCAATGACTACCCAAATAGCATCGTGACCTCTAGATGTATGCGGTAACTTTGTGATGAGATCCATTGCTATGTTCTCCCACTTCCATACTGGTATCTCTGATTGTACAAGCAAACCAGATGGTCGTTGGTGTTCAGCCTTGACTTTGAGACAAGTTAGGTATTTCGATACATACAAGGCAACATCCTTTTTCATACCAGGCCACCAGTACTGAGTACGAATATTCTTGTACATTTTGTCAGCACCAAGATGAATAGAGTATCAAGACTTATGAGATTCGTCCATCACTAAAGTGCGAAGATCGTCTTGTTTTGGAATCCACAAACGATCCTTGAAATAGAGTAACCCATCGTCTTTCATTTCGAGTTTAAGATCTAGTTAACGTGGTAATTCCTTACCCATCAGGTCTTGTGTAACACAAGTACGTTGAGCTTGAGAGATGCAAGTTTGAATATCGGATAAAATTCAAACACAATGACGCTTGACTCGTTCCTTTCGACTTAGCGCATCAGCTACAACATTCGTCTTACCAGGATGGTAGCGAATTTTGCATTCGTAATCGTTTAGGAGTTCAACCCAGCGTCGTTGTCTCATGTTAAGCTCCTTCTGATTGAAAATGTGTTGGCGACTTTTGTGATCTGTGAAAACCACACACTTCGTACCATAAAGATAGTGTCTCCAGATTTTGAGTACAAAAACCACAACTCCTAACTCAAGATCATGAGTGGTGTAGTTCTTCTCGTGAATTTTCAATTGTCTTGACGCATAAGCTATAACTTTACCTCATTGCATGAGAACATAACTAGGCTTAGATTCGAAGCGTCACAATAGAAAACAAAATCATCCTTTCCATCGGGCAAAGATAGGACAGGAGCATCACAGAGTTTTTGTTTCAGCGTTTGGAAAGCTTCCTCTTATTTAGTTCCCTACTCAAAAGGCTTATTCTTCTGAGTCAAAGAAGTGAGAGGAACCGCAATCTTTAAGAAGTTCGAAATAAATCGTCGATACTATCCACCAAGACCAAGAAAAGAGCGAACTTCTGTAGGTGTAGTAGGTGTGTTCCAATCCTTAATAGCAGCTATTTTGGAAGGATCCACATGAATACCCTGCTCGTTAACAATATGAACCAAAAATTGAACTTCCTTAAGCCAAAAATCACACTTGGAGAATTTGGCGAAAAGTTTCTCCTTCTTCAGGAGTTCCATCCTCAGACGAAGGTGTTGTTCGTGATCGGCTCGAGACTTCGAATAAATGAGAATGTCGTTAATGAACACAATGATGAACTTGTCTAAATAAGGCTTACAAACCCTATTCATGAAGTTCATGAAAATAGCTAGGGCATTCGTCAAACCAAAAGGCATGACGGTGAACTCGTACTGACCATATCTCGTGCAGAAAGTAGTTTTGGGAATATCTTCTTCGAGTACACGAAGCTGATGATACCCAGAACGCAGATCGATCTTGGAAAAACATGTAGCACCTTGTAGCTGATCAAAGAGATCATCGATTCGTGGTAGGGGATATCGATTCTTGATGGTGAGCTTGTTAAGCTCATGATAATCGATACACATTCTGAAAGATCCATCTTTCTTTTTCACAAATAGGACTGGAGTGCCCCAAGGTGAATACCTCGGAGGGATGAATCCTTTATCAGATAACTCTTGAAGCTGTTTAGATAACTCTTGCATCTCAGACGGCGCAAGACGATAAGGTGCTTTAGCAATCGGGTTAGCATTGGGTATAAGATCAATATGAAACTCGACTTGACGAACTGGAGGCAAACCAGGCAGTTCATCAGGAAACACCTCTGGATAATCTCGAACAATCGGAATATCTTGAATACACATGCTCTTACCTTTCTCCTCTACGACAAGTGCTAGGAAGGCCACATATCCTTTTCGTAAGTATCTTTGGGCTTTCGTACGCGACATGAGTTTCAAACCATTCGAAGGTTTTTCGCCACGAACTTCTAAGACTCCACCAGACGAAAGAGGAATACGAACACTCTTATCGAAACAAACCACCTCAGCATGATACTTAGTTAACCAATCCATTCCTACAATAGTATCGAAACTTCCAAGTTGCATCGGTGTTAGGTTAATAGGAAAAAGATGGTTATCGAGGTTCAATTGACAATCGCGAATGAGAGAATCTGTGACAACTATGTCATGTAATCGATGTATAATGTAAAACAATGTCAGTTATCAATAAAACAATGTGCTTTGGTGTTAATATATGTGTGTTTTGGTGTTATCAATAAAACAATATGCTTTGTTACATATGTTAATTAGTAGAGAAATTAGTGGGTGTTATGGTGAACGGGGATCATGACAAGCCAAGAAATAAATAAACAATGTATTTGGCAAAAATTTAGTGTCCCGGGTAATGTCCGGTTGTTCGGTTAGGTACCGTTCCGTTAAAGTGTTTAATTAGTCCGTAAAGTGTCTTTTAGATACGTTTTTGTAACACAATTAATTCCCGGCACTTAGGAAAGCATACATGACCATTCTGCCATATTTTTGACACTTTACTAGCATGTTAAATGCTGAATTATTGCTGAAAATGCAGAATTCTGCACTTAAATTGTGTTTTAGGCACTTCCCGGCACTTTAACTATCACCTAGTGACGCGGTTTTATGGTCCTCACTTCCCTACACTCTATACTAGTGTAGTACCTTATTCCTGGCCTATATTGGGTCTCAAAACACTATCTCTCTATGTGCTGCCATTGTCAGCATGTTTCTAAATTATCCGTTCAGTGTGCTAACGGTGCTTTGTGCATCAGGTATGTCACTAAAGTTTGTGTGTCATAAATGGAGTGACAGTATGAGATATGATGCATATGTATGTATGATGCAGAAATCATGATGCAGTTTTAACTGTCAGTTGTAATCAAGCAGAGTCGTTAAGCACATAATTAAAATTAATTAATTGTACAGTACCTGTAATTGTGAGGGTTGTCACATTCTCCCCCCGTTACTCCTTAGGGTTTCATTATGCGTGTATGTATATGAATAATACCGAGGTAGATAATCACTAAACCGAATCAAACTTTGTTCACATCAGGTGAGTTCTAGGAATATATAACAACCTGAATCCTATGGTTAAAAGGTGTGTGCTTTTAGCATTTGGTGTCGAAGGTACAAGACGTATCGACGTACAGTCTAGTGAGGGGTTCCACAAAAGAGGAGTTTTTGTCCAATAGGATTCTCAAGCGATTGGTTACAATATGCAAATTTTCACAAACCATAGCATCTGCTATATGAACTCAAAATCAACAACTTTGGAGGTGAAAATGACATGTTCACCTTTCGAATAAGTAAATGGTAAGGATTTGTGTGTTGACATTCTTAAGTTTCGAAAGTACACCGAATGGAAAACAAGCGAATCTGGTGTATCATTATCTTGATTTGTGGTTGCATCAGAACTGTTTGAATGACAAGTCAAACAAAAGTATGTGTAGTTTTGTGTGAAACAGTTGACCATGATTAGTACGAGCTAACGACGAGGTTCAATAATAGTGGTGTCTGAACAAGTTCACCGTGCCTGAAATCAAATGAAAGTGCACAGAGACAATCCGAATATTAGATTTACACAATGTCATATAGTTTTTAATTAAATACGGAACATCAAAGAGCCACTGTTTTTGATAGACAATGTATTCGATAGACAATGAAAAGAATCGTTAGGTGGTACATTGTGCTATGGAATGATTCTATGTACCGTTGTCTTGACACGCAACTGTGTTGAGACCAATTTAGTTGTGATAAACAAGACGGATTTAGGGCAAGTTATCTAAATATCAATTAAATCCGTGTAAGAAGTAAATAGCTAAATTAGCGCAAGCTTCAATTCTGTGAAAGTATCACCACAAGGTATCGAAACCAAACAAACGATTTAGTGGAGTCGTAGACCAACTGAATCTACTACGACTTGAAATGAAAGAATCCTTGCAAAAATATTTGAGTGTGAAGTTCTCAATACATCATATAGCGTCTCAAATCAAACATGTGAAGTGGATAAGTTCAACCAATTGAACTTAGTTTTAGCGTAACCCGACCATAAACGTATGTATTAACAAAGGAAATCTTGGCATGGTAACGAATATAAACCATGAATGTAATTTGAAATACAAGAAGTTCCAAGAGAGTGTGTTGTCTTGATAGCAAAAGAGCCAACAATTACAATAATGTACGTCATTCGAATCACAAACCAGTAATTAGATTTAGCAACCTGATATCTGAACTTTCAATGAAGCGTTTATTCGAAATGAAACCGCATGCGTAGCAAAAGGTGCATGCATAACATATAAGTTTTCAAGTAATAACACAATGAGTGTTTGCTAAAATGGAGAAACGACCAAGTATTCGAAGAAAATGGGTGTTCTCTCTCAGCGAGGAAAAATCAATGCGATGCAACTACCATTAAGGGGAGTAGATATGCAAACATCTACTCGCTAGAAGCAAAAACGAGGATTTCAACAAAAGAAATTTAAGTACTTCCTGTTTGGCCAACTGAACTGGTATATACGTCGGATAATGGTGTTTGATTGAGTTGACAGATGTGGTTCCTAAGTAACAGCCCTTACAAGTTTGGTCTGGGTTTCCCAAATACCCTAAGTACATGTCTCCTAGATTCTCAGAGTTTCGTATTCGGTGTAAGGTTGCTCTGTGCATCGTGTAGGAAACACCATCTTTGTGTATATTCAAAACAAGTTATTGTCCCACAATTTCCCCGGTATACTTTCTTCCTGAATTCACCGCCAATGACACTCGATCGTCGATCAGTCGTGTAATTGTAGTTAGATCCTCACAGTTAGTTAAATAAGTAATTCGTCAGTCCCCGGCAAGAGTCACCGACTCTTTTGGTTAGCTCATTCGGCTCCTGGTAGTTTGAAGCACATTTGAAAATCATCGTCCTTCTTCTTGACGAGCAGAACTGGGGTTACCCGTAACGGGAATCTTGGTTTGTTAACTTCCTTCTCTATCAACTACCGAGGTTATACTAACAATCCTTGCCTCTCCGAAGGTGTAAGCCACTAAGGTGCATCGACTGTAGGCGTGGCACCCGGAATTAAGTCGATGCGAAATTCGACTCGTCGTTGAGGAGATGATTCTGGCAAGTCTTCGAGGAAGACTTCAGGATACTCCTTTATCAAAGGAATATCTTCTTGTTTTGGTTCTTCAGCTCCCTTGTCCACGACACGAGCCAAGAAAACAACACATCCTATTCGCAACAACTTTCGTGCCGTCAAGCAATTAGTAATTTGTAATGGCGTACCCTGCTTCATGAGTCGAGATCGCTTCTTTGTTCGGCATCGGGACGCGGATATCAAACTCCGCTTGATCACTTGCCAACCAATCCATCAATTACCTTGTCGAAGCTTCCAAATTCACTGGCAGTAGATCAAGCGTAAACTCACGCTCTCCGAGTTCTATCTTGCCATTTCCAAATACTTCGTTGGCTTCCAATAGCTTCCCATTAGCTAGTTCTATGGAGTGCAGGTTATCTAACTTACTTATTACTAACCCAAGCATACTTTCAAACCCTAGAGATGCGAGGCTAAAATCTGCAACAGTATCTAGCAGCACAAATGCATAACGTTGAGTAATATGGGACATACCGATATCCACGCTTGGATTCCTGGTGTGCTCCCCTAGCTCTGCTACTGAGCCTTTATCCTTGTGCCTGATTCTTCCTAGGGCAGTATTTTCTGAAATGCCTCTTGCTTCCACAGTTAAGACACCCTTGAGCACGTTTTTGTTTGTCACTCGTTCTGCCTTGGTAGTTGTCATTGTCGTTGTTTCCTCCGTGATTCTTGCTACCATCTTGGCCTCCATTTCTACTTTCAGTTTCTTGCCTACAAGTTTCCTTGGGATGCCCCCTCTTGCCACAATTGCCATATTTTCCATATTTACATCGCCCGACGTGATAACGTAAACAATTGTCGCACTTAGGTAGGATACCCATGTAGTCTTTTCCCTTTTTGGCCTTCTTCTTGTTACTCGCCCGAGTAATCATTTTGAAATTTGCGAGCTTTCTCTTGTTATCTCCCGATGACTCCACAGGAGTCTCCTCTTTCTCTTCCATACTGGAAAATTTTCCTTGTCTAATTGCTTCTTCAGTGAGTGCCACGCTTATGCTGATAGCCTCGGTGATCGTTGAAGGTTTAGATATTGTTACCACACTTAGAATCTGTGGTGCCAATCCCCCTATGAAATGTTCAATTTTCTTAAACTCTGGTCCCACCAGGAGCGTAGCAACTTGTGATAACTCGTTAAATCTCTGCACATACTCAGCTATCTTTGGACCTTCCATTTTCAAGTTCCACAATTCAGTCTCCAACTTCTGGACTTCTGCCCTAGAGCAATATCTTTTGCGCATCAGTTCCTTCAGTTTGTCCCACGTCATAGCATACGCAGTGGTCTCGCCCATTGTCTGAACCTGAAGGTTCCACCATGACAGAGCCCCATCTACAAACAGTCCAGCTATGCACGTGACCTGATGTTCTGGGGCACATTTGCTCAATCGTAAGACGGAATCCGTTTTCTCAATTCAGCGCACGAAGGCTAACGCACCCCCGGTGCCATCAAATTCTCGAGGTTTGTGGTCTAAGAACTGCTTGTAGGTGCAGCCTTTGCTGTGTTCGGAGCGAAGGGCCTCGAGCTGTGTAATGGCCTGTGAGATGCGTTCTTGTAGTTGTGCCGTTGATGTTGGCGGAGGGTTGTTGGCATCGACGTTCCCTTGTATCGACATCTTCTAATAAGAAGATTGGTTAGGTCAAGTTATATTTTTTTCAGGGGATGCGTATAGTTGTTTTGAGGTCATAAGTACATACACATAATAGGTTATCATACCAACCAATAAAGCAATAGCATAATAATAGCATGACCAAGTAATTTGGTAGTTATGTTTAATGAGAGCATCGCAGGTAAGCACGTAGCATTATAATTATAGCACACACATATAGATCAATAACGTGCTTAACGAAGACATAGCGACTGAGCTTTCGTCGGTCATTGGTCACAAGGTATTGTCGCAGGTTTAATGATAGTTGGTTTCTCATTATTCCCTGACCACAATCGTATTGTCTTCCAAAATGTATCACCTCAACAGGGACACAGGGTCACCCTACCCTTGTCCATTAAATGTATTAGTGTATCAAAATCATGTAGTCAGATGTGGTCTTCGCAAGTCTCCACATTCCCGGCTTATCATTGGTGTCTTTACCCAAATGTAATGCAATCCGCATAATCCAGAAACCAACCATACTGGCGACTGAGGTGGTAGAGGAAAGAAAAGTAAATTGTTAACTTGTGTGAACTTCCTCCTCGGGCTTGTATATACGTCGAAGTAATTATCTGCTCTGCCGTTCGACAGTAAAGAAACGAGCATCCAAAAACCTGGAAAGGTGTAGTAGCAGCAGGCGAGAGTTCCAAAAGGAATCTTTGATAAATGTGGGGGACCAAAGCATACCAGTAACAGGGGGGAAGGACGTGGTGTCTGCTCAAGCTCCAAAACTCTGCGACTCATATCCCCAGACTGTAGCTGATGTTATAGGGGCAACTCGTCCCGTGTGCAGCCTCCATAGTGTGAGGGATGGTAAAGGTCTAAAATCAGCATAGTATATTATAGGAACCATCGAAATGACTTGTCCAGCGATGTAGAGGTGAATGTAGCAATGGTGCGGCCTGCGAGGTTGTAGAAAATGCTGTAGCAGCAATAGGGATCGTTACACGGGTGCTGGCCTGGAGTACCTTCCCGAGGTGCGGGTAAGTCCTAAGAGAAAGCGATAGGCATGCCAGTGCAATGGACGTCGGCCTCCATAGGAGAAAAGGAGCTACATCAGCGGTTGCGGGTGCAAAAACAAACGTCTCAACCATTAAGGAGATTGTCAGGTGCAGGTACTGGGTCAGATATAAGGGGTGTAATATCTGGTAAACCCAAAAGAAACAGGGTCATGATCAATCAAGGGTGCAGGATCAGTAGGTGCAACATCCAGCTGACCCAAAAGGAACAGGAGCTAGCTTAAGAGTAGGCTCTGGGTCATGCAACGGTGTGGTACCTCGTACAGGTGATAGTGCAGCAGCCATGTTATCATCGTCTGCGTTAGTAGTAGAAAGCTGTAATCTAGTTGTTTGTAAGGCTGTAGATGTCACAGACTCAAAGGAGTCTGAATACATGCTGGAACCAGCGGATAGCTTGTTATCAGGTGTCTCAAAAATGAAATTAGCATCAATGTTCTCGTCTAACTTTCCATCACCATGGATGTCGTCAGGAGGACCATCAATAGTCATGTCCACGTCATCGACTATTCGTCGAGTAGCCACCCTTTGGAAGGAAGGGTCCACATGAGGCTTATTGTCAAAGATCGGAGCCATGGTGTGTAACACCTCGAAAATTCCTGTCCAATTGAATAAAGACACGTGTCCTCCGTGACAGACATGTCAGAAAAACCGGATTTAATAAAGAGATAAGTGGTAGTATTTCTAATAAAAAGGGGCGTCATGTTATTTAAAATACCTCTGAACGACCCAAGGGCGACACGTTATTAAATCACCTCTGAGCGACCCAAATTTTATAAATCCCAAGATCCTTAAATCAATTAATGATCATCTCATTCGATAACCGGTTGCTCTTGAATAAATAAAGTCTTATCTTTATTAAGGGCCATGGAATTATAGGTTGTTACTACTCCTAAATTTAATAAAATTCTTATGAATAAGAATTGTTATAAGCTTGGCCAATTTCTATAAAATTCCAAGACTCATTTCTTTGAATCTCCGTCAAACATACAAGTCCTTTATTGAGTTGAGATGAATGGGAACATGTAAGAAGAAGTAGAACATGCAATGGCTGGCCTTGAAGGTCCCACATCTGAAAAGACGTAGCATGTTTCGGGTTTTTGTGGTTGCATGGTCAAGACTTAAAAGTTTGCAAACTTTTGTCTTCTGGCCATCGCTTACGGACCGCAAGGCCCTTGGCTTACGGTCCGTAAGCAGGGTACCTGGGAATGTTCCGCATGGATCGGTTACGGACCGCAAAGCCCTAGGCTTACGGTCCGTAAGGTGGGCACCTGAACCATGTTTCAGTAAAGTCGGTTACGGACCGCAAACCATGTAGCATACGGTCCGCAAGAGGTCCTTACGGACCGTAAAGCCTCAAGCTTACGGTCCGTAAGACCGTCGCTGGCAGTATGTGTGACAACTCGAACTTTAGGCTTGCTTGATGTAACGTTTGTGCACGATATGTGATTTTATAAACCTGAATGATTAATTGATTTCATGATATATGTTATGTTATATGCATTATGTGTGTATGTATGTCGTATGTATGTGAACCGGCCACACAAAGCCCTTGGGGCCACTCCTTGTTCTCGGGTCCATTAGACAACCGAGTGGGCTCGGCCCACTCCCCATTCGCAACACAAAACCGGAACAAGGGGCTTGTTTCACCACTTTTGCAAATCACAAACACACACACACAAACCCTAGAAGCTTTGCTCTCTCTCGGCTTGCTTGGAACCCGACGGCACACACACACACACTTTGAAGCTTGTGAAACGAATCGATCCTCTACCTTCAATCCAACCGGTTAGTGCTTGATAATTAGATTGCTTGTTAAATGGTTATCGTATGGTTTTGTATGTTGGTGTTGCTTAACCGAGAATTCTTGTTGATGTATTGATTGGGGTGATAATTGATTTAGTTTTGTTAATCGACTCATGTATGCTAAACATGATCACAATAATTGACGTTTTGGATATAAGCACCGAGTAGTTAGTAATCGGCTGTTAGACATTGTTTGATCGGGTAGAGTTGGTAATCGGGATCCATGTTAGAATGTATGTATTGTTATGAATGTTACTATTGTTCATATGCATGATTACTAATTAAATTGCCGGTTTGATGTTCTTGAATTGTTATGGATATGCATGAAATCTGAATTAACTGTTGATGAATTTCTGTGATTGATCTGATTTCGAAACTGCCTTAGATGTTTGCTAGAATCACGGATAAGTCAATGCAGGAATTATGGAAATCAGTTACATACGCGGTTTCGACACCTGGTTGCGAGTCGGGACCATAGTTGCGAGTCAGAATCCCACTCGTAACCAAGCCAGCACAAGTCGAGACTACGGTTGCGAGTCCCGTTGCGACTCGTAACCAGCACATGATCAGTCGTAACCAGACCATGATGAACCGAGATCTCCATTGCGACTCGCAACCAGCTGTTGCGACTCGTAATCTCCGGTTGCGACTCGAGATCTCCGTTGCGACTCGAGACCATCGTTTACACGCACACTGTTGGGCCTTCACTGTCACGGGCCCAATCTATTGAGCCCAACGATTTGAACTGTGGACTGTTTATTATTGGACTTGTTTGTGCTTGCTATTTGGGCCGATTGAGAATCTGGACTGTTTTGTTATTGGGCTGCTTATGTCATTGGGCCGGGTATGGTTGGACTTAGACAATTGGATCCTCACATGCTATGTCTTATCTGCTTACGTGCGTACATGCTTGCCATGACTATACGTGATTACTATATACGTGCTATACAAACCTGACTCGTATAATAACCATGATAGGACGTGAGTGACCATTTACTTGCTACTTATATTCTTTGTGTATCTGCCGAGCAAACCAAGGTGAGTTCACACAGCCAAGGCATGGGATTCCCGGGTTGGGAATTGGGTTGGATGTGTTGGATATGGAATGATTACTCGTACTTACGCATATACCAGACTATAGACCATCGTCCTCAGGTTAGTCAGGACACGTTACGTAAAGCCTACGTAACCCAGTATATTTGCCATATGTCTCCCGGGTCGGGAGGACACGTTACGTAAAGCCTACGTAACCCAATACCATCTACTGGCTTCCAGGTCGGAAGGCCACGCTGCGTAAAGCCTACGTAGCCCCCACGCGTACCACTGTCCTCGGGGAAGGGCACGTCACGTAAAGCCTACGTGACCCTGTACGTTTTCCTGTTCTCGGTAAAGAAGAACACATGGTCGGAAGTTAGTCTAGTAAGTACCGTTAATGAGACGCCCTCATTAGCCAAGATAAACATGGGAAGCCCCCACCTTTATTACACACTAGTATGGGAAGCCCCCACTAGCTATACTTATGCATTACACAATGAACTTACTTTCTGTGAACTCGCTCAACTAGTTTGTTGATTATTTGCTGCATGCCTTGCAGGACCTTAGGTATACTTGGAGCTTGCACAGGGAAGAGCAGGTCGTTGTGGGCAGATGGATCGTGATGATGTTGAACTCATAACTCGTAAAACTATTTGGATTTACTTTACTATGCTTCCGCTACTTAAAACAGTGTTTGGTTTTTGAAACATCAATCATGTCATGGTGACTTATATTAACTACTTCTATTATTAATTGCTATGGTTTGATATGATTGATGGCTTGATCCTGGTCAGTCACGCTCCCGAGCGGTGGTATTCCGCGGGTGGATTTTGGGGGTGTGACAGATTGGTATCAGAGCCATTGGTTATAGAGAACTAGGTTTTAATATGGGAAAACGTTTTTATTAAAACCGGACTATAACCAGAACAGTGCTCTCAACGATCCACAACGACGCTTCGCTCCACGTGCAAGACTCGACATCTTAGGTAATAAGGTTTATGTTTATTGCCTGTATGCTAGAATTGCTTAGAACTTTGCTCGCATTACGCTTAGATACACATGCTTTGATTTCATGAGAACACCTATATGCCTACGCTTTTCTGTCATCGCCCTACTCGCGAACCATTCTTAAGTATGCTACTTGTTACTATGAAGATCAATGGCCGCACGAATTAACATGACTCAAGCCCAGCTAGAGGCTCTCATTGCTGCGGCGGTTGCAGCCGCCCAAGCAGGTCAACCCGCTCAGCAGCAGCCTGGGTGCACCTTCAAGAACTTCATGGAATGTCGTCCTAGCTCGTTTAGTGGCACAGAGGGAGCAGTTGGACTCCTCCACTGGTTTGAAAAGCTCGAGTCGGTTTTCGAAATGTGCGAATGCCCTGAGGCTCGCAGGGTGAAGTTCGCCACTGGCACACTTGAAGGGATTGCGCTCACTTGGTGGAACGCACAAGTGCAGATTTTAGGGTTGGCAGCTGCTAACGCCACCCCATGGAACGACTTTAAGGAACTCATCAAGCGTGAGTATTGCACGCGGGAGGACATACACAAGCTGGAAGATGAGCTTTATAACTTGAAAATGGTTGGATCGGAAATCGAAGCGTATACCAAACGGTCCAATGAGCTGGCCGTTCTGTGTCCAACTATGGTGGACCCTCCATACAAGCGCATTGAGTTGTATCTCAAGGGATTGGCGCCAGAAATTCAGAGCCACGTGACGTCGGCTAATCTCGAAAACATTCAGGAAATACAGCGTCTCGCTCACCGTATCACCGATCAGGCAGTGGAACAGAATAGATTGCCCAAGCGTGTTAATGCTACTGCTAATGTCACTACCTCAGTTACTCCTGCTACATCTGGTGACAGTAAAAGAAAATGGGATGGGGATTCCAGCAAAGGTTCAGCATCTGTTCAGCCACAAGCTCAGCAGCAGAAGATCGATCACTATCAGAGTCCCAGTCAGCAATCCTCTAGTGGTCACAGACAGAGGAGATATCAGGGTAGTCAACCCAGGTGCCACAACTGCAACAGGCATCACCACGGCCCATGTAACAAGGGTCGCTGTCAAAGGTGTCTCAAGATGGGTCACGAGGCCAAAGATTGTAGGAGCCCACGTCCTGCGAATCAGAATCAGCAGCCTCAGCAACCAGCTCCACAGAACCAGCAGCAGCAGCAGCAGCAGCCACAGCGTGGAAACCGGGGATGTTTCCAGTGTGGGGCTGAAGGTCACTTCAAACGCGATTGCCCTCAGTTGAACCAGAACCGCAACAACAATAACAACCAGGGCAACGGGAACAACAATGGTGGAAACAACAACAACAACGGCAATGAAGCTCGTGGTCGTGCTTTTGTGCTAGGTCGAGGCGACGCAGTGAACGATCCCAACGTTGTCATGGGTAAGTTTCTCCTTGACAATATTTACGTTACTGTTTTATTTGATTCGGGTGCGGATACAAGCTATATGTCTGTGAAAATGTGTCAGCTGCTAAAACGTGCACCAACACTTTTACCCACCAAACATGTAGTAGAGTTAGCTAACGGTAAAAGTCTAGAAGCCACGCACGTAGTTCAGGGTTGTAATCTTATCCTAGCTGGTCAAGCCTTCTCCATTGATCTCATTCCCATAGTTTTGGGTAGCTTCGACGTCGTGATTGGGATGGATTGGCTTTCCCAACACCAGGCAGAAATCTTATGCAGCGAAAAAGTTATTCGCATTCCTCGTTCTGGTCAGGAACCTCTAGAAGTTCAAGGCGACAAGAGTGGTGCAGTGGTGGGCATCATCTCTTTCTTGAAGGCTCAGAAATGCTTACGTAAGGGGCACACTGCCATTCTGGCACTAGTTTCAGATGCATCGACGAAGGAAAAGAAATTGGAGGATATTCCGATTGTACGTGATTACCCTCAGGTGTTTCCTGAAGACTTACCTGGCTTACCGCCTCATCGTCAGGTCGAATTCCAGATCGAGCTCGCTCCAGGAGCAGCACCCATAGCTCGCGCACCATATCGTCTGGCTCCATCAGAATTGGAGGAATTGTCAAAGCAACTGCAGGAACTCTTGGAAAAGGGTTTCATACGACCAAGCTCTTCGCCTTGGGGAGCTCCAGTGCTTTTCGTGAAGAAGAAAGACGGTACGTTCAGGATGTGCATCGACTACCGTGAACTCAACAAGGTGACGGTGAAGAACCGTTATCCTCTTCCACGCATAGACGACTTATTCGACCAATTGCAAGGGTCGTGTTACTACTCGAAGATAGACTTGAGGTCTGGGTACCATCAGTTGAGAGTCCGGGATGAGGACGTCTCCAAGACAGCCTTCAGAACTCGTTACGGTCACTACGAGTTTCTCGTCATGCCATTCGGGTTAACGAACGCGCCTGCGGTATTTATGGATCTTATGAACAGGGTGTGCAAACCCTATCTCGACAAGTTCGTCATTGTGTTCATCAACGACATCCTGATTTACTCCAAGAGTCAGGAGGAGCACGAGCAGCATCTTCGCCTTATTTTGGAACTCCTTCGGAAGGAACAGTTGTACGCCAAGCTTTCTAAATGCGACTTCTGGCTTCGTGAAGTCCACTTCTTAGGCCACGTGGTAAACAAGGATGGGATCCATGTCGATCCATCCAAGGTAGATTCGATCAGGAACTGGCCTGCACCGCGTACGCCAACGGAAATACGCCAATTCTTGGGTCTGGCAGGTTACTACAGACGGTTTATCAGGGATTTCTCGAAGATTGCTCAGCCGCTTACGTTACTGACACAGAAGGGTGTTACCTATCGCTGGGGAGAGCCCCAGGAGACTGCTTTTCAGCACCTAAAGGATAGACTTTGCAGTGCACCTATCCTCTCATTGCCAGAGGGCACGGATGACTTTGTGGTTTATTGTGATGCATCCATTCGGGGATTGGGATGTGTGTTAATGCAGCGCGACAAGGTTATCGCTTACGCCTCTCGTCAACTCAAGGTTCACGAACGGAACTACACGACGCACGATTTAGAGCTGGGAGCTGTTGTTTTTGCGCTTAAGATATGGCGACACTACCTGTACGGTACCAGGTGCACGATTTACACCGATCACAGGAGTCTCGAGCATATTCTTAAGCAGAAGGATTTGAACATGCGTCAACGACGATGGGTCGAGTTACTTAATGACTACGAATGCGCCATCAAGTACCATCCAGGCAAAGCCAATGTTGTGGCTGATGCCCTTAGTCGAAAAGACACTTTGCCACGGCGCGTGCGAGCGCTACAGCTTACGATTCAGTCTAGCCTTCCTGCTCAGATACGAGCTGTTCAGACAGAAGCACTGAAGCCCGAAAACGTCAAGGCTGAAGCC
The DNA here is from genome assembly GCF_002127325.2 of Helianthus annuus. Lineage (NCBI taxonomy): Eukaryota > Viridiplantae > Streptophyta > Magnoliopsida > Asterales > Asteraceae > Helianthus > Helianthus annuus. The sequence continues at coordinate 47,043,142 of NC_035446.2, read as the reverse complement.
TTACGCGGCTCACGACAACAAATGGAACAGAAGGAAGACGGCGCCTATTACGTAACGGGCCGGATTTGGGTCCCACTTTATGGCGGTTTACGCGAACTTGTTATGGATGAAGCTCACAAGTCTCGCTACTCGGTACATCCAGGGTCGGATAAAATGTACCACGACATCAGCACTACTTATTGGTGGCCTAGTATGAAGGCCCACATTGCTACGTACGTTGGAAAGTGCTTGACCTGTGCGAGAGTCAAGGTCGAATATCAGAAACCAGCTGGCCTACTTCAGCAGCCTAAGATACCTCAGTGGAAATGGGAAGAAATTTCCATGGATTTCGTTACAGGCCTACCTAGATCCCAGCGTGGGAACGATACGATATGGGTCATAGTTGATCGACTCACTAAGTCTGCACACTTCCTGCCGATTAAGGAAACGGACAAGTTCTCCACACTTGCAGACGTCTATCTTAAAGAAGTTGTCTCGAGGCACGGGGTGCCCACGTCCATCATTTCGGATCGCGATGCACGATTCACGTCAGAACTTTGGCAAGCAATGCATAAATCTTTCGGCTCACGATTAGACATGAGCACAGCATACCACCCTCAGACGGATGGACAGTCTGAGCGTACGATTCAAACACTTGAAGACATGCTTCGGGCATGCGTTATCGACTTCGGCAACGGCTGGGAAAAGCACCTCCCTTTGGTGGAGTTTTCTTACAATAACAGTTACCATACCAGCATTCAAGCCGCTCCATTCGAGGCATTGTACGGGCGTAAATGCCGGTCACCTCTCTGTTGGGCAGAGGTGGGAGATAGTCAGATCACGGGTCCAGAGATTGTTGTGGACGCCACAGAAAAGATTGCACAAATACGACAACGCATGGCGGCAGCACGCGACCGTCAGAAAGCCTACGCGGATAAGCGTAGAAAGCCATTGGAATTTGAGGTCGGGGACCGGGTTTTATTGAAAGTCTCACCCTGGAAGGGTGTGGTTCGTTTTGGCAAACGGGGTAAACTGAATCCGCGGTACGTCGGACCATTCGAAATTATAGAAAAGATTGGCAAGGTAGCCTACAAGTTGAACCTACCAGCTGAACTCGGGGCAGTTCACAATGTCTTTCATGTATCGAACTTAAAGAAGTGCCTATCAGATGAAAATCTTATCATTCCTTTTAAAGAACTCACTATCGACGAGCGGTTACAGTTCGTCGAGGAACCAGTTGAAATCACGGACCGGGATGTGAAGGTCCTCAAACACAAGAGAATCCCTCTTGTCCGAGTTCGTTGGAACTCCACACGTGGCCCAGAGTACACCTGGGAACGCGAAGACAGGATGACAGAAAAGTACCCCCAGTTATTCGGGAACAAGGCAACCACTACTGAGGCTGAAGCTACTACTTCGGAATTTCGGGACGAAATTCCAGATCAACGGGGGGAGGATGTGACACCCCAGGAAAACCAGTGAACAGTACAGTTTACCTAGCTTCCTCAGTGAGTGCATACCAAATTTCGGGACGAAATTTCCAATTAGTTGGGGATAATGTGACAACTCGAACTTTAGGCTTGCTTGATGTAACGTTTGTGCACGATATGTGATTTTATAAACCTGAATGATTAATTGATTTCATGATATATGTTATGTTATATGCATTATGTGTGTATGTATGTCGTATGTATGTGAACCGGCCACACAAAGCCCTTGGGGCCACTCCTTGTTCTCGGGTCCATTAGACAACCGAGTGGGCTCGGCCCACTCCCCATTCGCAACACAAAACCGGAACAAGGGGCTTGTTTCACCACTTTTGCAAATCACAAACACACACACACAAACCCTAGAAGCTTTGCTCTCTCTCGGCTTGCTTGGAACCCGACGGCACACACACACACACTTTGAAGCTTGTGAAACGAATCGATCCTCTACCTTCAATCCAACCGGTTAGTGCTTGATAATTAGATTGCTTGTTAAATGGTTATCGTATGGTTTTGTATGTTGGTGTTGCTTAACCGAGAATTCTTGTTGATGTATTGATTGGGGTGATAATTGATTTAGTTTTGTTAATCGACTCATGTATGCTAAACATGATCACAATAATTGACGTTTTGGATATAAGCACCGAGTAGTTAGTAATCGGCTGTTAGACATTGTTTGATCGGGTAGAGTTGGTAATCGGGATCCATGTTAGAATGTATGTATTGTTATGAATGTTACTATTGTTCATATGCATGATTACTAATTAAATTGCCGGTTTGATGTTCTTGAATTGTTATGGATATGCATGAAATCTGAATTAACTGTTGATGAATTTCTGTGATTGATCTGATTTCGAAACTGCCTTAGATGTTTGCTAGAATCACGGATAAGTCAATGCAGGAATTATGGAAATCAGTTACATACGCGGTTTCGACACCTGGTTGCGAGTCGGGACCATAGTTGCGAGTCAGAATCCCACTCGTAACCAAGCCAGCACAAGTCGAGACTACGGTTGCGAGTCCCGTTGCGACTCGTAACCAGCACATGATCAGTCGTAACCAGACCATGATGAACCGAGATCTCCATTGCGACTCGCAACCAGCTGTTGCGACTCGTAATCTCCGGTTGCGACTCGAGATCTCCGTTGCGACTCGAGACCATCGTTTACACGCACACTGTTGGGCCTTCACTGTCACGGGCCCAATCTATTGAGCCCAACGATTTGAACTGTGGACTGTTTATTATTGGACTTGTTTGTGCTTGCTATTTGGGCCGATTGAGAATCTGGACTGTTTTGTTATTGGGCTGCTTATGTCATTGGGCCGGGTATGGTTGGACTTAGACAATTGGATCCTCACATGCTATGTCTTATCTGCTTACGTGCGTACATGCTTGCCATGACTATACGTGATTACTATATACGTGCTATACAAACCTGACTCGTATAATAACCATGATAGGACGTGAGTGACCATTTACTTGCTACTTATATTCTTTGTGTATCTGCCGAGCAAACCAAGGTGAGTTCACACAGCCAAGGCATGGGATTCCCGGGTTGGGAATTGGGTTGGATGTGTTGGATATGGAATGATTACTCGTACTTACGCATATACCAGACTATAGACCATCGTCCTCAGGTTAGTCAGGACACGTTACGTAAAGCCTACGTAACCCAGTATATTTGCCATATGTCTCCCGGGTCGGGAGGACACGTTACGTAAAGCCTACGTAACCCAATACCATCTACTGGCTTCCAGGTCGGAAGGCCACGCTGCGTAAAGCCTACGTAGCCCCCACGCGTACCACTGTCCTCGGGGAAGGGCACGTCACGTAAAGCCTACGTGACCCTGTACGTTTTCCTGTTCTCGGTAAAGAAGAACACATGGTCGGAAGTTAGTCTAGTAAGTACCGTTAATGAGACGCCCTCATTAGCCAAGATAAACATGGGAAGCCCCCACCTTTATTACACACTAGTATGGGAAGCCCCCACTAGCTATACTTATGCATTACACAATGAACTTACTTTCTGTGAACTCGCTCAACTAGTTTGTTGATTATTTGCTGCATGCCTTGCAGGACCTTAGGTATACTTGGAGCTTGCACAGGGAAGAGCAGGTCGTTGTGGGCAGATGGATCGTGATGATGTTGAACTCATAACTCGTAAAACTATTTGGATTTACTTTACTATGCTTCCGCTACTTAAAACAGTGTTTGGTTTTTGAAACATCAATCATGTCATGGTGACTTATATTAACTACTTCTATTATTAATTGCTATGGTTTGATATGATTGATGGCTTGATCCTGGTCAGTCACGCTCCCGAGCGGTGGTATTCCGCGGGTGGATTTTGGGGGTGTGACAGTATGTTTTGGACAGCTGCCTGTCCAGCCCTTTAACCGACTTAAAACGTAAAATTCTGATTCTATGGGCTTTCTAGGCAGTATATAGACCCTTAGGGACATCTGGGATGATCTTGTAACTATCCTAGAGTTGCTTGGCAAGATCCTAAGGCATCTAGTTCACTATATAAAGAGTTCAAGTGTGTTCTTTGAAACTTGCTCATTTGGAACATTTGGCTAAAGACTTTCTGGAGCTCCTCTGGTCACCAACTCTTTTCTTAGGCTCTCTAATCCATCTTAGGACTCTTGTAAGTGTCCTTAACCATCTTTAATCCTTTCTAGCTTAGTTAATTAAGTAAAAGTCAAACTGTCGTAATTAAGGTTTGACTTCGTGATTAAGCATAATGTGCTTTGTCTAATCACGAATTAAAGATACCTTTAGGAAGGTAATTAAGTGGGTAACAAACCCTTAAAAGGGTATTTCCAGATTCCCACTCTAAGCATGCTAATTGTCGAGTCAAAGCTAATTATAAAAAGTCAACAGAATGCTTAATTTCGAATTAACGCATAATTAGCAATGTAGGTTGTATGTAACCTGTTTGAACATTAATATAACTTGGTAATAAGTATAAGAACATGTTCCAACATGTTCAACTCGACAATTTTCTGTTTAGACCCGGTTCGGAACCGAAAGTCGCATAGTTTGACTTTCGCTTTGACTTTCAGTTCTGACCCGTTTTACTCAAGATTAAAAATACCTTAGAGCTTCTTTTGGACCTATTAACATGTTAGTATATCCTCCTGTGATTATACAATGTGGTTCATTAGATATCTTGTTGTATGCATGTTTCCGCTAAATGCCCATATGTTGACCATTATGCCCGAATGTCCAAAAATTATAATTTTTGAAAATGAAAAAAAAGGGTAGACACCTTAGTTACTGAAATATAAACTTGTCCCCAAAATTTGACATCAGTTTGAGGTCTAGATTAAGAGTTATGCTCGTTAGCGTAATTAGAAGCTTTCTTAATAAATAATTAGCGTATTTAACGCATAACCTATCTAAACCCGAAATTTATACCAAAACTTTATACCCACTGTTATATAATAATATTTTGGGAATTTTAAAGATTTTTATTCATTATTAGGATGAGCATAACTAGAGATTCTAAGCTTATTTCGGCTTATGCCGGTTTTACCCTTTACGGTCATAAAATGAGTTTTACATAACCTTTTGACCCCAAACCTTTTCCTACTGATTTGTTATATTAAATATGATATTTTGAGCCTTCTGGAAATATAAAAATATCAGCTTTCCTTTTAAAACCCGGAAACGGCTCCAAATCGCCTTTTTAGGCATTTTTACGACATAGTATATGTCAAAACGAGTTTATATATAAAAGGTCTAATAGCTACTGATATATTTTATAAAAATATATATTATAACAGTAGACTAAAGTTGGAAACTCAGATTTTCCGTTTTTACCCTTTTAGCCTAGGTAAAAATTACCAGAATGCCCTTATGAGGCGTAATTTGCGTATAAAAACATTTGGGGCATATTTGGACATACCTTAGTGATATTACAATATATTTGGTGCATATAATCTCAGGAAACTTGCATATGACTTATGTGGTTACTCGTTACGCACTTTCGCGTTCGGATCGGTTTATGTGACTAGTTCACGCATACTAGCCGAAACGGGTCAAACCATATCCTCTAAGTCTCAAAATTCAGAATGTGTTTAGTTTACCCATATTATACAAGTATCCAAGCTTGTAGGGTCTAAATCACATTCCTTCCCGGTTTTCGCATTCCTCGCGATTAAACCATAATTATTCTTCGAAACTAACCGGTCTAAGCTTAGGCTATGTTAAAAGACCCGTTAGGATTCTAATAGGTTATTATAACCTTCGTTCCAGAATAGGAGCCCAGTAAAAGACACGTGCATTTTTGAATTTGTGGTTATACTTGCTCAGGTAAATACTTTTAACTTATTTTCCCTTATACGGGCTTGGGGGTACGGTATATAAAATACCGCTTGGTCGGGCGATTGACCCCATCTCATTAGTAGTTGGGTATTATCAATGGGACCCGTTTAAAAACTTGGTATTGTTTGTTTTTATGCCTTTGGGAGCTTAATGACCATGTCCCGGATATCCTTGACATCATTTTTTGCCACGACCTTGACACCCGGGTGTAGGCGTACACCCGGTATTATGTCCATTATTTTTAAGGTATTAACGTTGGCTTCCCGCCGCGGATTTATACCATGTGGTGTGTCATTTAACCTTAAACCCGATACGACTCGGGCAACTGAACGGTTAACAAACATGTAAATCTTTTACAAGTTTAACTCTGATTAAATATTCCCAAGTTATAAAATGTTTTGTGCCTTGTGCATTTAAAACCAATTTTTAAATATTTTCAAAATGAGTCAGTTAAATTGTATTTACCAGTGCAAACTGACGTATTTTCCCCAAAAAGATTAAGTGCAGGTGCTATACGCAATAGGCTGGTTTCTTCTTAGCATCGTAGAGTCTCGCAAGCTTTTGGGATGCATATATCTGTTGAACAATTTCCTTCTTTTTATTTTCGATCCGCCTGTGGATCTATTTTGACTGGTTGTGATACTTGATATTACAATTAATAGTTGAAATAAATCTATTTTCATTTGCTTCCGCGGTGCATTATAATTTGTGTTGTTTGACATATGATGATATCAACTGCGTCATGAAACCCCCCACCGGGCCCACCGGTGACACGTGGAAATTAGGGGTGTGACAGGTTGGTATCAGAGCCAACACTGAGTGAATTAAACACTAGCCTTTTGTGTTTAATCTCAGTGCACAAATTGCACATTCTTCGAGTTCCGAGTCTAGACATTGAACATAGGACAAACTCTGCTTTGTTTTATTTTGAGTCTTTTATTATATTGTTGTTGTTGTCTGATTATCGTATGCAGGTTATCATGCCACCCAGATTCCTTCGCGGTAGAGGCAAAGGACCCGTGACAGGTCATGATCACGAGGCCGGGCCGTCGCATCGACGTACTCCTTCCATCACCATGAGCACCAGCCCGCAAGAGCCATGGAGGCTCTATGTCGAACCCGGAAGGCGATCAGTATCCCTTAGCTCCTCTACTTCGTACCAACACTCATATGGGCCGCATTCTGAAAACGAGCCCAACAACCAGCCGCCAGCTTTCATACCTCTTCAGAGATCCAATTCTCACCATTCTTTTGGCGACCCGACCCCGGTTTTTCAAAGCCGATTTAACCCGGCTAACCTTCTGCCAGAACCCGTGGGTTTTAATCCACTTGGACCGGAAGACCACTTCTCCGGGGATAACGATATGGACGAGGATACTGACCCTATGGAGCCTGCTACGGGGACGCCCAACCACCCGATAGAGATCTCTGACGGATCATCTTTTCACGGATCGCCTTATCGCGGTCCAGACAGCTACGAGGAGAGATTCCGGAACATTGACTGGTACTTCACACCGTCTGAACACTCCCATCATCAGCAGCAACAGGATCCTTCGGTTGGTCAACAATTTGTGGCAGTCACGCGGCCGCCACCACCGCCAGTGGAACAGCAGCCGCCTCCGGAGCCACCGAGGCGAAGAAGGTCGAATGCACGTATGTCCGTGCGAGGTGGAGCTCGGATTAGTACTCCCCAGCCATCAAGTGGCAGCCATTATCCGCCACTTCAGGAGGAAGAGGACCCATATAATGGTGGTCCGTCAAGCCCTATACCAGATGTTAACTTAGTACCTGTGGTACCACCTTTGGGTTTCGATAACCCGATTCCTGCGTATGCTGGGTCAGCAGCATACAACCCATTCGAGCATCTGGCGCACACCCACTACAACTACAACTACGGTTATGCGGAGGTAGATCCGTATCAAGTAGCTCGGGACTACAATGCCCTTCATCCTGAAGGACCATATGGAGGGCCATGGACTACTGGTTAACCGACTTATGGGTACCAGCATCAGCCACCTCCTCCACCGGTGTATCAGCCGCCACAGCCACAGATTCAGCAGGAAGTCCTTGAGAGGCTAAACCAAGTTGAGCAAGAAGTTCGTGAAGACCGCAGAGAGCGGCAAGGTTTCTTCAAAGGGCTGTCAGACTTGCTTAAGGGGAAGTCGAAGAGGAGGGGTCATTGAAAACCCTGATTATTTTATTTATGTTGTCATTCAGTCCCTGCGTGGACTTGTTATTCCAGTATTCAGCTCCTGCGTGAGCATGTGGTTTGTATTCCGCTCCTGCGTGAGCAAGTTTGGTTAGTTAACCCCTGAGTGGGTTTGTTGTTGTTTCCCGCCCCTGCGTGGGCATTTTTATTTATTTTTAGTAGAAGTCCCGTTTGGGCAATTATTGTACTGTTTTAAAACAATTGGTGAGATGTTTTAATTAAGTTTTTCATTTTATTGCATGCATAAATTATGAAAATAAATGAAATATTTAAAAAGGATCTGCCATTATAATTAATTGGTAAAATCTAAAGTGAACCAAGACCTAGCTTTATAAACAAGGCCAAGATGGTAGTTCCATAATTAGGTTAAGATCCATAATTAACATCTCAATTTAGGACTATTCTGCGTTAATTACTAAAAGAATCTTAGAGGTAAAACCTAGCCTTTGTGTTATTCAAACCTGGCCAAGATGGTATAACCCACATAATAGATTCCAATTATTAACATCTAGTATGTTAATGCTCTTGGCAAACTGTGAATCAGTAAAGTCACACAGGCCATGTATATTTGGGTTAATTTCTAAATTCCCTTAAAATTATGTAACCACTTCTTTGAAAGTGAAGTGCCTGTGGGCAATAATTAAATGTCCTCCGTGACTAAAGACAGTGGCAGCTTATGACTCCCTGTTAATTAATGGTAGAGAACTATGATTCGACCTAAAACCCCTAGATACTGTAAAATCTCGGTTGTTAAATATCCTAATTGTCCTTGTGACTAGGCCTTATGTGCTAATAATAAGAGTATTATAGGATGATAACAACATCCTAATGTTTTAATAAATTAACCTAAAATGGCAATTTAAAACCTTGGTTAATAAAACATAAAATACTATAAAGAGCCTTTAAGTGAAAATCTTGTCTATTAATTATATGTAGCGTTGAAGCTACATGACCAGATCAGAGGAAGCCAATAGCCATCCGGTTGAGAACCGTGATGATGCAATGTTCCTAGTGACTAGTGCCGAGTTGAAAGTGATTGTGAATGAAGCGGTTGAGAAAGCCTTAGCGCGACAATACAGTGAGTACAGTGAAACCCACAGTAGAACTCTGTCTGCACCACATGCGAAGCCAAAGAATCATTCTGAGATTCGCAACAAGCCGCCACCTACTCCTCCCAAACCTAAGAAAGATGAGGATCGTCATTCCTCAAATGAAAACAGTGTTCACCCCAAGAAGCTTGTGGTTGATGAAGCCCCACGTGCTAAGGGTTGCACGTATAAGTATTTTGTGTCATGTAAACCTCGAGAGTTTACAGGGGAGAAAGGGGCAGTTGACTGTATGACATGGCTTGATGAGATTGAGACAGTGGTAGACATCAGTGGATGTGCTGAGAGGGATATGGTTAAGTTTGCATCCCAGTCTTTCAAAGGTGAGGCTCTAGCCTGGTGGGGAGCATTGATCCAGGCTTCTGGAAAAGCTACCCTGTACAGTATGTCTTGGGAGCAGTTTGTTGCTCTTATCAAGGAAAACTACTGCCCTCAACATGAGGTTGAGCGTATTGAATCCGATTTCCTATCCTTGGTTATGAAGAACCTTGATTGCCAAGCATACCTCACCAATTTCAACACCCTATCTAGATTGGTTCCTTATCTGGTAACCCCTGAACCAAAAAGGATCGCGCGTTTTATTGGGGGTTTGGCCCCAGAGATCAAGGCCAGTGTGAAGGCCTCGCGACCTGTTACATTCCGATCTGTCACCGACTTATCTCTGTCTCTCACTCAGGATGCAGCGAGACAGAGAGCTTTGAGAAATGTAGAGTCTGACAAGAGGAAACGTGAAGATGATAATTCACGTAGATCGAGCAAGAAACATAGGGGAAATCATGACGGTAAGAAGGGCTCTGAGGCCAGGAGGGACGAACATCGGTCGGGCGATAAGCCCAAGTGCAAGACCTGTCAAAAGCACCATTTTGGGAGGTGCAGGGTTGAACAGAAATCCCAGTCTAAGATGTGTGGGATATGCAAGTCTTCTGAACACCGGACTCTTGAATGCAAGAAGTTAAAAGATGCAACTTGTTTCAGTTGCAATGAGAAAGGGCACATCAAGACCAACTGCCCAAAGAATGCCAAGAAGGCGGAAGAAGGAAAGAAGTCCAATGCCAGGGTCTTTCAAATGAATGTTCAAGAGGCCATCCAGGACGATAACGTCATAACTGGTACGTTCCTCATTAATGACGTTTTCGCAAGAGTATTGTTTGATTCTGGGGCAGATAAGTCTTTTGTGGATAGTAAATTATGTGAGCTGTTAGGATTGCCTGTTAAAGCCCTTAGTGCTAAGTATGAGGTAGAGTTAGCAGATGGTACCTTAGAAACAGTCTCGACTGTGTTAGATGGATGTGCTATATCCATTAGGAACCACTCTTTTCCTCTATCCCTGCTACCCTTCAAATTAGCCGGTTTCGATGTAGTATTGGGTATGGATTGGTTATCGCATAACCAAGCCCAGATCGTATGCAGTAGAAGGCAAGTAATAATCAAGACTCCATCTGGTGAGTCTCTCACCATTCAAGGAGATACGCGTCATGGATTACCTAAGCAGATGTCTATGCTCAAGGCGTCCCAATGTTTGAAGAATGGTTGTGTCATCTATATGGCACAAGTAACCATTGATGAGCAAAAGCCCAAGATTGAAGATATCCCCGTTATATCCGAATACCCTGAAGTCTTTCCAGAAGAACTGCCTGGTTTGCCACTAGACAGGCAAGTGGAATTCAAAATTGATATCGTTCCTGGAGCTGCACCTATTGCTAGAGCGCCTTATAGGCTAGCACCAACGGAGATGAAGGAATTGAGATCGCAGCTAGATGATTTACTAGCCAAAGGTTTCATTAGACCTAGCTCGTCTCCTTGGGGAGCACCGATTTTATTCGTCAAGAAGAAAGATGGTTCGATGCGTCAATGTATCGATTACCGAGAGCTCAACAAAGTTACCATTAAGAATAGGTATCCTCTACCCAGGATCGACGATCTATTCGATCAACTTCAAGGGGCAAGCTACTTCTCCAAGATCGACCTGAGATCGGGATATCATCAGTTGAAGGTTAAGGAAGAAGACGTGCACAAGACTGCGTTTAGGACTCGTTATGGCCACTACGAGTTCCTAGTGATGCCTTTCGGGCTCACAAACGCACCTGCCGCATTCATGGATCTCATGAATCGCGTTTGCAAACCTTACTTGGATAAATTCGTCATCGTCTTCATTGACGACATTCTCATTTATTCCAAGAGTAAAGCTGATCACGAGAAGCACCTCCGCAGTATTCTAAAGCTGCTTCATCAAGAAAAGTTGTATGCAAAGTTTTCCAAATGTGAGTTTTGGTTGAGAGAAGTCCAATTTCTTGGACATGTGGTTAGTGAGCGTGGTATTCAAGTGGATCCCGCTAAAGTTGAAGCTGTCATGAATTGGCAGGAGCCAAAGACGCCTACGGAAATCCGCAGTTTCCTAGGTTTAGCTGGATACTACAAGAGATTCATCGAAAATTTCTCAAGAATTGCAGCACCCCTAACTTTGCTGACTCGCAAGAATAGCAAGTTCAATTGGGGACCTAAGCAGCAAGAGTCATTCGATACTTTGAAGCAGAAATTAAGTAACGCTCCCGTGTTGACGTTACCTGATGGGATTGATGAATTTGTAGTATATTGTGATGCATCACACACCGGGATGGGTTGTGTGTTGATGCAGAAAGGCAAGGTCATTGCCTACGCTTCACGACAATTGAAAGTGCACGAGAAGAATTACACCACTCACGATTTGGAATTGGGTGCCGTTGTATTTGCACTGAAGTTGTGGAGGCACTATTTGTATGGCACTAAATGTGTGATCTATTCTGATCACAAAAGCCTTCAGCACCTGTTCAACCAGAAAGAATTAAACATGAGGCAGCGATGTTGGACGGAAACTCTAAATGACTATGATTGTGAAATAAGATACCATCCCGGCAAGGCCAATGTAGTCGCAGATGCCCTAAGCAGGAAGGAAAGGATAAAGCCAATCAGAATCAATGCCAAAAGCATTGAGGTTAGGAATAGTCTGCATGAAAGGTTGTTAGCTGCAAAGAAGGAAGCAGTGCTAGAAGCTAACTACCCTAATGAGAAGCTAGGAGTGACTAAAGAACAGTTATCCTATGGCAAAGACGGAATCCTGAGGTTGAATGGAAGAATATGGGTTCCTATTTTTGGAGGTCTTCGTGACGTCATCCTAAAGGAAGCCCACAGTTCCAAATATTCCGTCCATCCTGGAGCGGACAAGATGTATCAGGATGTAAAGGCAAATTACTGGTGGATAGGCTTGAAAAAGTCTATAGCCACCCATGTGGCTAAATGTCTGACGTGCGCTCAAGTTAAAGCTGAGCATCAGAAACCGTCAGGTTTGCTGCAACAGCCTGAGATTCCCACCTGGAAATGGGAAATGGTGACAATGGATTTCATTACCAAGTTGCCTAAGACGCCGAAGGGAAATGACACTATTTGGGTGATAGTTGATCGACTGACTAAGTCAGCTCATTTCCTACCCATTAGAGAAACTTTCAGTTCTGACATGCTAGCCCAACTGTACGTGGATAAGATAGTAGCCCTGCGTGGCGTACCAGTATCCATCATCTCTGATAGGGATACCAGATATACATCTCACTTCTGGAAAAGTTTCCAAAGGTCACTGGGTACGCAGCTAAATTTTAGTACAGCTTATCATCCTCAGACGGATGGACAAAGCGAGCGTACTATTCAAACCCTGGAGGACATGCTTCGTGCATGTGTGATAGACCTAGGAGGAAGTTGGGATAGACACCTGCCTCTGATCGAGTTCTCATACAATAATAGCTACCACACCAGCATTAAGGCTGCGCCTTTTGAGGCACTATACAGTAGGAAGTGCAGAACACCCATTTGTTGGGCAGAGGTAGGAGACGTTCAAGTATCAGGACCCGAATTAGTCCTGGAGACGACTGACAAAGTTACCCAAATTACTGAGCACCTAAAAGCTGCCCGTGATAGGCAAAGAAGCTATGCCGATGGTAAGCGAAAGTCCCTCAAGTTTGAGGTTGGCAATAAGGTTTTGCTCAAGGTATCACCTTGGAAAGGGGTAATGAGATTTGGCAAGAAAGGTAAGTTAAGCCCAAGATACATTGGACAATTCGAGATCATCGAATGTGTAGGATCAGTGGCTTATAAGTTGAACTTACCAGAAGAGCTTAGTGGTATTCACAATGTGTTCCACATCTGCAATTTGAAGAAATGTCTGGCTGATGAATCGCTAGTCATACCGCATACAGACGTGCATATTGATGAAAGCTTGAAGTTTATAGAAAAACCTGTGTCGATTGAAGACCGACAGGTAAAGAAGCTTCGAAGGAAGCACGTACCCATTGTCAAGGTCAAATGGGAAGGCCGCAGAGGTCCTGATTATACGTGGGAATTAGAATCCATGATGAAGGAGAAATATCCTCAATTGTTTCAGTAAATCTCGAGGTCGAGATTTCTTTTAAGGGGGTGAGGATGTAACACCTCGAAAATTCCTGTCCAATTGAATAAAGACACGTGTCCTCCGTGACAGACATGTCAGAAAAACCGGATTTAATAAAGAGATAAGTGGTAGGATTTCTAATAAAAAGGGGCGTCATGTTATTTAAAATACCTCTGAACGACCCAAGGGCGACACGTTATTAAATCACCTCTGAGCGACCCAAATTTTATAAATCCCAAGATCCTTAAATCAATTAATGATCATCTCATTCGATAACCGGTTGCTCTTGAATAAATAAAGTCTTATCTTTATTAAGAGCCATGGAATTATAGGTTGTTACTACTCCTAAATTTAATAAAATTCTTATGAATAAGAATTGTTATAAGCTTGGCCAATTTCTATAAAATTCCAAGACTCATTTCTTTGAATCTCCGTCAAACATACAAGTCCTTTATTGAGTTGAGATGAATGGGAACATGTAAGAAGAAGTAGAACATGCAATGGCTGGCCTTGAAGGTCCCACATCTGAAAAGAGGCAGCATGTTTCGGGTTTTTGTGGTTGCATGGTCAAGACTTAAAAGTTTGCAAACTTTTGTATTCTGACCATCGCTTACGGACCGCAAGGCCCTTGGCTTACGGTCCGTAAGCAGGGTACCTGGGAATGTTCCGCATGGATCGGTTACGGACCGCAAAGCCCTAGGCTTACGGTCCGTAAGGTGGGCACCTGAACCATGTTTCAGTAAAGTCGGTTACGGACCGCAAACCATGTAGCATACGGTCCGCAAGAGGTCCTTACGGACCGTAAAGCCTCAAGCTTACGGTCCGTAAGACCGTCGCTGGCAGTATGTTTTGGACAGCTGCCTGTCCAGCCCTTTAACCGACTTAAAACGTAAAATTCTGATTCTATGGGCTTTCTAGGCAGTATATAGACCCTTAGGGACATCTGGGATGATCTTGTAACTATCCTAGAGTTGCTTGGCAAGATCCTAAGGCATCTAGTTCACTATATAAAGAGTTCAAGTGTGTTCTTTGAAACTTGCTCATTTGGAACATTTGGCTAAAGACTTTCTGGAGCTCCTCTGGTCACCAACTCTTTTCTTAGGCTCTCTAATCCATCTTAGGACTCTTGTAAGTGTCCTTAACCATCTTTAATCCTTTCTAGCTTAGTTAATTAAGTAAAAGTCAAACTGTCGTAATTAAGGTTTGACTTCGTGATTAAGCATAATGTGCTTTGTCTAATCACGAATTAAAGATACCTTTAGGAAGGTAATTAAGTGGGTAACAAACCCTTAAAAGGGTATTTCCAGATTCCCACTCTAAGCATGCTAATTGTCGAGTCAAAGCTAATTATAAAAAGTCAACAGAATGCTTAATTTCGAATTAACGCATAATTAGCAATGTAGGTTGTATGTAACCTGTTTGAACATTAATATAACTTGGTAATAAGTATAAGAACATGTTCCAACATGTTCAACTCGACAATTTTCTGTTTAGACCCGGTTCGGAACCGAAAGTCGCATAGTTTGACTTTCGCTTTGACTTTCAGTTCTGACCCGTTTTACTCAAGATTAAAAATACCTTAGAGCTTCTTTTGGACCTATTAACATGTTAGTATATCCTCCTGTGATTATACAATGTGGTTCATTAGATATCTTGTTGTATGCATGTTTCCGCTAAATGCCCATATGTTGACCATTATGCCCGAATGTCCAAAAATTATAATTTTTGAAAATGAAAAAAAAGGGTAGACACCTTAGTTACTGAAATATAAACTTGTCCCCAAAATTTGACATCAGTTTGAGGTCTAGATTAAGAGTTATGCTCGTTAGCGTAATTAGAAGCTTTCTTAATAAATAATTAGCGTATTTAACGCATAACCTATCTAAACCCGAAATTTATACCAAAACTTTATACCCACTGTTATATAATAATATTTTGGGAATTTTAAAGATTTTTATTCATTTTTAGGATGAGCATAACTAGAGGTTCTAAGCTTATTTCGGCTTATGCCGGTTTTACCCTTTACGGTCATAAAATGAGTTTTACATAACCTTTTGACCCCAAACCTTTTCCTACTGATTTTTTATATTAAATATGATATTTTGAGCCTTCTGGAAATATAAAAAATATCAGCTTTCCTTTTAAAACCCGGAAACGGCTCCAAATCGCCTTTTTAGGCATTTTTACGACATAGTATATGTCAAAACGAGTTTATATATAAAAGGTCTAATAGCTACTGATATATTTTATAAAAATATATATTATAACAGTAGACTAAAGTTGGAAACTCAGATTTTCCGTTTTTACCCTTTTAGCCTAGGTAAAAATTACCAGAATGCCCTTATGAGGCGTAATTGGCGTATAAAAACATTTGGGGCATATTTGGACATACCTTACTGATATTACAATATATTTGGTGCATATAATCTCAGGAAACTTGCATATGACTTATGTGGTTACTCGTTACGCACTTTCGCGTTCGAATCGGTTTATGTGACTAGTTCACGCATACTAGCCGAAACGGGTCAAACCATATCCTCTAAGTCTCAAAATTCAGAATGTGTTTAGTTTACCCATATTATACAAGTATCCAAGCTTGTAGGGTCTAAATCACATTCCTTCCCGGTTTTCGCATTCCTCGCGATTAAACCATAATTATTCTTCGAAACTAACCGGTCTAAGCTTAGGCTATGTTAAAAGACCCGTTATGATTCTAATAGGTTATTATAACCTTCGTTCCATAATAGGAGCCCAGTAAAAGACACGTGCATTTTTGAATTTGTGGTTATACTTGCTCAGGTAAATACTTTTAACTTATTTTCCCTTATACGGGCTTGGGGGTACGGTATATAAAATACCGCTTGGTCGGGCGATTGACCCCATCTCATTAGTAGTTGGGTATTATCAATGGGACCCGTTTAAAAACTTGGTATTGTTTGTTTTTATGCCTTTGGGAGCTTAATGACCATGTCCCGGATATCCTTGGCATCATTTTTGGCCACGACCTTGACACCCGGGTGTAGGCGTACACCCGGTATTATGTCCATTATTTTTAAGGTATTAACGTTGGCTTCCCGCCGCGGATTTATACCATGTGGTGTGTCATTTAACCTTAAACCCGATACGACTCGGGCGACTGAACGGTTAACAAACATGTAAATCTTTTACAAGTTTAACTCTGATTAAATATTCCCAAGTTATAAAATGTTTTGTGCCTTGTGCATTTAAAACCAATTTTTAAATATTTTCAAAATGAGTCAGTTAAATTGTATTTACCAGTGCAAACTGACGTATTTTCCCCAAAAAGATTAAGTGCAGGTGCTATACGCAATAGGCTGGTTTCTCCTTAGCATCGTAGAGTCTCGCAAGCTTTTGGGATGCATATATCTGTTGAACAATTTCCTTCTTTTTATTTTCGATCCGCCTGTGGATCTATTTTGACTGGTTGTGATACTTGATATTACAATTAATAGTTGAAATAAATCTATTTTCATTTGCTTCCGCGGTGCATTATAATTTGTGTTGTTTGACATATGATGATATCAACTGCGTCACGAAACCCCCCACCGGGCCCACCGGTGACACGTGGAAATTAGGGGTGTGACATGGTGTGTTCACTATCGGCATGACCAGTGATGAAGTGGTCATGGACCGGGACAGGAGTAACAGGAGGATTCTTGCCAGAGAAGCCTTCAGCAAGGATAAATCATCCCCAAAATCTGGTAGCGCAGACTGTTGTAAGTCGTCCTTGCCCTTGGTTAGCATATCAGGATCACCCTCAGTGTCTGACGTAAATATCTCCGGTGCAAGTGCAGTCTCATTATTTGTGGCGGCGGCCAGAGGGTCATCAATGTTTGACAACCCGCTTTTTGATCGAGGCGACATGTGTATCGGTACATGGTAGTCATACTATGTATTTCCATAGTAATCACTATCAGTTAGCGTATGCAAACAGTTTCCACATATGCACGTTTATCAATAATCAACAATTAAGCATGTATGTGATAACAATGTAAGCAAGTAATCATCCTAGTCTTCCCCAGACTATCCCACCCAGTCTCTTAGACTGAACTCCCTAGTCTCTCAGACTAACTCCCGGGTCTCTAAGGCCAACTCCCTGGTGTCTAAGACCAACTCCCTGGTCTCTAAGACCAACTCCCTGGTCTCTAAGACCAACTTCCCCAGTCTCTAGGACTAAATCCCCGGTCTCTAAGACCAAACCTCCCAGTCTCTAAGACTAACCCTCCCCAATCTCTAAGATTGAACCCCTCAGTCTCTAAGACTGAACCTCCCTAGCCTCTAAGGCTGAACTCCCTTAGTCTCTAAGACTGAACCTCCCCAGCCTTTAAGGCTGTACTCCCTCAGTCTCTAAGACTGAATTACAAACATAGATTTTGAAGTGTGTATTTGTGCCTTTTGATTGTAAAAATGTTTATTCCCTGGATCTGGACGTTTTATGTATGCAATGAAAATATGTTATGAAAAGCATTTTCGTGAGAGCCCTAATGATCGTAGTCTAGACTCGAGAGAGAATCCTAGTTCGCTACGATCGAAGCTCTGATACCAAGCTGTCACACCCTGACTTTTGTGGAAGCGTGATTATGGGGTGACTTTCTTAATATCATTGCATTCAATCATAACATCAACTATATGATAAAACCATAGGTTTGTCATCCATTACATAAGTGTAAAACATAACAACATCGTTTTAAAACATAGACTCCAAATTCAAGTTTTACAAATCATACAAATTGTTTATGAGCTTATTAAAGACTCATCGAAAGGTAATGATTAACACCAAGGTTTGGAAGATGTGTCCCATCCAGGATTAGGACACACTAGCTAAACTCAAGACCATGGATGACATCTTTATTCTTAACGCAGCATAAAAACTTCCAACGCTCGCTAGATCCATTAAAATTTCCCTGAAATACATGTAGTTTGAAAAACATCAACAAAAGTTAAGCAATTTCATGTGTTTGTTTGTGTGTATGTATAAACCTTTGAAACGTTGTAAGTATGTATGTATGTAAGTCCCTGGTATGTAGCATTAAGGAAATAGAGATCACCAATGGTTTGCAAGGCCATTGATATGTGTGAAGTGATGCAGGAAGACTCAAACCTAGCAGATTTCGCACTGGGCTTCCGGCTATAAGACATAGTCACCACATGGTCCATTCGGTGGACTCAGGAGTGGGGCTGGCTACACCCATATAGATCTATCACTCATGTCCCTCGGTCCTACAACGAGGGTTGATGGCCTTAAGTTTTCGCCTACCCACTCACATGATCTAAGTAGTATGCCCTCCTTAAGCTAACCATACCATGTATAAAAATGTCTGTATAATTGTAACATGTATTTCACCCCCGAAGTATAAAACTGAAAACAGTTAAAAGAAAAGGGGGACATGAACTCACAGTATTGTGTCTTCAGTCTGTGTAACCCAAGTCTCCTTCGCAAACACGACTACCTACAGTGTACTAACGTCTATTAGACGAACGGGTCGTGCCTTGGCTTAGCATGAAGGTTTTTGAGTTATGTTTCTTGTGTTCCCAATATTATTCCAATTTATAATTATTAGTTAAAATAATTATTTTAACTCTAAATTATACTTCATTTTGGAATAATTGTTAAACAATATTTCTGTATTAGTACTTCTCAAGTATTTTAGCTTCGTATTTCCTTCCCAAGGATGGGGGTCTCTCATACATGTGTATTCGTATTTTGTATGTGTGTCTTTAGCCATGTATTGGCGTCGTATTCCAATGTATTACTCCAATTAGAAATATACCAATATATTCTCAATATATATATCCAATACTTATACTTTCAAGTCCCACTTTAGAAAATATATAATAACTTATTTTGTCCCAAAAATTAATGTACTCCCAAAATATATATTTTTCCCAAAAATAATATATTTTCACTCTTTGTATCCAAAATAATATTTATCAAAAATATTTTCATAAAAGTGTTTTCCGGAATATTTCATAAGTTACGTTTTCGCGTTCGGTTTCACAATGACAAGTGTGTAACTTACATATTTATTCCTTGTAATTTTTGGTATTATTTTGGAGTTGTAATTGTCATGGTAAATTGGTAAATTATATTATTTTACCCTAAAATAATATACTATTCCACAAAATAACAAATATTCACAGAAGCGTATTAGTATGAAATGTATACTCTAAATATATATTTATCCGCTTTTATTTACGAAAACCAACCTCCGATGTTTTGAATTTCGTAGCAAAACTTATGGCGAAGTTTATTTTGAAAGACAATGTTTAAAACATATTTGTAAACATTCGTTAGAAAATAATTTCTAAGTCTTGGGATTTTTAGAAAATTTCGACAGAGTTTCCCCTAAAAACGGAGGTGTCCATGCTATTAAGCATATCATTTTCTTTTCAAAATCAATCAACAATCAATCCTTAAACAATTTTACATCACCAAGAGCAAAAACTATATGCGTTACATGTTAATTATGAACTTGATATATTCCGAAAACGCGTAGTAACTTGGTAAAGCTTTTAGTGGACTTAGTTACCTCCCAAAGTGTATCTATTTCTTTAAAAATCATTCTCCTAAAAAAATTTAGTGTTTACAACTTGTAACAATTTTTACAAAAATAAAACTCTTGAACTCTTCTTGTAAATAAAATATTCTCATACTTGTCTTGTTTCTAAAAATGGTATAAGTGTCTTAATAGCCATGATTTTCCAAAAACCGCTTTTCTAACTTGGTTTCCTTACAAAAATATCTTGAAATTCTTGGATTTACAAGATCATCAACTCACTTGTTTAATTATTTTTCATGAAAAATCATTTTTATCAAGTTCATACTTCACTAGAAGGTGGTCATTTTATGTAACACATAACCACTTTCTAATCTTGTTAAATCATATTCCTAAATATTATTTAACAAGATTCATATGGTGATTAATACCACATAACCAAGAATCAATAATAAACCAACAATATGTTCATAGCAACATCCTACTACATCATTCCATCTTCATGTTTCATTCTTATATAAACTCTATGCAAAGCTTTATGTTCATCTTCTTAGTTCATGTTATTTAGCGTTTATGATATTCATCATAATTTAACTTTTGGCTACTCAAAATAGAGATGAACAAGGGAAAAATCAAGACTTACTACTAGCTTAAAGCTAGGGAAGAATTCTAGTGAAAAATGATGAAGAAGATGATGGTGCAAAGCAATGTATGAAGCGCCTTGTAGTTCCACAAGTTGCAAGCTCCTTTAATCACCTTATATGCTTGAATGAAACTTGAATAATGGATGAAGATGGTGGTTTTGTGGTGGTGATGGGGGCGGCACAAGTGAGCCGAGAAGAGGGAGGGAGAGAGTGAAAGTGAGGGGTGTGATAATGAGAAATGATGGTGATGATCTATGCACCATGCTTTATAAAGATTGTTCAAATATCATGTCCAATTCTACAAGTAATAATCTAATAAAATAATGAGATATAATCAAGATTGAAAGTATGGTGTAAATTTTTGGGGTGGGTCCACATAGGACCGAAATCGATTAGGGAGGGGGGGGGGGTTTAATGTAAAATTTTGATGTTGGATGGTAACTATTAGTTCAAGCTCAAGTATCTTGTTACATATGTTAATTAGTAGAGAAATTAGTGGGTGTTATGGTGAACGGGGATCATGACAAGCCAAGAGATAAATAAACAATGTATTTAGCAAAAATTTAGTGTCCCAGGTAATGTCCGGTTGTTCGGTTAGGTACCGTTCCCTTAAAGTGTTTAATTAGTCCGTAAAGTGTCTTTTAGTTAAGTTTTTGTAACACAATTAATTCCCGGCACTTAGGAAAGCATACAGGACCATTCTGCCATATTTTTGACACTTTACTAGCATGTTAAATGCTGAATTATTGCTGAAAATGCAGAATTCTGCACATAAATTGTGTTTTAGGCACTTCCCGGCACTTTAACTATCACCTAGTGACGCAGTTTTATGGTCCTCACTTCCCTACACTCCATACAAGTGTAGTACCTTATTCTTGGCCCATACTGTGTCTCAAAACACTGCCTGTCTATGTGCTGGCATTGTCAGCATGTTTCTGAATTATCCGTTCAGTGTGCTAACGGTGCTTTGTGCATCAGGTATGTCACTAAAGTTTGTGTGTCATAAATGGAGTGACAGTATGAGATATGATGCATATGTATGTATGATGCAAAAATCATGAAGCGGTCTTAACTGTCAGTTGTAATCAAGCACAGTCGTTAAGCACATGATTAAAATTAATTAATAGTACAATACCTGTAATTGTGAGGGTTGTCACAAGTGGTTCGAGAGTATCGAGAGCACATTCAGACATGTGCAATGTCCAAATGCGCGCAAGGTTGAATTTGCATCAAGTTTGTTTGAGAAGCGAGCTCTTACGTGGTGGAACGGTATTATGCGCGATAGGGGTGCCGAAGTGGCATTAGCACAAACGTGGGAAGAGCTTCGAGCTCTCATGATGAAAGAGTTTTGTCCCCGTCACGAAATTCGAGCTTTGGAACGAGAGTTTGACGATTTAAAGCAAGATGGGGTTGAACACCGTGCATATACAGATCATTTTGAGGAACTCAGTCTGTTGTGTCCCACAATGGTTACCCCTCTGGAGAAAGCAATCGAGAGATATATCGATGGTTTACCCGATTCCATACAGGATATTGTGACCGGCGTTAATCCTACTACTGTACGTCGCGCGATCGAGTTGTCTGCTACCCTGACTGTGTCTCAAGTCAGGAAGGGTAAACTCACCCGCAAGGGTGATAAAAAGAGGTATACTGATTCTGACAAGGAAAAGGGTAAGGGTAAGAAAGGTGAGTCGTCGAAGAAGTCGAGGAAGCGAAAGGGTGCTCAGAATTTTTCCGGTTCAGGAGAATGCTGCGAGATTCCCACCAGGTTCATGTTTCAATTGTGGAGAGTTTGGTCACTTCCGCAACAATTGTCCAAGGTTGGTGAACGCAAATGCAAATGCGAACCCGAATGCGAATGTCAACGCAAATGTGAATCCCGCTCGTGGACAAGCGTACAATTTGAATGCAAACGAAGCGAGGGCTGACAACGAGGTTGTCAATGGTATGTTTCTTGTTAACAATCGACCTGCATCTATTCTTTTTGATTCTGGTGCCGATAGAAGTTTTGTTTCATTATCTTTTGAGCCTTTGCTTGCGGTACCTAGAACTAAACTGAGGAAACCCTTATCTGTCGAAGTTGCTACTGGTAAACCTCTTGTTCTCGATTCTGTTATTCGTGATTGTCAGTTGAACCTTGATAACCATCTTTTTCCTATTGACCTCACACCGATGCGACTTGGGAGCTTCGATATTATCGTTGGAATGGATTGGTTAACCAAACATCATGCTGAGGTGATTTGTTTCGATAAGATCGTTCGTATTCCTTTGTCTTCTGGCGATGTTCTGGAAGTTCGTGGTGAGAAACCTTCAGGTGGATTGAAGCTTATATCATGTACAAAAGCCCGAAGTTATTTGAGAAAAGGATATGTTGCTTTTCTGGCGCATGTCACCGAGGAGAAAGACAAGAGTAAGCGTATTCAAGATATTTCGATTGTTCAAGATTATCCAGAGGTGTTTCCTGATGAACTGCCTGGTATGCCTTCAGTTCATCAAGTCGAGTTTCATATTGACCTTGTACCCAATGCCAACCCGATTGCGAAAGAACCTTATCGTCTTGCACCGTCTGAGATGCAAGAGTTATCGAATCAACTTCAAGAGCTATCTGATAAAGGATTCATCCATCCAAGCTTTTCACCCTGGGGAGCTCCTGTTCTCTTTGTGAAAAAGAAAGATGGATCTTTTCGAATGTGTATCGATTATCGTGAGCTTAACAAGCTTACCATCAAGAATCGATATCCCCTACCTCGAATTGATGATCTCTTCGACCAGCTGCAAGGTGCTTCATGCTTTTCCAAGATCGATCTGCGTTCTGGGTATCATCAACTTCGTGTTCTCGAAGAAGATATTCCCAAAACTGCTTTCCGCACGAGATATGGGCACTATGAGTTCACAGTCATGCCTTTTGGTTTGACGAATGCTCCAGCTATCTTTATGGACTTAATGAATAGGGTCTAAAACCTTATTTAGACAAGTTCATTATTGTGTTCATCGAAGATATTCTTATTTATTCGAAGTCTCGAGCCGATCATGAGCAACACCTTCGTTTGAATCTTGAACTCCTAAAGAAGGAACAACATTTTGCTAAATTCTCCAAGTGTGAATTTTGGCTTAAAGAAATTCAGTTTTTGGGACATATAGTCAACGAGCAGGGTATTTATGTGGATCCCTCTAAAATTGCTGCTATTAAGGATTGGAATACACCGACGACACCTTCAGAGATTCGATCTTTTCTTGGTCTTGCTGGATATTATCGACGTTTCATTTCGAATTTCTCAAAGATTGCGGTTCCACTCACTACTTTGACTCAGAAGAATAAGCCTTTTGAGTGGGGACCCAAGCAAGAAGAAACGTTCCAAACGCTGAAACGGAAGCTGTGTGATGCTCCTGTTTTATCTTTGCCTGAGGGAAATGATGATTTTGTTGTCTATTGTGATGTGTCCAACTTAGGCCTTGGTTGCGTTCTTATGCAACGGGGTAAAGTGATAGCATATGCGTCTAGACAATTGAAAGTTCACGAGAAGAACTATACGACTCATGATCTTGAGTTAGGTGCTGTGGTTTTCGCTCTCAAAATCTGGAGACACTATCTTTATGGCACGAAGTGTGTGGTTTTCCCAGACCACAAAAGTCTCCAGCATATTCTTAATCAGAAGGAGCTGAACATGAGGCAACGACGTTGGGTTGAGCTCTTGAACGACTATGATTGCGAATTTCGCTACCATCCTGGTAAGGCGAATGTCGTAGCCGATGCACTTAGTTGAAAGGAACGAGTCAAGCTTCATTCTGTTCGAACTCTATCTGATCTTCAATCTCGTATCCTTCAAGCTTAACAATTTTGTGTTTCACAAAATTTGATAGGTAAGGAATTACCACGTCAACTTGAGCTTAAACTCGAAGCGAAGGACGATGGGTTGCTGTAACATCTGTGTCTGAATCATTGTAAACAGTTCAAGTATCAATAAAACAACGTTATTTGATCCCAATGTTTGTTTGGTTATGTTTTACATTTTTAATGTTTTGACTTTTGTTCAATTTCAAACTCTACATCGCTTTCTGGAGAGTTATACGCAAACTGGTGCGTAAGCATAATCAGTTTAACGCGAAAAATACTCCGGAACATTAATATATGCTTAACATACCTTAAATAACCCTTACATAACTTAGAAATAAGTTTTGGAGTCTTTGGTATGACAAAAACAAGTTAATTCGCCTACAGGGACTAAATTCGACAAACTGCGAAAGTATGACGATTCGTACTAAAACAGACATACCGGAACATGACCATAAGTTAAACATACCATAAATATCCTTTACATAGCTTAGAAATTGGCTTTGAGGGGTTCGGTATGCTAAAATAAACTTTTGGCTCATTCAGGGACTAAAAGTGTCAAAAAGTGCATAAGTTTGCACTTTCGCGCATAACTTACGTTCTGAATACATCCGGACATCCAAAAATTTATGTAAGCACTAAAATATTTTACTTTAGTGTTTGGCATGAGAAAAATCCATTCGTCGTGTCATTTGGATCATTTTTCACGCTTATGCGCATTCCGTCGTATTTAAGCGAACATCGCGATCATACGACCAAAGGAACCGACGTCCGGCATATTTGTGAGCATGTTTCATGTCCACTATGTTTAGACATCCTTGTGGAGCCTTGAAAATGGTTTAACGGGCTTCAAACGTGTGGAAAATGGACTGAAACATGTGCAGGGACCTATTCTGTAAATTCTGGTTGAAACCTGCAGAAAGGAGGCTAGGCGTTACGCGAGGGTGGCTAGGTGTCACGCGAGGCGCTTTCAGATGCAGAAACTCGTTTTAACTGTTGTTAACAGTCTTTCAACACTCCAAAGGCCAATGCCTCATGCCAATCTCTGGGGGTGGGGGCAAATTGAGTTACCATAACATTCCGACACATGTACGGATGAGATTCGAGCACGGTAATCGATAAACGATCCTAACGGTCTTGCATATCCTATAAATACCCCCTTTCTTGCAAAAACCCACAAAATCTGATCTAAAAGCTCTAAGTTGAAGCCATTGCTTCATACCTGAGCTACTTGGATCAAGATTAGCTTTCGGGGACCCTTTGTAAGTGTTCCTTCGTTCTTTTATCGCTTTTCGAGTCCGAAAGTCAAACTTTATTTGACTTTCTGCATTGACCAGTTTATGGTCAATGCGAAGTTCGTTTGAACTTCATAACGTGAGCGTAATCACGATGGTTATAGCCCCTAGTGACTATACCTACAGATTACCACGTTATCTAGGCTCAGTGACGAGTCGTAGTTTCGGCCAAAATACGTGTTATTGCGTATTTTTGTAAGCAAACTACATTTAGGTATCAAAACCGTTTGTTTTGATACCAAATCTGTTTTCTAAACTTAGTTAAGCATGTTTTAACATGCTTAGCTCGTCACTTTTAGTTTAGTGCTTATATAGGGTCGTAAGATAAGCGATCTAAACAATCGCTTATACTTTCGAACCTGACCCGTTTGGTCAATCATTAGGATCCGACCAAACGCATTAGTTGACCATAGTTGTATAGGGAATAACCTTTCGAGGTTATACCTTATGGTCACGATGTTTATTTAGTTGTATGATAGGTAGTTTATATGCCATAGGTAAATTACCAAAATGCCCTTTTTACGCCAAATTTCATATTAAGCATATGTAACATAACTTTTGATATCTAAACTGATTTGGCAACAATATTAGACATGTTAAGGCATATTTTACTTATCATAGGGCTAGTTAGGCGTTCCAAACGCGTTTCACGCGAACGACGCGTTAAAGTAGCATAAGCTACCTAAACAGGTCGTAATGGGTCGTAAGCACTTAGGTTAGGTTTCATTTTAGTATGTAGGCTTTGTTGAACCATATTACACGAGTCTCCATACTCGTTTGGTTTACGAACCCTCATTCTATCCAATCCTCCGATTTAGGTCCGGTATATTAACATAGTTACCTATATTAGGTGTCGTTTGATATCCGTAATCTCTAGCATTGTTTGGTTGTTACTCAAGGACTACTAAGCAATCTCAGGTGAGTACATAGACCCCTCTTTTACTGTTTTCCAAACTTTTGGGGTGAAACACATGTGCCTACTTGTTACTTTCGTGCCTTTCATGCTTTCATATCATATACTTGTTATGTTCATTAGTACATTATAGTACATGATTTCATTACATTTTATGCTATGTATGTCCATTGTGTGCATACTTAGTACATCGTTTTACATTACATTTCATGCTATGTATGTCCATTGTGTGCATACTTAGTACATTGTTTTACATTATATTTCACGCTATGTATTTTCATTTGATTACATACTTAGTGCATTGTTTTCACATGCTTACATTTTTGGTATGACATTTGGTTTGTTCAAATGGGACAATATGCATTCATTAACATTAGCTACGCCGTTCGTTAGTAGGTAGTGGTACCATAGGACTTGGCAACTCCTATTCCTGAACCCTAGGTTTGTTTGGGTGGAAGGAATGACCGAATTCGATAAACATAACACAGAGAGACCTTTAATTTGTTTAAAGGTCTATCACCACATTCACAAGGCTTGAATGTATGCATTTTCACAATACCGCATAGATGTTTGTATCAGTATAGCATGCATTTGCTCCACAAAACATAACTTTGACTAAAACTATGTTTAATTCAATACCCTGTTTCTGTGCATTGTGCCTATGGTTTAGTTGATATATTTCACATGCCATACATGATATTTTTGGATACACATTATATGATTTACATTAAACATAAACATTTTGACATTGATATACACATTTGGTGATTTACATTAGACATGGACATTTTGATATGGTTTTGTCACACCCCGACCACGTAGAACATACAAAATGTGGCGGAAACGTCGGGGAGTGTTGTAACAGAATTAATTGTTTCAAATCCATGGCAATCAAAGTTTCGTTTTCTTAATCAAACATGAAAGTTTACATTGTTTTAAACAAGAACCAAAGAGTACATAACATAAATTAACTAGTTCTTGTCTCGTTTTAAGTCACTAAGGCACAGGTCCGCCTAAGTGTGTCTTGATAAGTCCTATGCATCATATCCT
Organism: Helianthus annuus; assembly: GCF_002127325.2. NCBI lineage: Eukaryota > Viridiplantae > Streptophyta > Magnoliopsida > Asterales > Asteraceae > Helianthus > Helianthus annuus. The sequence continues at coordinate 47,015,365 of NC_035446.2, read as the reverse complement.
GAAACACATGTGAAAATAGGTACGTCAGCATAAAAATGCCTGTGAGATACATAGGTTTTGTGAAAATAGAATTCATGACTTATGTTTAAGAAAATGTTTAGTCATGAACCTTGTAATTTGTTTTGTCTTGTAAATCATTTGAAAAATGATAAGATCTGATGATATGTATAATTAAATGTAAGGTTAAATGAATAACCTAGTAAAATGAGTTTGTATAAGATAAGTTGTTTGTAAAAATAATGTCTTGTGAAGAATATGTTATTTGTGTAAAACGTAATATGTCTAAACTGAAATGATTTAAATAATGCTACGATAGGTAATATTATACAAACACTTATATATATGAAGTACCAGCGGCGTATCCACCATGTTTGTATCATATTACATACGCCATGTTACTCAAACCATTTACCCAAACCAATCACCAATGTAAGTTGTTCATATACAAATCAATTGTCAAGTGTTATTGTGTAAACCATACCAAAATGTCCATGTCTAATGTAAATCACCAAATGTGTATATCAATGTCAAATTGTTTATGTTTAATGTAAATCATGAATTATGTATGTAAATGTCAAAATGTTTGTATATGGTAAGTGAGATGTATCAACTAAACCATATGTAAAATGCACAAAAACAAGATATTGAATTAAAACATGGTTTAAATCAAAGTTATGTTTTGTGTAATAAATGCATGCTATACTAATATAAACATCTATGTGGTATTGTGAAAATGCATACATTCAAGCCTTTGTGACTGTGGTGATAAACCCCTAAACGAATTTAAAGGTCGATCTTGTTATTTTGTTTATCGTATTCGGTCATTCCTTCCAATCCAAACAAACCCGAGATTTCAGGAATGGGAGTTGTCAAGTCCTATGGTACCATTACCTACTAACGGGCGGCGTAGCAAATGTTAATGAATGTACATTGTATAATTTAAACAAACCAAATGTCATACAAAAATGTGAGCATGTGATGAATAAATGTACTAAGTATGCACACAATGGGCATACATAGCATAAAATGTAATGTAAAATAATGTACTAAGCATGCACACAATGGGCATACATAGCATGAAAATGTATTGTAAAATATTGTACTAAACCTGCACACAATGGGCATACATAGCATGTAAATGTATTGTAAAATATTGTACTAAGCATGCACACAATGGGCATACATAGCATGAAAATGTATTGTAAATCGATTGTACTAAGCATGCACACAATGGGCATACATATCATGAAAATGTATTGTAAATCGATTGTACTAAGTATGCACACAATGGACATACATAGCATAAACACAATGAAATCATGTACTATTATGTACTAACGAACATAATAAGTATATGATATGAAAACATTGAAAGCATAAAAGTAACAAGTAGGCACATGTGTTCCACCCCAAAACAGTTTGGAAAACAGTAAAAGAGGGGTCTATGTACTCACCTGAGATTGCTTTGAAGTTCTTGAATAACAACCAAATAATGCTAGAGATCACGGATATCAAACGACACGTAATATAGGTAACTATGTTAATATACCGGACCTAAATCAGAGGATTGGATAGTATGAGGGTTCGTAAACCAAACGAGTATGGAGACTCGTGAAATATAGTTTAACAAAGCCCACATACTAAAATGAAACCTAACCTAAGTGCTTACGACCCATTACGACCCGTTTAGGTAGCTTATGCTACTTTAACGCGTCGTTCGCGTTAAACGCGTTTGGAACGCCTAATGTCGTGACCATAAGGTATAACCTCGAAAGGTTATTCCCTATACAACTATGGTCACCTAATGTGCTTGGTCGGATCCTAATGATCGACCAAATGGGTCGGGTGCGAAAGTATAAGTGATTGTTTAGATCGCTTACCTTACGACCCTATATAAGCACTAAACTAAAAGTGACGAGCTAAGCATGTTAACACATGCTTAACTAAGTTTAGAAAACAGGTTTGGTATCAAAACAAATGGTTTTGATACTCACGAGTAGTTTGGTGACAAAATACGCAAGAATGCGCATTTTGGCCGAAACTACGACTCGTCACTGAGCCTAGATAACGTGGTAATCAGTAGGTATAGTCACTAGGGACTATAACCATCGTGATCACGCTCACGTTATGAAGTTCCAACGAACTTCGTGTTGACCATAAGCTGGTCAACGCAGAAAGTCAAACAAAGTTTGACTTTAGCACATGAAAAGCGAATAAAAGAACGAAAGAACACTTACGAAGGGTCCCCTAAAGCTAATCTCGATCCAGGAGCTCAGGTATGAAGCAAAGGCCTCAACTTAGAGCTTTAGATCAGATTTTGTGGGTTTTAACCAAAATGGGGGGGGGGTATTTATAGGAAAAGCAAGACCGTTAGGATCGTTTCTTGAATATCGTGCCTTGATCTCATTCGTACACTTGTCAAGATGTTGTGGTATCAAAATGTGACCCTAACCCCAGAGATTGTGAAGAGGCATTGCCCATTGGATGCTTGAAAGGCCAATTTTTGCAAGAAAAACAAGTTTCTACATCTGCAGGGCTGACACGGCCCGTGTGAAGATTGCCCTTAGTCTTACGCGGGTCGCCTGGAGGTTCTGATAAAAAGCCAAGTTTCAAAAATGACAGTTTAGGTCCCTATTATGGTTTAAGGCCATTTCTGACACGTTCAAGGCCCGTTAAGCCATCTTTAAGGCCCTAAAATGATGCCTAAACATTGAGGACATGAAACATGCTCAAAAACATGTCGGATGATAGTTCGTTTGGTCGTACGATCGCGAGATTCGGTTAATTACGACGGAATGCGCATAAGCGCGAAAAACAATCCAAATTGCGCGACGAATGGATTTTTCTCATGCCAAACTCTAAGGAATAATATTATGATGCTTACGTAAATTTTTGGAAGTCCGGATGTATTCAGAACGTAAGTTATGCTCGAAAGTGCAAACTTATGCACTTTTTGACACTTTTAGTCCCTGAATGATCCAAAAGTTTATTTTAGCACACCGAACACCTCAAAGACTATTTCTAAGCTTTGTAAAGGATATTTAAGGTGTGTTTAACTTATGGTCATGTTCCGGAATGTTTGTTACAGTTCAAATTGGCATACTTTCGCAGTTTGTCAAGTTTAGTCCCTGTAAGCGAATTAACTTGTTTTTGCCATACCAAAGCCTTCAAAACTTATTTCTAAGTTATGTAAAGGTCATTTAAGGTATGTTAAGTATATGTTGATGTTCCGGAGTATTTGTCGCGTTAAACTGAGTACGTTTACACACCAGTTTGCGTATAATTCTCAAGAAAGCGATATAGAGTTTAAAATCGAACAAAAGTCAAAACATGAAAAATGTAAAACACAACCAAACAAACATTGGGATCAAATAACTTTGTTTTATTGATAACTGAACTGTTCACAATGATTTCAAGCACAAATGTTACAGTCTCCCATACGTGTGGAAATTTCGTCCCGAAATTTATTTAGAGGAAACTTGTGAGAGCTTGAAACATGAGGTTGAAAAGATTAAACAATACTGGTTAGAGTCCTGAACTTCTAGTAACTTTACAATAACATCATGCTTGTAGTGTGAGAGGGATACTTCTATACAAGTATATAAAGCGTCATTGGTGCGTCCACCGTACCTCTATTACATTGTTCGCATTTCGTTATGGTTGTCACTATCGGTTCTTACACATAATAAGTCTCACTGTGGTTTCCGTGCACTGAACTTCATAATTATGTATGCATCCATAATCACGTAATTCCTTGCATAGTCACAAAGTGCATCTTAAAATGTGTAGGGGAAGAAAACAATGAATGAGCCTGTGAGGATTGTGACTAGACCACCATATGGTTGTCACACCCCGAAATATCAGAGCTGGCATGACTGGACCGGTATCTTCATTGCACAACGGAAGCAAAAAGCTAAGACTTCTAAACAGTGAACGCCTGCTAGGTACTCGAAATCCCGTGGGTTCTCCTATTCCAACCGTTCCGTAGTTTTGAAAAATGCAACCTGAGAAAGAACATGCGAAAAAGTCAACATAAAGTTGAGCGAGTTCATAGTTTGTTTTGAAAAGATTTAAAATAAATCTTTTTGATAACCGGTTTAAAAGTTGTTGAGAAAGCATAGTAAAATCATTTTCTCGGCATGATATATGAAAGTTGTGAGTCTAGCCCACGAGAGTCTTTGTAAGCAGGACCAACTCGTCCTCTTACTTGTACATAAGTTGAAAACATTATCAAAGTTTGTAAATACATGTATTATGAGTTTGCGTCAAATGAATATTAAAACATTTGAAAGTTATAGTGTTGTAAGTTGGTATGTAAAGCGTCTATGAACATGTTGATCATTAATGTTTCCCGAGGACATTAATATATGCGACGACATAGTAGGTACTCAACCCGCGTAGGCAATTTAAGTGTCGAACTCTCGACGCTGGACACAACAGCACTCTAAGTGGTCACCCATGGACCGTGAGTGGGGCTCGCCCGTACCCATTAGATCTAACCTTTGTTCCTTGGTCCTCAAAAGGATTAATGGCACCTCAGTTACAGCCTATGCTCACATGATCTAAGAGTTCATTCCATAACTTAATCATACCTAAGTTTGACATGTATTTCCTCCGAAAGTTGTAAACCAAAACGTTGAAAGAAAAGGGGAACAAGATCTCACTGAGTTGTCTCGTTTTTCGTACGCAGGCTAACCCAGTCCCGTTGTTGTAACTAGGACATTCTCGTCACTAGTCATGAAAATCATGCATGTTTTCTAGAACCGGTATGTTTAGTATAAATCGTTCGTAAACCATTCAAGTTCGTTGAAAATCATGTGCAACATGGTTTATAAATATGTGTTTTCGTTCATCAAAATAGTGTTTGCTTTTGCAAAAACGTGCATGTCTTTCCACCCCCGAAAACATTTATAAAAAAAATGTAAAACCGTAAAAAGTGGGGGTTATGAACTCACCTTGACATTCCTGTGCAAAGCTAGCCTAGCGTGATTCCGTAGTGTCGTTCCAAGAACGTGTGCTAGCGTGCAACTAGAGCATTCCTAATCAAGGAATAATTATAAATTTCTAATTAAAACAAAGTAGTTAAACTACGTGTCCGAGCTCTACCGAATCGTTAACTAAACGATTCTATAAAGGTGTTTCTATTTTGGTTTGAAATAACCAAACTATTGTTAGTTGATCCCGTTTATAATCGGGATAAAACTATGTCACGAAATCGACTTAGTTTTCGAGTGTGATAAGATATATATATATATATATATATTTATATTTATATTTATATTTTTAAATATAAATATACTTACGCCATCGTGTTAGTTGTCGCGAATAGAAATACGTAGGTGGATAGAGGTTCGTGGTCGTAAGATGGAAATAAAAGTGTGTATATATATATATATATATATATATATATATATATATATTTACATATGTATATTCGAAACCCTTGAAACTTGAAATATAAATTTCGTCCTTTGAAATAAATATAAATTGTTATATTTATTTGATAGAAAAAGTATGAAGTCGTGGTGTAAATAAATATTCGATCTTAAGGTGTTTGAAATAGGTATACCCGTTATATTTATCGTATAAAAGTGTTCGAAATTATAGATGTTTGAAATAAATATAACATTATATCTATCTGGTAGAAAGTGTTCGGAATTTCGATTTTTGAAATAAATATAAACAATCACATTTATTTTATGTAAGATTTCTGAGTTTTCGTTGACTTGTATACCGTAATTGTCGATCCTTTGAAAAATACTCGTTTTATGAGTTATGGTATGTCGCCAAAAATAAATATACGCTTATATTTATTTTTATAAAAATACGTTGCATTCCAATAGGCGTCGTTTTTATAACAAAATACGTTTCATAGGTGGGGTTTTTACAAAAATCGGGCAGAGTTTCCCATGTTTTTCGACAATCCCGACAATCAAAGTGTTGATATTTTTTTTATCAAAATTCAACAAATTTTCAACAACAATTCAATCATGTAATCAAATTATATAAAGCTTTCGTCGAGTAAAATAAATGTAAACTAATACCAAAATGAAACGGGTCGAGCTCGGTCGCGTTTAACTATAAATATAAAATCTAATCTAACATATATACGAGAGTTTTAACATGTTGTTAAAACTTTACCGGGTCTTAGCGTCGACTGAGTTGACCAGTTGAGTCGACCGAGTCGAACCGTGTTTAATCAGAACTCTAACCGAGTAAATACTTCACTGAGCCGAACTCGAAATAAACCAATTTTCTTTTGACTGAAACTGAACCGGTCCGCATTGTTGACCCGAGATAACTGTCAATGACTACGGTTGACTGTTGTTGACTTAGGTTGACCGATCCTTGACCCAAACATCGGACTTCAACATCTGAACCATTACTAAACTGAGACCCAAAATAACATCGCCACTGCCGCGCCGTCAGCCAGTATCCCAACGGCTCCGCCGTCCTGCCGTTGCCGGCCGCCACCACCAGCGTCGATATCATCAACCGCATCCGCTCCACCACCACTTCTAACCTGAAACGAACCAATCGGTCGGGATTTTTGTCGGTCTAGAGTGATTCTGAGAAGAAAGGAGTAGATCGAAGGTTTTACTCGAACCAGAATATTACCTGATGCCGCCGGGGACCTCTACCGTTACTCGAACCCCCGTCACCGCTATCTTTGTCAGAAAAAGAAACAAGGCGGAGGCTGCCGGTTCTGTTTCGGGTCGTCGGTCCAGGAGAACGATCGGGAAAGGAAGGAAGGGGTGCGGTTTGTCGCTCCGTTGAGACCACCACCGCCGTGCACCCCTCCACCGCCGCGCACCGCCGTGCACCCACCGCCTCCACCGCCATAATCTCTTCAGCCGCCGGAGGTCCCTGGGTTTCGGTCACAGATTATTGAGAGAAAGATGAGAGAGATCGAGAGGTGTGTGAGTAACATGTGAAAGAATGTTTGTCATTTCTCCTTGTGTATGCAGGTAGAGATCGAGAGGAGGTGTTTTAGGGTTTCTCTAAAACAAAGTGCAGAGAAAAGATGGGAGGAAAACAAGATGGAAAGATGGTGTCGGCTGTTTCAAATGAATTTTAGGGTTCCACACTTCTAATTTATACCTAGGTTTGGTTAGTGGGCTTTGGGCTTGGGCCCAAGGCCCACAAGCCCGTTTCACGCGGCCCGGTACGTTTACGAGGCCCACTTTCATTTTTCGTAAGTGTCGTACAACAGTATTTTTGAGTCAAAACACCTAGAATTAGCTCGTATATCGTTTTAGACGCGTACACGCGTCGATCGCGTTAAATTGCGTAAATTGCATAGTTTCTTATTTTTAATTCCGTTTCTAGATCTGTTTTTCAACTACAAATATTAAAATTCGAAAACGAAGCCAACTATATCATAATATATTAATATCGAGACGAAATTCGAGTCCGGTGCTTCTGTTTCATCGTTGATTGTCGGCGCGTTACTGTTTCCGCATCTTCATTCACGTTTGCGCTTTGTGACATTCGATAGCGCTATAAATTCGCAAAACCAATCTCATAGGTATAAAATATGCGTATAAAATTCGTATTTGTCGGCGTTGTCAGTAGTTTGTACAGTGTGAGTTCGTTATCGCTTAATATTCAGCAGATTTCACGAAAATCCTCATACGCGCACTGTAACATCCGATCAGCGTTCCTAGGCATACCAAGAGCCTAATTAAGTTAATACTTGTCTTAAACACTATTTGTTATCGCCTAAACGCTTGTTAATCTCGAAATTAGAGGCCGTTAATTACCGGTTGTCACAAGGGTCCCTTTTATTAAATCAATAAATGATTTTAATAGACAACCAAGGGTCTTTTCAGCTTATATCATCACATGTCATTCTTAACCAGATTTTTGAATCAATCTTTTTTACTAGACCACTAAAAGGGTCTCTTATGAATCATGGAGTTGTACTATATAATCCAAGGGTCTTAACTATTACATAGAAGCCCATTAAGGATTTAAGGCAGCACCTTTTTGAATATCCTACTACGAATCCCTCATATGAAGATATGAAAGATTCTACGAGGATTTGGATAACGAATATCCAGAGTATACAAAAACACAAAATGCATAATAGAAAACACAAGATGCATAAACACATAGTCATATAACCACAAAGATTGTTTATCTAGATCTTTAATTTTGTGAATTTGTTTTGCTAACAGAGCACATGTATGTAAAGCATACCAGGTATCCAATCAGTGGATTTTGATTGGTGCTTTAAATATTTCTAAGAATCTAACTATAAAGATAGAAAGATCTTAAAGAGAAAATTCGCTTTCAATTCTAAGGAACCGAAATGATCGAATTTTGATACACAAGGAATCCAATTAAGGACTCTGATTTGTATGATAATCATCCACAAGGGTCTAATTGTGGAGATAAAAAGATCCCATATGGATTTTAGAAGTTGAAGATGTTTCTAAACCTTGCAGTGGACGTGTTTAAGTCAAAATATGAAGTAAAAATGCTTATGAAGTTGAGATGCTAGATATGTCAAGGCGACATATGAAGCAGAATTTGAAGGTTAAGTCAATGTATGAGGATAAATATTTTTGAAAACTATGCATGTTTGAAGAAATCAGAACGTAATGGGTATGAGATTTGAAAATATCCTTGGTTATTTAATTGAGGATTCAAAGGCATAGAAGCACGATTACTCATAATGTCTCTTTATTTCCTGTACTTCGTTTTTTTTTTTTTTGTGAATAAAACGAGTACTTAGAATTTACCAAGGAAATCATGAGTAAACGCAAAAATGGGAAAAATTTTCACAAAAGTAGTTTGCAAGGAACATAGTTCCTTAATGTAGGCATCATAGGGGAATGCCATTCATACATGTAACTATACTTGTATATTAGAATTGCGAACAACAACTTTTATTTATGAACGGGACAGATTGTTTCACATTACAAGTAAATAGAAAAAACAAAAGCATAATACAACAACATCTTCTAAACAGCCAAATGCTCATCTGTGGGTTAGATTTGCCTTAGCAAACTTCGGGCAATTTCTTCGGAGATGACCCATCTCACCACAGTTGAAAAAAGAACCTGGTAGGAAACGACCTTGAGCGGGATTGTTGCCAGCTTGGTTTGGTGCAGCTGCGGCTGGGCAAACTCTTGCTGTATGGCCTATAAGTCCACAAGTTTGGCATTTGCGGCACTTTACATTGGCATGATGATGGAGGCTACATTGGTTGCACAAGGGTGCAGTTCCATTGTATGGCTTCCTAGCAGGGGGTTGAGCTGGTTGGTTGGGGATGGCTTGACCATTGTGAGCGACCACGGCGAAGTTCTGGGAAGCCTTTCGCTTCTTTGACCTCTTAGGGTATCCAGTCTGTTCATCCATGGTCTTTGATTCCTTGATTGGTTTCTTGGTTGGTGGTGCAGGCTTGACTTCTGCTTCCTTTGGTGGCCATTGAGTGGCTTCATTGTTGAGACGAGACATGGCAATGCGTAATTCAACAGTCTTCAGAATTACTTCGCCTATCCGCTGGGCTAATTTAGCAGTCTGCTCGGATATCTGCGCATCGTTGCGATGAAGAGACATTCTGGAGGAAATGAAGGATATAGGAGGAAACAAAGGAAATGTTATCGGTAAACAAAATGACAACGCATAGAAATTGCGATCATTTGTTTGTTACCTAAGGCAAACAAATGAGAATGTGACTAATCAAAGTAAGCGGGTCATATTCATGTATCGCGAAGACATGCTTTAGCCTATAAGTGGACACTCACCCCAAGAGTTCCCAGGTAAGAGTGACTGGTCCGATTATGTGGATTTGTACGTACACTCTAGCCTTAGACAGAAAACTCAGAGTACAGGCATCCAGTTTTCCAGTTTGCACGTGTTCACACTATAAGCCCCAAACTTTGACGAGGTTTTGAAATTTCAAAGGGGTTCAAAACCATATAACAGAGGGTTCAAAACATTACAATGGAGGGTTCAAAACCTAGTAATCAATCATCCTATAACAGATGATTAGTTTACAAAGCGGTTTTGAAATTTATGTTCTTGTTGTGGTTGTCGCCTAAGGATAGGTGACAGTATTGTTTTATGACTAAACACAAGTAAACTCGCATTAGGGTCCTAGGAAGGTTATAGACTAGGTCAAAGCATTACTAATAACCTAATTCCCTATAACCATGGGCTCTGATACCAACTTTTCTGTCACACCCCGACCGCGTAGAACATACAAAATGTGGCGGAAACGTCGGGGAGTGTTGTAATAGAATTAATTGTTTCAAATCTATGGCAATTGAAGTTTCGTTTTATTAATCAAACATGAAAATTTACATTGTTTTAAACAAGAACCAAAGAGTACATAACATAAATTAACTAGTTCTTGTCTCGTTTTAAGTCACTAAGGCACAGGTCCGCCTAAGTATGTCTTGATAAGTCCTATGCATCATATCCTGAAACACATGTGAAAATAGGTACGTCAGCATAAAAGTGCCTGTGAGATACATAGGTTTTGTGAAAATAGAATTCATGACTTATGTTTAAGAAAATGTTTAGTCATGAACCTTGTAATTTGCTTTGTCTTGTAAATCATTTGAAAAACGATAAGATCAGATGATATGTATAATTAAATGTAAGGTTAAATGAATAACCTAGTAAAATGAGTTTTTATAAGATAAGTTGTTTGTAAAAATAATGTCTTGTGAAGAATATGTTATTTGTGTAAAACGTAATATGTCTAAACTGAAATGATTTAAATAATGCTACGATAGGTAATATTATACAAACACTTATATATAGGAAGTACCAGCGGCGTATCCACCATGTTTGTATCATATTACATACGCCACGTTACTCAAACCATTTACCCAAACCAATCACCAATGTAAATTGTTCATATACAAATCAATTGTCAAGTGTTATTGTGTAAACCATACCAAAATGTCCATGTCTAATGTAAATCACCAAATGTGTATATCAATGTCAAATTGTTTATGTTTAATGTAAATCATGAATTGTGTAAGTAAATGTCAAAATGTTTGTATATGGTAAGTGAGATATATCAACTAAACCATATGTAAAATGCACAAAAACAAGATATTGAAGTAAAACATGGTTTAAATCAAAATTATGTTTTGTGTAATAAATGCATGCTATACTAATATAAACATCTATGTGGTATTGTGAAAATGCTTACATTCAAGCCTTTGTGACTGTGGTGATAAACCCCTAAACGAATTTAAAGGTCTCTCTTGTTATTTTGTTTATCGTATTCGGTCATTCCTTCCAATCCAAACAAACCCGAGATTTCAGGAATGGGGGTTGTCAAGTCCTATGGTACCATTACCTACTAACGGGCGGCGTAGCAAATGTTAATGAATGTACATTGTATAATTTAAACAAACCAAATGTCATACCAAAATGTGAGCATGTGATGAATAAATGTACTAAGTATGCACACAATGGGCATACATAGCATAAAATGTAATGTAAAATAATGTACTAAGCATGCACACAATAGGCATACATAGCATGAAAATGTATTGTAAAATATTGTACTAAGCATGCACACAATGGGCATACATAGCATGTAAATGTATTGTAAAATATTGTACTAAGCAGGCACACAATGGGCATACATAGCATGAAAATGTATTGTAAATCGATTGTACTAAGCATGCACACAATGGGCATACATATCATGAAAATGTATTGTAAATCGATTGTACTAAGTATGCACACAATGGACATACATAGCATAAACACAATGAAATCATGTATTATTATGTACTAACGAACATAATAAGTATATGATATGAAAACATTGAAAGCATAAAAGTAACAAGTAGGCACATGTGTTCAACCCCAAAACAGTTTGGAAAACAGTAAAAAAGGGGTCTATGTACTCACCTGAGATTGCTTTGAAGTTCTTGAATAACAACCAAATAATGCTAGAGATCACGGATATCAAACGGCACGTAATATAGGTAACTATGTTAATATACCGGACCTAAATCAGAGGATTGGATAGTATGAGGGTTCGTAAACTAAACGAGTATGGAGACTCGTGAAATATAGTTTAACAAAGCCCACATACTAAAATGAAACCTAACCTAAGTGCTTACGACCCATTACGACCCGTTTAGGTAGCTTATGCTACTTTAACGCGTCGTTCGCGTTAAACGCGTTTGGAATGCCTAATGTCGTGACCATAAGGTATAACCTCGAAAGGTTATTCCCTATACAACTATGGTCACCTAATGTGCTTGGTCGGATCCTAATGATCGACCAAATGGGTCGGGTGTGAAAGTATAAGCGATTGTTTAGATCGCTTACCTTACGACCCTATATAAGCACTAACTAAAAGTGACGAGCTAAGCATGTTAACACATGCTTAACTAAGTTTAGAAAACAGGTTTGGTATCAAAACAAACGGTTTTGATACTCACGAGTAGTTTGGTGACAAAATACGCAAGAATGCGCATTTTGGCCGAAACTACGACTCGTCACTAAGCCTAGATAACGTGGTAATCAGTAGGTATAGTCACTAGGGACTATAACCATCGTGATCACGCTCACGTTATGAAGTTCCAACGAACTTCGTGTTGATCATAAGCTGGTCAACGCAGAAAGTCAAACAGAGTTTGACTTTAGCACATGAAAAGCGAATAAAAGAACGAAAGAACACTTACGAAGGGTCCCCGAAAGCTAATCTCGATCCAGGAGCTCAGGTATTAAGCAAAGGCCTCAACTTAGAGCTTTAGATCAGATTTTGTGGGTTTTAACCAAAATAGGGGGGGTATTTATAGGAAAAGCAAGACCTTTAGGATCGTTTCTTGAATATCATGCCTTGATCTCATTCGTACACTTGTCAAGATGTTGTGGTATCAAAATGTGACCCTAACCCAGAGATTGTGAAGAGGCATTGCCCCTTGGATGCTTGAAAGGCCAATTTTTGCAAGAAAAACAAGTTTCTGCATTTGCAGGGCTGACGCGGCCCGCGTGAAGGTTGCCCTTTGTCTTACGCGGGTCGCCTGGAGGTTCTGATAAAAAGCCAAGTTTCAAAAATGACAGTTTAGGTCCCTGTTATGGTTTAAGGCCATTTCCGACACGTTCAAGGCCCGTTAAGCCATCTTTAAGGCCCTAAAATGATGCCAAAACATTGAGGACATGAAACATGCTCAAAAACATGTCGGATGATAGTTCGTTTGGTCGTACGATCGCGACGTTCGGTTAATTACGACGGAATGCGCATAAGCGCGAAAAACGATCCAAATTGCGTGACGAACGGATTTTTCTCATGCCAAACACTAAGGCATAATATTATGATGCTTACGTAAATTTTTGGAAGTCTGGATGTATTCAGAACGTAAGTTATGCTCGAAAGTGCAAACTTATGCACTTTTTGACACTTTTAGTCCCTGAATGATCCAAAAGTTTATTTTAGCACACCGAACACCTCAAAGCCTATTTCTAAGCTTTGTAAAGGATATTTAAGGTGTGTTTAACTTATGGTCATGTTCCGGAATGTTTGTTACAGTTCAAATTGGCATACTTTTGCAGTTTGTCAAGTTTAGTCCCTGTAAGCGAATTAACTAGTTTTTGCCATACCAAAGCCTTCAAAACTTATTTCTAAGTTATGTAAAGGTCATTTAAGGTATGTTAAGTATATGTTGATGTTCCGGAGTATTTGTCGCGTTAAACTGAGTACGTTTACACACCAGTCTGCGTATAATTCTCTAGAAAGCGATATAGAGTTTAAAATCGAACAAAAGTCAAAACATGAAAAATGTAAAACACAACCAAACAAACATTGGGATCAAATAACTTTGTTTTATTGATAACTGAACTGTTCACAATGATTTCAAGCACAAATGTTACAGGTTTACACAATAACACTTGACAATTGATTTATACATGAACAATTTATATTGGTGGTTGGTTTGGGTAAATGGTTCGAGTAACGAGGCGTGTGTGATATGATACAAACATGGTGGATACGCCGCTGGTACTTCCTATATATAAGTGTTTGTGTAATATTACATATCGTAGCGTTATTTAAATCATTTCAGTATAGACATATTACATTTTACACAAATAACATATTCTTTACAAGACATTGTTTTACAAAACAGCTTATTTTATCCAACTCATTTTATTTGATTATTTCTTTAACCATACTCCTTTCTTTTATATAAATCTGATTTCTTATCGAGTTTTCATACGATTTATAACAGAAAACACTTAACAAGATTCATGACTAATTTTTATTAAACCTTTCTTCTAAAACCCCAGTCATGACTCCTATTTTCACAAAACCTATGTATCTCACAGACATTTTTATGCTGACGTACCTACTTTCACATGTGTTTTCAGGAGCTGTTGCTTAGGATGATGATCGTGACATTAGGGCGGACCTGTGCCTTAGAGAATTAAAATAAAGATAGAACTAGTTTAATTATGTTCTGAACTCTTTATTTCCTGTTTTGAGACAATGTAACACGTTTGTTTGATAAATAAAATATAACTTTGTATGCCATGGTTGTGAAACAATAATTCTGTTACAACACTCCCCGACGTTTTCGCCACGATTTGATGTTCTACGTGGTCGGGGTGTGACAGAAGAGTTGGTATCAGAGCCAATGGTTATAGGGAATTAGGTTATTAGTAATACTTTGACCTAGACTATAACCTTTCTAGGACCCTAACACAAGTTATCTTGTGTTTAGATCTTAAAACATGCACATCACCTATCCTTAGGTGATTATCAAAACAAGAACCCAATTTTTCCGAAACGATTTTTGAAAAATAATCTTCTGTTTTTGAATAAATTATTACAAGGATTTGAACCGCTTTGAATTTTCAAAAATCTTGTCAAAGTTTTGGGTTTTTATTAGTGTGAACACATGCAAACTGGAAGAGTGAATGCCTGTACCCTGGGTTTTCTGTCTAAGGCTAGAGTGTTCGTACAAATCCACATAATCGGACTAGTCACTCTTACCTGGGAACTCTTGGGGTGAGTGTTCGCTTATAGGCGTGCATGTCTTCGCGATACATTATTTTTGACCCATTTACTTTGATTAGACACTGTGTGTCGCTTGTTTGCTTTGCGATGAGGACGAATGACCACCATCTTTGCTTTTGTCGATTTTGTTTCATCTCATTCTCTTCATCCAATCATCTCACTCGTTTCCTTTCATGTTTTTCTCTTTTAGAATGCCTGTTCGACGCGAAAACCAGATAGCGACTGCCGAACTGGCAGAAATTATTGCGCAGCAAATGGCTGCTGCATTCCCAAACCTCTTTGCTCAATGGAACCAAGCCAACAACAACAACAATGCTCCATGCAATTTCAAGAATTTTAACTCGGCTAAACCACTCAAGTTTAGTGGTTCTGAGGGAGCGACTGGGCTTCTTCAATGGTTCGAGAGCATTGAGAATACTTTCCGTCACGTGTAGTGTCCTGACAATCGCATGGTCGAGTTTTCTTCGAGTGTGTTTCAGAAGAGGGCTCTTACGTAGTGGAACGGGGTAATGAGAGACCGTGGTGCAGAAGTTGCTCTAGCACAGACATGGGCTGAACAGGGCCCTTATGATGAGGGAGTTCTGTCCTCGTCATGAACAGCGAGCTTTGGAGAATGAGTTTGATGACTTGAAACAAGACAGTGGAGACCACCAGGCGTATACTGATAGGTTTGAGGAGTTGAGTCTGCTTTGCCCAACAATGGTTGCCCCACTCGACAAGGCTATTGAAAGGTACATCGATGGTCTACCTGACTCAGTACAAGACATCATTACTGGTAGTAACCCAACCACACTCCGTCAGGCGATCGAGTTAGCAGCGACATTGACTGAGTCGCAGGTTCGAAAGGGAAAGCTGCACAAAAAGGGTGACAAGGGCAAGAAGCAGGCGTCTGACAAAGAAGATAGCAAGAAAGTTCAAAACAAGAAGGGAAAGGATTTTGGTTCCTCAAGGGGGTCAAGGAAGCGTAAGGCTTCCCAAAATTTTGTTGTCACTGCCCAAGTTAACCAGGCAGCTCCCAACCAACCCGCACAGCCTCCAACGAAGAAACTTTATGCAGGAAATGCACCTTTGTGCAATAGATGCAACAGTCACCATCAGCCGCAATTTCCGTGCCGTTTCTGTACTAACTGTGGGAAGTCAGGTCATCTTGCTGGTGTTTGTCATTTTGCTCAGAAACAGGCAGTTCAGAACCCAGCTCAACGAGTTGCTCAGCCTCCAGGTTCTTGTTAAAATTGTGGGGATCTGACCCACTACTGTAATCAGTGTCCAAGATTGGTGAATGCAAATCCAAATCAGAATCAGACTCAGGCTCGAGGTCGAGTCTTCAACATGAATGCACAAGAGGCACAAGCAGACAATGAAGTGGTGAGTGGTACGTTCCTTATTAATAATCAGCCTGCATCTGTTCTTTTTGATTCGGGTGCCGATAAGAGTTTTGTGTCGTTATCTTTTGAGCCATTGCTTCGCATATCTAGAATGAAACTAGGAAAACCCTTAACAGTAGAAGTTGCTAGTGGTGAACCTATTATTCTTGATTCTGTTCTTCGCAACTGCCAATTGAACCTTAACGACCATCTTTTTCCTATTGACCTCACACCTATGCAACTTGGAAGCTTCGACGTTATTGTGGGTATGGATTGGTTAGCCAAGCATCACGCAGAGGTAGTCTGTTTCGAGAAGATTGTTCATGTGCCGCTTTCGACAGGCGAGATCCTACAGGTTCGTGGTGAGAAACCTGCTGGTGGTCTTAAACTCATGTCTTGTTTTAAAGCTCAGAAGTATCTACGAAAGAACTATGTGGCCTTTTTGGCACATGTTGTAGCAGATAAGGGCAAAGGTAAGTCTATTCAAGATATCCCTGTTGTTCGGGATTATCCTGAAGTGTTTCCTGAAGAGTTACGTGGTCTACCTCCGGCACGCCAAGTCGAGTTCCGTATTGATCTCGTACCTGGTGCAAATCCCATTGCCAGAGCACCATATCGTCTTGCAGCGTCTGAGATGCAAGAGTTGTCTAAGCAGCTCCAAGAGCTCTCTGACAAAGGTTTTATCCGTCCTAGCTTTTCACCTTGGGGTGCTCCCGTTCTTTTTGTTAAGAAGAAGGATGGATCTTTTAGGATGTGTATCGATTATCGTGAGCTTAACAAGCTTACCATCAAAAATCGATATCCCCTACCTCGCATCGATGATCTCTTTGATCAGTTACAAGGTGCTTCTTATTTTTCAAAGATTGATCTGCGATCTGGATATAATCAACTTCGTGTGCATGAAGAAGATCTTCCCAAGACGGCGTTCCGCACTCGTTATGGGCATTATGAGTTCACAGTCATGCCATTCGGTTTGACTAATGCTCCTGCTGTCTTCATGGACTTAATGAATAGGGACTGCAAGCCTTATTTGGATCAGTTCATCATTGTTTTTATTGACGACATCTTGATATACTCTAAGACGCAAGCTGATCACAAGCAACATCTTTGTCTTACTCTGGAACTCCTAAAGAAAGAGCAACTTTTCGCCAAATTGTCCAAGTGCGAGTTTTGGCTCAAGGAAGTTCAATTTTTGGGGCATATTGTCAACAAACAAGGTATTCATGTAGATCCCTCCAAGATCAGTGCGATTAAGGATTGGCCTAGCGGGTTATTATCGCCGCTTCATTGAAAACTTCTCATAGATTGCAGTTCCTCTAACTGCTCTAACTCAGAAGAACAAACCCTTTGATTGGGGATACAAACAAGAGGAAGCTTTTCAAAACTTGAAGCAGAAGCTTTGCGATGCGCCTGTTCTATCCTTGCCTGAGGGTGATGATGATTTTGTCGTGTATTGTGATGCATTGAAATTGGGTCTTGGCTATGTTCTGATGCAAAGGAACAAAGTCATAGCATATGCATCGAGGCAGTTGAAGATACATGAGAAAAACTACAGCACTCATGATCTTGAGTTAGGCGCAGTTGTTTTCGCTCTCAAGATCTGGAGACAATATTTGTACGGAACAAAATGTGTGGTTTTCACTGACTACAAAAGTCTTCAGCATATCTTCAATCAGAAAGAACTCAACATGAGGCAACGACGTTGGGTTGAGCTTCTAAACGACTATGATTGCGAAATTCGCTACCATCCTGGTAAGGCGAATATCGTAGCCGATGCCTTGAGTCGTAAGGAACGTACTAAGCTTCACTGTGTTCATGTTCAATCTGATATTCAAGCTCGATCCGATATCCAAGCACGCATTTCTCAGGCTCAACACACTTGTGTTTCACAGGGTTTGATGGATAAGGAATTTCCCTGTCACATAACACCTGATCTGGAACTGAAGGACAGTGGATCGTATTACTTCATGGACCGTTTGTGGGTCCCAAACCAAGATGATCTTCGTACCTTGCTTATGGATGAAACCCATAAGTCTCGTTATTCTATTCATCCTGGCTTAGATAAGATGTATAAGGATCTTCGTATTCATTATTGGTGGCCTGGTATGAAGAAAGACATTGCCTTATATGTATCAAAATGCCTTACTTGTCTAAAGGTTAAGGCTGAACATCAGCGTCCTTCTGGTTTATTGGAGCAACCAGAGATCCCAGTTTGGAAATTGGAAAACATTACTATGGATCTTGTTACCAAACTTCCACGCACGAAGAAAGGTCATGATGCCATCTGGGTAGTCGTTGATCGTCTTACTAAGTCAGCGCATTTCTTGCCAATCCGTGAGGATTTTTCTGCTGACAAACTTGCTAAGATCTATGTGGATGAAATTGTAGCTCGATATGGTGTTCCTTTGAACATCATTTCTGACAGAGATGCTCGTTTCACTTCTCATTTTTGGAGAACCATGCAATCTGCTATGGGGACCCAACTTAATCTGAGCACAGCTTATTATCCACAGATGGATGGTCAATCTGAAAGAACAATCCAGACTCTGGAGGATATGCTTAGAGCTTGTGTGATCGATTTTGGTGGTAGTTGGGATTCACATCTTCCGTTAATTGAATTCTCCTACAAAAACAGTTATCACTCCAGCATCAACATGGCTCCTTTTGAGGTTCTCTATGGTCGAAAATGTCGTTCACCAGCCTGCTGGAATGAGATCGGTGAGGCTCAGCTTACTGGACCTGCCCTCATTTTAGAGACAACTGATAAGGTTAAGAAAGTTCGTGATAACCTTCAGGCAGCTAGATGCCGTCAAAAGAGTTACGCGGACCTAAAACGCAAGCCCTTGGATTTTCAAGTCGGTGATCGTGTATTACTTTAGGTCTCACCTTGGAAAGGTGTGATCAGATTTGAAAAGAAAGGAAAACTTGCACCTAGATACGTTGGACCATTCAAGATCGTCGAAAGAATCGGTAAGGTAGCCTACAGACTTGAGTTACCTCCTGAACTTGGAAATGTTCATCCAACCTACCATGTATCCAATCTCAAGAGGTGTTTAGCTGATGAGAACCTCCACATACCGCTTGACGAAATTCGTGTTGATAAAACACTGAAATTTGTTGAGAAGCCAGTGGAAATCATGGAACGTGAAGTCAAGTGGCTTAAACGCAAGCGCATTCCTTTGGTCAAAGTTCACTGGGAATCTAAACGTGGACCCGAGTTTACTTGGGAACGTGAAGATCAAATGAAGGCGAAATATCCGCATCTATTCCCATGAGTTTCCTCTAAATAAATTTCGGGACGAAATTTCCACAAGTAGGGGAGACTGTAACATCTGTGTCTGAAATCATTGTAAACAGTTCAAGTATCAATAAAACAACGTTATTTGAGCCCAATGTTTGTTTGGTTATGTTTTACATTTTTAATGTTATGACTTTTGTTCAATTTCAAACTCTACATCGCTTTCTGGAGAGTTATACGCAAACTGGTGCGTAAGCATAATCAGTTTAACGCGACAAATACTCCGGAACATCAATATATGCTTAACATACCTTAAATAACCCTTACATAACTTAGAAATAAGTTTTGAAGGCTTTGGTATGACAAAAACAAGTTAATTCGCCTACAGGGACTAAATTGACAAACTACGAAAGTATGACAATTCGTACTAAAATAGACATACCGGAACATGACCATAAGTTAAACATACCATAAATATCCTTTACATAGCTTAGAAATAGGCTTTGAGGGGTTCGGTATGCTAAAATAAACTTTTGGCTCATTCAGGGACTAAAAGTGTCAAAAAGTGCATAAGTTTGCACTTTCGCGCATAACTTACGTTCTGAATACATCCGGACATCCAAAAATTTATGTAAGCACTAAAATATTTTATTTTAGTGTTTGGCATGAGAAAAACCCAATCGTCGCGTCATTTGGATCATTTTTCACGCTTATGCGCGTTCCGCCGTAATTAAGCGAACATCGTGATCATACGACCAAACGAACCGACGTCCGGCATATTTGTGAGCATGTTTCATGTCCACTAGGTTTAGGCATCCTTGTGGAGCCTTGAAAATGGTTTAACGGGCTTTAAACGTGTGGAAAATGGACTGAAACATGTGCAGGGACCTATTCTGTAAATTCTGGTTGAAAACTGCAGAAAGGAGGCTAGGCGTGACGCGAGGGTGGCTAGGAGTCACGCACGGCCCTTTCAGATGCAGAAACTCGTTTTAACTACTGTTAACAGCCTTTCAACAATCCAAAGGCCAATGCCTCATGCCAATCTCTGGGGGTGGGGGCAAATTGAGTTACCATAACATTCCGACACATGTACGGATGAGATTCGAGCACGGTAATCGATAAACGATCCTAACGGTCTTGCATATCCTATAAATACCCCCTTTCTTGCAAAAACCCACAAAATCTGATCTAAAAGCTCTAAGTTGAAGCCATTGCTTTATACTTGAGCTACTTGGATCAAGATTAGCTTTCGGGGACCCTTCGTAAGTGTTCCTTCATTCTTTTATCGCTTTTCGAGTCCGAAATCCAAACTTTGTTTGACTTTCTGCATTGACCAGTTTATGGTCAATGCGAAGTTCGTTTGAACTTCATAACGTGAGCGTAATCACGATGGTTATAGCCCCTAGTGACTATACCTACTGATTACCACGTTATCTAGGCTCAGTGACGAGTCGTAGTTTCGGCCAAAATACGTGTTATTGCGTATTTTGTAACCAAACTACATTTAGGTATCAAAACCGTTTGTTTTGATACCAAACCTGTTTTCTAAACTTAGTTAAGCATGTTTTAACATGCTTAGCTCGTTACTTTTAGTTTAGTGCTTATATAGGGTCGTAAGGTAAGCGATCTAAACAATCGCTTACACTTTCGAACCTGACCCGTTTGGTCGATCATTAGGATCCGACCAAACGCATTAGGTGACCATAGTTGTATAGGGAATAACATTTCGAGGTTATACCTTATGGTCACGACGTTTATTTAATTGTATGATAGGTAGTTTATATGCCTTAGGTAAATTACCAAAATGCCCTTTTTACGCCAAATTTCATATTAAGCATATGTAACATAACTTTTGATATCTAAACTGATTTGGCAACAATATTAGACATGTTAAGGCATATTTTACTTATCATAGGGCTAGTTAGGCATTCCAAACGCGTTTCACGCGAACGACGCGTTAAAGTAGCATAAGCTACCTAAACAGGTCATAATGGGTAAGCACTTAGGTTAGGTTTCATTTTAGTATGTAGGCTTTGTTAAACCATATTACACGAGTCTCCATACTCGTTTGGTTTACGAACCCTCATTCTATCCAATCCTCTGATTTAGGTCCGGTATATTAACATAGTTACCTATATTAGGTGCCGTTTGATATCCGTAATCTCTAGCATTGTTTGGCTGTTACTCAAGGACTACTAAGCAATCTCAGGTGAGAACATAGACCCCTCTTTTACTGTTTTCCAAACATTTTGGGGTGAAACACATGTGCCTACTTGTTACTTTCGTGCCTTTCATGCTTTCATATCATATACTTGTTATGTTCATTAGTACATTATAGTACATGATTTCATTACATTTTATGCTATGTATGTCCATTGTGTGCATACTTAGTACATCGTTTTACATTACATTTCATGCTATGTATGTCCATTGTGTGCATACTTAGTACATTGTTTTACATTACATTTCACGCTATGTATGTTCATTTGATTACAGACTTAGTGCATTGTTTTCACATGCTTACATTTTTGGTATGACATTTGATTTGTTCAAATGGGACAATATACATTCATTAAAATTAGCTACGCCGTTCGTTAGTAGGTAGTGGTACCATAGGATTTGACAACTCCCATTCCTGAACCCTAGGTTTGTTTGGGTGGAAGGAATGACCGAATTCGATAAACATAAAACAGATAGACCTTTAATTTGTTTAAAGGTCTATCACAACAGTCACAAGGCTTGAATGTATGCATTTTCACAATACCGCATAGATGTTTGTATCAGTATAGCATGCATTTGCTCCACAAAACATAACTTTGACTTAAACTATGTGTAATTCAATACCCTGTTTTTGTGCATTGTACCTATGGTTTAGTTAATATATTTCACATGCCATACATGATATTTTTGGATACACATTATATGATTTACATTAAACATAAACATTTTGACATTGATATACACATTTGGTGATTTACATTAGACATGGACATTTTGATATGGTTTACACAACAACACTTGACAATTGATTTATACATGAACAATTTACATTGGTGGTTGGTTTGGGTAAATGGTTAGAGTAACGAGGCGTGTGTGATATGATACAAACATGGTGGATACGCCGCTGGTACTTCCTATATATAAGTGTTTGTGTAATATTACATATCGTAGCGTTATTTAAATCATTTCAGTATAGACATATTACATTTTACACAAATAACATATTCTTTACAAGACATTGTTTTACAAAACAGTTTATTTTATCCAACTCATTTTATTTGATTATTTCTTTAACCATACTCCTTTCTTTTATATAAATCTGATTTCTTATCGAGTTTTCATATGATTTATAAGAAAAAACACTTAACAAGATTCATGACTAATTTTTATTAAACCTTTCTTCTAAAACCTCAGTCATGAATCCTATTTTCACAAAACCTATGTATCTCACCGGCATTTTTATGCTGACGTACCTACTTTCACATGTGTTTTCAGGAGCTGTTGCTTAGGATGATGATCGTGACACTAGGGCGGACCTGTGCCTTAGAGACTTAAAATAAATATAGAACTAGTTTAATTCTGTTCTGAACTCTTTATTTCCTGTTTTGAGACAATGTAACACGTTTGTTTGATAAATAAAATATAACTTTGTATGCCATGGTTGTGAAACAATAATTCTGTTACAACACTCCCCGACGTTTCCACCACGATTTGATGTTCTACGTGGTCGGGGTGTGACAGATGCTCTATTTCAAGGATCGTTTGTGGATTCCGAAACAAGACGATCTTCGCACCTTGGTAATGGACGAATCTCACAAGTCTCGATATTCTATCCATCCTGGTGCTGACAAAATGTACAAGGATCTTCGTACTCAGTGCTGGTGGCCTGGTATGAAAAAGGATGTTGCCTTGTATGTATCGAAATGCCTAACTTGTCTCAAAGTCAAGGCTGAACATCAACGACCTACTGGTCTGCTTGTACATCCAGAGATACCGGTTTGGAAGTAGGAGAACATTGCGATGGATCTCATCACTAAATTACCGCGTACATCTAAGGGTCACGATGCGATTTAGGTTGTAATCGATCGATTAACGAAGTCAGCTCATTTTATTCCGATTCGCGAGGATCTATCTGTTGATAAACTTGCAAAGATTTATGTTGAAGAAATTGTATCACGACATGGTGTTCCTTTGGATATCATTTCTAATCGCGATGCTCGATTTTCATCTCATTTTTGGAAGACCATGCAATCTGCTTTGGGAACCCAACTAAATCTAAGTACTGCTTATCATCCCCAAACAAATGGTCAATTTGAGAGGACGATTCAAACTTTGGAGGATATGCTTAGAGCATGCGTGATAGACTTTGGTGGTAATTGGGATTCTCATCTGCCACTGATCGAGTTTTCTTACAACAATAGTTATCATGCTCAGGGGCGGTTCCTAATAGGAGACTGGTAGGGCCACGGCCCGGGCAAGTTTTTCGGCCGTAGTGCTAATTTTCCGCATTTCGATCGAAATTTTTTATATATACTATGTTTGGCCCGGGCTTGCCCGGGCTTTTTTTATTGCCTGTTTCTTTCGGCCCTGGCACGTTCAATGGGCAAGATCCGCCACTGATCATGCTAGTATTTATATGGCACCATTCGAAGCTCTCTACGGTCGAAAATGTCGTTCACCTGTCTGTTGGAATGAGATTGGTGAAGCTCAGCTTACTGGACCTGAGCTCATTCTGGAAACTACAGAAAAAATCAAGAAAATCCGCGATAATCTTGTGACAGCTCGAAGCCGTCAAAAGAGTTATGCGGATATGCGACGCAAGCCCTTAGAATTTTAAGTCGGAGACCGTGTCCTAATCAAGGAGTCACCTTGGAAGGGAGTTGTGAGATTTGGAAAGAAATGAAAACTTGCACCTCGATATGTGGGACCATTTAAGATTGTGGAAAGAATTGGGAAGGTTGCCTATCGACTATAGTTACCTCCAGAGCTTGGGAATATTCATCTGTCTTTTCATGTGTCCAATTTGCGAAAGTGTTTAGCTGATGCTGATCTTCACACCCCTCTCGACGAAATCCGAATCGATGAAACGATGCACTTTGTCGAGAAACCTGTGGAGATAACGGACCGTGCATTCAAACAATTGAAGAACAAACAAATTCGATTGGTCAAGGTTCGTTGGGATTCCAAACGTGGCCCAGAGTTTACATGGGAACGTGAGGACCAAATGAAGGCGAAATAGCCGCAATTGTTCTCACAAGCTTCCTCTAGTTAAAATTTCAGGACGAAATTTCCTGAAGTAGGGGAGACTATGACAACTGTGTTCTATAATCGATGTATAATGTAAAACAATGTCAGTTATCAATAAAACAATGTGCTTTGGTGTTAATATATGTGTTTTGGTGTTATTATGTGTATATTAATGTTTGAGGATTTTACGATTTGATTCGAATTCGATTTCAAGCTTTAAATCGCTTTCTGGAAGGTTATACGCAAACTGGTGCATGAACGCAGTCAGTTTAACGCAACAAACACTCCGGAATAGTGACATAGGCTTAACATACCTTAAATAACCTCCACATAAATTAGAAATAAGTTTTGGATGGTTTGGTGTGTTGAAATCAAGTTTTTTCGATCGCAGGGACTATTTGTGTCAAATTGCGAAACTATACCGATTTGTATAGTAACGAACATTCCAGAACTTGATCGTAAGTTAAACATACCCTAAATATCCTTTACATAGCTTAGAAATAGGCTTTGAGGGGTTCGATATGCTAAAATAAACATTATTGATCAATAGGGACTAAAAGCATCAAAAAGTGCATAAGTTTGCATTTTCGCGCATATCTTACGTTCTGAATATATCCGGACATCCAAAAATTTATGTAATCATTAAAATATTATGTTTTAGTGATTGGCTTGATAAAAATCCATTCGCCGCGTAATTTGAATCGTTTTTGCGTTCGTTACGACTTCCGTCGTAATTAACCGAACAACGCAACCGTACGACCAAACAAACCGACATCTAAGATGTTTTTGAGCATGTTTCATGTTCCCTATACTTTAACTTCATTTTAGAGCCTTGAAATGAGGTTAATGGGGTTTAAACGCATCAAAATAGGCCTTAAACATGTACAGGGACCAAAACTATTTTTTGAAAGTTTCTAGACCTGGCACATGGTGGCGCTGCGCCACCACCACATGGTTCTGCCGTTGCGCAACGCGAGCACCTCATCTGGACAGAAACTCAAGTTTCAGCAACAGCAGGTTATTTTCAGCACATAACTCGAAGTTTAGGGGCTATTTTTAACATTTGCAATACCATTTGATGGTTTTGGGCACCCCTAGTATTCCAAAACCTTGTGCCCACTTGGACGGTCCAGATTGATGCTCGTTTATCGAGGAACGATCCTAACGGTTCTAGATTTCCTATAAATACCCAACACCCACTTCACTCCCAACTCACACCTTTGAATATGAATTGGTTCTCTAAGTTGATGTTTTTATCACTTCATACCTGAGAATATTCGGATCAAAGCTTCCATTCTTGGACCCGTTGTAAGTATTCTTTCGTTCTTTTACGCGTTTTTGTCATGAAAGTCAAACTTTGTTTGACTTTCTACATTGACCAGTTTATGGTCAACATGAAGTTTGTTTGAACTTCATAACGTGAGCGTAATCACGATGGTTATGGTCCCTAGCGACTATACCTAGTGATTACCACGTTATCTAGGCTTAGTGACGAGTCGTAGTTTCGGTCAAAATGCGTATTCTTGCGTATTTTGTAACCAAACTACTTTTAGGTATCAAGACCCTTTGTCTTGATATCAAACTTGTTTTCAAACTTCGTTAAACATGTTTTAACATGTTTAACTCGTCACTTTTAGATTAGTGCTTGTGTAGAGTCGTAAGTCAAGCGGACTAAACACCTGCTTAGACTTTCGAACACGACCCGTTTGGTCGATCATTAGGATCCGACCAAACATGTTTAGTGACCATAGTTGCATAGGGAATAACCTTCCGAGGTTATACCTTATGGTCACTTAGGTTTAATTAGTTGTATGATAAGTAGTTTATATGCCTTAGGTAAAATGACCAAAATGCCCTTTTCATGCATAATTGGTAATTAAGCATATGTAACAAAAACTTTTGTCACTTAATTGATTATGCAACATGTTTAGGCATATAATACTTGTCATAGGACTAGTTAGACGTCTCGAACGCGCATTTGCACGCAGGACGCGTTAAAGTAGCGTAAGCTACCTTAATGGGTCATAACGGGTCGAAAGCACTTAGGTTAGGTTGCGGAACCAGGTGTAGGCTTTGTTAAACCATATCACATGAGTTCCAACACTCATTTAGTTTACAAGACTTCATTCTATCTGATCTTTCGATTTAGGTGTCAATTATTTATATAGTGATTCGATTACTAGGTGCTACTTGATTTCTCTGGTTTACTTGAGTTTGTTGAAGTTCTTTTGATTGAGGATACTTTGCACTTCATGTGAGTATATAGTTCCCCTATTTTACTATTTTCAATTGTTTTGGGGTGATTCATATGTTAAATGATTTTCGAGGTTTAAACGATGGTTTCAAAAGCGATTAAAATGGTTTATTTTAAATTAATAACGACTTCGATACAGTGAACAAACTTGTTGGTTGTAGTTACATAACGAAAGACATTCATTAGCATTGATCAAGCCGACCAGTATTAGGTTATGGTACCATAGGATCTGACAAATCCCGTTATCGTACTGCACCATGGTTATGTGTGGGGGTTGTGGGTAACGACTGAATCTGATGATAGTTAACTTACCCTTTGGAGGTTTGTTAACGCGAGAAATGTGAAGCGAGATAGTCGAGTCACGAAGGTTTGAATGTTATTAGCTAGACGACCAAAAAAAAGAGTTTTCACAATTAAAACGAGGATGATTTAAACGATTTTAAACGAGTTAACGATTTGGAAACGATTTGAACAAGTTAAACGAGTTGGATAAATGATGGGTTTTTGGTTAAGTGTTTAGATAACGGGACAGGTGTGATATGGTGAAAACATGGTAGATACGCCGCTGGTACTTCTTATATATAAGTGTTTTCAATATATTACATACTGTGGCGTTATTTAGTTCACTTGGGTAAACGATTTTGAAACGATGTCACATAACGATGTTTTCGAAAGAATATAAACCATACGAGTTTTATTAACGAGTTTTACGAAACGTTTTACGAATTGGTTTACTAAATCAAATGTTTTTGGGGTTAAGAATCATGGCTATGAATTTTTATAAACGATAACCAACTTGATTTAAGTTGGTTAATTATGTTGCAATACACTTTTCAAAACGAGATTTGTATTTTGACTCTTGTAGTCTAAAAAAAAAGTACTGCAACATATAAACGAGCCATGAATCCAATACTCTTATAAAACCTATGTACTCGCCATCATTTCTTTGCTGACTTTGTTTTTACATACGTTTCAGGTGTTGTTGATTAATGTGATTTCTGGGATGCATGCGTCACATAGGATCTGGACGAGGCCTTAGTGACATAATAACAATGATAGTCGATATGTACTTGTTCGTTTTGTGTTAAGACAATGTAAATTTACTTAATGAATCAATAAAACAAAACACTTTTTGTATCCATGGTTGTGAAACAATAATTCTGTTACAACACTCCCCGACGTTTCTGCCACGATTTGTTGTTTTACGTGGTCGGGGTGTGACAGAATCGAGTACGAGAGGTTCACCACTAGCAACTTCGACATATAAGGGTTTCCTCAGTTTAGTTCTAGGTATCGCAAGCAAAGGCTCAAATGATAATGAAACAAAGCTTCTATCAGCACCAGAATCGAAAAGAACAGATGCAAGTTGGTGGTTAACAAGGAACATACCGTTAACAACCTCGTTGTCAGCATGAGCCTCGTTTGCATTCAAATTGTATGCTCGTCCACAAGCGGGACTTGCATTTACTGTCACACCCCGTCCGCATAAAACACCAAACCGCGGCGGAAACGTCGGGGAGTGGAGTGGCAGAATTATTGTTTCACAACATGGTATTTCAAGTTTAGTTTTATTTGAAATGAAAAGGATTGCATTGTCTTAAAACAAAGGAAACAAAGAGTACATAACATAATTAAACTCTTCTTGCTTCATTTTATGTCACTAAGGCCCAAGTCCGCATAAGTGTAACTTGATCAATCCTATGCATCAGCTCCTGAAAACACATGTGAAAATAGGTACGTCAGCATAAAAATGCATGTGAGATACATAGGTTTGTTGATTAGGATCCATGACTTGTAGTTGAAAGAAAAGTTTAACAAAAAGTTAGTCATGAATCCGGGGAAATTGTTTTCTTTTATAAATCATACAAAAAGCGATAAGAAAATCAGATGATATATAAAAGAATACTTGTTTGGTTAAATAAATAACCAAGTATAAATGAATTTGTATAAGTTATGTCGTTTGTAAACAATGTCTTGAGAAAATATGTTGTTTGAATAAAATATACCATGTCTTTGTTGAAATGATTTAAATAACTCCACGATGTGTAATATCATAAAAGCACTTATCTATAGGAAGTACCAGCGGCGTATCCACCATGCTTTTATTATATTACACGTTACCTCGTTATGTAAATCACTTATTAAATAACCACCAAATTGTCTAGTTTAAACTAATGTCAAAATGTTTATGTGTAAACAAATGTAATGTATGGTGAATAAAAGCATTTACTCAACCCTATAAGTAAAAATGTACAAAACAATGTATTTGATATAAATCATAGTTTAAGTCAAAAGATATGAATCCATGCTTTATGATACAAACACTTATGTGGTAATGTTAAACGTATACATTCAAGCCTTGAGACTGAAGGATAAACCCTAGAATAAATTAAAGGTTTATCAAAAATGTTTTCGGATTCTGTTATTCCTTACGTCCAAACAAACCTAGGATTTCAGGAATGGGAGTTGTCAAGTCCTATGGTACCACTACATACTATTGAGCGGCGTGATCAATGTTAATGAACGTATTTCAGTTTCGTTATACAAACCGAAAGTCATACCAAATGTAAGCATGTTATGTGAAAACAATGTACCAAGTATGCTAAATGAACATACGTAGCAAAAATGTGATGTAAATAAATGTGTACATATGCTGAAATAAACATATGAAACAAACGTGCTTATGCAATCAATGTACTAGCATGTTAATTAAACATACATAGCATAAACTTGGATGAAATCATGTACTATACGTGTACTACATGAACAAAGCAAGTATATGTTATAAAAGCATGAAAAAAGCACGAAAGTAACAAGTAGGCACATGTGTTTCACCCCAAAATGTTTGAAAATTATAAAAGAGGGGACTATGTAGTCACTTGATAATGCTTAGAAGTCTTGTTATAACAACCAAACAAAGCTAGAAGGATCACGGAATCAATCGGCACCTACTATAGGTAACTACGTTAATAAACCGGACCTAAATCGGAAGATCAGATAAAACGAGGTTTTGTAAACCAAATGAGTATAGGAACTCATGTAATATGGTTTAACAAAGCCTACATTCTAAATCAGAACCTATCCTAAGAGCTTACGACCCATTACGACCCGTTTAGGTAGCTTATGCTACTTTAACGCGTCGTTCGCGTAAAACGCGTTCGGACCGCCTAACTAGTCCTATGACAAGTATTATACGCATTAACATGTCTAATAATATTGCATAATCAGTTTAGATGTCAAAATTTAGGTTACATATGCTTAAAATGAAATTATGCGTAAAAAGGGCATTTTGGTCATTTTCCTAAGGCATATAAACTACCTCTCATACAACTAACTAAACGTAGTGGCCATAAGGTATAACCTCGAAAGGTTATTTCCTATACAACAATGGTCACAAGATATGTTTGGTCGGATCCTAATGATCGACCAAATGGGTCGGGTTCGAAAGTCTAAGCGGTTGTTTAGACCGCTTATCTTATGACCCTATATAACCACTAAACTAAAAGTGACGAGTTAAACATGTTTAACTAAGTTAGAAAACAAGTTTGATATCAAAACAAAGTGTTTTGATACCCAAAGATAGCTTCGTTTCAAAATACGCATAAACACGTATTTTGACCGAAACTATGACTCGTCACTACGCCTAATCAACGTGGTAATCAGTAGGTATATTCACAAGGGACTATAACCATCGTGATTACTCTCACGTTGCAAAGTTCAAACGAACTTTGTGTTGACCAATGACTGGTCAAAGCAGAAAGTCAAACACTGTTTGACTTTTATGCTTGAAATGCATAAAAAGCATGAAAGAAGCTTACAAGAGGTCCAGAGCTTGAAGATAGAACAATAAAACCAGAAGATTGGGGCCTTCAACCAGAAGGGATAGCCCCAAATATGTCACACCCTGGCTTTGCAGAAGCGTGATTAATTTTGGTGTGACTTCTTAATACCATAGCTTAACCATAACAAGCTATATGAAATAAAACCATGCAAGATCATCCATTTAATTAAGTTTTAAAAACCAAATACAACAACATTGTATCAACGGAAACACATCCTAACGACATAAACATTGTTCAACAAACACAAACATCAACATATCATAAACACAGTTTAAGGACTGTGACTTGTCCAGGAAAGAGTCACATTCCCTAAACCCGGATGACCTCGTAACTAGTGCAGCGGGAAAACGTGTCATACCGCGCCAGATCCTTTAATTCCCTGAAATACATGTAAGTTGAAAAATCAACAATAATGTTGAGCGAGTTCATGTGTAAGTGAGTAAATAAACCTTTGTAAGTATAAAAATCCTGGTATGTAGCAAATAAGGGAATTGAGATCACCAATGGTTTGCAAGGCCATTGATATGTGTGAAGTGCAAGTAGGGAGACTCAAACCTAGCGGATTTATGCGTCGGGCACAAAGTCACCCCGAGGTCCGTTTCTAGTTTGGCCTGGGGCTGGGCTCGCTACACCCAGATAGATCTACCGCTCCTGTCCCTCGGTCCTACCATGAGGATTAATGACCTCATGTTGCTCCTACCCACTCACATGATCTAAGTAGTAAACCTCCTTACGCTAACCATACCATGTATAAAGTACTTGTAATCATAGTAACATGTATTTCACCTCCGCAGTTTATAAAACTGAAAACAGTAAAGAGAAAAAGGGGGACATGAACTCACAGTGGTGCGTCTCTACCAAGTATGTCTCCTGCTCAAGCAGCTGTGTGACGACCTACACGTACTAATTCTATTAGACGGACGGCTGTGCCTTAGCTTTATGGTTTAAGTTTTGGGAAATAGTTAGACAACTATTTCGTGTTTACATTCTGTATATACTTGGTAATCATTTTCCTTCCCAAGGATGGGGGATTTAATACATGTGTGTTCGAAATATATTATTAAGTCTCACTTAAAATATATTTTATTCCTAACTCCAAATATAAATATTCTTCTCAAAAATATTATATTTTCTATTACATGAAATTTTCCAAAAATAATACCTTGACAAAATACGCGTCCATAAGTATATTCTTAATAAGGCGTAAGTTACGTTTTAGCGATCGAGTTGTAATAATAATTACCGGTGTAACTTATATATTTATTGTGAAAGCGTTCGTATTATTTTGGATTCGTTATCATTCGCTAATATTATCTTTACCCTAAAAATAATATTTGTACACTTCACAAAATAATCATAAACACATATCAAGTGACTTTATAAAAAATATATACTATATATATATTTACCAAGTTTTATTTTGTGAAATCCCACCTCCGATATTTTGTAAATAAAGTCGTGGCGAAATCTATAATTTGAAAACAAGTCGAAAATATTTCTAACACTTGTGGTGAAAATAATTCTAAGAGTTAGGTTTTTAGAAAAATTTCGCCAGAGTTTCCTCTGTAACTGGAGGTGGCCACGCTTTCAAGCGTATCATTTTCTTTTATAAATCAGATCAACCATTTTCTTATTTAACCAAAACAATATTCAAAGCATCAAACTAGTCAATAAACATGTAAATCGCAAAAATTACATGAACTTGTGATTTACTCAAAAATATGAAGTAAATCCCATTACATTTAGTGGAACTTTAAATAAAGCAATCCGATTTCGTAAAAACCTCGTTTTTAGCAAAGTTCCGTCTTTACAACTTCTCGTCAACTTTTACAAAAATAGTTATTTTGTCGAAACTTTGTGTTACATATGTGTTTACACACTCGTGTGTTCTAAAAATCATCCTTATTAGTGTAAGATCCATTTTTAGAAAATATGATTTCTTTGACACTCGGTCTTTTGAAAATACCGCTTGTAGATTCATAGATGGACTAGTATTAAACACTATTTCACAAGTAGAATCATTTTTACACAAGTTCATGATTTGTGTGTGGTAGAGTTTCATCCTTTAACCCTTGTTACATCCAAAACAACTTTATGTCATGATCCATGATCATGACCAACCCGGGTTAAACGATGATCCGAGCTACCACAACATAGATCGGGTCCAAATAACTACACAAATCAAATACTACAAGATTTACACAACATTCAAGCTTTTAACCACCATTACTAGCATTTTTAGTAGACTTTTATGCATCAACTTGTATGTTCATGACTTTTAACCGTTACAAATCATTTTAACCATCTTAAAATAGTTCGAGAAGGTGATTCAAGCAACTTACTACTAGCTCGAGACTAGGGAAGAATCTAGACGCAAAAAGAGTGGATAAAAGCAATAGAGTGAGGTCCTTCGCCTTCCGAATGCACCAAGCCTCCTTATACGTGATCCTTAATGCTTGAATGAACTTGGAATGTGATGATCAAAGCTCGAAAATTTGATGGTTGCAAGAGGGTGTTCGGCCGTGAGTTATTTAGAGAGAGAGAGAGAGTTGTTTTGTGGTGAAATGTGATGAAAGATTATGATGTGTAATCTCTAGTTCTTATAGACAATCATAAGCTTATTACCCATGAGTCCATATGTAGTCTTGATACTAGACAAGAGGAAATAAAATAATCAAGAAGGACAAAGGGGTGTCTCCCTCTTGGGGCCGGTTTGGTTAGGGGGGGGGTCTAGTTCAAATCCAACCATTTAGTTAGATTATAGTTAGGTTAATCTAGGTTAGTTAAGTGATTAACCCGGTTACTAGTGTGTCGTGCTTTATGGCCGGTGTTAGGGTATTCAGGGACCCTAACTGGCTCAGAAAAAGATAAATAATGTTAATGGCAATATTTTTATGTTCCGGGTATAGTCCGGTTGTT
Organism: Helianthus annuus; assembly: GCF_002127325.2. Lineage (NCBI taxonomy): Eukaryota > Viridiplantae > Streptophyta > Magnoliopsida > Asterales > Asteraceae > Helianthus > Helianthus annuus. The sequence continues at coordinate 46,981,497 of NC_035446.2, read as the reverse complement.
CGGTTGGATAGTAATCCGTTAAAGCGTTTAACAAAGCTTTAAAGTGTCGTTATTATTATTTTTAGTGACATAACTTATTCCCGACACTTTGGAAAGTGTCTAGTAATATTTTTCTCATGTTTTGGCACTTTATGAGTTAGCTAAAAGCTGAGTTTTTAGGTAAAGTGCTGAGTTTTGTACTTAGAGTACGTTTTAGGCACATCCGATCACTGTAACTTATTCCTTGAGACGCAGTTCTACAACCCTTGTATCCCTACACTCACTATTGGTGTAGTAAAATATTTCTGGCTCATACAGGCCTTAGAGGCAGTATCTGCCTGATGCTGGCTTTATCAGCATGCTCAATAGGTTATCCGTTCATTGTGCTACTGTGCTTTTATGCATCATGTTTGTCACTAAGGTTCAGCATGTAAATAATGTAGTGACGGTGTATGATGCAAGTATGTACATGTATCAACATTCAAGTAGCAGTTTATCCACAATTTCAGGTAAGCACAGTAATTAAGCAGTAATTAATTATTAATTAAGTCGTACGGATACCTGGTTAAGTGAGGGTTGTCACATTCTCCCCCCGTTAGAAAAATTTCGTCCCGAAATCTTAAGTTCTGCTTCTAGATGCAGGGTTCTTGGGAAATAAGTGGGGGTATTTCTCGTTCATCCGGTCCTCACGCTCCCAGGTGTATTCAGGACCATGTCTGGCATTCCAACGAACCTTGACAAGCTTGACACTGCTCTGGCGGGTCTTGTTCACTTTCCAATCCGTAACCTCAACGGGTTCTTCAACGAAGTGGAGTGTGTCGTCAACATGAATTTCGTCGGTAGGAATGACAACGGTATCTTGCGTTGGATTCTTCCTCAAATTGGATACGTGAAATGTATCGTGAACACCATTTAGTTCAGTAGGTAAGTCCAGTTTGTATGCTACTAACCTAATTCTTTCCAAAATCCTGAATGGACCAATATACCGCGGATTTAACTTCCCACGCTTCCCGAAGCGTGCCACACCCTTCCAGGGTGATACTTTCAACAAAACCATATCACCTACCTCAAACTCTAGAGGTTTCCTTTTTCGATCCGCGTAGGCTTTCTGACGGTCACGAGCCGCACTGATGCGATCTCGGATCTGTGCGATCTTATCCGTGGTTTCCTGAACCATATCAGGACCAACCAACTGTCTGTCACCTGCGTCAGACCAACAAAGTGGTGACCTGCATTTGCGCCCATATAAAGCTTCAAATGGCGCGGCACCAATACTGGGGTGGTAGCTGTTGTTGTATGAAAATTCAACCAAAGGCAAATGCTTATCCCAGCTACCGCCCAAATCCATAACACATGCTCTCAGCATATCTTCCAAAGTCTGTATCGTTCGCTCGCTTTGACTGTCGGTCTGCGGGTGAAACGCGGTGCTCATATTCAGTTGCGAGCCAAAAGCTTCTTGGAAGGATTGCCAAATCCTTGATACGAACCTTCCGTCTCTATCAGAGATGATCGAGAGAGGTACTCCATGGCGTGTAACAATCTCTCTCATGTAAATTTCGGCCAACTTGCTCGTATTATCCTTCTCTCTGATAGGTAAGAAGTGCGCTGACTTCGTTAATCGATCCACTGTTACCCAAATAGTGTCATGGCCTCTTGGCGTTCTTGGCAACTTTGTAATAAAATCCATTGAGATTTGTTCCCACTTCAACTTAGGAATTTCCGTTTGTTGCAGAAGTCCTGAAGGCTTCTAGTATTCCGCTTTCACCTTAGCGCATGTTAAACACTTGCTCACATAAACAGCCACATCGCCTTTCATCCTAGGCCACCAATAATAATCTTTAAGGTCTTGGTACATCTTATCCGCTCCAGGGTGGATAGAGTACCGCGATTTGTGAGCTTCATCAAAGATAACTTTCCTCAAACCTCCAAACAAAGGAACCCAAATCCTTTTCTCAAAACATAACGTTCCTTCCTCGTTTGGCACTAATTGCTTCTCCATCCCACGGAGATATTCCTCTTCAAGGTTTCTTTCCTTAAGGGCTTCTTTTTGCGCGGCACGAATGCGCAAGGAAAGATCGGTTTGGATAATCATTTCTAAAGCCCTAACCCTTATGGGCTTGATCCTCTCCTTTCGACTTAGGGCATCGGCGACCACATTCGCCTTCCCTGGATGATACTTTATCTCGCAGGCGTAATCATTCAACAACTCAACCCATCGTCTTTGTCTCATATTCAGCTCCTTCTGGTTGAATATGTGTTGTAGGCTCTTATGATCTGTAAAAATTGTACACTTTGTACCATAAAGGTAGTGTCTCTAGTTCTTTAAAGCAAAAACCACTGCGCCGAGTTCCAAATCATGTGTGGTATAATTCTTTTCGTGCACCTTCAATTGGCGCGATGCATAAGCAATAACCTTTTGGCGTTGCATCAACACGCAACCCAAACCTTGGCATGAGGCGTCACAGTATACCACGAAATCATCCGTACCTTCTGGTAGTGCTAATATTGGCGCATTGCAGAGCTTATCTTTCAATATTTGGAACGCTTCTTCCTGTTTGATTCCCCAATCAAACTTCTTATCTTTCTGCGTGAGGAGCGTCAATGGTTGAGCGATTTTTGAAAAATCCTCAATGAATCTCCGATAATAGCCAGCCAAACCCAAGAATTGTCGAATCTCGGTTGGCGTCTTTAGCGTTTCCCAATTCTTAATCGCTTCGATCTTGGTGGGATCCATGTGGATTCCATCTCCATTCACCACGTGTCCAAGGAACTGGACTTCTCGTAGCCAAAACTCGCACTTCGAGAACTTGGCATACAGCTGTTCCTTCTTCAGCAATTCCAAAATGGCTCTTAAATGTTGTTCGTGCTCAGCCTTCGTCTTTGAATAAATCAAGATATCATCGATGAACACAATCAAGAACTTATCCAAGTACGGCTTACAAACTCTGTTCATCAAATCCATGAACATTGCAGGTGCGTTTGTCAACCCAAACGGCATAACTAGGAACTCGTAGTGTCCATAACGAGTTCTGAAGGCTGTCTTTGGGATACTCTCATCTTGTATCCTTAACTGATGGTATCCAGATCGAAGATCGTTCTTTGAATAAAAGCTTGAGCCTTGCAGTTGGTCAAACAGATCATCAATCCTTGGCAGAGGGTATCTATTCTTGATCGTCAGCTTATTCAACTCCCGGTAGTCGATACACATACGGAAACTACCGTCCTTCTTCTTGATAAAGAAAACTGGAGCTCCCCAAGGCGAGAAGCTTGGTCGGATAAATCACTTGTCTAACAACTCTTGAAGTTGTGTCGACAGTTCTTGCATCTCAGACGGAGCAAGTCTATAGGGTGCCTTAGCCACAGGCGCGGCGCCTGGGACTAAATCGATGTTAAACTCAACTTGCCTCTGAGGTGGCAGTCCAGGCAAGTCCTCTGGGAAGACTTCTGGATATTCCCTCACGACAGGGATGTCTTCGATCTTTGGTTCTTCAGCTTTCTTATCTACAATGTGTGCCAGGAAGGCAGCACATCCCTTCTGCAAACACTTTCGCGCTTTGAGGCAGCTGATAATCCTTAACGGCGTATCACGCTTCTCTCCGTGAACCACAATTGTATCACCATCTTCGGTTGGGATACGAACGACCTTTTCATGGCAAACTATTTCTGCCTTGTTGCCTGATAACCAATCCATTCCTACCACCACGTCGAAGCTTCCCAACTGGACTGGTAGTAGATCCAGAGCAAACTCACGCTCTCCCAATTCGATCACACAGCCTCTGATAGCTTCATTGGCTTCTACTAACTTTCCATTGGCCAATTCGATCGAGTACGGAATATCTAATTTACTACCGGCTAAACCAAGCATATTCTTAAACTCTAACGACCCGAAGCTATAATCGGCGCCAGTATCAAATAAAACGGATGCATAGTGTTGGTTTACAGGGAACGTACCAGTAACAACATTGGGATCCTGGCGCGCTTCCCTTGCTTCAATATTAAACACTCTTCCACGGGCTTGGTTCAACTCTGGGCAGTTCCTCTTGTAGTGCCCAAGATCACCACAGTTGAAGCATCCGGGTCTCTGCCCGTTTCCACCAGCTTGATTATTCCTCTGGTTACGATTCACAGCGCCCGCTTGATTAGCATTGTTGCCTCGATTCCCAATACCTCCATTGTTTCCTTGTGGGCGATTTCCATTCCCACCCCGGTTATTATTTCTGTTTCCGAATCCTCCTTGGCCTCCCAGGCCAACAATGGCCCAACAAGCATCCTTCAAGTGGCCAGGTTTCCCACAAGCTTCGCATACTCTCACAGTACAATGGCCAGAATGGTGTCGTTGGCAGGTATTACACTTGGGCTGGGTGCCCATATATCCTTTTCCTTTCTTTCCACTACCAGCTGCAACCTGAGCTGGCATGCTTGTTTCTCCTTTCTTGACAACACCACGTGTGCCTTGCTTGAAGTTCGAGAACTTCCGCTTGTTACCTCCTGATGACTCGACGTGAGTCTCTTTCTTCTTAGGCTCAGCATCATCGAACTTATTCAGGCGAATAGCTTCCTCAGTGAGAGCCACGCTCAGATCAATCGCCTCAGTAATTGTCGCAGGCTTGGAGGAGGTCACCATGCTTATGATTTGAGGAGCTAATCCCCAAATAAAACGTTCAATCCGTTTGAACTCTGGAGTAACCATATAGGGTACCACATGCGATAAGTCATGGAACCTCTAAAAGTATTCTGCGATCTTTGGACCTTCCATCTTTAAATGCCAGAATTCAGTTTCCAATCTTTGGATTTCCGCGCGGGAACAGTACTTTTTGCGCATAAGTTCCTTCAGTTCGGTCCAGGTTAGCGCGTAGGCAGCAGCTTCACCAAGTGTCTGTACTTGCAAATTCCACCAAGATAGGGCTCCATCCAAGAATAGCCCTGAGATATAGGTGACCTGCTGGTCTGGTGCACATTTGCTCATGCGAAGAACAGATTCAGTTTTCTCAGCCCAACGGACAAAGGAGACAGCACCTCCTGTGCCATCAAAGTTGACCGGCTTGCAGTCTAGAAACTGCTTATAGGTGCACCCTGCACATACATTATAACATGCGAACGGCATTAGCATCTTTGGTATAGATATCCAATTAGGTCATGGTATGTCTTAATGACTTAGTATTACCATGAGGTGGGTTGTTGTTGCCAGTATTGCCCGAGTTGCTTCCACTAGTCCCTTCTTGAGAGGCGGCGTATTGTGCGATGGCGGCAGCGATGATTTGCTGGAGTTCCGCCTGATTGGTAGGCATTTGCGGTTGTTGACGTCTCGGCGGCATCTTCTATAAGATGGGTTTACGTCGGTCAGGCCATAGTAAAGCGTACGTAAATAATGATAGTAATAGTACATAACATCTCATGTTATCAATATATCATTCACATAACATCCCATGTCACAAAAATATAAATAATCAATCAAGCATCAAATACGATGAGAATACTGCGATTGCCATATATCGAGACCACATAGTAAGCGTACAAGTACATCACAGTGTCATACAACATCAGTCGACTAAGGGCTACATCACCCCACTCCAAAAACTATATCAAATCAATGTCAATACATCCAAATACATGTCAACAAAAGTCAGAATCAAATGTAGTCTCCAAAAATGCTGTGCAGTTAAAAGCAATCGCCGTCTTCTCACCAGCGTCCACTCGTACGGTACTGAAGAGCTCTACACTGATGGCGGTGGAGGAGGGGGAAAGTGAGTGTAGAACAAACGATGCAACTGGAGCCAGTCCTCCTCCATGGCTCTCTGGGTACGCAAGAAAGAGGCAACCTGCTGCTCTAGTGCAAAGAGGCGTGCATCATAATCCGGTGGTGCAGGTCGAGGGTGCTGCAAGGTAGAGTGGGTCTGACCCTGGCACTGACATGGCGGCGGCTGAGCTCTCTCAAGCTCCTGAATGCTCTGCGTGTGTGCCTCGTGCTGGGCAACAAAAGATATCAAAACGTCCTCAATGGAGTACGCCATGTGGAAAGGATGGTAGGGGTCAGTCGGTGGCATAACAGGTGGCGACGACCAAAGAAATGGCTCACTGGCTGGATCAAAAGGTGCCACATGAAATGGAGAAACAGGGGGTAAAACAGGTGAAAACTGTGGCATAACGGGAACAGACGTCAGCACGTATCCAAAGGGATGGGCCGAAGAACCCTCTCCAGGTCGCGCTGGAGGTGTAAACTGAGGGAATGAAAAGGAGGTATCAATATGACGGGTATCAGTGATCTGAGGGGGAATAGGTGGAACCTCATCATCAGCAGGAATCCACCCGTGTTGGGCGTGCTCATCTCGTGGGTCCATGCGTGCCTCAAAAAGTGCACGATCAAACTGCACAGGCATAGGATAGTGGTGGGGTGCAACAAGAGGGTCAACAGGTGCATCAGCAATGAGTGGGGGATCAACTGATCTGCAGCAATGACATGGTCGCCCTCCAACAACGGAGCATCCATAGGGTGATCATCAATAGGTGGGTCAGCAATCACAGGCTCGATAATGGGTGCGCCAGCATGAACTGGGTCATGCTCAAACGCAGGGTGTAGAGCGGCTACCTGCTCAGGGGCCATGGCAGGCTCAGGATCATCAAAGGCCATCTCAAAATCAAACTCAGGGTCGATGGGATCAATTGGGTCAAATGGGTCGACCGGATCCTCCATAGGCTGATCCATAGGTATAAACTCTATATCCTGTCTGGGTCGAATCCTGGGGGAAAAACAGGATCGGAATCCTCCTCATCATCATGGTCGAAAGCAAAGCTAGGAACAGGGGCAATAGAAGATTCTCTATCTGGATCTGAACAGTGTGAAAAGTGTTGCGCACTCTGAGTATGTGAATGTGCGGAAGCCACAGACTCGAAAGACTCTGGGACCAGAGAGTGTGCAAGTGACTCCTCGGCGGGAGCATCTGCGATCATCAAGAGATCACCAACAGCAAGAAGTGCCTCGCCCTGAACCTCATCCTCTATGGGCTCATCATCAAACAGATCGACGTCGCCATCAACGTCGGTGTCGAGAAGCAAATCGTAAGCACGATATGAAGCAAGTGGTATGGGAGCAGGGATCTCCACTAGCGGTAGGTCCCCGGCCAAAGGGCCATCAGCGAGCTCATCAGCACCATCAGGTAATGCAAAGGGCTGAAAGTCATCCTCGTCTGTGCTAGTAACATCGGATGTGTGAACCTCGCGCTCTGAAGACTCTAGGTCATCTGATACTATAGGTCTAGGGCCTGTGGTGTCTGAATCACACACGCACAAACATGTCGTATGGCACTGGTGATTCATGATGTCTGTAACATAAACACAAATATGCACAAATAATCAGTCATACAATCAGGTAAACACATTAGTCACCAAGTAAGCAATCAAATAGTTCTCCTAGTCCCACTAGCCTCCCAGTCTCCTAGACTGATACTCCTAGTCTCACTAGCCAAATTCTCCCAGCCTCTTAGACTGCTCTTCCTAGTCTCACTAGCCATCTACCTCGATCTCTCAGATCGAGCCTCAGCCTCCAAGACCGAGCCTCAGCCTCCCAAACTGAGCCTAAAAATAACAAATAAAATGTGCTCAACATTTGTTTGTAAAAACAACGTTTTGGATCTGGACTTAAGTGGTATGCAGTAAAAATGTTTTCGTGAGAGCCCTAATGATCATAGTCTAGACTCGAGAAGGAATCCTAGTTCGCTATGATCAGAGCTCTGATACCAAGCTGTCACACCCTGGCTTTGCGGAAGCGTGGTTAATTTTGGTGTGACTCCTTAATACCATAGCTTAACCATAACAAGCTATATGAAATAAAACCATGCAAGATCATCCATTTAATTAAGTTTTAACAACCAAATACAACAACATTGTATCAACGGAAACACATCCTAACGGCATAAACATTGTTCAACAAACACAAACATCAACATATCATAAACACAATTTAAGGACTGTGACTTGTCCAGGAAAGAGTCACATTCCCTAAACCCGGATAACCTCGTAACTAGTGCAGCGGGAAAACGTGTCATACCGCGCCAGATCCTTTAATTCCCAGAAATACATGTAAGTTGAAAAATCAACAATAATGTTGGGCGAGTTCATGTGTAAGTGAGTAAATAAACCTTTGTAAGTATAAAAATCCTGGTATGTAGCAAATAAGGGAATTGAGATCACCAATGGTTTGCAAGGCCATTGATATGTGTGAAGTGCAAGTAGGGAGACTCAAACCTAGCGGATTTATGCGTCGGGCACAAAGTCACCCCGAGGTCTGTTTCTAGTTTGGCCTGGGGCTGGGCTCGCTATACCCAGATAGATCTACCGCTCCTGTCCCTCGGTCCTACCATGAGGATTAATGACCTCATGTTGCTCCTACCCACTCACATGATCTAAGTAGTAAACCTCCTTACGCTAACCATACCATGTATAAAGTACTTGTAATCATAGTAACATGTATTTCACCCCCGCAGTTTATAAAACTGAAAACAGTTAAGAGAAAAGGGGGACATGAACTCACAGTGGTGCGTCTCTACCAAGTATGTCTCCTGCTCAAGCAGCTGTGTGACGACCTACACGTACTAATTCTATTAGACGGACGGCTGTGCCTTAGCTTTATGGTTTAAGTTTTGGGAAATAGTTAGACAACTATTTCGTGTTTACATTCTGTATATACTTGGTAATCATTTTCCTTCCCAAGGATGGGGGATTTAATACATGTGTGTTCGAAATATATTATTAAGTCTCACTTAAAATATATTTTATTCCTAACTCCAAATATAAATATTCTTCTCAAAAATATTATATTTTCTATTACATGAAATTTTCCAAAAATAATACCTTGACAAAATACGCGTCCATAAGTATATTCTTAATAAGGCGTAAGTTACGTTTTAGCGATCGAGTTGTAATAATAATTACCGGTGTAACTTATATATTTATTGTGAAAGCGTTCGTATTATTTTGGATTCGTTATCATTCGCTAATATTATCTTTACCCTAAAAATAATATTTGTACACTTCACAAAATAATCATAAACACATATCAAGTGACTTTATAAAAAATATATACTATATATATATTTACCAAGTTTTATTTTGTGAAATCCCACCTCCGATATTTTGTAAATAAAGTCGTGGCGAAATCTATAATTTGAAAACAAGTCGAAAATATTTCTAACACTTGTGGTGAAAATAATTCTAAGTGTTAGGTTTTTAGAAAAATTTCGCCAGAGTTTCCTCTGTAACTGGAGGTGGCCACGCTTTCAAGCGTATCATTTTCTTTTATAAATCAGATCAACCATTTTCTTATTTAACCAAAACAATATTCAACGCATCCAACTAGTCAATAAACATGTAAATCGCAAAAATTACATGAACTTGTGATTTACTCAAAAATATGAAGTAAATCCCATTACATTTAGTGGATCTTTATATAAAGCAATCCGATTTCGTAAAAACCTCGTTTTTAGCAAAGTTCCGTCTTTACAACTTCTCGTTAACTTTTACAAAAATAGTTATTTTTTCGAAACTTTGTGTTACATATGTGTTTACACACTCGTGTGTTCTAAAAATCATCCTTGTTAGTGTAAGATCCATTTTTAGAAAATATGATTTCTTTGACACTCGGTCTTTTGAAAATACGACTTGTAGATTCGTAGATCTACTAGTTTTAAACACTATTTCACAAGTAGAATCATTTTTACATAAGTTCATGATTTGTGTGTGGTAGAGTTTCATCCTTTAACCCTTGTTACATCCAAAACAACTTTATGTCATGATCCATGATCATGACCAACCCGGGTTAAACGATGATCCGAGCTACCACAACATAGATCGGGTCCAAATAACTACACAAATCAAATACTACAAGATTTACACAACATTCAAGCTTTTAACCACCATTACTAGCATTTTTAGTAGACTTTTATGCATCAACTTGTATGTTCATGACTTTTAACCGTTACAAATCATTTTAACCATCTTAAAATAGTTCGAGAAGGTGATTCAAGCAAATTACTACTAGCTCGAGGCTAGGGAAGAATCTAGACGCAAAAAGAGTGGATAAAAGCAATAGAGTGAGGTCCTTCGCCTTCCGAATGCACCAAGCCTCCTTATACGTGATCCTTAACGCTTGAATGAACTTGGAATGTGATGATCAAAGCTCGAAAATTTGATGGTTGCAAGAGGGTGTTCGGCCGTGAGTTATTTAGAGAGAGAGAGAGAGTTGTTTTGTGGTGAAATGTGATGAAAGATTATGATGTGTAATCTCTAGTTCTTATAGACAATCATAAGCTTATTACCCATGAGTCCATATGTAGTCTTGATACTAGACAAGAGGAAATAAAATAATCAAGAAGGACAAAGGGGTGTCCCCCTCTTGGGGCCGGTTTGGTTAGGGGGGGGGGGTCTAGTTCAAATCCAACCATTTAGTTAGATTATAGTTAGTTTAATCTAGGTTAGTTAAGTGATTAACCCGGTTACTAGTGTGTCGTGCTTTATGGCGGGTGTTAGGGTATTCAGGGACCCTAACTGGCTCAGAAAAAGATAAATAATGTTAATGGCAATATTTTTATGTTCCGGGTATAGTCCGGTTGTTCGGTTGGATAGTAATCCGTTAAAGCGTTTAATAAAGCTTTAAAGTGTCGTTATTATTATTTTTAGTGGCATAACTTATTCCCGACACTTTGGAAAGTGTCTAGTAATATTTTTCTCATGTTTTGGCACTTTATGAGTTAGCTAAAAGCTGAGTTTTTAGGTAAAGTGCTGATTTTTGTACTTAGAGTACGTTTTAGGCACATCCGATCACTGTAACTTATTCCTAGTGACGCAGTTCTACAACCCTTGTATCCCTACACTCACTATTGGTGTAGTAAAATATTTCTGGCTCATACAGGCCTTAGAGGCAGTATCTGCCTGATGCTGGCTTTATCAGCATGCTCAATAGGTTATCCGTTCATTGTGCTACTGTGCTTTTGTGCATCATGTTTGTCACTAAGGTTCAGCATGTAAATAATGTAGTGACGGTAAATAGAGTATGATGCAAGTATGTACATGTATCAACATTCAAGTAGCAGTTTATCCACAATTTCAGGTAAGCACAGTAATTAAGCAGTAATTAATTATTAATTAAGTCGTACGGATACCTGGTTTAGTAAGGGTTGTCACAAAATAAGCATATGATGAACAAAGAACTTGAATGAGCAAATGAATGAGCAAAATTTCAGCTATTTATAGGAAATCCAATGCCATAAGGTCATTACAAGTGTCATTGAGTGGATCAAGACACAATCCTTGCCCTACACTTGCTAGAACCAGATTAAAACCAGTCTATAGAATGAAGAAACCAAGGATGAAAACAAGGAACAACTGCTGAATGCAAGAAACTGGGTTCTGCTGATATGGGAGTGGCTTACGGACCATAAGCAGTCCCATACGGTCCGTAAGGACCTTGCTGCATGTGACACCTGTGCCTTCACGGCCGTCAAACAAATACCAAACCAATGAAATATTGTATTTCATATTTGGGATTTGTATAAATATGTGTATCATTTGCACATATCAATTCTTGTTCGATTTCGGGCTCTAAATCGCTTTCTGGAAGGTTATACGCGCACTGATGCGTAAATATAACCAGTTTAATGCAACAAACACTCCGGAATAGTGACATAGGCTTAACATACCTTAAATAACCTTTACATAAATTAGAAATAAGTTTTGGAAGGTTTGGTGTGCCGAAATCAATTTATTCGCTTACAGGGACTAAATTCGACAAACTGTGAAAGTATGTCAATTTATACTGTAACGGACATTCCGGAACTTAATCATAAGTTAAACATACCCTAAATATATAGCTTAGAAATAGGCTTTGAGGGGTTTGGTGTGCTAAAATCAACTTTATACTCATTCAGGGACTAAAAGCGTCAAAAAGTGCATAAGTTTGCATTTTTGCGCATAACTTACGTTCTGATACATCCGGACATCCAAAAATTTATGGAAGCATTAAAGTATTTTATTTTAGTGTTTGGCATAAGAAAAATCCATTAGTCGCGCAATTTTGATCGTTTTTCGCGTTCGTGCGCATTTCGTCGTAATTAAGCGAATATCGCGATCGTACGACCAAACGAACTGACATCCGGCATATTTTTGAGCTTGTTTCATGTCCACTATGTTCAGGCATCATTGTAGGCCCTTAAAGATGGCCTAACAAGCCTTAAAAGTGTCGGAAATAAGCTTAAAACCCTGCAGGGACCATTTCTGTCAAAACAGAAAGTTATTGCTGAACTGTGCAGCCCAGGCGGGCCGCGTAGACTGCTAGTGGGACTTACGCGGGCCGCGAGAATCTGCCAGGTCTGCAGAAAATCTGTTTCAGCTTGTTCCAGCTATTTCCAACTAATTTTTCCACGTGCACATGGTTTTTAACTTACTATGGGCCATCCTAGGGGCTCCCATGGTTTCACAAAACCATGGGCACATGTGTACGGCCTAGATCGAAGCACGGTTTCCGATGAACGATCTTTACGGTCCTCTAAACTCTATATAAACCCCACCCCCTTGCTCTCAAACTCACATTTTGATCTGATTTTGGCTCTCTAAGTTGGAGTATACACTTCATACCTGAGGGTAAATCGGATCAAAACTTGCGCGGACCCTTTGTAAGTATTCCTTCATTCTTTTTATGCGTTTTTAGCTTAAAAGTCAAACTGTGTTTGGCTTTCTGCGTTGACCAGTTTATGGTCAACGCGAAGTTCGTTTGAACTTCATAACGTGAGCGTAATCACGATGATTGTAGTCCCTAGTGACTATACCTACTGATTACCACGTTATCTAGGCTTAGTGACGAGTCGTAGTTTCGGCCAAAATACGTATTCTTGTGTATTTTGTAACCAAACTACTTTTGGGTATCAAGACCCTTTGTCTTGATACCAAACCTGTTTTCAAACCTCGTTAAACATGTTTTAGCATGTTTAGCTCGTCACTTTTAGATTTGTGCTTATATAGGGTCGTAAGATAGGCGATCTAAAAAATCGCTTATACTTTCGAACCCGACCCGTTTGGTCGATCATTAGGATCCAACCAAACACATTAGGTGACCATAGTTGTATAGGGAATAACCTTTCAAGGTTATACCTTATGGTCACGTCGTTTAAGTAGTTGTATGATAGGTAGTTTACATGCCTTAGGAAAATTACCAAAATACCATTTTTACGCATAAATTCATTTTAAGCATATGTAACCTAAATTTTGACATCTAAACTGATTAGGCAACTATATTAGACATGTTAAGGCATATTCTATTTGTCATAGGACTAGTTAAGCAGTCCGAACACGTTTTACGCGAACGACGCGTTAAAGTAACGTAAGCTACCTAAACGAGTCGTAATGGGTCATAAGCACTTAGGATAAGTTTCATTTTAGAATGTGGGCTTTGTTAAACCATATTATATGAGTCCTTATACTAATTTAGTTTACAAAACCACATTTTATCCTATCTCCCGATTTAGGTCCGGTTATTTACGTAGTTATCTATATTAGGTGCCGTTTGATTTCCGTGATCCCTCTAGCTTTGCTTGGTTTTTGTTCAAGACTTCTAAGCACCCTCAAGTGAGTACATTGTCCCCTCTTTTACTGGTTTTCAAACATTTTGGGGTGAAACACATGTGCCTACTTGTTACTTTCGTGCTTTCCATGTTTTCATATCATATACTTGCTATGTTCATTAGTACACTATTAGTACATGATTTCATTATGTTTTGCTATGTATGTTTACTTAGCATGCTAGCACATTGTTTTACATTACGTATTCTGTTGCTATGTATGTTTACTTAGCATTCTAGCGCATTGTTTTACACTCATTTCTTTTGCTATGTATGTTCACTTAGCATACTTAGTACATTGTTTTACATTACATTTCTGCTATGTATGTTTACTGAGCATGCTAGCACATTGATTTACATGACTTTTATGCTTTGTATGTTAACTTAGCATACTTAGTACATTCTTTTACATTGCATCTCTGTTGCATATGTTCTCGTAACATATCGACACATTGTTTTACATCTGTACCTTGTATGTTTACTTAGCATACTAGGTACATTATTTTCATAAAACATGCTTACATTTGGTATATCATTTGGTTTGTCTAACGAGACTAATACATTCATTAACACCGATCATGCCGCTTGGTAGTAGGTAGTGGTACCATAGGACTTGACAACTCCCATTCCTGAAACCCTAGGTTTGTTTGGGTGGAAGGAATGACCGAATCCGAATACATTTCTAGGTAGACCTTAGACTTTGTGCTAGGGTTTATTCTATAGTTGTAAGGCTTGGATGTAGACGTTTTACGATACCGCATAGATGTTTGTATCAGTAAAGCATGCATTATTTTACAAAGCATAACTTTTGATTTATTCAAATACTTTATTTTGTACATTTTTACATTTGGTTTAAGTAATCACATTTTACTTTCCTTACATAACATTTGTTTACATATTACATGATTTACATTTGATGGTTTTCACATAAACATTTGACATTTGACTATACATAAAAATTTACGTTGGTGGTTTATTTGGGTAAGTGATTTGAGTAACGAGGCGTGTGTAATATGATACAAGCATGGTGGATACGCCGCTGGTACTCCCTATATATAAGTGCTTGTATGACATTACATGTCGTAGCGTTATTTAAATCATTTCAATTTAAGCATATTACATTTTACATAAACAACTTATTTTCACAAGATATTGTTTTACAAAAACAGTTTATTTTATTTAACTCATTTTACTTGGTTATTAAATTAACCACATACTCTTCTTTTATATAATCTGTTTTCTTATCAAATTTTCATATGATTTATAAAAGAAAACACTAAACAAGATTCATGACTAAATTTTATTAAGCATTTCTTTAAACTCAAGTCATGAATCCTATTTTCACAAAACCTATGTATCTCACAGGCATTTTTATGCTGACGTACCTATTTTCACATGTGTTTCAGGATATGATGCATAGGATTGATCAAGATATACTTAGGTGGACTTGGGCCTTAGTGACGTTAAAAGATGCAAGACTAGTTAATTATGTTATGCTTCTTTGTTGTTAAGACATTGTAACTCTTTTAATCAATAAAACAAAATTTCAAATTTCCATGTGTTATAAAACAATGACTCTGTTACAACACTCCCCGACGTTTCCGCCACGATTTGTTGTTTTACGTGGTCGGGGTGTGACAGAAAAGTTGGTATCAGAGCTCATGGTTATAGGGAATTAGGTTATTAGTAATGCTTTAACCTAGTCTATAACCTTCCTGGGACCCTAACGTGAGTTTACTTGCGTTTAGTCATAAAACAATACCGTCACCTATCCTTAGGCGACAACCACAACAAGAACAGAAATTTCAAAACCGCTTTGAAAACCAATCATCTGTTCTAGGATGATTGATTACTAGGTTTTGAACCCTCTAAGTTTTCAGAATCTCGTCAAAGTTTGGGTCTTATAATGTGAACACGTGCAAACTGGAAGGGTGAATGCCTGTACTCTGAGTTTTCTGTCTAAGGCTAGAGTGTTCGTACAAATCCGCAGTATTGGACCAGTCACTCTTACCTAGGAACTCTTGGGGTGAGTGTTCACTTATAGGCAAGCATGTCTTCAGCAATACATTATTATGACCCGCTTGCTTTGATTTGTCACCGTCACATTTGTTTGCCTTTGGTAACAAACAAATGA
The DNA here is from genome assembly GCF_002127325.2 of Helianthus annuus. Lineage (NCBI taxonomy): Eukaryota > Viridiplantae > Streptophyta > Magnoliopsida > Asterales > Asteraceae > Helianthus > Helianthus annuus. The sequence continues at coordinate 46,965,780 of NC_035446.2, read as the reverse complement.
TCGCAATATTTATGCGTTGCCATTCTGTTTTGTTTATCCGATAACATTTCACTTGTTTCTTCCTATGCTTTTCATTTCTTCTAGAATGTCTCTTCATCTCAGTAATGGTCAAATGTCTGAGCAAACAGCCAAATTTGCCCAACAAATAGGCGAAGTAATCCTAAAATCTGTTGATTTAGGTGTCGTCATGTCTCGTCTCAACAATGAAGCCACTCAAGAGTCACTGAAGAAAGCAGAAGTCAAGCCTGCACAAAAATCAAGGAAGCGTAAGGCTTCAAAGAAACTCGCAGCAGTTACACCTAATCAAGCGGGACCTAGCCAGCTAGCAACGCCACCAGCTAGGAAGCTGTACTTGGGAGCTACCCCATGGTGCAAGCGGTGCGACCGTCATCATCCAAATCAGATACCCTGCTTCAAATGTACCCATTATGGACGACGGGGACATTTGGTTGGCATATGCCGCTTTGCAATTCAAGACAGAGCTGCTGCAAACCTTGCTGCTGCTCAACCTCCTACCAGGAAACCTTATGCCGGTACTGCACTGATGTGCAACAAGTGTAATGCACCTCACCGAGCTAACCTGCAGTGTCGTCTGTGTGCTTCATGTGGACGACTCGGTCACCTGGCAAATGCTTGTCATTTCAATCCAATCCAAGGGTGGTCCAAACCATCCCCAAGTCAACCCTGCTCCAGCTCGTTTACCATCTGGTACTTGGTACAACTACGGCGAGACGAGCTATTTCAGGAACAAGTGAACAAAGGTTGTCAATGCAAGTCTGACCATGAATGAGCAGAAGATGTTGTTGTCTTATGCTTTTGTTTCTTTTGATTTCCTGTATTGTGAAACAATCTGTTTTGTTTATAAATAAATGGTTGTTCACAATTCTGATATACAAGTGTAGTTACATGTGTGTATGGCATTCCCCTATGATACCTACGACAAGGAACTGTGTTCTTACAAACTACTCTTGTGGTTCTCCCTTTCAAGTGATCGCTCATAATTTCCTCGGAAATTCTAAAGTACTCATTTCATTCTAAGAAACGAAGTACAAGAAATAAAGTGACATTATGTGTCACACCCCGACCACGTAAAACAACAAAACGTGGCGGAAACGTCGGGGAGTGTTGTAACATAATCATTGTTTCACAACCATGGATTAAACAATTTCGTTTTATTGAATTAAACGTATTACATTACATTGGAATTTTAAACAAAACATAAACAAATAGTCTTTCATTGTTATTAAGTCACTAAGGCCTTGTCCATTCCTATGTGAGCGTACACAAATATCATCATCAATCATCATCAACTATGGTACCTGAAACATATGTGAAAATACGTTTGCGTAAAATGCCGGCGAGTACATAGGTTTTATGTGAGTGTCAGATTCATGGCTCGTTTTACATGTTGCAATACTTATTTAAAAACCTTGTTTTGAAAAGTATGGTATTGAGATATAATTAACCAACTCAAATCAAATTGGATATGATTTATAAAATCTCGTAGCCATGATTCTTAACTCCGAAACATTTGTTTTATGAAATCAAATTGTAAAACATATAGTAGAAACTCGTTACCAAAACTCGTATGGTTTATATTATTTAGAAAACATCATTGTGTGACATTGTTTCAAAATCGTTTACCCAAGTGATCTAGATAACGCAACGGTATATAATGTGTTAAAAGCACTTATATATAGGAAGTACCAGCGGCGTATCCACCATGCTTTTAACACATTACACCCGCCCCGTTACCTAATCACTTCCCTAACCCAATGGTTCAGACAGTTACAAATGGTTCACATATGTCAAATGGTTACAAATGGTTCATATCAATCAAATGATTACAAATGGTTCACATACATCCAACGATTACAAATGGTTCTCATACATCCCATGATTACAAATGGTTCCCATACACCGAATGGTTACAAATGGTTCACATCATTGAGTGGTTACAAATGGTTCTCATAAATCAGAGGTTACAAATGGTTCAAACAGTTCAAAATGTAAAACAATGGGCTAGCATGTTAAGTGAACATACATAGCAAAACATAATGAAATCATGTACTAATAGTGTACTAATGAACATAGCAAGTATATGATATGAAACCATGGAAAGCATGAAAGTAACAAGTAGGCACATGTGTTTCACCCCAAAACGTTTGAAAAACAGTAAAAGAGGGGACTATGTACTCACTTGAGGGTGCTTAGAAGTCTTAAACAACAACCAAGCAAAGCTAGAGGGATCACAGAATCAAACGGCACCTAATATAGGTAACTATGTTAATAAACGGATCTAATCGGAGGATCGGGTAGCATGAGGGTTCTTAACCAAATGAGTGTAAGAACTCATGCAATATGGTTTAACAAAGCCTACATACTAAAACGAAACCTATGTTATGTGCTTACGACCCATTACGACTCGTTAAGATAGCTTACGCTACTTTAATGCGTCGTTTGCGTAAAACGCGTTCCGAACGCCTAACTAGTCCTATGATAAGTATTATATGCCTTAACATGTCTAATAATGTTACCTAATCAGCTTAGATGTCAAAATTTAGGTTACTTATGCTTAAAATGAATTTATGCGCAAAAAGGGCATTTTGGTAATTTTCCTAAGGCATATAAATTACCTATCATACCACTAACTAAACGGAGTGATCATAAGGTATAACCTCGGAAGGTTATTCCCTATACAACTATGGTCACTAAACATGTTCGGTTGGATCCTAATGATCGACCAAACGGGTCTAGTTCGAAAGTCTATGCGGTTGTTTAGACCGCTTGACTTACGACTCTACAAAAGTACTAAACCTAAAGTGACAAGCTAAACATGTTAATACATGTTTAATGAAGTTAGAAAACAGGTTTGGTATCAAAACAAATGGTTTTGATACCTAAAAGTAGTTTGGTTACAAAATACGCAAGAATACGCATTTTGGTTGAAACTACGACTCGCCACTATGCCTAGATAACATGGTAATCAATAGGTATGGTCATAAGAGACTAAAACCATCGTGATTACGGTCACGTTATGAAGTTCTAACGAGCTTCGTATTGACCATAAACTGGTCAATGCAGAAAGTCAAACAAAGTTTGACTTTCACGCTAAAAATGCATAAAATAACGAAAGAGGACTTACAAAAGTTCCAAGGAGGTTTGATCCAATTTATTCTCAGGTATGAAGTCCAAGACTTCAACTTAGAAAATGGAAATCAGATCAAATGTGAGTTTGAGAGCAAAGGGGGTGGGGTTTATATAGTTTTTGCACAACTGTTATGATCGTTCATCGTAAAACGAGCTTCGATCTCGTCCGTACACATCTGCCCATGGTTTTGTGAAACCATGAGAGCCCCTAATTTCAATAAAACCATGTGAAAATGAGTGGAACAGCTGGAACAAGCTGGGAATTAGATTTTTCATTTTGGTCCCTTCCTAAGATAACTATGGCAGAATGTCAATTTTGGTCCCTGAATGTGCAAAACATGGTTTTTGATGCATTTTTGACACGTTTAAGCCCCGTTAATCCCATTTGATGGCTCTAAAATGATGTTAAAGTATAGGGAACATGAAACATGCTCAAAAATATCTCGGATTTTGGTTCTTTTGGTCGGACGGTTGCGTTGTTCGGTTAATTACGACGAAACACGAACGAATGCGAAAAATGATCCAAATTACGCGACGAATGGAATTTTATCATGCCAATCACTAAAATAAAATATTTTAATAATTACATAAAGTTTTGGCTGTCCGGATGTATTCAAAACGTAAGATATGCGCGAAAATGCAAACTTATGCACTTTTTGACGCTTTTAGTCCCTGAATGACCAAAAAGTTTATTTTAGCACACCGAACCCCTCAAAGCCTATTTCTAAGCTATGTAAAGGATATTTAGGTTATGTTTAACTTATGGTCATGTTCGGGAATGTTCGTTACAGTACAAATCGGCATACTTTCGTAGTTTGTCGAAATTAGTCCCTGTAAGCGAATAAACTTGATTTCGCCACACCAAACCCTCCAAAACTTATTTCTAAGTTATGTAAAGGTTATTTAAGGTATGTTAAGCCTATTTCACTATTCTGGAGTGTTTGTTGCATTAAAATGGTTATATTTGCGCATCAGTACGCGTATAACCTTCCAGAAAGCGATTTAAAGCTTGAAATCGAACAAGAATTGATATGTGCAAAAGATACACATATTTATACAAATCCCAAGTATGAGATACAATATTTCATTGGTTTGGTATTTGTTTGATGGTCGCAGAGGCACAGGTATCACAGTCTCCCCTCCTTTAGGAAATTCCGTCCCGAAATTTATTCGTAGGAGTCTGTCTGTGACGCTGTGTTAAATATTTGTCTTGCATGGAATCTAGGGTGTTTATCTATTTGCGTAGAATAACCCATCAAATTTATGCAAGGCATAATCCTGTTATTTCTCTCAACGGACATTCTTCAGAAACGAAAATGAACGGAATGAGTCATTTTCCTCAATGGGTATTCTTCAGAAATGGAAATGAAGGAAGAAAAATCAAGGATATTCATTTCCCTCAATGGATATTCTTCAGAAATGAAAATGAACGAAATGAGTCATTTTCCTCAATGGGTATTCTTCATAAATGGAAATGAAGGATTAAACAAAAGGATATTCATTTCCCTTGATGGGTATTCTTCAGAAACGAAAATGCATGGAATGAGTCATTTTCCTCAATGGGTATTCTTCAGAAATGGAAATGAAGGAATAAACAAAAGGATATTCATTTCCCTCGATGGGTATTCTTCAGAAACGAAAATGCACGGAATGAGTCATTTTCCTCAATGGGTATTCTTCAGAAATGGAAATGAAGGAATAAACAAAAGGTTATTCATTTCCCTCGATGGGTATTCTTCAGAAACGAAAATGAACGAAATGAGTCATTTTCCTCATTTTCCTCAATGGGTATTCTTCAGAAACGGAAATGAAGGATTAAACATGTGACAACTGGCACAAAACCGGTAACTTCCGTACATTTTAATTATTATTTAATGACTGCAATTATGAGCTTAAATGTCAACATTGACTGATTAGAAGCTAAGCAAGTGAATTCATGCACGTTGTATACTACAAAATATTGCTTTATGCAAAAACGAGAGCGTTGCGTCAGAAATATTAGTAAACTCACCGGTAAGACACACTGTGTCAACGGAACTGCAGAAAGCAGTCAGACATTAGAATTGGGGCCTAGGTGTAGGTCCTACGACAAAGGTACATTAAAACCCAAGAGTACATATCAGGGTTTAATTTATGGTCGTTACGAAAGCTAAAACACGCACTAAAAGGCACCCGAAACACACTTTAAGTGCAGAACAAATTACGACAAAACTGCGAAACGAACGTTGGTGGCCGCCCGGATAATATTTAATCCCACAAATATTCTGTTACGATTAAAATTTTATTTTAATCAGGTTCGTGTTGAAAAATAAATTGAAACGCTTAAAAACGTTATTTTTCAAGTTTAAGCGCGTACCGTGAGTTCCTACGCGACACAGTGCTTACACTGCAAAACGCAGACAACGCAGAAAATCTAGGAATATGCTAGGAATATTCCAGGAATATGCTAGGAATATTCCAGGAATATGCTAGGAATATGCTAGGAATATTCCAGGAATATGCCAGGAATATGCTAGGAATATTCCAGGAATATGCTAGGAATATGCTAGGAATATTCCAGGAATATGCCAGGAATATGCTAGGAATATTCCAGGAATATGCCAGGAATATGCTAGGAATATTCCAGGAATATGCTAGGAATATTCCAAGAATATGCCAGGAATATGCTAGGAATATGCCATATGGAATGTCTATAAATACCGTGAGATGGCACATATGAACTTTCACACTTCACAACACCAAACAACTCTCCTCTCTCCCTCTAGAAAGCTCACGGCCAAACATCCCTAATCACCCATCAATTTTTCGAGCCTTGTTCAAGCCATTCCAAGCATACCCAAGCATCAAGGATCACGTATTAGGAGGCTTGGTGCACTCGGAGCACGAAGGACCTTTTTCTCTAGCTTTTATCCACCACATTCGCGTCTAGATTCTTCCCTAGCCTCGAGCTAGTGGTGAGTTACTTAAAACACATTCTTGAACTAATCTAGAGTGGTTAATATGATAGATAACAGTTAAAACTTGGAATCTTGCAATTTGATACATTAAAGTCTACTAAAAGACACTTAAATGATGGATAAAAGCTCACATGATGTGTAAATGTGGTAGTATTTGATTTGTGGGATTATTTAGGCCCGATCTACGTTGTGGTAGCTCGGATCACCGTTTAACCCGACTTTGTTAAGATCATAGATCTTGACATAAGCTTGTTTCGGACGGTACAAGGGTTAAAAGGTGAAACTCTACCACACGAGAAACATGAACTTGTGTAAAAGTATTTTTACTTGTTAAATAGTGTTTAAAACTTGCCGATCTATGTATCTACAAGTGGTATTTTCAAAAGACCAAGCGTCAAAAGGAACCACATGTTCTAAACCGGATCTTACACAAACAAAAGTGATTTTTGTGAACAAACAAGTGTATGGACACTTGCGTAACAAAAGTTTTAACAAAGAAATAATTTTCGTAAAAACCGACTAGAAGTTGTGAAACTTTATATTCTTTGAAAATAAGGTTTTTAAGAAACTAAACTTATTTTTAAAGATAACAAGACTTACTAAATGTGCTAGTAAGTTACTACACAATTTTAGTAAATAACCAAGTTCATGAAATGGAGAAATTAGTGATATTCGTGGATGATTATTGTTGATAAGTGTTGTTGATGATTGTTGACGATTTAAAAGAAAATAAACACATGTTTTGAAAACATGGGAAACCTCCATTTTTAGGGGAAACTCTGCCAAAATTTTTATAAATTTTGATACTTAGAAAAATATAAGTTTTTGAGAAACTTATTCCCTAAAAATGTATTTAAGAGTATTACCAAGGTTTCCCTAATTTTTGGTGATAAGAAATGAGGATTTCTTCAAGAATAAAAATGGATATAAGTATGTATATTTTTGAGAGAAAAATATATATTATTTTATCACCAACTTCTGTGCTAAGTGTATATAGTATGTGTTATACGTGCTAGCGTATTAAGACGTAAAAATACACTAAATACTCATGAGGAGTATAAACATGAAAATACACATACAATATACAAGACACATAATTCGGGTGCAAAGTGCAAAACACAAGATACTTATATTAATTTGCGAAAAATAATATAAGTAAGATACTTAGTAAAAAAAAATATGAAATATTTTTTTAACACGACAATACGAATACAAAAGTGAGTGACTGAACTTGTGCGACGCAAGTCTAGTGACTAACGTTAAGAAAACGCGTATAGGTTACGACGTTAAATAAGCAAACCCGGTGAAGTTTACGACGCACAGGAACGCAAAGTTGTGAGTTCATGCTCCCCCTTTTCTCTTAACTGTTTTCAGTTTTATAACTTCGGGGGTGAAATACATGTTACAGATATTTTTATGTTTAACAAATGGTATGATAATAAAAAGCACACTTGGTGAGAACGAGTACCAAGTGTGTAGCGATATAAGAATACAAGAAGCGCACTTGGTGAGAACGAGTACCAAGTGTGTTGTGAAATAAGAAAACGAGAAGCGCACTTGGTGAGAACGAGTACCAAGTGTGTTGTGAAATAGGAATATGAGAAGCGCGCTTGGTGAGAAACGAGTACCAAGTAGGATGCGCTATGAAAAATGATGCGAGGAATCGTGTCACGAATAGGGTACAGAAGCACCATTAATCAACAATATACCTAGACCGCAGAACAAAAGGTTAGATCTAACGGGTGCCGGGCAGCCACACTCTCGATGAGGGCGAGTATCGAGTAGTGCTTTTGTGTCTCAGAATATACCAATTAAATGCCTAAGGTTTGGTGACTTCCTATGTCGTGTCACATGTTAATGGCTTTGCAACCCATTAACAACCCTGATACCTACAGGAATACTTAATTTACATAAAAACTCATACCATTCTAAAACTTGATGAATACTTGAGTACGTGGGGTACTCAAGAAAAGCATGGATTATACTTGAGTACGTGGGGTACTCTAGAAGAATTTGAATCATACATGAGTACGTGGTGTACATATGAAACTGGATTTTATGAAAACTCGATTTATTCACAAAATATGTTTTCATACAAAGTATACAAAAGTGCAAAACAAAACGGCATGAATTCACACCAACATTATGTTGACGTTTTTCCAAAACTCACATGTATTTCAGGTAACTAGGATGGATGTGCGCGTGGTCTCTCTTATGCTCGTGGATGTCGCTTGTGTTTGTCTTTAAATAAAGTGTAAACCTTTTAAGACAATGTTTTATGTTAACTCGCGTTGTAAACGCTAACTTATGATTTCAAGTTATGGTATTTGAAGTTATTTTCATGAGCATGTAGTATGTTTACCTTTCGTATGCAATGAGAACCTTTCATGATCACACTTCGTGCTTCCGCCGTAGAAAGGGGTGTGACAGATTGGTATCAGAGCTGCGATTGTAGTGAACCAGGATTCCTTCTCGAGTCTAGTCTACAATCTCTAGGATCCTATCACGAAAACAATTTTCAAAGAGTTTTCATTGCATAAAACGTCCCGCGACATCCACTACCTGAAACTGACTACACGAGTCTAGAAAAGACACTACGAGACTTAGGGTGCACAGGAGTAGCACTTGTCTTAACTGAGAAATTACTTGCAAATTATGTGTGATAATTAGCATATACTAGATGTAGGATGTCACAGGTATACGTGACTTTACCTGCAACGATGGCCCATCTGAAGGAAGAGATACGAGGATGAAACGAACTGTGCGGACTGTGCAAGGAGTTACGTAATTATGGATGCATACATAATTATGGAATTCAGTGCACAGAAATCACAGCAAGTCTTGTCACGTATAGATTCCCTCAGTACAAGCCTACTAAGTACTCTGCTAGAGTAATAATTATTTGATGTTAATTATGTGGTATATACCTGTGAATATATACTACTACTGTCCAGTATGACGACGTCAAAACAAATGCCTAACCCTGCTGTGTTATGTTCTGTCAGAACATGGCACCCAGGAAAGCTGTGAATGCTCGCAATGATGATCAACCTCCTCCTCCCCCACTACCAAAAACTGCTGAAGAGCTGAACGCTCTACTGGAAGAGAGAATCTCTGCTGCTATCGCCCAGTACGAGGCGAACCGTACCCAAGACAGTGGAGGGCCAAGCAGTGCCAGGCGTAACGGACATGGAGATTCGTCCGGTGGAAACGCAGTTCAAGGTAACCTTAGAACAATTTACTAAGCATGAAGAAATTTATGAACGGTCTTTGTTTCATTATTTCTTCGATTGCTCATAAGTGAATTGGTTGGGTTAATTACAGGCTGCACCTTCAAGCAGTTCCTCGACTGCAAACCTATGAACTACGATGGCACTGGAGGAGCAGTAGCCTTTGTGCGTTGGACGGAAAAGACTGAAGCCACAATCCGCATGAGCAAGTGTACCGCAGATCAGCAAGTCACTTTTGCTACTGGGCTGTTTGTCGATGAAGCACTGACATGGTGGAATTTGCAAGTTCAAACGCTGGGCGATGAGGCTGCATACGGCATGACTTGGGATGAATTGAAGGAGAAGATGAGAGAGAAGTATTGCTCTCGTGCCGAACTCCAAAGGTTGGAGACAGAGTTCTGGCACTTGACTATGGTAGGAGCTGACATCACTGGGTATACTCGGAGGTTCCATGATTTGTCTAGGGTGATTCCTTACATGGTGACTCCCGAATTCAAGCGCGTTGAACGCTACATTTGGGGATTGGCCCCAGAATTTCGTGGCATGGTGACGTCGGCCAAACCACAAACAATCACTGAGGCTGTAACTCTGGCTGTCAGTCTTACTGAGGATTGTGTTCGTATGGAGAAGTTATCGTTGAACCCAACAGAGAAGACCGAGACACATGTTGAGTCGTCCGGTGACAAGAAGAGAAAGCATTCGACCCTGAATCAAGTAACTAGCAACAACAAGGGTTCCAACAAGAAACGTGACACCAACCCTTCTAAGGAGTCAAAGACTTCGGCCAAAGGATACCAAGGCACCATGCCTAAGTGCCAAAAATGCAAGTATCATCATGATGGAGCTTGTCGCATTCCAAGGTGCGACAAGTGTGGTAGATTGGGTCATCGAACAGAAGACTGTTGGAGTAAGGGAAAGAATCAAAATGGAAACGGTGCTGGTAACAGGAATGATAACGGGAAAGGGCGAAACCAAGGATGCTTCAAGTGTGGAAGCAACGATCATTTCATGAGAGACTGCCCAAAGAAAGACAATGCTCAGGCTCGAGCATTTGTGATTGGAGCAAGGGACGCACGCGAGGACCCTAACGTGGTCACCGGTACGTTTCTAGTTAACAATCACTATGCATCCATATTATTTGACACTGGTGCCGACTATAGTTTCATGTCTGTGGAATTTAAACGTACGCTCGGAATAGAATCTAGTAGATTAGAAGTCCCATATTCCATAGAATTAGCCAATGGAAAACTTGTTGAATCGGGCGAAGTAGTTAGAGGGTGCACGCTAGAACTTGGTGAACGAAGCTTTAGCATCGACCTCTTACCTATTCAATTGGGTAGCTTCGATGTGGTAGTCGGAATGGACTGGCTGTCCAAGAACAAAGCTGAAGTTATTTGTCATGAGAAGATCATTCGCATCCCTTTGGCGAATGATGAAACTCTCGTCGTGCATGGAGAAAAACGAGACGCGCCTCTTCGAATCATCAGTTGCATGAAGGCACAGAAGTGCTTAAGGAAAGGATGTGTTGCCTTCCTAGCACACGTTATAGATAAGAAGGCTGAGGAACCGAAACTCGAAGATATTCCTGTGGTGAAGGAATTTCCTGATGTGTTCCCTGAGGATCTGCCAGGACTACCTCCGCAACGACAAGTCGAATTCCGTATAGACTTGGTTCCGGGAGCTGCTCCTGTAGCCAAGGCACCGTATAGACTTGCGCCATCCGAAATGCAAGAACTATCTACACAACTCCAGGAGCTGTTGGATAAAGGATTCATAAGGCCAAGCTTCTCGCCATGGGGAGCTCCAGTTTTGTTCGTGAAGAAAAAGGATGGAACCATGCGGATGTGTATCGATTATAGGGAACTGAACAAACTAACGATCAAGAATCGGTACCCACTACCGAGGATTGACGACTTGTTTGACCAGTTACAAGGGTCAAGCTATTATTCCAAGATCGACCTTCGGTCTGGATACCACCAGCTGAGAATCCAAGAGGAGAGCGTACCAAAGACTGCATTCAGAACACGCTATGGGCATTACGAGTTTCTTGTGATGCCATTCGGGCTGACGAATGCACCAGCGGTCTTTATGGATCTGATGAACCGTGTATGCAAACCATATCTCGATAAATTTGTGATTGTATTTATCGATGATATCCTGATTTACTCTCGGACGAAAGAAGAGCACGAGAAACACCTCAGAACCATCTTGGAGCTACTGAAAAAGGAGAAACTTTATGCAAAGTTCTCAAAATGCGAATTCTGGATTCGCGAAGTACAATTTCTTGGTCACGTTGTGAATGAGAAGGGCATTCATGTAGACCCGTCCAAGATAGAAGCAATAAAGAATTGGGAAGCTCCCAAAACCCCAACTGAGGTTCGCCAATTTTTGGGCTTAGCGGGCTACTATCGGAGATTCATCGAGAATTTCTCCAAAATAGCTCAGCCGCTAACTGCCCTTACTCAGAAAGACAAGAAGTATGACTGGGGTGTTAAACAAGAGGAAGCTTTTCAGCTACTCAAAAACAAGCTATGCGATGCACCAATATTGTCACTGCCCGAAGGCACGGAAGACTTCGTGGTATACTGCGACGCCTCGCGACAAGGACTGGGATGCGTGCTCATGCAACGCCAAAAGGTCATCGCTTACGCTTCAAGGCAACTGAAGGTGCATGAAAGAAACTATACCACTCATGACCTGGAGCTGGGCGCAGTGGTATTCGCCTTGAAAATCTGGCGACACTATCTATATGGTACTCGATGCACAATCTTCACAGATCACAGAAGCCTGCAACACATATTTAATCAGAAGGAATTGAATATGCGCCAGCGGCGATGGGTCGAGCTGCTAAATGATTACGACTGTGAGATTAAGTACCACCCAGGAAAGGCAAACGTTGTAGCAGACGCATTAAGTCGAAAAGAAAGGGTTAAGACCCTAAGAGTTCGAGCGTTAGAAATGACCATTCGAACGAACCTCACTGCACGCATTCGTGATGCACAACAAGAAGCTCTTAAAGGAGAGAACCGTAAAGCTGAATACCTCCGAGGTGCATTGAAGTACATGGCACCAAATGAAGAGGGAGCCTTATACTTCAAGAAGCGTATTTGGGTTCCACTCTATGGTGGCATACGAGAAGTCATCCTTAATGAAGCCCACAAATCGAGATATTCGATCCACCCAGGATCGGACAAGATATATCAAGACTTGAAAGAGTACTATTGGTGGCCGAGACTCAAAGGCGATGTTGCTGTCTATGTTGGAAAATGCCTAACCTGTGCTAAGGTTAAGGCCGAATATCAAAAACCGTCCGGCCTACTACAACAACCAGAGATTCCCGTGTGGAAGTGGGAACAAATCTCGATGGACTTCATAACGAAATTACCCAGGACCCCAAGGGGGCACGACATGATATGGGTAATAGTTGATCGGTTGACGAAATCTGCGCATTTCCTGCCAATCCGAGAGAAGGATAGCACTGGAAAGCTTGCAGAAATATACTTAAGAGAAATTGTGGCACGTCATGGAGTGCCTATCTCAATCATTTCAGACAGAGATGGACGCTTTGTCTCAAGAATCTGGCAATCATTTCAGGAAGCCTTTGGATCTCAGTTAGATCTAAGCACGGCATTCCATCCGCAAACAGACGGCCAGAGCGAACGGACTATACAAACGTTAGAAGATATGCTTCGCGCATGTGTCATGGATCTAGGCGGCAGCTGGGATACTCACCTACCCTTAGTTGAGTTTTCCTACAATAACAGTTATCATACAAGCATAAAGGCCGCGCCGTTCGAAGCTCTGTATGGCCGCAAGTGTCGATCGCCCTTATGTTGGGCAGATGCCGGAGATAAACGTATGGTTGGTCCTGAACTTGTTCAAGAGACAACCGACAAGATTGCGCAGATCCGAGAACGCATTAAGGCGGCTCGAGATCGACAAAAGAGCTACGCTGATCCGAAAAGAAAATCAGTAGAATTCGAGGTGGGAGACAAAGTGTTGTTAAAAGTCTCACCTTGGAAGGGCGTAGTCAGATTTGGAAAGCGTGGAAAGCTGAACCCACGATACATCGGACCATTCAGAATCTTGAGAAGAATTGGTACCGTGGCGTACAAGTTGGAGTTACCGGAAGAACTTAATGGAGTACATGATACGTTTCATGTATCCAACCTGAAGAAGAGTCCAACACAAGAAAACGTGATCATCCCGGTGGATGAAGTGCATATTGATGAAGCCCTCCGATTTACAGAACAACCCGTTGAGGTTACTGACTGGAAAGTCAACAAGACTAGGAGGAGCAGTGTGAAACTTGTCAAAGTACGTTGGAGCTCTAAGCACGGACCCGAGTATACATGGGAACGCGAAGACCAGTTCAAAGAAAAGTATCCCCACCTATTCAAGAAGACTCCTGCGAGAGTTAGTTCAACCTGAATTTCGGGACGAAATTCTTTTAACGGGGGGAGACTGTGACAACTGGCACAAAACCGGTAACTTCCGTACATTTTAATTATTATTTAATGACTGCAATTATGAGCTTAAATGTCAACATTGACTGATTAGAAGCTAAGCAAGTGAATTCATGCACGTTGTATACTACAAAATATTGCTTTATGCAAAAACGAGAGCGTTGCGTCAGAAATATTAGTAAACTCACCGGTAAGACACACTGTGTCAACGGAACTGCAGAAAGCAGTCAGACATTAGAATTGGGGCCTAGGTGTAGGTCCTACGACAAAGGTACATTAAAACCCAAGAGTACATATCAGGGTTTAATTTATGGTCGTTACGAAAGCTAAAACACGCACTAAAAGGCACCCGAAACACACTTTAAGTGCAGAACAAATTACGACAAAACTGCGAAACGAACGTTGGTGGCCGCCCGGATAATATTTAATCCCACAAATATTCTGTTACGATTAAAATTTTATTTTAATCAGGTTCGTGTTGAAAAATAAATTGAAACGCTTAAAAACGTTATTTTTCAAGTTTAAGCGCGTACCGTGAGTTCCTACGCGACACAGTGCTTACACTGCAAAACGCAGACAACGCAGAAAATCTAGGAATATGCTAGGAATATTCCAGGAATATGCTAGGAATATTCCAGGAATATGCTAGGAATATGCTAGGAATATTCCAGGAATATGCCAGGAATATGCTAGGAATATTCCAGGAATATGCTAGGAATATGCTAGGAATATTCCAGGAATATGCCAGGAATATGCTAGGAATATTCCAGAAATACGCTAGGAATATTCCAGGAATATGCTAGGAATATGCTAGGAATATTCCAGGAATATGCCAGGAATATGCTAGGAATATTCCAGGAATATGCTAGGAATATTCCAAGAATATGCCAGGAATATGCTAGGAATATGCCATATGGAATGTCTATAAATACCGTGAGATGGCACATATGAACTTTCACACTTCACAACACCAAACAACTCTCCTCTCTCCCTCTAGAAAGCTCACGGCCAAACATCCCTAATCACCCATCAATTTTTCGAGCCTTGTTCAAGCCATTCCAAGCATACCCAAGCATCAAGGATCACGTATTAGGAGGCTTGGTGCACTCGGAGCACGAAGGACCTTTTTCTCTAGCTTTTATCCACCACATTCGCGTCTAGATTCTTCCCTAGCCTCGAGCTAGTGGTGAGTTACTTAAAACACATTCTTGAACTAATCTAGAGTGGTTAATATGATAGATAACAGTTAAAACTTGGAATCTTGCAATTTGATACATTAAAGTCTACTAAAAGACACTTAAATGATGGATAAAAGCTCACATGATGTGTAAATGTGGTAGTATTTGATTTGTGGGATTATTTAGGCCCGATCTACGTTGTGGTAGCTCGGATCATCGTTTAACCCGACTTTGTTAAGATCATAGATCTTGACATAAGCTTGTTTCGGACGGTACAAGGGTTAAAAGGTGAAACTCTACCACACGAGAAACATGAACTTGTGTAAAAGTATTTTTACTTGTTAAATAGTGTTTAAAACTTGCCGATCTATGTATCTACAAGTGGTATTTTCAAAAGACCAAGCGTCAAAAGGAACCACATGTTCTAAACCGGATCTTACACAAACAAAAGTGATTTTTGTGAACAAACAAGTGTATGGACACTTGCGTAACAAAAGTTTTAACAAAGAAATAATTTTCGTAAAAACCGACTAGAAGTTGTGAAACTTTATATTCTTTGAAAATAAGGTTTTTAAGAAACTAAACTTATTTTTAAAGATAACAAGACTTACTAAATGTGCTAGTAAGTTACTACACAATTTTAGTAAATAACCAAGTTCATGAAATGGAGAAATTAGTGATATTCGTGGATGATTATTGTTGATAAGTGTTGTTGATGATTGTTGACGATTTAAAAGAAAATAAACACATGTTTTGAAAACATGGGAAACCTCCATTTTTAGGGGAAACTCTGCCAAAATTTTTATAAATTTTGATACTTAGAAAAATATAAGTTTTTGAGAAACTTATTCCCTAAAAATGTATTTAAGAGTATTACCAAGGTTTCCCTAATTTTTGGTGATAAGAAATGAGGATTTCTTCAAGAATAAAAATGGATATAAGTATGTATATTTTTGAGAGAAAAATATATATTATTTTATCACCAACTTCTGTGCTAAGTGTATATAGTATGTGTTATACGTGCTAGCGTATTAAGACGTAAAAATACACTAAATACTCATGAGGAGTATAAACATGAAAATACACATACAATATACAAGACACATAATTCGGGTGCAAAGTGCAAAACACAAGATACTTATATTAATTTGCGAAAAATAATATAAGTAAGATACTTAGTAAAAAAAATATGAAATATTTTTTTAACACGACAATACGAATACAAAAGTGAGTGACTGAACTTGTGCGACGCAAGTCTAGTGACTAACGTTAAGAAAACGCGTATAGGTTACGACGTTAAATAAGCAAACCCGGTGAAGTTTACGACGCACAGGAACGCAAAGTTGTGAGTTCATGCTCCCCCTTTTCTCTTAACTGTTTTCAGTTTTATAACTTCGGGGGTGAAATACATGTTACAGATATTTTTATGTTTAACAAATGGTATGATAATAAAAAGCACACTTGGTGAGAACGAGTACCAAGTGTGTAGCGATATAAGAATACAAGAAGCGCACTTGGTGAGAACGAGTACCAAGTGTGTTGTGAAATAAGAAAACGAGAAGCGCACTTGGTGAGAACGAGTACCAAGTGTGTTGTGAAATAGGAATATGAGAAGCGCGCTTGGTGAGAAACGAGTACCAAGTAGGATGCGCTATGAAAAATGATGCGAGGAATCGTGTCACGAATAGGGTACAGAAGCACCATTAATCAACAATATACCTAGACCGCAGAACAAAAGGTTAGATCTAACGGGTGCCGGGCAGCCACACTCTCGATGAGGGCGAGTATCGAGTAGTGCTTTTGTGTCTCAGAATATACCAATTAAATGCCTAAGGTTTGGTGACTTCCTATGTCGTGTCACATGTTAATGGCTTTGCAACCCATTAACAACCCTGATACCTACAGGAATACTTAATTTACATAAAAACTCATACCATTCTAAAACTTGATGAATACTTGAGTACGTGGGGTACTCAAGAAAAGCATGGATTATACTTGAGTACGTGGGGTACTCTAGAAGAATTTGAATCATACATGAGTACGTGGTGTACATATGAAACTGGATTTTATGAAAACTCGATTTATTCACAAAATATGTTTTCATACAAAGTATACAAAAGTGCAAAACAAAACGGCATGAATTCACACCAACATTATGTTGACGTTTTTCCAAAACTCACATGTATTTCAGGTAACTAGGATGGATGTGCGCGTGGTCTCTCTTATGCTCGTGGATGTCGCTTGTGTTTGTCTTTAAATAAAGTGTAAACCTTTTAAGACAATGTTTTATGTTAACTCGCGTTGTAAACGCTAACTTATGATTTCAAGTTATGGTATTTGAAGTTATTTTCATGAGCATGTAGTATGTTTACCTTTCGTATGCAATGAGAACCTTTCATGATCACACTTCGTGCTTCCGCCGTAGAAAGGGGTGTGACAAAACAAAAGGATATTCATTTCCCTCGATGGGTATTCTTCAGAAACGAAAATGCACGGAATGAGTCATTTTCCTCAATGGGTATTCTTCAGAAACGGAAATGAAGGATTAAACAAAAGGATATTCATTTCCCTCGATGGGTATTCTTCAGAAACGAAAATGCACGGAATGAGTCATTTTCCTCAATGGGAATTCTTCAGAAACGGAAATGAAGGATTAAACAAAAGGATATTCATTTCCCTCGATGGGTATTCTTCAGAAACGAAAATGCACGGAATGAGTCATTTTCCTCAATGGGTATTCTTCAGAAATAGAAATGAATAGGGTTAACTCTAGACACATGATAAAACTTTCTGTGGTTTCTGTGCACTAAATTCCATAATTATGTACGCGTCCATAATTACATAATTCCTTGCACAGTTCGCACAGTGCATTTCATAATGTGTAGGGGAAGAAAATCAAACCTGTGATGAGTGTGACTAGATTACCATAGGGTCCTTTTAATTAGATCGACAAGTGATCTCTTTAGTTAGACCACCAAGGAGTCTTTTCAGCTATATCATCACATGATATTCCTAACCAGATTTTTGGATCAATCTGTTTAACTAGACCACTCAAGGGGTCCAATTATAGAATAGTACTTCATAACCCAAGGGACTTAACTACAATGTAGAAGTCCATTAAGGATTTGAGATAGTACCCTTGGATATCCTACTATGAATCCCTTATACGAAGATATGGAAGATTCTACGAGGATTTGGATAACAAAAATTTGGATCACACAAAAAACATAAAAGGGAACACAGAAGCACATAATCACATAATTGTTTAACTTGACCTTTAATTTGTTATCTTTGGACACGGATATTTAAAGCACACCAGGAATCCAATCCGTGGATTTCATTTGGCACTTTAATCATTTTCAAGAATCTATCTATGAAGATAGGAAAATCTTAATAGGAATTCGACTTTGTCCTTATTAAATCGGAATGTACGTATTGAATCATACAAAGAATTCAATAGGACTTCGATGAACGATACCCATCCACAAGGATCTAATTATGAGGATAGAAAGATCCTATTTGGATTTTGGAATTTGTGTAACGAGAGGTGTTTGGACACCTTGCACTAGGCGTGCTTAAGTCGATACACAAGGTAGAAAGTTCGTGAGGTTGAGGCGCTAGATATGCCAAGGCGACATATGAAGCAGAATTTGAAGGTTGAGCAGCAGCAGGATTTGTAACAGCTTTGCTTTGGATTGCAAAGCGGCACATGTTAACCAAATGTCCCCATCATCCACCGTGGGTACATTTGAAACAGGGTATTTGATTCGGATGATGACGGTGGCATTGATTGCACCAAGGAGCAGTTCTCTTATACGGCTTCATCCCTGAGGCGAGTCATGGTAATAGCTAAATCAACGGTCCTCTGGAGTACGGCGCCTATTTGCTGGGTAATTGCGGCACCTAGTTCGGACATTTGAGTGTTGTTGCGATGAAGAGGCATCTTGAAGATAATGAAAGGCGTAGGAGGAAACAAGCGAAAGATAGTCAAAAGAAAATGACAACGCATGAAGATTGTGACCATTTGTTTTGTTACCAAAGGCAAACAAATGAGACAGTGACTAATCAAAGTAAGCGGGTCCCATTAATGTATCTCGAAGACATGCTTTAGCCTATAAGTGGACACTCACTCCAAGAGTTCCCAGGTAAGAATGACTGGTCCGATTATGTGGATTTGTATGAACACTCTAGCCTTAGACATAATACTCAGAGTACAGGCGTCCACCCTTACGGATTGCACGTGTTCACATTATAAGACCCAAACTTTGACGGGATCTTGAAAACTTTGAAGGTTCAAAACCATATAATAAATCATCCTAGAACAGATGATTAGTTTTCAAAGCAGATTCAAAATTTAAGTTCTTATTGTGGTTGTCACTTAAGGATAAGTGACAGTATCGTTTTAAAACTAAACGCAAGATAACTTGTGTTAGGGTCCTAGGAAGGTTATAGTCTATGTCAAAGCATTACTAATAACCTAATTCCCTATAACCATTGGCTCTGATACCAACTTTTCTGTCACACCCCGACCACGTAAAATGTCACACCCCCAAAATCCACCATGCGGAGTATCACCGCTTGGAGGCGTGACATGACCAGGATCGAGCCACCAATCATATTGAACAACATAATTAAGTAAATAAAACCAAACACAATACGATTGGTGACCAAAAGGAAGTAAACCGATTTTAGGTTAACAGCGGAAGCATAAAACATGAGTTCAAAACATAAGTCCATAGTTCTTAAGTTAAAAGTCCAAAACGTAGGTTTAATAAGTTCATAAAGTTTATTTATTAAATACGGGACATATCAGTTCGCATCCCACATCGACCACCTCCATATGCAAGCTCCATAGCATCTAATGACCTGCAAAGCATGTAATAACGAGTCAACAACAAAGTTGAGTGAGTTCACGGTTGGTTGTCCATTTTAGAGTTGTTTCCAAAAACATAGTTTAATCTCATTCGGCTATCCAGCCGTGGGAGTTACCCCATAGTTCGAAAACGTTTATTAGTTAACCATCCCATGTCCACCTTCCCTGGCTATCCAGCCCGGCACTTTGGCCGTGGGAGCTACCCCAGTATTTTAAACTACCAGACTCGTTTATCATATCGACTACTAACAAAAATCAATTGTGCCCTAGCGTCGGTGTTCTATCACCACCGACGTGCCATAGTCCATTAGTACACGCCCGTCCGACTGGCACGGTGTGAGGTTTGTTAAACCTAATAGCGCTATTAACTAATGACCCGCTCGCCATAGCCTCGGCGATTAAGTCGATACAAAAAGGGAGGGACTTCGCTGATAGAGTTCTAGTCCAGTAAGTCTAATACGTCCCAACAGGACGAGGAATTTACATTCCTGAACACGTCTCAAGGACGAGGAATTCATATTCCTGAACGCGTCCCAAAGGACGAGGAATCCCTATTCCTGTACCCATTCCCATTCCCACCGGAAAGTTACCATGCTTTGTAGAAAAGTGTGAACTCACCTCGGTTTACTCGGTTAGATTCTCAAATATCGCTAACAGTCAAGGTCGGTCAATCACGTCCTAGTACGATTTACAGTTAGTCATTTAGTGTCTTACAAATAGAGCACAAAGTTCCTACACGTATCTATCACATAGCATGCATTACTTTAACTGTTTATGCCCGTATATATATATATATATATATTTCCCATTCATTCCCCACTCATAAGCATACCTACGATAGTGCACGTAACACATATAACATGTTAGATCATTCACAGATAGCATACTCGACATTTAGACATGCAAGTCACAGCTTATATCAATTCAGCATTAATATTCAAAACCAGGCTGTTTTCGGACATTTCAATAAAATAGTTAACTTATTCCAAAAACTCCCAGATTTTTACAGAATGTCATAAACATTCCATATTTTATTGTGTAAAAATATCGAGGTCCGGTTCACTACCAATATTTTATAAAAATTCATATTCCGGACTGAACTCAGATTTATGTATTTCTGACCACAGTCCACGGAACAATTTATTAAAAATTCATCAAGTGTCCGATTTACGAAATTCCAGTGGGGTAATTACAGATACATCAGTTGTCATCTACTGTATGAATTCCATGAGCTGATTCATCATATTTTTCCAGTTATGACCAAAAACATAACACCTATTTTCAGCAGCAAAAATGCAGCTTGAGCTGCTGTTACAAAATGACCTTTTAAAAATAGTAAACGGAGTCCAAAAATTATGATTCCAGTGCCATTAGAACCGTATTTCCTAATATCACATTTTAGAGTCAAAATATCAGTTTTTCGTAGCATTTATGACCTGTTTACAGCCAACTGAAGTTGGCTGTAAAACTTGGACAGATTCTGTTTTCACTTTCCAACTTACTAATTTTTGTTGGATTGATTCCGTTAACATGTTTAGTGATTATAACAACATCAAACATCAATATTACCCAGCAAAACATCAGATAATCAACCAATAATCATAACCACTCAAGATCTACATGATTTACACACATACTTTAACACATTATGTTCAAGACTTGTTCATGAGTTTTAAGGTTTCTTAACTTTTTATCATTCTAACATCTATTAACCACTTAAATAACATAAAGAATGATCGGATCTAAGTTCTTACCACTAGCTCAAGGCTAGAGAAGTTCGAGCGTAGAAAAGTGGTGGTTAAAAGCGAATAGAGAAGGTCCTTCAACTTCCAAGAACACCAAGCTTCGTTGTGCACCTTCTAACACATGAATGGAACTCAAAATTGGATGAAGGTGGTTGTGATATGGTGGAGATGGTGGCGGTTATGGGTGAGCCGAGAGGAGAGGGAGGAGAGTGAAAGAGATGGTGTGATCTTTGTGAAGTGATGGAATGATATGGATGATCTTGCAAAGATATAGCCCATACTTATAATCTTACATCCTCATATTTTGTTCACTCCATTAAGCAAACAATCAAATAAAATATCAAATAAAATCTATGAACGAGATATGAAGCATGTGGGGGAAATATTTTGTTCACTCCATTAAGCAAACAATCAAATAAAATATCAAATAAAATATATGAACAAGATATGAAGCATGTGGGGGAAATATTTTGTTCACTCCATTAAGCAAACAATCAAATAAAATATCAAATAAAATCTATGAACAAGATATGAAGCATGTGGAGGAAATGGTCCTTGTGACCGAATTCGGTTAGGGGGGGGGGTTGGTTGCAAATTTTGTAACTAATTGGTAAAGGTTAGTTAGGTTGTCAGGTATATACTTACATATATTAGTATGTTGATATTTAGGGGGTGTTATGGCATACGGGGATCATGACTAGTCAAAAATAATAAAACAATGTATTTGACAAATATTTGGTGTCCCGGGTAATGTCCGGTTGTTCGGTTAAATACAGTTTCGTTAAAGTGTTTAATTATTCTGTAAAGTGTCTATTATATATATTTTTGTAACACTTTTAATTTTTAACACTCAGGAAGGCATACCGGACTATCTAGTAACTTTTCTGTATCCTACTAGTATGTTAACAAATACATGTAAATATAACACAGATATCAGAAAGCAGTTAAGTAATTCCACACCGTCGTCAAGCACTTTAATCATCATTAATGAAATGTACGGAATACATGGGATTTTGAGGGTTGTCACATTCTCCCCTTGTTAAGAGAATTTCGTCCCGAAATTTAGCGCGTGGTTACTGAGGAAGCTAGCTAAGTTGCGTTGTTTTCCTGATTTTCCTGGGGTGTCACATAAAACAACAAAACGTGGCGGAAACATCGGGGAGTGTTGTAACAGAATCATGGTTTCACAACCATGGATTAAACAATTTCGTTTTATTGACTTAAATGTATTACATTACATTGGAATTTGAAACACAACATAAACAAATAGTCTTTCATTGTTATTAAGTCACTAAGTCCTCGTCCATTCCTATGTGAGCGTACACAAATATCATCATCAATCATCATCAACTATGGTACCTGAAACACATGTGAAAATACGTCAGCATAAAAATGCTGCTGAGTACATAGGTTTTATGTGAGTGTCAGATTCATGGCTCGTTTTACATGTTGCAATACTTATTTAAAAACCTTATTTTGAAAAGTATGGTATTGCGACATAATTAACCAACTCAAATCAAATTGGAAATGATTTATAAAAACTCGTAGCCATTATTCTTAACTCCAAAACATTTGTTTTATGAAATCAAAATGTAAAACATATAGTAGTAACTCGTTAACAAAACTCGTATGGTTTATATTATTCAGAAAACATCATTGTGTGACATTGTTTCAAAATCGTTTACCCAAGTGATCTAGATAACGCAACGGTATATAATGTGTTAAAAGCACTTATATATAGGAAGTACCAGCGGCGTATCCACCATGCTTTTAACACATTACACCCGCCCCGTTACCTAATCACTTCCCTAACCCAATAGTTCATACAGTTACAAATGGTTCACATATGTCAAATGGTTACAAATGGTTCATATTGTAGGATCGTTTGGCGACCCTAATGAGTCGATCAGAGGTGTTTTCGTCAATTACAGGTGCGGAATAACAAGTAATCAACGTAGGAATAGCTTGCAATACACTTTAAACACTTTCTGTATTGATTTGACGGTAAATACAATCAGTTCTCGATCCGGCAGCACTTCGGTACGAGATTCACCAACCGTTACAACTGAAATCGCTCATGGGGTATTTATAGAAGTTTGGAACCGCTTATTGGACAGGCCCAATAAGCGGCCCAAGCTCTTGACATATGAGCGGTCCAACATGTTACCACTCGAGCGACCCATACTTGTCCATTCGAGCGACCCTAATTCCTAATGGACCATAAAAGCGATCCATTAACCCTAAACTCTATACAATCACTCAATTTCTTGTATATTGTGCCCAGATCTAACATCTAAGACTTATGACTCGATACAAGACGTAATCAGCAGATGTAGTGCACCAACAGACTCCCCCTCAGATGTTGATGGAGTCGACTATCGAGTCACACCAATGCTGTGTCTTCACATCTTCAGTCTTGATCAGTCTTTGGGCTTTTCTCTCTCTATCTTCAGACTCCCCCTCTCGATTTACTGGTATTCCTTTGTTCTTCAGTAACATCTTCAGGATCGTTGTCTGGCTTTCCTGCAAAAACTCTACCTCAAAATAAATTTCTTTCACATATATATTTCAAACATATAACCCTGCACCAATTCAGACTCTCTTTTAAAACAAACACAGATTTTGATGAACCACTTGAAAGGTTATATTATAAAAATATTTAATTTCACACAAACACTCCCCCTCAAGTATTGCTCATCATGTTTAGCACTCGGAATTTTGAAAATCAGCTATCCAACATCAGTTGTCGAAAATCTTTTTGAATTTTCAAAATTTATGCTAAAACACACCAAAAATCTTTTTGGATTTTCTGAAAGCAAGTAAAATGCAGGAAATGCAATATATTTACAAACAATATTTTTGTCAGCTCGTGCAAGAGGATCATATCAGTTTTTGAGACAAATCACCAACACCGTTAAGCTTTTAAACATACTCAGTTCTAAACAATTTACCTAGATTGTCAGTATGTTTGTCCACTTAAATTTTCACACAGACTTTAATTGATTCGAGATACAATATTAATGTTTTAGAGACTTAAACTTAATTGTGTATCACTCCACTTGAATATACTCCTGTATCCAGATCCCAGATATTCAGTCTTACAGGTGAGTATACCACAGATGATATCTGTAAAGGGGTAGATACGAAACCGTGAGAGCTCAGGTCAGAACTTCTGTTCAGCAGAGAGATGACGGCTCGACTTTTGGTGGGTCCCCTTTAGAGGATCTTTTTTACAACAGCAATGACTATCAATTTTATTGTTTAATCAGATTGCTGAGGGCGGCGCTTTTTCAAGCATTTGCAGAAAGCATTATCCGGGGACTAGGTCAGTACTTCCATACCGCAGAAGTCCTGGGATAATACCCCAGATATCACTGAGTATAAAGACCTAGTATCTTAGAATACGGGACCTTTCAAACAAGATTTCGGGGGTTACCCATATATCCAAGAATAGTTACCCACGAATTAAGCAAGTTTGATTAAGGTTTATATCTCGTTTCAATTTACTAAATGTGCGAAAATCTACTGACACATCCGCAGTAAGATCGTTTATCACATTTAAACTTTCCAATTCTTTAGCGTGTTGTGATAGTCCACTGATGTACTATCATTTCCTCTTTTATGCAACAAAAACTCATTTTTGATTTTATCATGTTTTTGGCTTTTTCAAATTTTCTAATGTTTTTGGATTTTCTGGATTTTCTGAAATTTTCTTACTCCCCCTAAAATTCAAATACATCTAATGAAAATTGAAAACAAACTGTACAAACCATGACAACTGATATTGAATCACCTCAATTCGCCATTCTCTTGGCATAAACAATCAGAACTCCCCCTATCAACAAACTATTTTCCCATTTAGATTTCAAAACACTTAAGTTTGTTTTAATCAAAATGGTTTTTCCGGAAAATAAGTTTGATTGATTTTACCACTTGTAGGTTACCATTTGTAGAAATATCCAACAAATGTTCGAGGGTGTGGTTCATCATCTTGTCTTCCAACCAGATGTAGGAAAATACAAGTACAAATTAATGTCCTTGATTTACCATTTGCAGTCCAGAATCCTCTGTACCACTTGCAAAAATATAAACTCGTCTAATACCACTTGTAAGAAAAACACAAACAAACCTTTTTACCGTTTGCATGAATGACGTTACCGAATTAATATTCAAGAAAGATGCCGATTCATGCTCCTCGCTTACCAACCTGGGAGCTCCGGCAAGTCCTGAGACTTACTGTTCATAATATGTACCATCCCAGTCACAAACCAGGGATGGTTCAACCTTTTCTTTCTTTGTTTTCTTCTCGTAAAATTCCTTAACCCCTTTGACTTTTCGATCAATCATTTTGCCAAAAATGTGTTTTACCTTGGGGTTAAAAACCTTCTCAGCATCAAATTCCTGTTCATCATGATAAAATTGATTAGAAATCTCAACTTTACCAATTTTCTTTTTATAATTTTCAGCCCGAAGTGATGGAAACTCATCATCACTAACACTCGGAACTGAGTTTTCATCTTTTACATCAGCTTCACAATTTGACACAACTTGTGGCTCAACTGACTTTGTGGAATCAGTTTCATCGCCCGAAGATAGCTCCTCTGATTTCGACCTATCAGAATCATCGCTAGAGCTTTCACCAACCTTCTTAACAACCCATTTCTGATTGTTAGATTTGGCTCTCTTTTTGTAAAACTTGTTCGAACTCTCACCAATTTCATAAATAGAATCTTTGAACAATTTTGTTCGATCAAGTGGTGATTCGAACGCAAACACCTTTTCTAAGATTTTGCGAAAAACTCCCTGTTTTGATTGTATCGCCTGAGAACAATCTTTGGCGATATGTCCAACATTGTTGCACCGGTAACAGGTTCTTGAGTCCTTCTTCCGTTCATCTTGTTTCTTTTTCAAAAATTCACTGTTCTTTTCCCTCCAGAAACATGTCTTTTCTTCTTCATCAGTTGATGTACCTGAAACAAAGGACATTTTGGATTTAAAATCACGAACATATTTTTCATTTTTCTGTTTTTCTGTTGGAGTAAAACCTAATCCTTTCTTTTTGAAATTACCGCTATGGTTTGATCTCCTTTGGAAACCAGAACCAGAACTGTAATTCTTTTTCTTGTTTAATCTCTGTTGAACTCTTGAGGTGTATTTTTTAGGTTTTTCATTAAGACATAAGTCTTTAATTTCAGAAATATTAATTTCTGTGAGTTTGAAAACCTTGTTTATCAATTCAGTTTTGACACCTCTTAAAGGAAATTCCTCATCAGAATATAATTTGTCCGAATTATTCAAAGTGTAAGCCACTTTAAACAACCCATCATCCAAATTAGATTTTGATAACAAGAATTTTCTATCATAAACTAATTTTCCCTGTTTTTCTGTTTGCACCGGAGTTTTTGACTCAGATTTTGACTCTAACGCGGACTCCGACTTTGACTCGTCACTGTCATCACTATCTAACACATGATCCACGACTTTCTTCATCAATTGAGACTGTGGATCAGTGTCAGATGATGTAAACACAACATCAATATTTTCAGGAAGATTGACCGACGACTCTGACTCCCACTGTAAATTTGTAGCCTTTTTGACTCTTTCATCGTTAGGATGTCTAGGCAAATATCCTTTTTCCAGTGGAGGTGGACATCTGTTATAACTGACACCTTGCTTCTTACCAGATGACGTCTTTTCAGTATCCTTTTTCTTGTCACTCTTCCTCTTGTCAGCAATCTTTTCTTTAGCATCAACTCCAGTTGCAATCTCCTCAGTTACATTATCCTCTTCCCATACCTTCATGCTTTCAACAGTCGGATAAATCCTGTCAATCACATAGGAAGTACATGAGTAACTTTTCAACAAACGATTTACTCTTTCAGTTTCGATTCGTTGCAGCTCAAGCTTCTGTTCTAATGCAGCACATTTTTCAATGTAATTGTTTACAACTTTTTGTTTTGTCATAAACGCTCCCTGAAGTGTCTTCATAGCAACTGCTTGTTCTTCACTAGTTTGATTGTACTGATTCATTGTCTTGTTCAGCACATCATATGACTCCTTCAGACTGTTTAAGTTGTAAATCAACGTGCTGTTCTGTTTTTTCACAATCTCACAGTTTTCACATTTCACCGAAACTTCTTTTGCATCAACTTGTTCTTCAACTTTAAACTTAGGCACTTCTGTCATCTTTTGCCTTCTTACCACCGGCACTTCTTCATCATCACTACTCACTGGCGTTTTGATCTTCTTCTTTTTCTTCTTGACTTTCTCGTCTTCGCTATCACTCTCAGCAAGCAACTTCATATCTTCTCTGTATTTTCTAGCCCAATACTCTGTATCATCATCACTATCATCTACAATCTTTGCTGTAAATGCAGTGTAAGCTGTGGTTTGTTCAGGAACATAATCATCCCAAGTAAAATTTGCCCAGCTAAAACCTTCTGCAAGCTTTTCATCTTCTTGATCAAGTATCAAAGCACTACCATCTCTTCTTTTTCCACAATCATAACTGCTCACACAAGCTCTCTTTCCTGTATCTTCAATCACATCTCTTCCGTGTGCAGTCTGAGCTTGATGTTTTTGTTGTTGAGATGATTGACCAACTTGATGATAAATGGCTTTGCGATAGTAATCGTTGTTGTTGTTGAACGGATTTTGAGCTCCACTTGCTTCTCGGTTTGTGCACTCTCTCTTGAAGTGTCCTTTTTCCCTGCACCGAAAACAAGTGACTTTAGATTTGTCAAAACCTAAAGTAGAAACATTAGCATCACGAAGATCATCTCTCCCCGTGATTTGTTTGAACTTCTCAGCTCTCCGTAAAACACTAGCCAAACACCACTTTATATCCATCAACTCCATCTCCTCAGCATCTATCTGGTCGTAGTCTTCTTTGGTTAGCATTGGATTGTCGATACGACCTGCAACAAAACAAGTGTAAGATTCCAAAACCATTCCTAATAAAGACATTTGGTTTTTGGCAATTTCCTCAGAATAATCTTGATCATTCTCAAGATTCAATACAATGTTACACTGTAATTTTCTCCCATTCTTTGTTGCTGAGATGTTTGGATCAAATGATGGAAATGAAGTAAAACTGGTCTTGCTGCTTGATCCAGATGATGGGCTTTCAGATAAGCTCTTAGCACTCATACCAGTAACAATCTTTGGAGATGAATTCGACGATTTCTCATTTACCCCAGCTTTATAATATAACCCGATGTCTTGTTCACCATCAAAGTCTTTCATTCTAATCACTTTCCTCTGTTCCATTTCTTGAGCTTCAATCTTTTCGATGAACTTACTGAGTGTCAGATTGCTAAAGCCTTTCTTGTTTCTGAGCATCATCAAGTATGTGCCCCAACTCTCATATGGCAACGCATCAGCAAGTTTGTCGATTAACTCTTCATTACTCTTTTCAATACTCAATCTTTTCATATTAGCTAGCAGATTACAATATCGTTCAATAATTTCTCTCGTATTCTCGTTTTTCAACCCACGAAAAAGATCAAATTCTTTCTTTAGAAGCGACTTCTTGCTTTTAACCATCTCTTCACTTCCCCTAAACTTCGACCGTAAAGCTTTCCAAATCGAGTACGACGTTCCATTGTGCTGTAGAAGAACCATGATATCTTCTTTGACTCCTTGTTGAAGAAGACTTAGCATCATTTTCTCATTTTTGTACTTCTTCCTCTCATCATCTCTAAGATCTTTGATTAGAACTGGTTCTTCATCATCGTTCAATGGTCGAACATACTTTGTTTCTACGCATTCCCAAGCATCAAGTGTGACAACTCGAATTTCCAAGATTCCTATGTTGCATTTATTGCACGATCATGTATTATTTAGTTGTTTATTTGCACAATCGATTACTATGAAATGGTATACGTTTTGATTAAATGAAGTGGATTGTGTGTTTGTGCATGGTTATGTGTTAATTGTGATAGACTTGTCAAATGCATAAACTTGGTGGTGAAACTGTGAAATTGTTTGAGATGGTGGATCAATGTAAAATATAATAATAGAGAGAGTAAAGGGTCATTAGTGAAACATAAATAATACTTAACCCTAAATCATTCACAAAACCTCTCACAAAAATCCAAGCACGTACTTTCATTTCTTTGGTTCACTGGCAATCATCACATCATCATTGGCAAGCTATTCATCACTTTCGATTTCACATTTCTCTAGAATCAACACAAGGTAAATGATTACTGTTTATTGATTGTTGATTGTATCAATTCTTGATTATTGGAATACTTGTAAACCCTAGCTTTCATGTGATGTTCTGTGATTGTTGTTTTTGGATTCTGAGTATTATGATGATGATGTTGATTAGTGAATGATCATTTGCATGATGTTAAGATACAAGGAATGTTAGAATGATTGACTGATGATTGATTGCCGCTCTGCGAAGTGTATGAATTAGGGTTTTGATAATATAGAACGTAACTGATTTGATCCTCTTTATTCTGTGAAAAGGTTGGAATTCACGTATTGTTAATGTCTGAGTTTGTAACCCTAATGTATATAATAGTCTGAGTTTTAATAATGCATTAAGGATCCGAGTTTCAAGTCATGAGATATGGTCCGACTTTTAACCCAAGACCCTTATGGTCCGGGTTTTTGTTAACCAATGAGGTCCGATCTTTTAAACACACTCATGAGTCCGAGTTTCCAGAATATCATGTTATCCGAAGTTTTGTAAAGAAAGGGGGGTCCGAGTTTTGATGCCCACTACCCTTGGTCCGAGTTTTGACTCCATGTTCCCTTGGTCCGACCTTTGTAATCTTGTCATGGTCCGAGTTTTAGACTCCATGGTGTTGTCCGACTTTTTTTAAATGATCATGAGGTCCGAGTTTGTTCATGTATGGATGAAGTCCACTTTTGCTAAAGAAACATGTGTCCGACTTTATATATATGTAATGGTCCGACCTTTTTGAAAGCATAAGGATGTCCGATTTTTGTAAGTGTCTTGAAATGCCCGAACTTAAACCCCCACCCCCCCTTGTTGTCCGAGTTTCATTAGTGTGAGTGTCCGAGTTTTTAATTGAAAGCTACAAGTCAAAATCTTTATGATGCACACCTTTCTTATTAGCACTTACCTGAATTTTAATAAAGGATGCTGTTGGACCGAGGTTTTGATATCCAGTATAGGTGGGCCGACTTTTGGGCTTGTAACACATAATCTGACTTTTGTCTGTCAAACTTATAGCCTGACTCTTATATATATATATATATATATATATATATATATATATATATATATATATATATCAAATATGATCCGAAACTTAAATATAACGTACAATCCGAATATTTAAATGGTAATCATATGATCCGATTTTATTTCGTAATCACATTGCCCGACTGTTATGCATGTTAACTTGTCCGACCTTCATTGATGTGCGTTGTCTGAATATGTTAACTGTGTTAAGGGTTAACCACGTTAAGTGTGTGAATTCTGCCAAAACTTGTTACCTTGCTGAGTATGTGAATTTCGTTAAACACGATGACCTAGTTAATTGTGTTATTGAATAACCTTGTTCGTATTAACCAAGAACTCTATATTATGATGCATGATTGTAAGAAAGTGAAATAACTGCTATGTGTTTCATGACGATGGTTGCTTAAACCCACTTCGAGACATACATATTGCATGTGAGTCTACAAGCTTAACTGATTGAGTGTTCGTGCATAAATTAGGACCTAACTGATTACCTGTGAGCACATACTTAGCATACCGAGCAAACCAAGGTGAGTTCATACTCTTACTAAGGCATGGGATTCCCAGGGCACGGGAATTGGGATTGAAGGATTGAGATTGAATAGAACTGTACTTACACTATTACTAGACTACCATACCATCGTCCTCGGTTGTGCAGGACACATACGTGTAATCTACGTACACATATACTTACCACTATCCTCGGTTGTGAAGGATACTTATACATACTACCATCCTCGGTTGTGAAGGATACTTATACATATTACTATCCTCGGTTGTGAAGGATACTTTTTCATATTACTATCCTCGGTTGTGAAGGATACTTATACCTAATTACTATCCTCGGATGTGAAGGATACTCACGTAAGACCTACGTGAACTTATACTTACTACTGTTCTCGGATTGTGAAGAACATATATGGTTACGAATAGTCTAGTGGATATACAACATGGGAAGCCCCCACCAATAGAACGTACTATGGGCCCAGTAGAGCCACATGTTACAAACGAACTTACCGTTACGCATTTACTTTCTGTGAACTCGCTCAACTAGTTGTTGATCTGCTGTTACATGCCTTGCAGGTCGTTAGATACATGGAGCTTGCACAGGGAGGAACTGGTCGTTGTGGGCTTGGATCGTAATTGATATCTTAAACACTTATAATACTTGATACTTTATTACGATAGGTTTTATTTATACGCTTCCGCTAAACAGTGATAACTTACTTATGTTTTTGGAACATCTTTCATATGGATTGGGTTTGGTTTAATGGCAATTACTTTTACTATATATATTGTTCTATATGATTGGTGGCTTGATCCTGGTCATGTCACGCCTCCTAGCGGTGGTACTCCGCGTGTGGATTTTGGGGGTGTGACAGATTGGTATCAGAGCCATTGGTTATAGAGAACTTGGTTTTAATATGGGAAAACGTTTTTATTAAAACCACACTATAACCAGAACAGTGCTCTCAACGATCCACAACGACGCTTCGCTCCACATGCAAGACTCGACATTCTAGGTAATAAGGTTTATGGTTATTGCCTACATGCTAGAATTGCATAGAATTTTGCTCGTAGTATGCTTAGATTACACTGCTCATTACTTGTTACTGCTTAAGAACACCTATGTGCCTACACTTTTCTGTCATTGCACTACTCGCGAACCATTCATACTTATGCTACCTTTACTGCTCGATCATGTCTGGACGTGTCAACATGACTCAAGCCCGGTTGACGGCTCTCATTAACGAACAAGTTTCTGCGGCGCATGCAGCCGCACAAGTAGGAGGTATAACCTGTTATTCCAGACCTATCCTAGGATGTTAGATCCTACTCTCGTGACCCAACTCTCGCGCTTAACCTTGACCTATCTTTCTCGCGCAACGGGTCAGAACGCACAGCGACCTGTCTGCACATTCCAGAACTTCATGGACTGTCGTCCAAGCACATTCAGTGGCACATTCAAGAACTTAATGTGTGAACGCCCTGAGGCTCGCAGGGTCAAGTACGCCACTGGTACTTTGGAAGGAATCGCGCTAACCTGGTGGGACGCGCAAATACAGATACTAGGGTTGGCAGCTGCTAACGCCACCCCCTGGAATGAATTCAAAGAATGCATTAAAAGGGGATACTGTACGCATGATGACATCCACAAGTGGGAAGTGGAGCTTTACCATTTGAAAATGACGGGGTCAGAAATTGAAGCTTATACGAAACGGTCGAACGAACTGGCCATCTTGTGTCCAACCATGGTGGACCCTCCAAGCAAGCGTATCGAATTGTACCTCAAGGGTCTAGCCTCAGAGATTCAGAGCCATGCTACATCGGCTAACCTCGACAATATCCAAGACATTCAGCGTCTTGCTCATCGCCTCACGGATCGGGCAGTGGAACAGAACAGGCTGCCTAGTTGTATCAGCGCCATTACTACCGCTACCATTTCCGCTACACCCGCTACTCCTAGTGACAACAAACGGAAATGGGATGGGTATTCCAGCAAGGGTTCCGCTACCGTTCAGTCTCAAGCTCAGCAGCAGCGCAGGAATAGTGATCACCAGAGCCGAGTCAGCCAACTTCTGGTGGTCAGGGGCAGGGTGGATATCGGGGAATTCACCCAATGTGTAACGAAAGCAACAGACACCACGATGGTTAGTGCAATGAGGGACGTTGCCAGAGATGTCTCAAAATGGGCCATGGAGCTAAGGATTCAGGAGCCTACGGCCTGCAAATCAGAATATCCAGCAGCAACAGCAAGCAGAAATCCTATGCAAAGAAAAGATTGTTCGTATTCTCCGTTCTGGTCAGGAACCTCTCGAAATTCAAGGCGACAAGAGTGGTGCTGTGATTGGCATCATCACTTTCTTGAAGGCACAGAAATGTTTATGAAAGGGGCACACTGCTATTCTGGCATTAGTTACTGATGCATCGACGAAAGAGAAGAGAATAGGGGATATTCCAGTAGTACGCGAATTTCCTCAGGTGTTTCCTGAAGATTTACCCGGTGTACCGCCTCATCATCAAGTCGAATTTCAGATCGAGCTCGCTCCAGGAGCAGCACCTATAGCTCGCGCACCGTATCGTTTAGCTCCAACTGAGTTGGAAGAACTTTCAAAGCAACTACAAGAGCTCTTGGATAAGGGCTTCATTCGTCCAAGCTCTTCGCCTTGGGGAGCTCCAGTACTATTTGTGAAAAAGAAGGATGGCACTTTCAGGATGTGCATCGATTACCGCGAACTGAACAAAGTCACAGTGAAGAACCGCTATCCTCTTCCTCGTATTGACGACTTATTCGACCAGTTGCAAGGGTCGAGTTACTATTCCAAGATTGATTTAAGGTCAGGGTATCATCAGCTGAGAGTCCGGGATGAGGACGTCTCCCAAAACAGCATTCAGAACTCGCTACGGCCATTACGAGTTTCTGGTCATGCCATTCGGGCTTACGAACGCGCCTGCAGTCTTCATGGATCTTATGAACAGGGTGTGCAAACCTTATCTTGGCAAGTTCGTCATTGTCTTCATCGACGACATTCTGATCCACTCCAAGAGTCAGGAGGAGCACGAGCAGCACTTACGTCTTATCTTGGAACTTCTTCGAAAGGAACAACGGTACGCTAAGTTTTCAAAATGCGACTTCTGGCTTCGTGAAGTCCACTTCTTAGGCCATGTGGTGAACAGGGATGGGATCCATGTCGATCCATCCAAGGTGGATTCGATCAGGAACTGGCCTGCACCGCGTACACCAACGGAAATACGCCAATTCTTGGGTTTGGCGGGGTACTACAGACGATTTATTAAAGACTTTTCGAAGATCGCACAGCCGCTTACGCTGCTGACACAGAAAGGTGTCACCTATCGTTGGGGAGATTCCCAGGAAACCACTTTTCAGTACTTAAAGGATAGGCTTTGCAGTGCACCTATTCTCTCATTGCCAGAGGGCACAGACGATTTTGTGGTCTATTGCGACGCATCGATACAGGGGCTTGGTTGCGTATTGATGCAACGGGATAAAGTTATTGCCTACGCTTCGCGACAACTCAAGTTCATGAACGAAATTATACGACGCACGATTTAGAGCTGGGAGGCGCTTAAGATATGGCGACACTACCTGTACGGTACCAAGTGCACAATTTACACCGATCACAGGAGTCTCGAGCATATCCTTAAGCAAAAGGATTTAAACATGCGTCAACGAAGATGGGTCGAACTTCTGAACGATTATGAATGCGCCATCAAGTACCATCCAGGCAAAGCCAATGTTGTGGCTGACGCTCTCAGTCGAAAAGACACTCTACCTAGACGCGTACGAGCTTTACAGCTCACCATCCAGTCTAGTCTTCCTGCACAGATACGAGATGCTCAGGTGGAAGCATTGAAGCCCGAAAACGTCACAGCTGAAGCCTTACGCGGCTCAAGGTAGCGAATGGAACAAAAGGAAGACGGCGCCTACTATGTAACGGGGCGTATTTGGGTCCCACTTTATGGCGGTTTACGAGAGCTTGTGATGGACGAAGCACACAAGTCTCGCTACTCGGTACATCCAGGGTCGGATAAAATGTACCACGATCTCAAAACTACATATTGGTGGCCTAGTATGAAGGCTCACATCGCTACTTACGTCGGCAAGTGCTTGACCTGTGCAAGAGTCAAGGTTGAATATCAGAAACCAGCGGGCCTACTGCAGCAGCCCAAGATACCGCAATGGAAATGGGAAGAAATTTCCATGGGTTTTGTTACAGGCCTGCCCAGATCCCAGCGTGGGAATGATACTATATGGGTGA
This sequence comes from Helianthus annuus, assembly GCF_002127325.2. NCBI lineage: Eukaryota > Viridiplantae > Streptophyta > Magnoliopsida > Asterales > Asteraceae > Helianthus > Helianthus annuus. Next base: position 46,930,177 of record NC_035446.2, on the reverse strand, counting down.
TCGTGGATCGACTCACCAAGTCTGCACACTTCCTGGCTACAAAGGAAACGGACAAGTTCTCCACTCTCGCAGACATCTATCTTAAAGAAGTTGTTTCGAGGCACGGGGTGCCCACATCCATCATTTCGGATCGCGATGCACGATTCACGTTAGAACTATGGCAAGCAATGCACAAATCTTTTGGCTCACGATTAGACATGAGCACAGCGTATCATCCTCAGACGGACGGGCAGGCTGAGCGCACGATTCAAACTCTAGAAGACATGCTTCTGGCGTGTGTTATCAATTTCGGCAACAGCTGGGAAAAGCACCTCCCTTTAGTGGAGTTTTCGTACAATAACAGTTACCACACCAGCATTCAAGCCGCTCCATTCGAGGCATTGTACGGACGTGAATGCCGGTCACCTCTCGGTTGGGCAGAGGTGGGGGATAGTTAGATTACAAGCCCAGAAATGGTAGTTGACGCTACTCAACGAATTGCGCAGATACGACAACGCATGGCGGCAGCTCGCGATCGCTAGAAAAGCTACGCAGATAAGCGTAGGAAGCCATTGGAATTTCAGGTCGGGGATCGGGTTTTACTCAAAGTTTCACCCTGGAAGGGTGTGGTTAGTTTTGGTAAAAGAGGCAAACTCAACCCACGGTATGTTGGACCGTTCGAAATCACTGAAAGAATAGGCCAAGTAGCCTACAGACTTAACCTACCAGCCGAACTCGGTGCAGTTCACAACGTATTCCACGTGTCGAATCTGAAGAAGTGCCTGTCAGATGAGACACTCATAGTTCCTTTTAAGGAACTCACTATCGACGAGCGGTTGCAGTTCGTCAAGGAACCAGTTGAAATCACGGACCGGGATGTTAAGGTCCTCAAACACAAGAGAATCCCTCTTGTCCGAGTTCGTTGGAACTCCAAACGTGGCCCAGAGTACACCTGGGAACGCGAAGACCAGATGACAGAAAAGTACCCCCAGTTGTTCGGAACCAAAGCAACCACTACTGAGGCTGAAGCTACTACTACTGAATTTCGGGACGAAATTCCAAATCAACGGGGGGATGATGTGACACCCCAGGAAAACCAGTGAACAATACAGCTTACCTAGCTTCCTCAGTGAGTGCGTACCAAATTTCGGGACGAAATTTCTTTTAAGTTGGGGATAATGTGCCAACTCGAATTTCCAAGATTCCTATGTTGCATTTATTGCACGATCATGTATTATTTAGTTGTTTATTTGCACAATCGATTACTATGAAATGGTATACGTTTTGATTAAATGAAGTGGATTGTGTGTTTGTGCATGGTTATGTGTTAATTGTGATAGACTTGTCAAATGCATAAACATGGTGGTGAAACTGTGAAATTGTTTGAGATGGTGGATCAATGTAAAATATAATAATAGAGGGAGTAAAGGGTCATTAGTGAAACATAAATAATACTTAACCCTAAATCATTCACAAAACCTCTCACAAAAATCCAAGCACGTACTTTCATTTCTTTGGTTCACTGGCAATCATCACATCATCATTGGCAAGCTATTCATCACTTTCGATTTCACATTTCTCTAGAATCAACACAAGGTAAATGATTACTGTTTATTGATTGTTGATTGTATCAATTCTTGATTATTGGAATACTTGTAAACCCTAGCTTTCATGTGATGTTTTGTGATTGTTGTTTTTGGATTCTGAGTATTATGATGATGATGTTGATTAGTGAATGATCATTTGCATGATGTTAAGATACAAGGAATGTTAGAATGATTGACTGATGATTGATTGCCGCTCTGCGAAGTGTATGAATTAGGGTTTTGATAATATAGAACGTAACTGATTTGATCCTCTTGATTCTGTGAAAAGGTTGGAATTCACGTATTGTTAATGTCTGAGTTTGTAACCCTAATGTATATAATAGTCTGAGTTTTAATAATGCATTAAGGATCCGAGTTTCAAGTCATGAGATATGGTCCGACTTTTAACCCAAGACCCTTATGGTCCGAGTTTTTGTTAACCAATGAGGTCCGATCTTTTAAACACACTCATGAGTCCGAGTTTCCAGAATATCATGTTATCCGAAGTTTTGTAAAGAAAGGGGGGTCCGAGTTTTGATGCCCACTACCCTTGGTCCGACTTTTGACTCCATGTTCCCTTGGTCCGACCTTTGTAATCCTGTCATGGTCCGAGTTTTAGACTCCATGGTGTTGTCCGACTTTTTTTAAATGATCATGAGGTCCGAGTTTGTTCATGTATGGATGAAGTCCACTTTTGCTAAAGAAACATGTGTCCGACTTTATATATATGTAATGGTCCGACCTTTTTGAAAGCATAAGGATGTCCGATTTTTGTAAGTGTCTTGAAATGTCCGAACTTAAACCCCCACCCCCCTTGTTGTCCGAGTTTCATTAGTGTGAGTGTCCGAGTTTTTAATTGAAAGCTATAAGTCCAAATCTTTATGATGCACACCTTTCTTATTAGCACTTGCCTGAATTTTAATAAAGGATGCTGTTGGACCGAGGTTTTGATATCCAGTATAGGTGGGCCGACTTTTGGGCTTGTAACACATAATCTGACTTTTGTCTGTCAAACTTATAGCCTGACTCTTATATATATATATATATATCAAATATGATCTGAAACTTAAATATAACGTACAATCCGAATATTTAAATGGTAATCATATGATCCGATTTTATTTCGTAATCACATTGCCCGACTGTTATGCATGTTAACTTGTCCGACCTTCATTGATGTGCGTTGTCCGAATATGTTAACTGTGTTAAGGGTTAACCACGTTAAGTGTGTGAATTCTGCCAAAACTTGTTACCTTGCTGAGTATGTGAATTTCGTTAAACACGATGACCTTGTTAATTGTGTTATTGAATAACCTTGTTCGTATTAACCAAGAACTCTATATTATGATGCATGATTGTAAGAAAGTGAAATAACTGCTATGTGTTTCATGACGATGGTTGCTTACACCCACTTCGAGACATACATATTGCATGTGAGTCTACAAGCTTAACTGATTGAGTGTTCGTGCATAAATTAGGACTTAACTGATTACCTGTGAGCACATACTTAGCATACCGAGCAAACCAAGGTGAGTTCATACTCTTACTAAGGCATGGGATTCCCAGGGCACGGGAATTGGGATTGAAGGATTGAGATTGAATAGAACTGTACTTACACTATTACTAGACTACCATACCATCGTCCTCGGTTGTGCAGGACACATACGTGTAATCTACGTACACATATACTTACCACTATCCTCGGTTGTGAAGGATACTTATACACACTACTATCCTCGGTTGTGAAGGATACTTATACATATTACTATCCTCGGTTGTGAAGGATACTTATTCATATTACTATCCTCGGTTGTGAAGGATACTTATACCTAATTACTATCCTCGGATGTGAAGGATACTCACGTAAGACCTACGTGAACTTATACTTACTACTGTTCTCGGATTGTGAAGAACATATATGGTTACGAATAGTCTAGTGGATATACAACATGGGAAGCCCCCACCAATAGAACGTACTATCGGCCCAGTAGAGCCACATGTTACAAACGAACTTACCATTACGCATTTACTTTCTGTGAACTCGCTCAACTAGTTGTTGATCCGCTGTTACATGCCTTGCAGGTCGTTAGATACATGGAGCTTGCACAGGGAGGAACTGGTCGTTGTGGGCTTGGATCGTAATTGATATCTTAAACACTTATAATACTTGATACTTTATTACGATGGGTTTTATTTATACGCTTCCCCTAAACAGTGATAACTTACTTATGTTTTTGGAACATCTTTCATATGGATTGGGTTTGGTTTAATGGCAATTACTTTTACAATATATATATTGTTCTATATGATTGGTGGCTTGATCCTGGTCATGTCACGCCTCCTAGCGGTGGTACTCCGCGTGTGGATTTTGGGGGTGTGACATCAAGATAATTCGCTTGCACCCAATTTTCAAACCGACCTTCCCAACCTTTATATTCTTCGATATTCATTAACTTGGGAGGTTTTTGCATTGTCCCGGTTTCGTTTTCTAGCATTGTTGTTTGAATAGCGGTGATTGAAGTACTTGAAGTAGCGAACGCGTTATAGAAATCCTCGTCCATTTTTAAATTTTTCGAAAAATATTTCAAACTGTACACAAAAGTAGACAAAATGTTCAATTGGTCACAAAAGCGGTCCAATAAGATGCCAGATAAGCGGTCCAATAAGATCTGATGAGACCAAATAAGCGATCCAAGAAGTTGCCTGTTCGAGCGGTTCAACACTGTCCGTTCGAGCGGACCAGAGTCTTTTCGAATGAGCGGTCCAGAAAATTCAAATTACGAGCGGTCCAGATGATTCAAAATTACGAGCGGTTCAGCAAAGTTAATTTTGGAGCGGACCAGGTAATCCGACCGAATAAGCGGTTCTCAACCGTACGAATAAGCGGTCCAAATCTGTTAATTTCGAGCGGTCCAAAACAATTCAGAAAAGCGGTCCACTTTCGGACATCATTTTGGCATACTATTTCTTTGAATTTCAACACCAAACTTTCAAGGGTTTGACTCTGTACTATCGCGCACAATCCCTGAGATTTTGAGCAAATTTCGACCGTTGAAAGTGTCTGAATCTGAAAAAGAAGGTGTAGAAGATAGAATTTTTGACGATTTCCAGCTATTCTCTGTAGAACTCCTCCTCCTGAAGCTCTGATACCACTTGTAGGATCGTTTGGCGACCCGAATGAGTCGATCAGAGGTGTTTTCGTCAGTTACAGGTGCGGAATAACAAGTAATCAACGTAGGAATAGCTTGCAATACACTTTAAACACTTTCTGTATTGATTTGACGGTAAATACAATCAGTTCTCGATCCGGCAGCACTTCGGTACGAGATTCACCAACCGTTACAACTGAAATCGCTCATGGGGTATTTATAGAAGTTTGGAACCGCTTATTGGACAGGCCCAATAAGCGGCCCAAGCTCTTGACATATGAGCGGTCCAACATGTTATCACTCGAGCGACCCATACTTGTCCATTCGAGCGACCCTAATTCCTAATGGACCATAAAAGCGATCCATTAACCCTAAAACTATACAATCACTCAATTTCTTGTATATTGTGCCCAGATCTAACATCTAAGACTTATGACTCGATACAAGACGTAATCAGCATATGTAGTGCACCAACACATATCAATCAAATGATTACAAATGGTTCACATACATCGAACGATTATAAATGGTTCTCATACATCCCATGATTACAAATGGTTCCCATACATCGAATGGTTACAAATGGTTCACATCATTGAGTGGTTACAAATGGTTCTCATAAATCAGAGGTTACAAATGGTTCAAACAGTTCAAAATGTAACACAATGGGCTATCATGTTAAGTGAACATACATAGCAAAACATAATGAAATCATGTACTAATAGTGTACTAATGAACATAGCAAGTATATGATATGAAAACATGGAAAGCATGAAAGTAACAAGTAGGCACATGTGTTTCACCCCAAAACGTTTGAAAAACAGTAAAAGAGGGGACTATGTACTCACTTAAGGGTGCTTAGAAGTCTTAAAAAACAACCAAGCAAAGCTAGAGGGATCATAGAATCAAACGGCACCTAATATAGGTAACTATGTTAATAAACGGATCTAATCGGAGGATCGGGTAGCATGAGGGTTCGTAAACCAAATGAGTGTAAGAACTCATGCAATATGGTTTAACAAAGCCTACATACTAAAACGAAACCTATGTTATGTGCTTACGACCCATTACGACTCGTTAAGATAGCTTACGCTACTTTAACGCGTCGTTTGCGTAAAACGCGTTCCGAACGCCTAACTAGTCCTATGACAAGTATTATATGCCTTAAGATGTCTAATAATGTTACCTAATCAGTTTAGATGTCAAAATTTAGGTTACTTATGCTTAAAATGAATTTATGCGCAAAAAGGGCATTTTGGTAATTTTCCTAAGGCATATAAATTACCTATCATACCACTAACTAAACGAAGTGATCATAAGGTATAACCTCAGAAGTTTATTCCATATACAACTATGGTCACTAAACATGTTTGGTTGGATCCTAATGATCGACAAAACGAGTCTAGTTCGAAAGTCTATGCGGTTGTTTAGACCGCTTGACTTACGACTCTACATAAGCACTAAACCTAAAGTGATGAGCTAAACATGTTAAAACATGTTTAAAGAAGTTAGAAAACAGGTTTTCTATCAAAACAAACGGTTTTGATACCTAAAAGTAGTTTGGTTACAAAATACGCAAGAATACGCATTTTGGTCGAAACTACGACTCGCCACTATGCCTAGATAACGTGGTAATCAGTAGGTATAGTCATAAGAGACTAAAACCATCGTGATTACGCTCATGTTATGAAGTTCAAACGAACTTCATATTGACCATAAACTGGTCAATGCAGAAAGTCAAACAAAGTTTGACTTTCACGCTAAAAATGCATAAAAGAACGAAAGAGGACTTACAAAAGGTCCAGGGAGGTTTGATCCAATTTATTCTCAGGTATGAAGTGCAATACTTCAACTTAGAGAATGAAAATCAGATCAAATGTGAGTTTGAGAGCAAAGGGGGTAGGGTTTATATAGTTTTTGCACAACCGTTAAGATCGTTCATCGTAAAACGAGCTTCGATCTCATCCGTACACATGTGCCCATGGTTTTGTGAAACCATGGGAGCCCCTAGTTTCATTAGAACCATGTGCAAATGAGAGGAACCGCTGGAATTTAGATTTTTCATTTTGGTCCCTTCCTAAGATAACTATGGCAGAATGTCAATTTTGGTCCCTGAATGTGCAAAACATGGTTTTTGATGCATTTTTGACACGTTTAAGCCCCGTTAATCCCATTTCAAGGCTCTAAAATGAAGTTAAAGTATAGGGAACATGAAACATGCTCAAAAATATCTCGGATGTCGGTTCGTTTGGTCGTACGGTTGCGTTGTTCGGTTAATTACGACGAAACACGAACGAATGTGAAAAACGATCCAAATTACGCGACGAATGGAATTTTATCATGCCAATCACTAAAATAAAATATTTTAATGATTACATAAAGTTTTGGATATCCGGATGTATTCAGAACTGTCACATCCCGGCCGCGTGTAACGTGCAACCGCGGTGGAAACGCCGGGGAGTGCTGATGACAAAATTAATTGTTTCATAACCATGGAAATTAAAGTTTCATTTTATTTATTAAACACGAGTGTTACATCGTTTCAAAACAGGAAATACAAAGTTCATAACATAATTAAACTAGTCTATCTTCATTTTTAGGCTCTAAGGCACAGGTCCGCCCTAGTGTCATGATCATCATCCTATGGAACAGCTCCTAAAAACACATGGAAAGTAGGTACGTCAACATAAAAATGTCTGTGAGATACATAGGTTTTGTGAAAATGGGATTCATGACTTGAGTTTAAAGAAATGTTTAATAACAGTCAGTCATGAACCTTGTAATTTGTCTTGCTTTGTAAAACCATTTGAAAAACGATAATATCAGATGATATGTATAGATAAGTGTAAGGTTAAACGAGTAACCATGTAAAATGAGTTGAATAAGATAAGCTGTTTGTAAAAATAATGTCTTGTGAAGAGTATGTTATTTGTGTAAAATGTAATGTGTCTAAACTGAAATGACTTAGATAACGCAACGATATGTAATATTATATAAGCATTTATATATAGGAAGTACCAGCGGCGTATCCACCATGTTTGTATCATATTACATACGTCACGTTACTCCAACCATTTACCCAAACCAACCACCATGTAAATTGTTCATGTATGAATCAATTGTCAAGTGTTATTATGTAAACCATATTGAAATATCTATGTTCAATGTAAACCACCAAGTATGTATATCAATGTCAAAATGTTTATGTTTAATGTAGATCATGTAATGTGTACCCAAAATATATCTTGTATGGTAAGTGAGATGTATCAACTAAACCATATGTAAAATGCACAAAACAAGGTGTTGAAGTAAAACATGGTTTAAATCAACGTTATGTTTTGTGGAACAATGCATGCTCTACTGATATAAACATTTATGCGGTATTGTGAAATATGCATACATCCAAGCCTTGAGACTGTGGCGATAAACCCTTAAACAAATTAAAGGTGTATCTAAGTTATGTATATCGAATTCGGTCATTCCTTCCAATCCAAACAAACCCAGGATTTCAGGAACGAGAGTTGTCAATTCCTATGGTACCACTACCTACTAACGAACGGCGTAGCTAATGTTAATGAATGTATTGTTCCATGTTAAACAAACCAAATGTCATACCAGAATGAAGGCATGTGATGTAAGTAATTGTACTAAGTATGCACACAATGGGCATAAATAGCATGAAATGTAATGTGAAACAATGTACTAAGTACGCACACAATGGGCATACATAGCATGAAATGTAATGTAAAACAATGTACTAAGTACGCACACAATGGGCATACATAGCATGAAATGTAATGTAAAACAATGTACTAAGTACGCACACAATGGGCATACATAGCATAAAATGTAATGTAAAACAATGTACTAAGTACGCACACAATGGGCATACATAGCATGAAATGTAATCTAAAGCAATGTACTAAGTACGCACACAATGGGCATACATAGCATGAAATGTAATGAAAACATGTACTATAATGTACTAACAAACATAGCAGGTATATGATGTGAAAACAGGGAAAGCATGAAAGTAACAAGTAGGCACATGTGTTTCACCCCGAAACAATTTGGAAAATAGTAAAAGATGGGGTTCTATGTACTCACCTGAGATTGCTTTGCAGTTCTTCTATAATAACCAAATAATGCTAGAGATCACGGAATATCAAACGGCACCTAATAGGTAGCTATATTAATATACCGGACCAAAATCGGAAGGATCGGATAGTATGCGGGTTCGTAAACCAAACGAGTATGGAGACTCGTGTAATATGGTTTAACAAAGCCTACATACTAAAATGAAACCTAACCTAAGTGCTTACGATCCATTACGACCCGTTTAGGTAGCTAATGCTACCTTAACGCGTCGTTCGCGTAGAACGCGTTTGGAACGCCTAACATCGTGACCACAAGGTATAACCTTGGAAGGTTATAGCTATGGTCACCTAATGTGTTTAGTCGGATCCTAATGATCGACCAAATGGGTCGGGTTCGAACGTATAAGCGATGGTTTAGATCGCTTACCTTACGACCCTATATAAGCACTATGCTAAAAGTGACGAGCTAAGCATGTTAGAACATGCTTAACTAAGTTTAGAAAACAGGTTTGGCATCAAAACAAACGGCTTTGATGCTCACGAGTAGTTTGGTTACAAAATACGCAAGAATGCGCATTTTGGCCGAAACTACGACTCGTCACTGAGCCTAGATAACGTGGTAATCAGTAGGTATAGTCACTACGGACTATAACCATCGTGATCACGCTCACGTTATGAAGTTCCACGAACTTCGTGTTGACCATAGGCTGGTCACACAGAAATTCAAACAAAACTTCGACTTTCGGACTCGAAAAGCGAATAAAAGAACGAAAGAACACTTATGAAGGGTCCCCGAATGCTAATCTAGATCAAAATGGCTCAGGTATGAAACAAAGGTTCCAACTTAGAGCTCTTGATCAGATTTTTGTGGGTTTTACTCAAAAGGGGGGGGGTATTTATAGGAAAAGTAAAGCCGTTAGGATCGTTTGTTGAATATCGTGCCACGATCTTAACCGTACACTTGTCACAAAGTTGTGGTGGCTCAAAATGACCCTTAACTCCTGAGATTGTGAAAGGGCATTGCCCTTTGGGATGTTTGAAAGGCCAATCTTAGCAAGAAAACAAAGTTTCTGTTACTGAAAGGGCCATGCGGCCCGCATCAGGATCAGACAAAACTCAGGCGGGCCGCCTGGCTATGTCTGATCTGCACAAAGTTTCAGAATTGGCAGTTTTGGTCCCTGTTGCATGTTTAAGCCATTTCCGACACTTCTAAGGCCCGTAAAGCCAACTTTAAAGCCCTAAAATGATGCCTAAAAATTGTGTACATGAAACATGCTCAAAAATGTTCCGGATGTTGGTTCGTTTGGCCGTACGATCACGATGTTCGGTTAATTACGACGGAATGCGCATAAGCGCGAAAGACGATCCAAATGACGCGACGAATGGATTTTTCTCATGCCAAACACTAAGGCATAATATAAGGATGCTTACATAAATTTTTGGATGTCCGGATGTATTCAGAACGTAAGTTATGCGCGAAAGTGCAAACTTGTGCACTTTTTGACACTTTTAGTCCCTGAATGATCCAAAAGTTTATTTTAGCATACCAAACCCCTCAAAGCCTATTTCTAAGCTATTTAAAGGATATTTATGGTATGTTTAACTTATGGGAATGTTCCGGAATGTTTGTTACAGTACAAATTGGCATACTTGCGCAGTTTGTCAAGTTTAGTCCCTGTAAGCGAATTAACTTGTTTTTGCCATACCAAAGCCTTCATAACTTATTTCTAAGTTATGTAAAGGCTATTTAAGGTATGTTGAGTATATGTTGATGTTTCGGAGTATTTGTCGCATTAAACTGAGTACGTTTACGCACCAGTTTGCGTATAACTCTCCAGAAAGCGATGTAGAGTTTGAAATTGAACAAAAGTCAAAACATGAAAAATGTAAAACACAACCAAACAAACATTGGGATCAAATAACATTGTTTTATTGATAACTGAACTGTTCACAATGATTACATGCACAAATGTTACAAGAGCGTAAGATATGCGCGAAAATGCAAACTTATGCACTTTTTGACGCTTTTCGTCCCTGAATGACCAAAAAGTTTATTTTAGCCCACCAAACCCCTCAAAGCCTATTTCTAAGCTATGTAAAGGATATTTAGGGTATGTTTAACTTATGGTCATGTTCCAGAATGTTCGTTATTGTGACAACCCGTACTCTCGATCCCGATCATCGAGAGAAGAATATTTTATTTTTATTATTATTAGTATTATTATTATTGATATCAATCTAATAATAATAACTGCGACAAGAGGAACACACCGTTTAGATAGTAACACGGGCTATGCGTACTTAATTGAGTACATATAAACACTTATTTGTTAAATTGTACCGTTACAATAAGTCGTTAACATTAATTGGGGAGTTCGTAGCATACAAATCGCGACATCTAACGGGTTCATACCCATGGGCCAAGCCCAACCTACACTCTAGAAACCCTAGCCTATATAAACTTATATTTCCTTTTAAACTCTCACTTTTTGTAACATAAACCATGCAAAGCAGCCGCATGGTCCCTGTCTCCTCCCTCACGAACTCCAGCGACCGGAGCTATATCTCCGGCGAGCCTCTCCGGTCGGCCAACACACACAAGCGACCCCAGCTCCACTTCATCATACACCCTACCCGAACCCCAGCTCTGCAACATGAACATCACACCCAATCGGACCAGTAACGGCGGTGGTGGATCTGAACGGCGCCCCTTCCCTCTCGTTTCCGGTTCTGGTGACGATCGGACTATAGTGGCCAACAACCACCACGACGGCGGCACACGGCGGTGGGCATTGGAGTGAGAAAGAGCGTAAGCAGACATGAGAGAGAGTTGAGAAGAGAAAAAGAACCGCGACGGCGGGGAGAGTGCGATAACGATGGCTTCCGCGGCAGTGGCAGACGGCGACAACAGCCACACGGCACCGACGGACCGTCAGAACTCCGGTTCACTTGGTCAGCTCATGTCCTCCTATATTTGTTTTAAATTCCATGTAATTTATAAATTGTGAAAAGAATTAGTGTGCTCTTGTGTGATTAACTGTGTAGATAATGAATTTGAAGTGATGATATAATTGGATGTATCTTCTTATAATACGACTTTGTGTAGGAATAAATGAAGATAACTGTTGACTAGGGCCGATTGTTTGTTTGGGTTGTGAAATGATAATACACATGTAGTTAATAAACTGGTTTGGAATAAAGGGAATGCTGTAATAGGTGTGTCTTTGATATTCAGCATTTCCGAGATTCTTGGTTTATACATGTCAAGTATTTGCATCTTTTGTGGACCTTGCACATTGTGGTTTTTTTGGTGTAAATAGGTTGGGGTTTGATTTAGGATTTTGGCGCACAAAATGATTTAATACTAGTTAATTATTGGAATGATGTTGGGGTGGCCAGTAATGAGAGTTTCGACATGTGATGTAATTGAAACAACCAAAAGCATGAATTTGGGAAGATTGGTCATCTACGGTTTATGCACAAAAAATGGAAATCTGAAGTTGGTATGATATTAACGTTGTGAATGATAAGGTGTGGCATATTTTATTAAATAACTAAGTGATGTTATAAATGGATCCCATGACAAGCTAGTCTTAACATGCTAAGAAATATGTAACAATAATTAGTATAAATTACATGAGATAAAGTAATAAGAAATCAATGTTTTGTCTGATAAAATAATTGTTGCCGAACACATGTTGGTCGCACACTCCTATATGTCGCACACTCGTATGACGGCATACTTGTCAGTGGTTGCCCACTCCCGTGTGGATCGCACACTGACAACTGGGTCGCACAGTATTAGTCGCACACTCATTATTGTTCTATGATTATCTTGGGTTAACTGTTTATAAATGGATTATTTATGATTAAGTTGTTATGCCATAACTGTTACTTGTACACTACTTGATGAATATGCGTTAGATACGTGTAGCTTATACGTGATTACTTGTTTACCGTCCTAACGAGTGGTAACTATATTAGGGTGTGGTTGACCAACATAGGACAAATGATTTACCTACCGAGCAAAGAAAAGGTGAGTTCACACCCTTACTAAGGCATGGGATTCCCGGGGCTTGGGAATGGGCTTTAAAGGAATAAGGTTGAATAGATTCGTACTGACACTATTACTAGACTACCATACCATCGTCCTCGGTTGTGCAGGACACATACGTGCAATCTACGTACACATATACTTACTACTATCCTCGGTTGTGAAGGATACTTATACATACTACTATCCTCGGTTGTGAAGGATACTTATACATACTACTATCCTCGGTTGTGAAGGATACTTATACATACTACTATCCTCGGTTGTGAAGGATACTTATACATATTACTATCCTCGGTTGTGAAGGATACTTATACTTACTACTATCCTCGGTTGTGAAGGATACTCACGTAAAACCTACGTGTATTTATACTTACTACTATCCTCGGTTGTGAAGGATACTTATGGTTACGAATAGTCTAGTGGTTATACAACATGGGAAGCCCCCACCAATAGAACGTACTATCGGCCCAGTAGAGCCACATGTTACAAACGAACTTACTATTACGCATTTACTTTCTGTGAACTCGCTCAACTAGTTGTTGATCCTCTGTTACATGCCTTGCAGGTCATTAGATACATGGAGCTTGCACAGGGAGGAGCTGGCCGTTGTGGGCTTGGATCGTGATTGTCTTGTTAAACACTTACGACATTTGGTACTTTATTGTGATGGGTTTTAATTATACGCTTCCGCTAAACAACGATAACTTACTTATGTTTTTGGAACACCTTTCATATGGATTTGGTTTGGTTTAATGACAATTGCTTTTACTATATATATTGTTCTATATGATTGGTGGCTTGATCCTGGTCAGTCACGCTCCCAAGCGGTGATACTCCGCAGGTGGATTTTGGGGGTGTGACAGTTACAGTACAAATCGGCATACTTTCGCAGTTTGTCGAAATTAGTCTCTGTAAGTGAATAAACTTGATTTTGCCACACCAAACCCTCCAAAACTTATTTCTAAGTTATGTAAAGGTTATTTAAGGTATTTTAAGCCTATTTCACTATTCCAGAGTGTTTGTTGCGTTAACTGGTTATATTTGCACATCAGTGCGCGTATAACCTTCCAAAAAGCGATTTAAAGCTTGAAATCAAACAAGAATTGATATGTGCAAAAGATACACATATTTATATAAATCCCAAGTATGAAATACAATATTTCATTGGTTTGGTATTTGTTTGATGGTCGTAGAGGCACAGGTGTCACATTATGAGTAATTGTGCTTTTGCACATCTGCACCTTTAAATCCTTGGTTAGAGAACCAAGGTATTTTTCAATCCCATACCCATATCATTATACTCTGGTTTTCATAACTATATACCTAGTATATGTTCATTTTCAAAAAAAAAAACAACCTTCATGATTTCAAAATATTTCATGTAACTTGCAAACAAGTTTTAACAAAGTATATTTATCAAATGCATGATTTCAAAAGCATTGTCTATGTTTTCAAAAAAAACAACCTCCATGATTTCAAAAGCATTTTCTATGTTTTCAAAAACAACCTCCATGATTTCAAAAGCATTGTCTATGTTTTCAAAAACAACCTCCATGATTTCAAAAACATTGTCTATGTTTTCAAAAACAACCTTCATGATTTCAAAATGTCCCATATAGTCTGAAAACATTTTTAACATAGTATATCTACTTAACATATCAAGTGCATGATTTCAAAAGCATCATTCATGTTTTCAAAAATCTTATACATAATTTCAAAATTCACCTCACATGATTTTAAAGCATATTTATACTTATCTAGTACACCTACTTTATGATTTCAAAAGTATTATGTAAGGTTTCAGAAACATTAAACACATTCTTTTTAAAGAACTCCATGCATAGCTTTCAAAAATATTTTCCTCATACATTGACTTAACCTTCAAATTTTGCTTCATATGTTGTCTTGGCATATCTAGCACCTCAAGTTCATGAGCATTTTACCTCATGCTTTGACTTAAGCACGTCTAGTGCAAGGGTTCGAGGTGTCTCCCGCTATTCGAATTCCAAAAGTCCATATGGGATCTCCTTGTCCTCACAATTAGATCCTGGTGGATGTTTATTGTACAAATCAGAGTCCTTAACTGGATTCCTTGTATACCTTAATTCGAACATTTCGATTCCTTATAATCGAAATCGAATTTTTCTTTAAGATCTTCCTATCTTCATAGTTAGATTCTTGGAAATATTTAAAGCACCAATCAAAATCCATGGATTGGATACCTGGTGTGCTTTAAATACATGTGCTCAGTTAGCAGAACAAATTAACAAAATGATGACAAATTTAAAAATCAAGTTAAACAATTATGTGTTTATGCATTTTGTGTTTTCTTTTATGCATTTTGTGTTTTCTTTTATGCATTTTGTGTTTTTGTATACTCTGGATATTCGTTATCCAAATCCTCGTAGAATCTTTCATATCTTCATATGAGGGATTCGTAGTAGGATATTCAAAAAGGTACTACCTTAAATCCTTAATTAGGCTTATACGTGATAGTGCCATTCCATGATTCAAAAAGACCCTTTGAGTGGTCTAGTAAAAAAGATTGATTCAGAATCTGGTTAAGAACGACACGTGGTGATATGGCTGAATAGACTCCTTGGTGGTCTATTTAAAGAGATCATTTATTGATTTCAAGGATCCTATGGTGGTCTAGTCACACTCATCACAAGTTTGTTCATTTGGTTTTCCCTACACATTTTAAGATACATTGTGCAGACTATGCAAGGAATTACATAATTATGGATGCGTACATAATTATGAAATTCAGTGCACAAGAACCCATTAAGATTTATTATGTGTAAAAACCGATAGTGGCAAAAAATAACGAAACGTGAATAATGTAATAGAAGTATGGTGGACGCACCAATAACACTTTATATACTTGTATATAAGTGTCCCTCTCACATTGCAAGCATGATGTTATTTAAAGTTACTAGAAGTTCAGGACTCTAACCAGTGTTGTTTGATCTTTTCAACTTCATGTTTCAAGCTCTCACAAGTTTCCTCTAAAATAAATTTCGGGACGAAATTTACTGAAGTAGGGGAGACTGTGACATCTGTTCCTTCACGATCGTCAAACAAATACCAAACCAATGAAATATTGTATTTCATATTTGGGATTTGTATAAAAATGTGTATCATTTGCACATATCAATTCTTGTTCGATTTCAGGCTCTAAATCGCTTTCTGGAATGTTATACGCGCACTGATTCGTAAATATAAGCAGTTTAATGAAAAAAACACTTCGGAATAGTGACATAGGCTTAACATACCTTAAATAACCTTTACATAACTTAGAAATAATTTTTGGAAGGCTTGGTGTGCCGAAATCAAGTTTATTCGCTTAGAGGGACTAAATTCGACAAACTGCGAAAGTATGTCAATTTGTACTGTAACGAACATTCTGGAACTTGATCATAAGTTAAACATACCCTAAATATCCTTTACATAGCTTAGAAATAGGCTTTGAGGGGTTTGGTGTGCTAAAATAAACTTTATGCTCATCCAGGGACTAAAAGCGTCAAAAAGTGCATAAGTTTGCATTTTTGCCCATAACTTACGTTCTGAATACATCCGGACATCCAAAAATTTATGGAAGCATTAAAATATTTTATTTTAGTGTTTGGCATAGGAAAAATCTATTCGTCGCACAATTTGGATCGTTTTTCGCGTTCGTGCGCATTTCGTCGTAATTAAGTGAATATCGCGATCGTACGACCAAACGAACCAACATCCGGTATATTTTTTAGCATGTTTCATGTCCACTATGTTTAGGCATCATTGTAGGCCCTTAAAGTTGGCCTAACAAGCCTTAAAAGTGTCGGAAATAAGCTTAAAACACTGCAGGGACCATTGCTGTCAATACAGAAAGTTATTGCTGAGCTGTGCAGCCCAGGCGGGCCGCGTAGACTGCTAGTGGGACTTACGCGGGCCCCGAGAATCTGCCAGGTCTGCAGAAAATTTGTTTCAGCTGGTTCCAGCTATTTCCAACTAATTTTTCCACTTGCACATGGTTTTTAACTACTATGGGCCATCCTAGGGGCTCCCATGGTTTCACAAAACCATGGGCACATGTGTACGGCCTAGATCGAAGCACGGTTTTTGACGAACAATCTTAACTGTCCTCCAAACTCTATATAAACCCCACCCCCTTCCTCTCAAACTCACATTTTGATATGATTTTGGCCCTCTAAGTTGGAGTATACACTTCATACCTGAGGGTAAATCCGATCAAATCTTGTGTGGACCGTTTGTAAGTATTCCTTCGTTCTTTTTGTGCGTTTTTAGCTTAAAAGTCAAACTGTGTTTGACTTTCTGCATTTACCAGTTTATGGTCAACGTGAAGTTCGTTTGATCTTCATAACGTGAGCGTAATCACGATGGTTATAGTCCCTAGCGACTATACCTACTGATTACCACGTTATCTAGGCTTAGTGACGAGTCGTAGTTTCGGCCAAAATACGTATTCTTGCGTATTTTGTAACAAAACTACTTTTGGGTATCAAGACCCTTTTTCTTGATACCAAACCTGTTTTCAAACCTCGTTAAACATGTTTTAGCATGTTTAGCTTGTCACTTTTAGATTTGTGCTTATATAGGGTCGTAAGATAGGCGATCTAAACAATCGCTTATACTTTCGAACCTGACTCGTTTGGTCGATCATTAGGATCCGACCAAACACGTTAGGTGACCATAGTTGTATAGGGAATATCCTTCCAAGGTTATACCTTATGGTCACCTCGTTTAAGTAGTTGTATGATAGGTAGTTTATATGCCTTAGGAAAATTACCAAAATACCCTTTTATGCATAAATTCATTTTAAGCATATGTAACCTAAATTTTGACATCTAAACTGATTAGGCAACTATATTAGGCATGTTAAGGCATATTCTACTTGTCATAGGACTAGTTAAGCGGTCCGAACGCGTTTTACGCGAACGACGCGTTAAAGTAACGTAAGCTACCTAAACGAGTCGTAATGGGTCATAAGCACTTAGGATAAGTTTCATTTTAGAATGTGGGCTTTGTTAAACCATATTACATGAGTCCTTATACTTATTTGGTTTACGAAACCACATTTTATCCTATCTCCTGATTTAGGTCCGGTTATTTATGTAGTTATCTATATTAGGTGCCGTTTGATTTCCCTGATCCCTCTAGCTTTGCTTGGTTGGTGTTCAAGACTTCTAAGCACCCTCAAGTGAGTACATAGACCCTCTTTTACTGTTTTTCAAACATTTTGGGGTGAAACACATGTGCCTACTTGTTACTTTCATGCTTTCCATGTTTTCATATCATATACTAGCTATGTTCATTAGTACACTATTCGTACATCATTTCATTATGTTTTGCTATGTTTGTTTACTTAGCATGCTAGCACATTGTTTTACATTACATATTCTGTTGCTATGTATGTTTACTTAGCATGCTAACACATTGTTTTACATTCATTTCTTTTGCAATGTATGTTCACTTAACATACTTAGTACATTGATTTACATGACTTTTCTACTTTGTATGTTAACTTACCATACTTAGTACATTGTTTTACATCTCTACCTTGAATGTTTACTTAGCATACTAGGTACATTATTTTCATAAAACATGCTTACATTTGGTATATCATTTGGTTTGTCTAACGAGACTAATACATTCATTAACACCGATCATGTTGCTCGGTAGTAGGTAGTGGTACCATAGGACTTGACAACTCCCATTCCTGAAACCCTAGGTTTGTTTGGGTGGAAGGGATGACCGAATCCGAATACATTTCTAGGTAGACCTTAGACTTTGTGCTAGGGTTTATTCTACAGTCGCAAGGCTTGGATGTAGACGTTATACAATACCGCATAGATGTTTGTATCAGTAAAGCATGCATTTTTTTACAAAGCATAATTTTTGATTTATTCAAATACTTTGTTTTGTACATTTTTACATTTGATTTAAGTAATCAAATTTTACTTACCTTACATAACATTTGTTTACACATTACATGATTTACATTTGATGGTTTTCACATAAATATTTGACATTTGACTATACATAAACATTTACCTTGGTGGTTTGTTTGGGTAAATGATTTGAGTAACGAGGCGTGTGTAATATGATACAAGCATGGTGGATACGATTTGAGTAACGAGGCGTGTGTAATATGATACAAGCATGGTGGATACGCCGCTGGTACTTCCTATATATAAGTGCTTGTATGATATTACATGTCGTAGCGTTATTTAAATCATTTCAATTTAGACATATTACATTTACATAAACAACTTATTTTCACAAGATATTGTTTTATAAAAACAGTTTATTTTATTTAACTCATTTTACTTGGTTATTAAATTAACCACATACCCTTCTTTTATATAATCTGTTTTCTTATCAAATTTTCATATGATTTATAAAAGAAAACACTAAACAAGATTCATGACTAAATTTTATTAAACATTTCTTTAAACTCAAGTCATGAATCCTATTTTCACAAACCCTATGTATCTCACAGGCATTTTTATGCTGACGTACCTATTTTCACATGTGTTTCAGGATATGATGCATAGGATTGATCAAGATACACTTAGGTGGACTTGGGCCTTAGTGACGTTAAAAGATGCAAGACTAGTTAATTATGTTATGCTTCTTTGTTGTTAAGACATTGTAACTCTTTTAATCAAAAATACAAAATTTCAAATTTCCATGTGTTATGAAACAATGATTCTTTTACAACACTCCCCGACGTTTCCACCACGATTTGTTGTTTTACGTGGTCGGGGTGTGACACTGCAGATCAGTAAGTTTTGCAATTTGGCAAAACAGGCCCCTGTGACTCAAAACTTGATTTTCGATGCGTTTTGGCACTTCTAACACCCGTTAAGCACATTTTTAAGATCCATAAGGATGTTAAAGCATAGGGAACTTGAAATATGCTCAGAAATGTCACGGATGTCGGTTTGTTTGGCTGTACGGTTGCGTTGTTCGGTTAATTACGACGGAAATCGTAACGGACGCGAAAACGATCCAAATTGCGAAACGAATGAAGTTTTAGCATTCCAATCACTAAAATAAAATATTTTAATGATTACAAAATTTTTGGATGTCCGGATATGTTCAGAACGTAAGATATGCGCGTAAATGTAAACTTATGCACTTTTTGACGCTTTTAGTCCCTAATTGACCAATAAGTTTATTTTTGCATACCGAACCCCTCAAATCCTATTTCTAAGCTATATAAAGGATATTTAGGGTATGTTTAGCTTATGATCAAGTTCCAGAATGTTCGTTACTATATGAATCTGCATACTTTCACAGTTTGTCGCAAATTGTCCATGCGATTGAATAAACTTGTTTTTGCCATACCAAAGCCTTCAAAACTTATTTCTAAGTTATGTATAGGTTATTTAAGGTATGTTAAGCATATGTTGATTTTCCAGAGTGTTTGTCGCATTAAACTGATTACGTTTACGTATCAGTTTGCGTATAACTTTCCAGAAAGCGATGTAGAGTTTGAAACCGAACAAAATCAAAATGTGTAAAATGTCAAACATAAATAAACAAATATTGGGATCAAATCACACTGTTTTATTGATAATTGAACTATTCAGAGTTTGTACAATGATTACAAGCACAGATGTCACAGTCTCCCCTACTTTAGGAAATTTCGTCCTGAAATTTGTTTAGAGGAAACTTGTGAGAATAGATGTGGATATTTCTCCTTCATTTGATCTTCACATTCCCAAGTAAATTTTGGTCCATGTTTAGATTCCCAGCGAACTTTTACAAGAGGAATGCGCTTGCGTTTGAGCCATTTGACTTCATGATCCATGATTTCCACAGGCTTCTCAATGAAATGCATTGTGTCATCAACACAAATTTCATCAAGTGGTATGTGGAGGTTCACATCAGCCAAACACTTCTTGAGATTGGACACGTGAAAGGTTGGATGAACATTTCCAAGTTCAGGAGGTAACTCAAGTCCGTAGGCTACCTATCCGATTCTTTCGACGATCTTGAATGGTCCAACATATCTAGGTGCAAGTTTTCCTTTCTTTCCAAATCTGATCACACCTTTCCAAGGTGAAACCTTGAGTAGAACGCGATCACCGACCTGAAATTCCAAGGGCTTGCGTCGTCGGTCCGCGTAACTCTTTTGACGGCTTCTAGCTGTCTGAAGGTTATCGCGAACTTTCTTAACCTTATCTGTTGTCTCTAGAATGAAGTCAGGTCCAGTAAGCTGAGCCTCACCGATCTCATTCCAGCAGACTGGTGAACGACATTTTCGACCATATAAAGCTTCAAAAGGAGCCATGTTGATACTGGAGATTGTTGTAGGAGAATTCAATCAATGGAAGATACGAATCCCAACTACCACCAAAATCGATCACACAAGCTCTAAGCATATCCTCCAATGTCTGGATTTTTCTTTCAGGTTGACCATCTGATTGCGGATGATAAGTTGTGCTCAAATTATGTTGGGTTCCCATACCAGGTTGGATGGTTCTCCAGAAACGAGACGAGAATCGAGCATCTCTGTCAGATATAATGTTCAAAGGAACGCCATGATGGGATACAATCTCATCCACATAGATTTTAGCAAGCTTGTCGGCAGATAAATCCTCACGAATTGACAAGAAATGTGCTGACTTTGTAAGACGATCAAAAACTACCCAAATAGCATCATGCCCTTTCTTAGTGCGTGGAAGTTTGGTAATAAGATCCATAGCAATGTTTTCCCATTTCCAAACTGGAATCCCTGGTTGCTCCAATAATCCAGAGGGATGTTGATGTTCAGCCTTAACCTTAAGACAAGTATGGCATTTTGATACGTATAAGGCAATGTCTTTCTTCATACCGGGCCACCAGTATTGGGTTTGAAGATCCTTATGCATTTTATCTGCACCAGGATGAATAGAATAACGAGACTTATGAGTTTCATCCATTAGCAAGGTGCGAAGATTGTCTTGACTTGGGACCCACAAACGACCTATGAAATAATATGATCCATTGTCTTTCAGTTCAAGATCAGGCTTGATATGATATGGTAATTCCTTACCCATCAAATCTTGTGTAACACAAGTATGTTGAGCCTGAGAAATGCGGGTTTGAATATCATATCGAACTTGAACACAATGAAGCTTGACACGCTCTTTACGACTCAATGCGTCAGCCACAACATTCACCTTACCAGGATGGTAGCGAATTTCGCAATCGTAGTCGTTTAGAAGTTCAACCCAACGTCGTTGCCTCATATTACGTTCTTTCTGATTACAAATATGCTGAAGACTTTTGTGGTCAGTGAAAACCAAATAATTTGTTCCATACAGATAATGTCTCCAGATTTTGAGAGCGAATACAACTCAACTAACTCAAGATCATGAGTCGTGTAGTTCTTCTCGTGTACCTTTAACTGCCTTGATGCGTAAGCTATGACTTTGTTTCTTTGCATGAGAACATAGCCAAGGCCTAAATTGGATGCATCACAATATACCACAAAATCATCGTTGCCCTCAGGTAAAGATAAGATAGGTGTATCACAAAGTTTCTGTTTCAAGGTCTGAAAAGCTTCTTCCTGTTTGGATCCCCATTCAAAAGGTTTGTTCTTCTGAGTTAGTGTAGTGAGAGGAACTGCAATCTTGGAGAAGTTTTCGATGAAGCGGCGGTAATAACCCGCAAGACCAAGAAATGATCGAACTTCAGTAGGAGTAGTAGGTGTATCCCAATCCTTAATCGCGCTGATTTTGCCGGGATCTACATGAATACCTTGTTCGTTGACAATGTGTCCCAAAATTTGAACTTCCTTAAGCCAAAATTCACACTTGGAGAATTTGGCGAAAAGTTGTTCTTTCTTCAGGAGTTCCATTGTGAGATGGAGATGTTGTTCATGATCAGCTCGCGTCTTAGAATAAATCAAGATGTCGTCAATGAAAACGATGATGGACTTGTCTAAATAAGGCTTACAAACCCTATACATTAAGTCCATGAAAACAACAGGAGCATTAGTCAAACCGAAAGGCATAACAGTGAACTCATAATGCCCATATCTTGTACGGAATGCAGTCTTGGGAATATCTTCTTCAAGCACACGAAGTTGATGATACCCAGAACGTAGATCAATTTTTGAAAAACAAGTAGCACCCTGTAACTGATCAAAGAGATCATCAATGCGAGGTAGGTGATATCGATTCTTGATGGTAAGTTTATTAAGCTCATGATAATCGATGCACATCCTGAAAGAGCCATCTTTCTTTTTGACAAAAAGAACGGGAGCACCCCCAAGGTGAAAAGCTAGGACGAATAAAACCTTTGTCAGAAAGCTCCTGAAGTTGTTTAGATAACTCTTGCATCTCAGACGGTGCAAGACGATACGAAGATTTAGCAATAGGGTTAGCACCAGGTACTAGATCAATACGAAACTCAACTTGGTGTGCTGGGGGTAAACCAGGTAATTCTTCAGGAAACACTTCAGGATAATCCCGAACAACAGGGATATCTTGAATAGGCTTACTTTTACCTTTCTCCTCTATGACATGTGCCAAGAAGGCAACATAGTTCTTACGCAGATACTTTTGAGCTTGAGTACAAGACATGAGTTTGAGGCTACTAGCAGGTTTCTCACCACGAACCTCTAAGATCTTACCAGTCGAAAGCGGAATACGAACAATCTTCTCAAAACAAACTACCTCTGCGTGATAATTGGCTAACCTATCCATTTCCACTATAATATCAAAACTTCCAAGTTGCATTGGTGTGAGGTCGATAGGAAAAAGATGGTTATTAAGGTTCAACTGGCAATTTCGAAGAACAGAATCGAGAATAATGGGTTCACCACTAGCAACTTCTACTGTCAAGGGCTTTCCTAGTTTTGTTCTAGTCATGCAAAGCAAAGGCTCAAAAGATAAAGACACAAAACTCTTATCGGCACCCGAATAAAAAAGAACCGATCCAGGCTGATTGTTAACAAGGAACATACCATTGACCACCTCGTTGTCTGCTCGCGCCTCATTTGCGTTCATGTTAAAGAGTCGACCACGATCCTGCGCCTGATTTGCATTGGCCAACCTAGGACACTGATTTCTGTAGTGGGTCAGATCCCCACAATTGTAGCAAGATCCAGGCGGATAGTGAGGTCGTGCAGCTTGAGCCTGTTGTTGAGCAGGCGGTTAAGCAGCTTGCTGAGCTGGGTTTTGTGCAGATTGGTTCTGATTAGTAGGAAGACGACATGTGGCAACAAGATGACCAGATCTTCCACAATTGGTACAATAACGACACTGAATGTGTGGCTGATGATGACTGTTACACCTGTTGCACAGGGGTGCATTGCCAATGTACTGTTTCTTGGCAGGTGGTTGTGCGGCCTGATTCAGAGCAACCTGGTTGGCTTGTGCAGTAATAGCGAAATTTTGGGAAGCCTTGCGCTTCCTAGACCTCTTTGAAGATCCAGCTTTCTTACCCTTCTTGTTTTCACTCTTGTCAGACGATTAGTTCTGTTTCTTGTCACCTTTCCTGTGTAGCTTACACTTTCTGATTTGCGACTCAGTCAAATCGCAGCCAAGTCGATTGCCTGAAGAACTGTGGTAGGGTTGCTACCAGTGATGATGTCTTGCATGGGGTCAGGTAAACCATCGACATACCTCTCGATAGCTTTCTCGAGTGGGGTAACCATTGTAGGGCATAACAAACTCAGCTCTTCGTATCTGTCAGTATAAGCCCGGTGTTCACCACTATCCTGTTTCAGATCATTAAACTCCCTTTCTAACGCCCTTTGTTCATAACAAGGACAAAATTCCCTCATCATGAGAGCCCTATGCTCTTCCCATGTTTGACCCAAAGCGACATTAGCACCACGATCTCTCATGACTCTATTCCACCAAGTAAGAGCCCTCTTTTGAAATACACTAGAAGCAAACTCGACTTTGCGATTATCAGGACACTGAACATGACGAAAAGTACTCTCAATACTCTCGACCACTGTAGGAGCCCAGTTGCTCCTTCAGAACCACTAAACTTGAGTGGTTTAGCCGAATTGAAACTTTTGAAGTTGCACGGAGCATTATTGTTATTGTTAGCTTGGTTAACTTGAGCAATAATGTTTGGGAGTGCAGCAGCCATTTGCTGCGCAATGATTGCTGCCAGTTCGGCATTAGGTATCTGATTGTCGCGTCGAGGAGGCATTCTAAAAGAGGAAACATGAGAGAAAACGAGTGAGATGATTATATGAAAAATGAGATGATACAAATATCCACAAAAAGCAAGGATGGTGGCCATTCGTTCGTACCACAAAGCAAACAAACGGCACACAGTGACTAATCAAAGTAAATGGGTCATAATAATGTATCGCGAAGACATGCTTTAGCCTATAAGTGGACACTCACCCCAAGAGTTCCCAGGTAAGAGTGACTGGTCCGATTATGTGGATTTGTACGAACACTCTAGCCTAGACAGAAAACTCGAGATACAGGCATCCACCCTTCCAGATTGCACGTGTTCACTTTATTTAGACCCAAAACTTTGACAAGATTTTGAAAATTTAGAGGGTTCAAAACCTTATAATAAATCATCCAAGAATAGATGATTGATTTTCAAAAATCGTTTTGGAAAAATTATGTTCTTGTTTTAGTAATCACCTAAAGGTAGGTGACGTGTATTTTTTAAGATCGAAACACAAGCTAACTTGTGTAAGAGTCCTAGAAAAGTTATAGTCTAGGTCAAAGCATTACTAATAACCTAATTCCCTATAACCATTGGCGCTGATACCAACTCTTATGTCACACCCCGACTGCGTAAAACAACAAACCGCGGCGGAAACATCGGGGGAGTGGAGTGGCAGAATTATTGTTTCACAACCATGCTTTTTAAAGTTTAGTTTTATTTGAAATAAAAAGGATTACATTCTATGAAAACAAAGTAAACAAAGAGTACATAACATAATTAAACTATTCTTGCTTCATTTTATGTCACTAAGGCCCAAGTCCGCCTAAGTGTAACTTGATCAATCCTATGCATTAGCACCTGAAAACACATGTGAAAATAGGTACGTCATCATAAAAATGCCTGTGAGATACATAGGTTTCTTGAATTAGGATCCATGACTTGTAGTTGAAAGAAAAGTTTAACAAAAAGTTAGTCATGAATCTTGGGAAAATGTTTTCTTTTATAAATCATACAAAAAGCGATAAGAAAATCAGATGATATATAAAAGAATACTTGTTTGGTTAAATAAATAACCAAGTATAAATGAATTTGTATAAGTTATGTCGTTTGTAAACAATGTCTTGAGAAAATATGTTGTTTGAATAAAATATATCATGTCTTTGTTGAAATGATTTAATTAATGCCACGATGTGTAATATCATAAAAGCACTTATGTATAGGAAGTACCAGCGGTGTATCCACCATGCTTTTATTATATTACACATCGCCTCGTTATGTAAATCACTTATTAAATAACCACCAAATTGTCTAGTTTAAACTAATGTCAAAATGTTTATGTGTAAACAAATGTAATGTATGGTGAATAAAAGCATTTACTCAACCCCATAAGTAAAAATGTACAAAACAATGTATTTGATATAAATAATAGTATAAGTCAAAAGATATGTTTTGCAAAATCCATGCTTTACTGATACAAACACTTATGTGGTAATGTTAAACGTATACATTCAAGCCTTGAGACTGAAGGATAAACCCTAGAACAAATCAAAGGTTTATCAAAAATGTTTTCGGATTCTGTCATTCCTTATGTCCAAACAAACCTAGGATTTCAGGAATGGGAGTTGTCAAGTCCTATGGTACCACTACATACTACCGAGCAGCGTGATCAATGTTATTGAACGTATTTCAGTTTTGTTATACAAACCAAATGTCATACCAAATGTAAGCATGTTATGTGAAAACAATGTACCAAGTATGCTAAATGAACATACGTAGCAAAAATGTGATGTAAATAAATGTGTACATATGCTGAAATAAACATATGAAACAAACGTGTTTATGAAATCAATGTACTAGCATGTTAATTAAACATACATAGCATAAACATGGATGAAATCATGTACTATACGTGTACTACATGAACATAGCAAGCATATGTTATAAAAGCATGAAAAAAGCACGAAAGTAACAAGTAGGCACATGTGTTTCACCCCAAAATGTTTGAAAACTGTAAAAGATGGGACTATGTACTCACTTTATAATGTTTGATCATTCGTTTGTTACCTCGAACAAACAAACGACACACAGTGACTAATCAAATTAAATGGGTCAGTATAATGTATCGCAAAGACATGCTTTAGCCTATAAGTGGACACTCACCACAAGAGTTCCCAGGTAAGAGTGACTGGTCCGATTATGTGGATTTGTACGAACACTCTAGCCTTAGACAGAAAACTCAGGATACAGGCATCCACCCTTCCAGATTGCACGTGTTCACATTATCTAGACCCAAATTTTGACGAGATTTTGAAAATTCAGAAGGCACTAAATGTGGAACTTGTGCTCTGTAAACACACACAATGTAGGACACTATCTTTTATCAAAGAAACAATGTGTTTTGGTCTCAAAAATTTGTTTATTTTGGTTTTACAGTTTCACGTTTTGATTCTAGTTCTTTTCAAGTCTTAAATCGCTTTCTAGAAGGTTATACGTGAACTGATGCGTAAACGTAATCAGTTTAATGCGGCAAACACTCCATAATAGTGACATAGGCTTAACATACCTTAAATAACTTTTATATAACTTAGAAATAAGTTTTGAAAGCTTTGGTGTGTCAAAAACAAGTTTATTCACACTCAGGGACTATTTGCGTCAAACTGTGAAAGTCTGCTGATTCACATAGTATCGAACATTTTGGAACTTGATCATAAGTTAAACATGCCCTAAATATCCTTTTCATAGCTTAGAAATAGGCTTTGAGGTGTTTGGTGCGCAAAAATAAACTTATTTGATCAATAGGGACTAAAAGCGTCAAAAAGTGCATAGGTTTGCATTTTCGCGCATAACTTACGTTCGGAATATGTCCGGACATCAAAAAATTTTTGTAATCATTATAATATTTTATTTTAGTGTTTCGAATGTTAGAATTTACTCGTCGCGTAATTTGGATCGATTTCGCGTTCGTTACGACTTCCGTCGTAATTAACCGAACAACGCAATCGTACGACCAAACAAACCGCCATCCGAGATTTTTTTGAGCATATTTTAAGTTCCATATACTTTAACTTCATTTTAGAGCTTTGAAATGGGGTTAACGAGGCTTAAACATGTCAAAAAGGCATCAAAAACCAAGTTTTGGGCTTGTAGGGACTAAAACTGACCATCTGCCAAAGATTGCTTGAATTTGGTCATTTCAACTGAATTTGATGGTTTTGATCCCTTGTTTTGCACTCTATGGGCTGGTATTTGATGGTTTACATGTCCCATTGTATTTCAATACCATGTGCCCACATGTAAGGTCAAGATCAAGGCACATTTTGCGAGAAACGATCCTAACGGTCTTGGAAATCCTATAAATACCCCACCCCATTTTCATTTCATTTCACTCGTGATCTAATTTTATACTCTAAGTTGAAGCTCTATGCTTCATACCTGGGTATTTAAATCAAGATCTTCCTAGCTTGGACCTCTTGTAAGCTTCTTTCGTTCTTTTATTGTTTTTTCCAGGGTGAAAGTCAAACAGTGTTTGACTTTCTGCTTTGACCAGTCTATGGTCAACACGAGGTTCATTTGAACTTCGCAACGTGAGCGTAATCACGATGGTTATAGTCCCTTGTGACTATACCTACTGATTACCACGTTGATTAGGTGTAGTGACGAGTCATAGTTTCGGTCAAAATACGCGTCTATGCGTATTTTGCAACCAAACTATTATTAGGTATCAAAACCATTTGTTTTGATATCAAAACTTGTTTTCTAACTTAGTTAAACATGTTCTAACATGTTTAGCTCGTCACTATTAGTCTAGTGCTTGTTTAGAGTTGTAAGTCAAGCGGTCTTGACAACCGCTTAGACTTCCGAACCCGACCCGTTTGGTCGATCATTAGGATCCGACCAAACATATATTGTGACCATAGTTACATAGGGAATAACCTTCCGAGGTTATACCTTATGGTCACTTCGTTTAGTTAGTCATACGATAGGTAGTGTATATGCCTTAGGAAAATGACCAAAATGCCCTTTTTACGCATAATTTCATTTAAAGCATATGTAACACATGTTTTGACATCTAAACTGATTAAATAACATAATTAGATATGTTAAGGCATATAATACTTGTCATAGGACTAGCTAGGCGTCTCGAACGCGCTTTTGCGCGAACGACGCGTTAAAGTGGTGTAAGCTACCTTAATGGGTCGTAATGGGTCCTAAGCACTTAGGATAGTTCCGATTTATAATGTAGGCTTTTGTTAAACCATATCACATGAGTTCCAATGCTGGTTTGGTTTACAAGACCTCATTCTATCCAATCTTCCGATTTAGGTGTCGATTCACCAACATAGTATCCGTTACCCTAGGAACCGCTTCAACACTTCAACTCTTGGTCTTTTGAGTTTTCTTATACCCTTTGAACCGGGACTATACACAACCCCAGGCGAGTACATAGTTCCCCTCTTATACTGTTTTCAAATGTTTTGGGGTGATTCATATGTGCAATCGATTTTTTTTCAAAATGTTTGGCATACATGTGTTCACTAAGTGCTTTTATGTGTATTATTCCGATTATGCAAACGTTATGTTTTTTCCTTAAGTGATCTACCTATCTTCATAGTTAGATTCATGTAGGATATTTGAAGTACAGACTTAGATCTTCCTATCTTCATAGTGAGATTTTTAAGAAGTACTTTGCAGACTCAATGGTTGGTTTTTGTTTAGTTTGTTGGTGATTTAGATAACGAAACTAGATAATACAATAAGCACATGGTGGATACGCCGCTGGTACTTCCTATATATAAGTGTGCTTATTGTATTACCTTTCGTGGCGTTATCCCGAATCACCATTAGGATTTAGTTTGGTTTCAATTCAATAATTCAATATGATAAGAACCCAGGATCCCTGCAGTATCTATCTATCTTCATAGTTAGACTCATATGGGATGTTTAAAGTACCAATATTGGAATCCTTTATTGGATTCATTGTGTGCTTTAATGTGTGTTAAGTTAGACAATGTGATAGAACCCAAATCCTTATAGCATCTATCTATCTTCACTACGTCAAAAAAGGCTTATGTTCACACAAAAAAAGTGTGGCCATACACCTTTCGACACACTTTTTTTTTCAGCTCATGTGTGACCGAAGGTCTAGTCATCGTAAGTATCATACAGTCACATTCACGTTTAGTGGCTGTAGCAACTTAAAAGTGTGGCTAAAGGGTACCACTATTTCTTGCTAGAATCAAGCATTATGTACAATAAGTGTGGCTAAAGGGTTACAACAGCCACATGAATTTATTATAAGTGTGGTCGTTTCTATTATATAGTCACATAAAAGTTTGTTTTAGCCACGTCAATTTAAAAAAAAATGTGGCAAAAAGAATTGTTGTAATCAAGCATTTCATCTATTAAGTGTGACTAAATGGTAACAACAGCCACATAAACTCACTGTAAGTGTGGCTGTTTTATTATTTAGTCACCTGAGTTTACTATAAATGTGGCTAAAAACTATTTCTAGACACACAAAAGAACTTTATACTTTTAAATGTGACTATTGTCTAACATTTAGTCACACATAAAGTTTTGTAATTTTAAATGTGGCTATTGTTTAACCTTTGGTCACACATTCTTTTTTTTTCACGTGACGTTTGCTATCATTTCGTCCCACAAAAAAAAGTGACCATAGGGTGGCTAATGTTTATGTAAAGCCATATGAAGTTTTTTGTTTTTAAGTGTGGCTAATTGCTAACCTTTGGTCACATATATTTTATTTTGCTAGTGACGTTTGCTATCATTCCGTCACATAAGACAAACAAAGTAATGATAATGTGGCTAATGATTATGTAAAGCCACATGAAACTTTATAATTTTAAGTGTGGCTGTTATCTAACCTTCGGTCACACATATTCATTTTATCCATTATGTATGCTATTATTCTGTCACATAGAAAAGACAAAATAAGGATGGTGTGGCAAAAAGATATGTGAAACCACATGAACTCGTTTTTTTTATTTTTAAGTGTGGCTATTGTATAACATTTAGTCACACATAACTTTTGTTCCCATAACGTTTGGTATCATTCAGTCACACAAACAAGAAACAAAGTGATTATGGTGTGGCTAATGATTATATAGAACCACACAAAATTTTGTAATATTAAGTATGGCTATTGTCTCACTTTCAGTCACAGTCACTCGTAACTTTTTTTCCCATGACGTTTAATATCATTTCGTCACACAAACAAAAAACAAAGTGACAATAGCGTGGCTAATAGCTATGTAAAGTCACATGATTTTGTAATTTTAAACGTGACTATTATTTAACCTTTGATCACACGTATTTATTATGATTCTATGTGGCCATTTTCATGTAATTATTTATTTTATTTTCAATTTTTTGTAAAATAAAAAACTGAAGTAAAAATGTGATAATCTAGAAACCAGATGATATTAACAATAAGATCCTAAAATCCATACATAAGTTTTTAGTTTAAATACTAACTAAAGACAAACTTCTAACCAAAACCTATCAATAAAAGTTTGAAAGGGAAACAAATGTACACAAAAACTAAGAGCTATTTCTAGGATGTTTTCTTCGAACCCATATACTCACTGCTTGAATACGAGCAGCAGTCCATATAATCACTGCTTGAATACAAGTAGCACTACTGCCTTTGCTTCTTCACACTTCTTTTTCTCTTCTTCCTGCTGCTGTGCAGCAGCCGTTTCCCTTTGCCTCTTCAGCTCACTAGTTATTAAATATGATCCATTTGAGCATGGAAATATAAGTTCAGCTCAGTATTAATTAAACATGATCCATTTGAGGATGTTATTATAAGAACAAGTGTATGAAGTTGGATACATAACTTACTCTAGTCTAACCCTTTCATCTAAGGCGCTAGCCACGCTAGAACCTTTTCTTGGCCTACAAGCCACCAGCTCCACCTCAAAGATAAGAGTTGCAATGCACATTATGAAGTCCATCAATAACAATATAGTCAATTGTGCTAAAAATCAAAACTAGCTACCTATGGTTAACATGGAATAACAACTGCAAAATATTAGACACGATAAGCTATGAGGTAATTACTCTAGTGGAATCTCTGGAACCAGCACTACCAGAGGTATAATCTGACTTGCAAGATATTTTGGCAACCTCCCAAACCTAAAAATTAAGATTATGAACTCGTAAATATTAAATGTAAAAGTGAAGTAGTTGTAATTCCGGGTGAAAAAACACAAAATGAATATAAACAATGTATGTATATAATGACCATCTTTACTTAAATACACATTTGATCAACTTCTAAAAAATATAAGCATTTTACCACTACAAATGATTACACGTAAATATAACCCAATCAAAAGGCACCATGTGGACAGGGTTGTTCCTGAGCAGAACCGCGCCAAATCAGAGTCAGCTTGAGCTCGGCTCAATTTCACATAACCAATTTGAAAATTGAGCTTGAACTCGGCTTGGCTCAGTTTTTAAGTTAGAAGTTAACATAGCAGAAGCGATTCTTATTGGCAGCAGCTCAACAAACATAAAATGTACAAAAAAAAAAAACGCAAGTTACATAATCTTACATCATAATCCCAAGATGGGGATCCCTTCCTCTCTATCACATCACTTGCATCCTTCAGCTCCTTAATGACAGGCAAAGGTCTCGGGCGGTCTCCATTTTCATCGTTGCAAAATTATGATCCAACGCATACGGTTAGAATCCGTCTTACAATTTTCATATGCTAAAACTATAACAATCATGAGAGCGATGCAGACCTTGTCCAAGGAGCAGGATCATTATCACAACGAACAAAAAGATACCGGCATACCTTAAATCCGTATTTATATTAAAAGTCAACAAGAGTTCTTTAGTATAGGGAAACCAAACATCCATTTAATAGTGTAATTGGCAGCCGATAGTGAGATATCATACTTGAATTCCGGGCTTCCTCCAGCATTTCTCGATCCTGTATATCCCATCATATCTGACTCCTTGTTCAGGTGCATAGGCCGATCGCTTTTCCTTGTGAGACCTGTCCATTTGTTAGAAAAATTGTCGGACATGTTCATTTGTATAGAATAAAAGAAAATAATCAATACTTTTAGTCTTTTCATAAGATAATCTCATCTATTTCAAATATAAATGAATAAAAATTTTAAAACTGCAGACAACCGAAGAATGTGATACTAGTTGTCATTCATTTCCTATAGTTTCTAAGCTACAGATACACTCTGACCATTTAACTAGAACCAAATCTATCATGTGCTTATTTGTAAAATTGCATAATCTAAAAAATATATGTAAAAAGACTAACATCGAAATTAGGGGTGTGAATTTCTGACATGACCGAAAACACAACACGCACCTAACACAAACTTCATGAGTTTGGGTTTAGTCTAAACGGGTACGGGTCAATTTCAGGTTCAACCCGCAAACCCATTTAGCTAAACTGGTCGGGTTCGGGTTAACCCGGTCGGATTGATGGGTTGACCCGTCTAACCTATTTAGCACCCCTAATCAAAATTATCATGTACAGTCATCATAACAACATACCTCACAACACGTACAAGGTAGACCTTTTTACAGCTAACTCGTAAGGCTTCATTGGATTTATCAAACTTCTGATCAAAGGATTGTGTCTTGTTAGTCCTTTTATTTCCACTAAGATCTTTTCCACCACTATTAACAAAAAAATACAGAAAAATAAACCTATCAGATATGCTACTCATGTTTACTTTCAATAAAAAAACATACGTACAATACCTTCCAGTGTATAAAAACCACTCTCCATGATCCTCATCATCTTCATATCCTCTTGATAATGCGACAGATTGTGCACCATAATCAGACTACCCACATATCCCCGCAACATGCGGAAAATGGGCCCCCCACTGCCTACATTCCAAACGGTCCTCCCATATTTCCCCAACCAAAACTCCCATACCTCTTTCGGGATCATTCTCTACGAGAATGGGGCCGAAATGATCAGGTGGGACCGTCACAAATATTTTCCCACTGCATGCGTTAGCTTTTCCGGCCTTCAATATAAGTTAATCAGTTAACACATCAAAATAATTAAAAAACAGGTGGAGATAATCAAATAACTTACAAATTACAACATCAACTTGGGGATCCCAATCAAGTACATATGTGGTCTCTTGGTACGGCATGTAAAAACCCTCAAAATATATTAATAGGATTAGAGAATATAATGACTTATTTAATATATTTATAGGATTAGAGAATATGTAATATTTTGGGTTACATACTTACGGATTAGGATCAAATACAAAGAATCCTAATTGTAAGAAGGATTTAGGTTTTTGGGTGTGTGTGTGTGGGGGGGGGGGGTGTTAGGTTTTTGGGTGGTGGTGGTGTGGGGTGGGGGTGTTTAGGTTTTTGGTGGTGATGTAGTGGGTTTAGTTTTAGGTTATTGGACACTTGTCACTCTATAAATCCTTCTTACACTTCTTACAGTTAAAAGTCTTTGTAGAATAACTTGACCCACATACTTACATACAAAACTTACATTTTCATCATCTTTATCCACTTCTTAATGTTTCGTATTCTCCTCTTGAAAAACTCACGTGCTCCCCACATCCTTCCCTACTAGTTGATGGTCCACTCCTTGAAGTGCTCTTAAACAACAATGAACATTTCGATAAAGATGAACAGTGGAACATCTTTCCCCACTGAACAACTCCACCTGAAATATTCAATTAAACAAAACATTTATTTAAACATAAATCAACTTATCCTTCTATGAGTAACTGAAATCACTAATGCTTTTACAGTTGTATAATATAAACCAATAACATCCAAAATTTTGGGCAGATTGGTTTGAAAGAATACTAGATACAATAGAGTATATAGATACAATTAAGCTAAACTAAACTGAAAACAACATAATGCAACCCATAAATAAACGAATCAAACCGTATTCAACAACAATCAGTTGGTAAACAAAACATATACAGATTCGAAAGAGTTACGGGCGACCGTGGTGGTGTTACAGTTGTGGCGGCTACCGTAGTAGAGTCGTGCGGAAACAGTTGATGCCCGAAAAATCTACTGCAACGGGTGACTGGTTCTTGCGATGGTTCTAATGGTAGACTACTGTTACGAGGGTTCGAGTAGAACCAATGTGGTTTGGTTTCGTATTTATGCTCAAACTGGGCCTGTAAAGGAGGACATGGACATTTAATAATAGATTTACCATCAGATCGTAGTGAAATCGTGAGGATGCGAAGAGTTGTATCAGATGGTTCGGCCTTTGAAGATGCGAAGGTTTTAGCTTGGATTGAAGATGTAAAAGAGGCGCTAGTGTCACACCCCCAAAATCCACCATGCGGAGTACTACCGCTTGGAGGCGTGACATGACCAGGATCGAGCCACCAATCATACTGAACTATGTATTTAAGTAATTAAAGCCAACCACAATACGATTGGTGACCGAAAGCTAGTTAACCAAGTTTTAATTTAAACAGCGGAAGCATAAACGTAAAGTCCAAAATATGAGTCCATAGTTTATAAGTTTAAGTTTCAAACGCAAGTTTAATAAGTTCATAAGGATTATATATTAAACACGGGACATAACCGTCCGTACACCACAACGACTCCTTCCTCGTGCAAGCTCCAAGCATTTAGCGACCTGTAAGGCATGTAACAACGAGTCAACAACAAAGTTGAGTGAATTCACAGTTGGTTCTTTAGTTATAGCATTCGTTTCGTAAACCATTTGTTCGTTTTGAAAACCATATATCGTATGAGTTTGCATCGCGGTCTTTCTGACATGTTTGCGAAGGTTAGTGGGGGTTTCCCATGTGTTACTAGACCATGCGTATCGACTGCTACAAAAATATAAGAGGTGCCCTAAGTCAATGTCTATCAGCATTGACCCTTTGCCCATAGTCCATTAGTACACGCCCGTCCGACTGGCACGGTGTGAGGTTTGTTAAACCTAATAGCGCTATTAACTAATGACCCGCTCGCCATAGGCCTCGGCGATTAAGTCGATAAACGAGGGACTTAAAGTGATAGAGTTGATGGTCTTATGATCGTGTACATAGGTTTTACGTACGTGCCCTTCAATCCGAGGACAGTAAAAAGTAGTTTAATAGTAATGATAGTACAAGTAGTTAATCAATCCCATTCCCAAACTCCTGGGTATCCCATGCCTTAGAAAGAGTGTGAACTCACCTCGGTTTGCTCGGTTAGATTCTCAATATAGCTAACAGTCAAGGTCGGTCAATCACGTCCTAATATAATTTACCAGTTAGTCATTTAGTGGCTTTCAAATAGAACACAAAGCATCGTTTTAACGGTTTATGCCCCTCTAAGTTTCCCATCCATTCCCCACTCAAAATCAAACATACGATAATGCACATAACATATATACCATGTTAGATCATTCACGGATAGCACACTCGAACATTTAGACACGCAAGTCACAACTTATATCAATTCAGCATTAATATTCAAAACCGGCTGTTTTCGGACGTTTTAATAAAATAGTTAAATTATTCCAAAAATTCCCAAATTTTTACAAGATGTCTTAAACTTTCCATATTTTGTTGTGTAAAAGTATCGGGGTCCGGTTCACTACCAATATTTTATAAAAAATCATATTCCGGACTGAACTCAGATTTATGAATTTCTGACCACAGTCCACGGAACAATTTATTAAAAATTCATCGAGTGTCCGATTTACGAAATTCCAGTGGGGTAATTACACATGCATCGGTTGTCATCTACTGCACAAATTTCATGGTCCGATTCATCACAAAACTCAGGTTATGACTGAAAGTACGACACCCATTTATTGCTGTGAAAATTCAGCTTAAGTTGCTGTTACAAATTAACACTTAAAAATAGTAAACGAAGTCCAAAAATTACGATTCCGGTGCCATTAGAACCGTATTTCATAATATCACATTTTAGTCTCAAAATATCAGTTTTTCGTTGAGTTTATGACCTGTTTACAGCCAACTGAAGTTGGCTGTAAAACTTGGACAGATTCTGATTTTCAGTGTTTAACCTTCTAAATCGTGTTCGATCGATACCGTTAACAAGTTTAGTTATCACAACAACATCAAACATTAATATTAACCAGTAAATTATCAAGGAAATCAGCAATAATCATATCCACACCAGATCTACATGATTTACACCACTAGTTACTATTTAACCAACATGTTCAAGACTTTAGTGCAAGTTCTTTAGTGTTTCATAACTTTAATCATCAAATCACCTATTAACCACTTAAATAACATGAAGAACGAATGGATCTGAGTTCTTACCACTAGCTCAAGGCTAGGGAAGTTCGAGTGAAGAAATGTGGTGGTTAATAGCAAATAGAGAAGGTCCTTCCACTTCCGAGAGCACCAAGCTCCGTTGTATGACCCGTAGCACCTTTGTATGCTTGTAGAATGCTTGAAGGTGATCAAGTGATGGTGGTGGTGGTGGTACTAGGGGGCGGCCGAACAAGAGAAGGGAGGAGAGAGTTTGAGTGTGTTGATGAAGATAAGTGATGAATGTGATGATGGACTAGTGGTTTATATAGAGATTAGGATGGCATATGGCATCTAAGTTTGGTATATTCCCTACAAGATTTTTATAAAATATAACAAAGTAATCAAGGGTGGGACCCATGTCCCCTAATCATCCAACATGGGGGGGGGGGGTAGTAGGTTAGGTGTTAACTAGTTTGATTACGTACTAGTTCTAATCTAAGTATTAGTTACATGATCTAGTTAGTAGATATTTTTAGGAGGTGTTATGATGTTCGGGGATCATAACTAATTCAGAAAAATATAACAATGCCTCTGGTAATATTTTAGTGTTCCGGGTAATGTCCGGTTGTTCAGTTTGATACTGTTCCGTTAAAGTGCTTAATTAATCCGTAAAGTGTCTTTTATATATATTTTTGTAACCCTTTTAATTTCTAACACTTAGGAAGTCATAACAGACTATTTAATTACTTTTCTGTACACTATTAGTGTGTCAACATGCACATGTAAATATAACACAGATATCAGAAAGCAGTTACGTAATTCCACACAGTCGTCAAGCACATTAATTATTATTAATAAATTGTACGGAATACATGGGATTTTGAGGGTTGTCACATTCTCCCCCTGTTAAGAGAATTTCGTCCCGAAATTTAGTGCGTGGTTACTGAGGAAGCTAGTTAAGTTGCGTTGTTTTCCTGATTTTCTTGGGGTGTCACATCATCCCCACGTTGATTTGGAATTTCGTCTCGAAATTCTGCGGTAGCTTCAGCCTCAGTAGTGGTTGCATTTTTCTTAAACAGCTGGGGATACTTGAGTTTCATTTTGTCTTCTCGTTCCCAGCTATACTCTGGGCCACGACGGGAATTCCAACGAACTCGGACGAGGGGTATTCTGGTGTGCTTGAGAATCTTAACGTCTTGATCCGTAATTTCTACTGGTTCCTCGACGAATCGCAGCTGGTCGTCGATAGTGAGCTCCTTGAGAGGAACTATGAGGGTCTCATCTGACAGACACTTCTTCAGATTTGACACATGGAAAACATTGTGAACTCCATTGAGAATCTCGAACGGTCCGACATAACGCGGGTTGAGCTTGCCCCTTTTGCCAAATCGGACTACACCTTTCCAAGGTGAGACTTTGAGCAGCACTCGATCCCCAACCTGGAACTCGAGTGGTTTTCTTCGCTTATCGGCATAGCTTTTCTGACAGTCACGAGTTGCCGCCATTCGTTGTCGTATCTGAGCAATCTTTTCTGTTGTATCTACTACTAGTTTTGGGCCAGTGATTTGACTGTCACCAACCTCTGCCCAACAGAGAGGTGATCGGCACTTGCGTCCATACAATGCCTCGAACGGAGCGGCCTGGATGCTGGTGTGGTAGCTGTTGTTATATGAAAACTCCACTAACGGGAGATGCTTTTCCCAGCCGTTACCAAAATCGATTACACATGCCCTAAGCATGTCTTCAAAAGTTTGGATGGTGCGTTCTGATTGCCCATCCGTCTGTGGATGATAAGCGGTGCTCATGTCTAATCGTGAGCCAAAAGACTTGTGCATAGCTTGCCACAGTTCAGAGGTGAAATGCGCGTCACGATCAGAAATGATGGAGGTTGGCACTCCGTGCCTTGATACCACTTCCTTTAGGTAGATGTCTACTAGAGTAGAAAACTTATCTGTTTCTTTGATAGGTAGAAAATCTGCAGACTTGGTCAGTCGATCCACGATCACCCAAATGGTATCATTTCGGCGTTGAGATCTGGGTAGGCAAGTAACAAAATCCATGGATATTTGCTCCCATTTCCATTTTGGGATCTCTGGTTGTTGAAGTGGGCCTGATGGTTTCTGGTATTCGACCTTGACCCTAGCACAGGTCAAGCATTTACTGACGTAGGTTGCTATGCTGGCTTTCATACCAGGCCACCAGTATGTAGTCTTTAGGTCGTGGTACATCTTATCCGAACCAGGATGTACTGAATAACGAGACTTATGTGCTTCATCCATCACAAGCTCACGTAAGTCTCCATAAAGTGGAACCCAGATGCGTCCGTTAACATAGTAGGCGCCGTTTTCTTTTTGTTCTAGCCGTTGCCTCGATCCTCTTAGGGACTCAGCTCTGATGTTCTCTGCCTTCAATGCTTCAACCTGAGCATCGCGAATCTGAGCGGGAAGGTTAGATTGGATGGTAAGCTGTAACGCACGTACACGCCTAGGTATAGTATCCTTCCGGCTGAGGGCGTCAGCCACAACATTGGCCTTGCCCGGATGATACTTGATCGCGCATTCGTAGTCATTCAAGAGTTCGACCCATCGACGTTGACGCATGTTTAACTCCTTTTGCTTGAAGATATGCTCGAGACTCCTGTGATCGGTGTAAATGGTGCACTTGGTACCGTACAGGTAATGTCTCCATATCTTAAGCGCGAAAACAACTGCTCCCAATTCCAAGTCGTGCGTAGTGTAGTTCCTTTCATGAACCTTAAGTTGGCGCGATGCGTAGGCAATGACCTTGTCACGTTGCATCAACACATAACCAAGTCCTTGGATGGAAGCGTCGCAATAAACCACAAAATCATCTGTGCCTTCAGGCAATGAGAGGATAGGTGCGCTACAGAGTCTATCTTTCAAGTGCTGAAATGCGGACTCCTGTGCATCACCCCAACGATAGGTGACACCCTTCTGAGTCAGTGAAGTGAGAGGTTGCGCAATCTTGGAGAAATATTTGATAAACCTTCTGTAATATCTTGCCAAACCTAAGAATTGGCGGATCTCTGTTGGTGTGCGGGGTGTAGGCCAATTCTTGATCGATTCAACCTTAGATGGATCCACATGAATTCCATCCTTGTTTACCACATGGCCTAGAAAGTGGACTTCGCGAAGCCAGAAGTCACATTTCGAAAACTTGGCATACAACTGCTCTTTTCGTAGAAGCTCCAGAATAAGCCTCAGGTGTTGCTCGTGTTCCTCCTGACTCTTAGAATAGATCAGGATGTCGTCAATGAAAACTATGACAAATTTATCCAGATAAGGTTTGCACACTCGGTTCATGAGGTCCATGAAAACCGCAGGTGCATTCGTCAACCCGAAAGGCATAACCAAAAACTCGTAATGGCCGTAACGAGTTCTGAATGCTGTTTTGGAGACGTCCTCCTCTCGGACTCTCAGCTGATGGTATCCCGATCTCAAATCAATCTTAGAGTAATAACTCGACCCTTGCAACTGGTCGAACAAATCATCAATGCGTGGAAGAGGATAACGATTCTTCACGGTCACCTTGTTGAGCTCGCGGTAGTCAATACACATCCTGAAGGTACCGTCTTTCTTCTTTACGAACAACACTGGAGCTCCCCATGGCGAAGAGCTAGGACGTATAAAACCCTTTTCCAGAAGTTCTTGTAGTTGCGTAGACAGTTCTTCAAGTTCTGATGGAGCAAGTCGATAAGGCGCACGAGCTATTGGTGCTGCTCCAGGAGCTAGCTCGATTTGAAACTCGACTTGTCGATGAGGCGGAAGCCCAGGTAATTCCTCAGGAAATACCTCGGGAAAGTCGCGTACAATAGGAATGTCTTCTATCTTCCTTTCTTCCACGGATGCCTCAGTAACGAGGGCTAGGATAGCGGTGTGGCCCTTCCGTAAACACTTCTGGGCTTTAAGGAAAGAGATGATGCCTACAACAGCACCACTCTTGTCGCCACGAATCACGAGGGGTTCTTTACCAGGGCGAGGGATGCGGACGATTTTCTCCTTGCAAATAATCTCCGCTTGGTGTTGAGATAACCAATCCATCCCAATGACAACGTCAAAACTACCCAGAACGATAGGAATGAGGTTGATAGAAAAGGGCTGATCGGCAAGGACAAGCTTGCAACCTTTAACTGTATGTGTAGCCTCTAAACTTTTGCCATTTGCTATTTCTACCGTGTGCTTGGTGTTCAAAAGTGTTGGAGTGCGCTTAAGCATTTGGCTAACTTTTAAGTACACGTAGCTGGTATCGGCACCCGAATCAAATAAAACAGTAACAAAGAAATCATCCAGAAGAAACTTACCCATCATAACGTTGGGATCATTCCTTGCATCACCCTGACCAATCACGAAAGCACGACCTCTTGCTCCATTACCATTGTTGTTACCCCCGTTGTTACCTCCATTGTTGTTCCCGTTTCCCTGGTTGTTGTTGTTGTTCTGATTTTGGTTAAGCTGGGGACAGTTCTTCTTAAAGTGGCCTTCAGCGCCACACTGAAAGCATCCCCTGTTGCCCCGTTGCTGTTGTTGATTTTGCGGTGCTTGCTGTTGCTGCTGGCGATTCTGATTTGCAGGCCGTGAGCTCCTGCAATCCTTGGCTTCGTGACCCATCTTGAGACACCTCTGACAACGTCCTTTGTTGCATTGACCACTATGGTGTCTGTTACATTTGTTGCACTTCGAGTGGTTTCCTCGATACCCACCCTGTCCTTGATTACCGGAGGATTGCTGACCAGGACTCTGGTAGCCATCAGTCTTTCTCTGTTGAGACTGAACCGAAGCAGAACCCTTACTGGAGTTTTCATCCCATTTTCGCTTGTTGTCGTTGGGAGCATCAGAAGTAGTGGCGCTAATACGTTTGGGCAGTTTGTTCTGCTCAACTGCCTGATCAGTGAGACGGTGAGCCAACTTGACGATTTGCTGTATAGTGCCAAGGTTAGCTGAGGTTACATGGCTTTGAATTTCCGGCACCAAGCCCTTAAGGTACAGCTCAATGCGTTTGTAAGGAGGGTCCACCATAGTAGGACACAGGATGGCCAGTTCGTTTGACCTCTTAGTATACGCCTCAATCTCAGACCCCGTCATCTTCAGGTTGAAAAATTCCACCTCTAGCTTGTGGATGTCGTCACGACTGCAATACTCTTCAATAATCAGTTCTTTGAAGCCGTTCCATGGGGTGGCGTTAGCAACCGCCAACCCAAGCAATTGGACCTGTGCTTTCCACCAGGTTAACGCAGCTCCTTCGAGTGTTCCAGTAGCATACTTCACCTTACGATCTTCCGGGCAATCACACATCTCGAAAACAGACTCGAGCTTCTCGAACCAGTGAAGAAGGCCTACAGCACCTTCTGTGCCGCTGAAAGTGTTGGGTCGGCAATCCATGAAGGTTTTGAATGTGCACACATAAGGCTGAGCATGTTGACCTATGGCGTGAGAATAAAAGACAAGGTTAAGCACGAGGGTTGATTTGCGAAGGTGGGATCTAAACGTTCTAAGATGGGTTGAAGTAGCAGGTTATACCTCCTGCGGGAACAGCTGCGAGTGCCTCAGCAACTCGTTCGTTGATCAGAGCCGTCAACTGGGCTTGAGTAAGGTTGATACGTCCTCCGCGTCCGCTCATGATCTTCATCACGAAGCAACATAAGTGAGAATAGTGTCGTGAAAGTGCGTAAGTGTGGGACGACAGTAGAGAGTAAGCACACAAGGTTCAAGTAGCAGTTATCACGTTAACTAATGCACAGTGCGAGCTATCTAACCGACGATATAACATAAATCATACCACCTATTGTGTCGAGTCTTGCACGTGGAGCGAAGCGTCGTTGTGGATCGTTGAGCACTGTACAGGTTATAGTCTGGTTTTATCAAAAATATTTTCCCTTTCTAAAACCAAGTTCACTATAACCAATGGCTCTGATACCAATCTGTCACACTCCCAAAATCCACCATGCGGAGTACTACCGCTTGGAGGCGTGACATGACCAGGATCGAGCCACCAATCATACTGAACTATGTATTTAAGTAATTAAAGCCAACCACAATACGATTGGTGACCGAAAGCTAGTTAACCAAGTTTTAATTTAAACAGCGGAAGCATAAACGTAAAGTCCAAAATATGAGTCCATAGTTTATAAGTTAAAGTTTCAAACGCAAGTTTAATAAGTTCATAAGGATTATATATTAAACACGGGACATAACCGTCCATACACCACAACGACTCCTTCCTCGTGCAAGCTCCAAGCATTTAGCGACCTGTAAGGCATGTAACAACGAGTCAACAACAAAGTTGAGTGAATTCACAGTTGGTTGTTTAGTTATAGCATTCGTTTCGTAAACCATTTGTTCGTTTTGAAAACCATGTATCGTATGAGTTTGCATCGCGGTCTTTCTGACATGTTTGCAAAGGTTAGTGGGGGTTTTCCATGTGTTACTAGACCACGCGTATCGACTGCTACGAAAATATAAGAGGTGCCCTAAGTCAATGTCTATCAGCATTGACCCTTTGCCCATAGTCCATTAGTACACGCCCGTCCGACTGGCACGGTGTGAGGTTTGTTAAACCTAATAGCGCTATTAACTAATGACCCGCTCGCCATAGGCCTCGGCGATTAAGTCGATAAATGAGGGACTTAAAGTGATAGAGTTGACGGTCATATGATCGTGTACGTAGGTTTTACGTACGTGCCCTTCAATCCGAGGACAGTAAAAAGTAGTTTAATAGTAATGATAGTACAAGTAGTTAATCAATCCCATTCCCAAACTCCTGGGAATCCCATGCCTTAGAAAGAGTGTGAACTCACCTCGGTTTGCTCGGTTAGATTCTCAATATAGCTAACAGTCAAGGTCGGTCAATCACGTCCTAATATAATTTACCAGTTAGTCATTT
The DNA here is from genome assembly GCF_002127325.2 of Helianthus annuus. Lineage (NCBI taxonomy): Eukaryota > Viridiplantae > Streptophyta > Magnoliopsida > Asterales > Asteraceae > Helianthus > Helianthus annuus. Next base: position 46,886,031 of record NC_035446.2, on the reverse strand, counting down.
AGTGGCTTTCAAATAGAACACAAAGTTCCTACACGTATCTATCACACAACATGCATCGTTTTAACGGTTTATGCCCCTCTAAGTTTCCCATCCATTCCCCACTCAAAATCAAACATACGATAATGCACATAACATATATACCATGTTAGATCATTCACGGATAGCACACTCGACATTTAGACACACAAGTCACAACTTATATCAATTCAGCATTAATATTCAAAGCCGGCTGTTTTCGGACGTTTTAATAAAATAGTTAAATTATTCCAAAAATTCCCAAATTTTTACAAGATGTCTTAAACTTTCCATGTTTTGTTGTGTAAAAATATCGGGGTCCGGTTCACTACCAATATTTTATAAAAAATCATATTCCGGACTGAACTCAGATTTATGAATTTCTGACCACAGTCCACGGAACAATTTATTAAAAATTCATCGAGTGTCCGATTTACGAAATTCCAGTGGGGTAATTACACACGCATCGGTTGTCATCTACTGTACAAATTTCATGGTCTGATTCATCACAAAACTCAGGTTATGACTGAAAGTACGACACCCATTTATTGCTGTCAAAATTCAGCTTAAGTTGCTGTTACAAATTAACACTTTAAAAAATAGTAAACGAAGTCCAAAAATTACGATTCCGGTGCCATTAGAACCGTATTTCATAATATCACATTTTAGACTCAAAATATCAGTTTTTCGTTGAGTTATGACCTGTTTGCAGCCAACTGAAGTTGGCTGTAAAACTTGGACAGATTCTGATTTTCAGTGTTTAACCTTCTAAATCGTGTTCGATCGATACCGTTAACAAGTTTAGTGATCACAACAACATCAAACATTAATATTAACCAGTAAATTATCAAGGAAATCCGCAATAATCATATCCACACCAGATCTACATGATTTACACCACTAGTTACTCTTTAACCAACATGTTCAAGACTTTAGTGCAAGTTCTTTAGTGTTTCATAACTTTATTCATCAAATCACCTATTAACCACTTAAATAACATGAAGAACGAACAGATCTGAGTTCTTACCACTAGCTCAAGGCTAGGGAAGTTCGAGTGAAGAAATGTGGTGGTTAATAGCAAATAGAGAAGGTCCTTCCACTTCCGAGAGCACCAAGCTCCGTTGTATGACCCGTAGCACCTTTGTATGCTTGTAGAATGCTTGAAGGTGATCAAGTGATGGTGGTGGTGGTGGTACTAGGGGGCGGCCGAACAAGAGAAGGGCGGAGAGAGTTTGAGTGTGTTGATGAAGATAAGTGATGAATGTGATGATGGACTAGTGGTTTATATAGAGATTAGGATGGCATATGGCATCTAAGTTTGGTATATTCCCTACAAGATTTTTATAAAATATAACAAAGTAATCAAGGGTGGGACCCATGTCCCCTAATCATCCAACATGGGGGGGGGGTAGTAGGTTAGGTGTTAACTAGTTTGATTACTTACTAGTTCTAATCTAAGTATTAGTTACATGATCTAGTTAGTAGATATTTTTAGGAGGTGTTATGATGTTCGGGGATCATAACTAATTCAGAAAAATAAAACAATGCCTCTGGTAATATTTTAGTGTTCCGGGTAATGTCCGGTTGTTCAGTTTGATACTGTTCCGTTAAAGTGCTTAATTAATCCGTAAAGTGTCTTTTATATATATTTTTGTAACCCTTTTAATTTCTAACACTTAGGAAGTCATAGCAGACTATTTAATTACTTTTCTTTACACTATTAGTGTGTCAACATGCACATGTAAATATAACACAGATATCAGAAAGCAGTTACATAATTTCACACAGTCGTCAAGCACATTAGTTATTATTAATAAATTGTACGGAATACATGGGATTTTGAGGGTTGTCACAGTTAGGGTCTTCAATTGAGAGAAACTAAAAGTAACAAAATGGATTTTGGGAGGGAATCAAATTAGGGGTAAAGGGTTTTCAATTGAGGGAAATGAAAAGAATTAAAATGGATTTTGGGAGGGAATCAAATTAGGGGAAATTTAGGCGGAAAATATAAAAAAATATGTGAGGGGGAGTTAAAATTTTCGTGTGGGTAATTAAATCGAGGGATTATATTTGTTATGGGGCAAATGAACCGAGCTATTTGAGTTCGACTCCCAAAAAAATCAAAACAAGTTGAGCTTAAATGAAAAAGAATTTCACTTGCTCGAGCTAGCTTGTGAGCCTTAACGACACCGTTTATATATTTTTTAATTTGATGTATTAAATATATATTTAAATAATGATAATATGTACTATTTATAAAACTATGATTATATAACTACATTATATATAAAATAATAATTATAATTAATATGAATTAATATAAATAACAGACGAGACGAGCTGAGCCCGAGCCTAAGCCAAGATCTAGCTTCAAAAACTACCTACGAGCCGAGTACATACATATACACATGTACACCAATGTTAACACATATACATGTACACTAACACTGCCAACGCTAACGCATATACATACACACTAACATATATAGATACATTGACACACATATGCTCATACATATACACATGTACCACAATGTTAACACATATACTACATATACACACGTTTCCATACACGTACGCACATACACACACACCCATAGGCACATACATATACGCATGTACACATACACATATACATACAAAGTACATTGTGATCCATCAAGGCCCAACATGGTCCATTAAGACATATATGATATATGACTGTCCATTATGATCCATAAAGGCCCAATATACTGCATTAAGACATATATGATCTACTATTTGTCAGTTGTGATACATTATAGCCCAATGTGGTCCATTAAGACATGTAAAATCTACTATTGTTTATTGTAATCCATTAAAACCCAATATTGTCCTCAAAAACATGTATGATCTATTATTGGCCATTGTGATCCATTAAGGCCCAATATGGTCCATTAAGGCATGCATGATCTACTATTTTCCATTGTGATCCATTAAGGCCCAATATGGTCTATTAAGACATGTATAATCTACTATTGGCCATTGTGATCCATTAAGGACTAATATGGTCCATTAAGACAACATGTGTGATCTACCGTTGCTCATTGTGATCCATTAAGACCCAGTATCACCCATTAAGACATATATGATCTACTATTGGGCATCGTGATCCATTAAGGCCCAATATGGTCCATTAAGACAACATGTATGATCTAATATTGCTCATTGTGATCCATTAAGACCCAGTATGACCCATTAAGACATATATGATCTACTATTGGGCATTGTGATCCACTAAGGCCCAATATGGTCCATTAAGACAACATGTACGATCTACGATTGCTCATTGTGATCCATTAAGGCCCAATATGGTCTATTAAGACATGTCTGATCTACTATAAACCATGGTGATACATTAAGGCCCAATATGGTCCATTAAGACAACATGCATGATCTATTATTGCTCATTGTGATCCATTAAGGCTAAATATGGTCCATTAAGACATGTATAATCTACAATTCTCCACTATGATAAATTAAGACCCAATATGATTCATTAAGATATGTATGATATACTATTGTTCATTGTGATCCATTAAGACATGTATGATCCACTATTATCCCTTGTGATTCATTAAGGCCTAACATGGTCCATTAAGATATATATGATCTAACTAGGTTAGAACCCTGTGTATTACACGGGTTGAATAAATGTAATTTTATATATTAATAATAAAAAATTTATATCTTTATAAACCCAGTATATTGTACGGGTTAAATAAATGTAATTTTATATATCAAATAATAAAAAAGTTATATCTTTGAAAACCATGTGTATTACACAGATTAAATAAATGTAATTTTGTATACTAAATACTAAAAATGTCGTATCTTTAAAAAAACCCGTGTATAATCGGGTTGAATAAATCTACAAAATAATAAAAAATACATCCTTAAAAACCTCGTATATTACACGTGTTGAATAGATCTAGAAAGGAGTTATATCTTTAAAAACCATGTCTATACACATATTAAATAAATGTAATTTTGTATATTAAATACTAAAAACGTCATATCTTTAAAAGACCCATGTATAGTCGGGTTGAAAAATCTGCCAAATTATAAAAAAATTATATCCTTAAAAAATCTTGTGTATTACACGTGTCGAATAAATCTAATTTTACATAGCAAATGATAAAAAAAGTTATATCTTTAAAAATTTCGTGTATTACACGGGTTATATAAATGTAACTTTGTATAGTAAATAATTAAAAAAAATTATATTTATATTAAATAATAAAAAAATTAAATTTTATAAACCACACGTTTTACACGAGTTGAATAAATATAATTTTGTATACCAAATAATAAAAAAATATTTTTTTTAATAAATTAGGATAACATTTAATTTTACTTTATTATTTATATATCTAATATAAGATAAGTAGGAAAGAAATGTATTTGTTTTAAAAATATATTAAATTAACAATTTAGATTTGAGGATAATATTTTATTAATGTATGATAAGATTTAATATTAATTTATTTAATTAATATAAGTATAGATTTGAAGATAACTTTAATGAATGACACGTGTCCAAAATTTGGTTTCTTTTATTATAGTAGATAGATATGGTAATAAAAAATTATATAAACAATAGGCTCGTATAGGCTCGCGAGCTGGCTCGAGCCCGATAAGTGAAGCTCGGGCTCGTTTACTATATGAGCTCGTTTTTAGGCTCGGGTTTCGCACCCCTAGTTCCCACTATTAAGTTTGTACTCGGAACTTCCAGGTACAAATTCCGGGTACAAACTTAACAGTGAGACCTCTAACATGTCCTTAACTGCAACTACTCCAGCAAGCAACATAATTTCAGCTGAGGTTTAACCGTAAAACATAAATGTAGTCATGATTACAAAATACAAATGGTTTTTAAACAATCACCTGATAGAGATATTTATTCTATATAAACCACCACTGCCCAGAAGCTAAGAGAAACTACAGACCCCAAACAAAACTGGACAGGCCCAAAACAAAAACCAACAAACCAAACACTAGGTAAAGTCTATCCCCTCGAATCTGCACCATCTTTCCATGTCTAGGCCAGCGAAATTGCCTCGTTTCACCATCCACCAAAACGATTCAACCTTCATGTCATCGATCAAGATCGCTACTGAAGCGAACTTTTTATTGAAAATCCTCTCATTTTAGTTTTGCCAAAAACTGCATAAATTTTCTTCTCCTTTTTTGCCTCCATTCCCAGGCTGCGACAATGAGCTAGGATCGGGGTGACCGATTAAAAACGCTCGGTATAGGGACTTTTAGTCAAACATAGATCCACCTCCAAACTGTTTTCGCCACCGCACACCTCACTAAAAGATGATCAGCGGACTCGGGATCAAACTCGCAAACCGGACACAAACTATCTCCAAACACTACGGTCCTTTCTGCGAGAGCCGTAGCCATCGGGATCTTCCTGTCGATCACTTTCCATATAAAAGAAAGAAAGTTGAAAGGGTGGGATCAGCTGAACATTCAATTAACATTTATAATCATAACAAAATCACTCGTGTTTAAATGAAATATATGGTTACCTCTTATATAATGTAATATTTTTATTGCCTTGGAAAAAGTTACGGTCAAGTGATGATAGTAAATTTAGATTTTATTTGATTTTCTCATTGAAACAAACGGGAAATGGATTAAATGTGCTTACCTGGCATAATATTTCACCGCCAAACTTTGCCAACTTAATCTGAAGAATTAAAATTAGATCAGAATCAAACAAACCAGAAACGTAAGACAAGAAAACAAACCGAGAGAATTCTTCCTAGAGAAGGTGCAGCAATGCCGACAAACACATCAGTTGATCCACTATTTAAAAAGTATGTTTTAGTCACATTCTTCCCAAAAAGCCACTGCCACATTCCCGCTTCATTTTCTGGGGCGTAAACATTGTCCATTTGAATGGAACCAGAAATATAGCACATGCAACCTGTGAATAATTCACACTGTATAAAAACAACTTATGTTAAGCCCAATTCAAGTAACACGTCTAATATTATTATGTGCATAGTACCTCTACAAGGTCTGTAATTGAACCTAGAACTAGAACTAACTAAAAAACTTCTACAACCCTCATGAAGTGAGAGATATAAAGATAGCAGTAAACAAACAGATTTGCCAAGAATGAACGCTATAAGTTTACGGAACTGTTATGATGAGATGCCTCAGAATGGTTTTAGTACAAGAACTTGTAAATATAGCAGATTTAAGCTCGATAAGCGAAACTCGGGCCCATTTACTAAACGAGCTTGTCTTTTAGGCTAGGGCTCGAACTCGTTTAAGCTCGGCTCGTTCGAGCATTTTTCTCGAGTCTAGCTAAACTAATTAATAGTGGGACCTCAACGTGTCCTCAACTGCACTTCCTCTGTTTAAAATGAACACAAGATTTTTAAGGAACACCTTAAGAATATATTGAGTTGCTGTATAAAACAAACATGCCACCCATATGTTTACGTTATTTGTATCTACACGAGAAACTTAAAAGATCACTTAAAAATGATCATGTATTCTGCCAATAAGAATGTATGTTTTTTGTATAAATTGAAAAGCTGAAAACAGAGGCATAAAGCTGATGCCAGCAGGGACAAACAAGAATATGTTATATATTCAATGTATGGTAACAAGACAACTCTCTGGTAAAAGAACTCTATAAACACAATGTGCATGGGGAATTTAAATTAGAGGATGACCCTTTTGTATATGCTAATCATTGTTATATACTAAGTCCTCAAAAGTATCAGCCGTGAAACAAAAATAAAATTGATAATATCACTAAAATTGATAATATCACTGATATTTGTGGCTTTGGATAGGAATGCACCAGCAGCCATTGACAGCAAGGTAATGTATATATGTTCATTTTGGCCAACTAGCAAAAATTAAAAGAGAAAGAGAACGAAAAACCTTGTTTGAAAAGTCTTTGCTGAAAAACAAAAAAAAAATGTGAATCAAACAAAGAGCGTCTAAGGCGGCGTAAGTAGTTGGTCTTGTGTAAGAGGATGTAGAGACAACTGCATTGAAGTTCCTGAAATAAAGAAAGAAAGAAAGTTAAAAGTGTTAGAAATGTGTGGGTGGGAACATTCAATTAACATCTTGAGTTATAATCATAACAAAATCAGCCAAATATAACCTAATTAACCTCCAAACAGCCAAAACTGGTGTAAATAACCACAACCAAGGGCTCACTAACCTCCAATTCAAACTCACAATCCATATATGACCAGCAATAATCACAAATATCAAGTACAATTAACATCTTAGAGTTTTAATCATAACAAAATCACTCATGTTTAACCTAATTTACATCAAACTGTAAACTAAAACTACAATACTCCTTCTAAACAAGCAATCTTCCCTACAAAATTATCAGCACAATAACATTCTGTTTTATAAATTTAAATTTACATTCTTCTATTGGAACAACAGAATCTACAAGTCGAATGAGCACGGTGAAGTTGAATGCTAGAAACAACATGAACTCTGGTTTCCAGCTCGTCGTCAGAATCTTCTTCTGTGTGTGCAGTTAGTTATGAATTATCTATGACCCGGTTAAACTTTAAAGCCCTAAATTATTACTGAATAAACAAAAAGTCAAAAAGAGTGGCAATTGGTGAGTGATCCAGGTTACGAAAAGGAAACAAAGCGCTAAACCATTGATATTCATCTCTCTCCGAGTCTTCATATCCCTGCTGCCTCTGGCATATAAACCCATTTGAAGAACTGGTCCAGCCTATGACAACCACCCGCCTTTGTTTTGTCTTTTTAACGACCGCCATCGTCGTATCCCTGTTGTTTGAGTCCTTCTTCACCGTACCGCCGTAAATTATCCTCTTTTTGTTGTTTGACTACACTTCATTATCTATAAGTCTATAACACATAAAACGTTCACTTTCACACCAACAGTAAACACAAATCTATAACAACCTACACATCCAATGCATAAACAAGTCACATATCAGTTACTACCATTATTAATTTCAGAAAACTTCTTGTTAGTATCTTTATTTCCTTGATTCTTATCAGGGTGATATTTCAACGCAAGCTTTCTATACGATCGTTTAATCTGATCATCTGATGTACCTTTGGGAACTTAGTGTATATCATAGTAGCTTTTACTGTAACAACTAACAACAAATTACACGAGGATGAACATGAATATGAAGATGAAATTTGAAGGAAAGAAGAACACTTACGCGACATTAGCAATCAGTGAAAATAACCATTTGAATTCGGTCTTTCTGATTCTCCACTTAAGATGTTTCCGAATTACCTCGCCTGCATGCATCCTGAGGAGGAGGAAAGTGAAAATCGATCTGAGTAATCTCATTCTAGCTTGCTTCAAACTGAATCATACACTTCATTTAGGCAGCGGAGAGTAGACGAGAGGAGAGCGTTAATGGTACGTGGTAACTAATACCGTTTAGGGTTTTGTGGATGTTGGAATTGGCGGTGGTGGAGACACGGTGGAGATCTCCTGAACGTTGTGGGGTTAACTTAGGTTTTGTGGAGGTGGGGAATATTGAGGGGTTTGAGGAAGAAGGAAATGATCGGTCACAGATAAAATTTTATGCGAGTCCATTTACCAACTTTAGCCACATAAATATGTTTTATCATGAAATACTATAGCAGTTGGTTACATGTGTTATGGCATATAGTCACACTTTTCTACTTTGGCTAGTAATTGTCACATTTTATATTAAATGCGTGACTAAAGGTTTCGAAGAGGATGAGATGTGTTTTCGTCATATAAGTCAAGAAATCAAACAATAAAGTGGCAATAGGTTATATTTGGTCACATTTTTCTAGTTGTGGCTAGAAAATGTCAGAGCTTTTTGTAAAAGGGTGACTAAAGGTTTTGATCTGTTATACAATTGTCACATTAATAATAAAATATGTGGCTAAAGATTTTGAGTTGTTATACAATTGTCACATTGATAATAAATGTGTGACTAAAAGTGATTTAAAATATTATAAATAATCTTTAGCCACACATTTAATCAAAACTGTGGCAGACTTGTTCTTGAAAAAGTGTGGCTAAAGCCCAGTTTTGACGTAGTGCTTCATAGATACATTCTTGTAGGATGTTTAAAGTACTGATACTGGAGTCCTTGATTGGATTCATTGTGTGCTTTAATGCGTGTTCACAAGTTGGTTGGTTTGTGTGTTATGTGGTAGTTGTGATTTAAATAACGAAACGGGTATAATAAAATAAGAACATGGATACGCCGCTGGTACTTCCTATATATAAGTGTTCTTATTTTATTATTCTTGTAGCGTTATCCGGATCACTTTAGGATTTTGTGTACAATGGTTCATTGTTGGTTATCATAATCTTTGTAGAATCTCCCATATTCTTATGTGTTAGATTCTTAGAAAGATATCTGAAGTATTATCATGACTCATTGATTTGATTTATGTAATACTTATATAAGTTTTGATTTATTTCAATACAGTTATTATTAATGCTTGATTGGATTCCTAATAACACATTAACAAGTTTTCATTATGGTTTAATTGGGATTTCAATATAAAACATAAAATGACTTAGTAAATATCATAATGCCATATACAAACCTATTTTTGTCACAAGTTTTCACAATTAAGATTATAATACCAAATGTTTTCGCCATTTATTTGGCCAATAAAACCTATGTATTCGCCGACATTTTTATGCTGACTGTTTTCGCATATGTTTCAGCATTTTTGACTGTTCAAGCATGCAACGCATGGGATTGCATACGGGCCTTAGACTTCTAAAACAAAAGAACAATTACATGTATTCTTTGTTTGTAAAATGATGTTAATGATATTGAAACAATTTAGTACCAGTAGTTGTGAGCAATTTGTAACGTGACTCCCCGATATTTCCGCCGCGTTTTGTTATATTACTCGATTGGGGTGTTACAGATTGGTATCAGAGCACTGGTATAGGGAATTGGGTTATTAGCGTGCCTTGAACCTAGTCTATAACCTTCCTAGGACCCAAATGTGAGTAGACTTAGGAACTCTTTCCTAATCCTCATCCTTATTCGTGCCACAACTGCTCTATGAATTACAAATCATCTAACCTTAGATGATTTATCCTAAAACCCTTAGGTTTTATGCCTTAAGGTATTCCTCAAAATGTTTTTCTCAAAACGTCATTAAAATATTTTTTTTCTAAATGTTTTCTCAAACATTTTTGTCAAAATACTTCGCAAACATGTTTTATCTCAAACGATTTGTATCAAAAGATTTCTTAGATGTTTTGCCTCAAACGTTTTTCATTGAAATCTTGGGTTTTAATAATGTGAACACATGCAATCTGGAAGGGTGGGTGCCTGTACCCCGAGTTTTCTGTCTAAGGCTAGAGTGTTCGTACAAATCCGCATTATCGGACCAGTCACTCTTACCTGGGAACTCTTAGGGTGAGTGTCCACTTATAGGTTAAAGCATGTCTTCGTGAAGCATTATAAAAACCTATCCATCTTGACCCTACCGATCGATTTCTAAGCGACCTTTGTAACACAACTCATTCATATTACCCTCGGTAATATGTTTGCTCTTCACGACAATTGAAACAACTTTCCTTTCCTAGTACTATTTCATCATAATACCTTTGGTGATATGTTTGATTCAATACAGTTGAAATGAATCTCATTTCATTTCACGACTCTACTAGATCCTATGTTATTTTCAAAATACTACCTTTGTCTTTTAAAAATTTCAAATTTTTACCATTTGGATGAGAATTTTCAAAAATTTCAACACAAAGTTTCTTTATTTTAAAATTTTAATTTAAAAACATTTTCTCTTAAAAGTAATAAATTTTTTTAACAGGTAAAGAATTTATGATACAAACCATTAACCCGGTTTGTATTCTCTCATCCAAAAATATTACAAAAGTTTATTTTCACACAACTCTTGTTTCAAAACAAAATCCACAACACCATATATTCTAAGTATAAGAACGCGACCAATGAACAAAATTTTACTAGATCAAAGTTTTCACAATACAATAATGTTACAATCTCAAACCTGTGACACCTGTGTCACTTCAACCATCAAACAAATACCAAACCAATGAAATATTGTATTTCATACTTGGGATTTTGTGTAAATATGTGTATCGTTTGCACATATTAATTCTTGTTCGATTTCGGGCTCTAAATTGCTTTCTGGAGAGTTATAAGCGCACTGATGCGTAAATATAACTAGTTTAATGCAACAAACACTCCGGAATAGTGACACAGGCTTAGCATACCGAAAATAACCCTAACATAACTTAGAAATAAGTCTTGGATGGTTTGGTATGCCGAAATCAAGTTTATTCGCTTACAGGGACTAAATTCGACAAACTGCGAAAGTATGTCAATTTGTACTGTAACAGACACTCCGGAACATGATCATAAGTTAAGCACACCCTAAATATCCTTTACATAGCTTAGAAATAGGCTTTGAGGTGTTCGGTGTGGTAAAATAAACTTTTTGGTCATTCAGAGACTAAAAGTGTCAAAAAGTGCATAAGTTTGCATTTTCGCGCATATCTTACGTTCTGAATTCATCCGGACATCCAAAAATTTATTTAATCATTAAAATTTTATGTTTTAGTGATTGGCTTGTCAAAAATCCATTCATCGCGCAATTTGGACCTTTTTGCATCCGTTACGACTTCCGTCGTAATTAACCGAACAACGCAATCGTACGGCCAAACGAACCGACATCTGGCATATTTTTGAGCATATTTCAAGTCCCCTATACTTTAACTTCATTTTAGAGCCTTAAAATGGGGTTAACGGGGCTTAAACGTGCCAAAATGCATCAAAAATCAAGTTTGGGAACACAGGTGCCTGTTCTGCCAATTAATGAAAGTTTCTGCCAGCAAGCCAGGTCCTTACTGACCGTATGGACTTGCTTACGGTCCGTAAGCATGTCCCAGTTCAGCAGAATTGTGCAAATAGCTGTTTACAGCTGTTTAACACCCAAAAACCACTTGCAACTGGTTTTTAACAATCTTATGGGCTCCCATGGGTTTGTAATTCAGTGGGCATGAGGTGTAGGGCCGAGATTAAACGCTTGGGGAACAAGAAACGATCTTAACAGTTCCATGTTTCCTATAAATACCCCCATCATGTCTTGCTCAAAACCCACTTGAATTCTGAGATTTTCTCTAAGTTGAAGTGTTGAACACTTCATACCTGAGAAATACTTGGAATATCAATCTTGTGGGGACCTTCTGTAAGTATTCTTTCACGTTTTTAGTTCGTTTTAGCGTTAAAGTCAAACTGTGTTTGACTTTCTGCATTGACCAGTTTATGGTCAACGCGAAGTTCATTTGAACTTCATAACGTGAGCGTAATCACGATGGTTATAGTCCCTAGTGACTATACCCACTGATTACCAGGTTAGCTAGGCTCAGTGACGAGTCGTAGTTTCGGCCAAAATGCTTTTTCTCGCGTATTTTGTAACCAAACTACTCTAGGGTATCAAAACCGTTTGTTTTCATACCAAACCTGTTTTCTAACTTAACTAAACATGTTCTAGCATGTTTAGCTCGTCGCTTTTATAATTGTGCTTGTTTAGGGTCGTAAAGGTAAGCGATCTAATCAATCGCTTATACTTTCGAACCCGACCCATTTGGTCGATCATTAGGATCCAACCAAACACTTTAGGTGACCATAGTTGTATAGGGAATAACCTTCCGAGGTTATACCTTATGGTCACGTTGTTTAAGTAGTTGTATGATAAGTAGTTCTTATGCCTTAGGTAAATTACCAAAATGCCCTTTTTGCGCATAAATTTATTTTAAGCATATGTAACATAATTTTTGACATCTAAACTGATTTGGCAACATTATTAGACATGTTAAGGCATATAATACTTGTCATAGGGCTAGTTAGGCGGTCCGAATGCCTTTTACGCAAACGACGCGATAAAGTAGCATAAGCTTCCTAAACGGGTCGTAATTGGTCAAAAGCACTTAGGATAGGTTTCGTTTTAGTACGTAGGCTTTGTTAAACCATATTACATAAGTTCCCATACTTATTTGGTTTACGAACCCTCGTACTACCCGATCCTCCGATAGGTCTGTTTATTAATGTAGATACCTATATAGATGCCGTTTGATTCCGTGATCTTCTAGCTTTGCTTGGTGGTTATCCTAGGACTTCTAAGCAATCTCAAGTGAGTACATAGACCCCTCTTTTACTGTTTTCCAAACATTTTGGGGTGAAACACATGTGCCTACTTGTTACTTTCATGATTTCATGCTTTTATATCATATACTTGCTATGATTCACTAGTACACTATTAGTACATGATTTTATTATGTTTTTGCTATGTATGCCCATTGTGTGCATACCTAGTACATTGTTTTACATAACATTTTATGCTATGTATGTTCATCATACTTGGTACATTTTACATCACATGCTATGTATGCCCATTGTGTGCATACTTAGTACATCGTTTTACATAACATTTCATGCTATGTATGTTCATCATACTTAGTACATTTTACATCACATGCTATGTATGCCCATTGTGTGCATACTTAGTACATCGTTTTACAAGACATTTTATGCTTTGTATCATGCTATGTATGTCCATCCGTCGCATACTTAGTACATTGTTTGTGCATTCTTACCTATGGTTTGGTTATTACATATTTCACTTGCCTTGCATGACATTTTGTTTACACATTATTTGATTGACATTTGACAACGGTTTATGTAACACCTCGAAAAATTTCGTCCAATAATGTCTTGACACGTGTCATAAGGTTCCGTTATGTGAAAACATACTTTAGAGGGACTAAAAGTGACAAACAGTGAAAACTATGGAACGTAAGGGTCCAAAGTGTCAACAATGGATAAATAGGCTCTATGATAACCCTACATAATGTTTATAACCTTAAACGGATGGTTCATGGATCATACGACGCGGAAATTGCACAAAAGTGAAGTATTGTAAACTATAGGGGCCAAAAGTGTCAACATGTTTAATTTATACCTCTGAGTGAACTTTTGGCAGACCCGAAGCTTTGTATAGCTAAAATATACTCACTAGAATATGTGGTAAAAATTTCATAAAGTTTCGTTAACGTATGAGAAAGTTATGGCCAAAACCGTACTTAAGGGACTAAAAGCGTCAACGTCGAATTTCAGGGCTTTTCGTTTGAGCGCAAAGTTATCCGAGGGCATTACCATGTTGGTAAAAGTCCTAAGGTTCTTAAAAACCAAGTTTGGGGGTTTACGGGTCGAGAAAAGTAGCCGAAACATCGCGTACAAGTTCAGGGGTCAAAACTGTCAATATATGAAACTTGTTTGGCTGAACCAGGGGTCAGGCGACCCGCCTGGGAAAGCCCAAGCGGGCCGCGTGGGTTGCCCAGCGAACAGAAATTCGTTTTGGGTCAAATTGAGTCCGAATTCAAGTGCATTACAGTTGTATCTTGCCTCCAAATGCTCCAATTAGAAGCCTTGCATGCCTACATCAACAGTAAACCTCAAAAACTCTGCTTTAAATCCGAATTCATCTCATTTCTTGGCATTTACAATTGTGAACAAGAACACCAAGACTTGCAAGAGCTCTCAAAGCTTCTGTGGAGATAATCTGATCATCAAGGCCGACTTCTAGTGTTCATTAAACACCTATAGGACCTTTGTAAGCTTTCAATTCGTTCTTTAATCCGTTCTTGTTGTGTTTATTGATAAAAGTCAAACTGGGTGTTCATAACCTTTGACTTTCCGATTAAACGGATTCCTATCAGTCATTTCTCGAATTGAAACTTGTTATAGATTGGTATTTATGTGGGAAACAAACCCTCTAAAGGGTACTACCTGATTCCCACTACATGCATGATAAATGTCGAGTCAAACCTATTTCTAAAAAGTCAACAGAAGCGATTTTTGTGAAAAATGACATGAATATTGATATAGATGACATGCAATCTGATTGATCATCATAAATAACTTGTAATACATATAAGAATGTGTTTTAATCATCATCAACTCGACAATCTATAGTATAGACACGAATCGGAACCGAAAGTCTTGTAAAACGATTATTCCGTAGACTATCGATTCGGATTCGTACATGCATGTTCGAGATCTGTATTGGAAAGTATTTTTGACTATTTTTATGTTAGTTAAACTTTCTGGAATTTTCTTTGATTGAGTCTATGCTTAGTCTATTCGAATGCATGTTTCCGATTTATGCATAAAGTTGACTATTTTGCCCTTTTTGATTTAAAACGGGATTTTTGGAAAAGTGAAAGGATAGAAATCTTTATTTCTAGTATATGAACTTGCACCGAAAATTTCGGATCAGTTGGTGGTCCAGATTGTGAGTTATGGCCATTAGCGTAAAACTATATTATAAATTTACATAAACGGTCCTTTTCGCGTAGAACCCGTTTCTGGCCACGTTTTGATACGAAACTTTTTACCAACAGCAGTAATATAATATTATGGGAATTTTGATGATTTTTAATTAATTTTTGGCTGAACGGATCCTAGATCGCCTAGTCATTTCGGCTTATGTCGGTTTTGACCGTTTTAGCCATAAAATGAGTTTTACACATCCTTTTGACCCGAAACCTTTTTCTACTGATTTTATATGATGAATAAATTATTTTAAGTATTCTGGAAATATAAAAATCTCAGATTTAATTTGAAAACCCGAAAACGCCCTTAAATCGCATATTTAGCGTTTTAAGCGCATAGTGAGCGTTATACTTGTTTTAAACATATAAGACCTATACCTACTGATGTGTTTAGCTTATTTTCATATAAAAACAGTAAGTATAAGTATATGAACTCAGACTTCCAGTTTTGGCGTTTTTAGCCCTTGTGAAATTACTAAAATACCCCTACGGTGCATAGTTTGGTTTTAAATGATAAATTTGATACATGGGTCATACCCTACTGATATAATATGTTATATTAAGTATAATTACTGTATGAACCAGACCCGAAACTCAGATTTCTAATTTTACCCTTGTATTATCTTTTAAATGACCAAAATGCCCTTCTAAGGCATAAATTGGGTTTAAAATTATTCCGGGCAATATAGAACATAACTTACTGATATAATGTCATATTTCAAGCATATTATCTCAGGGAACTTGCATTTGAATCATTGGTCTACCCGTAACGCCGTTTTCGCGTTCGGTTCGGTTTACGTAACTAGTTTGCGTAAATTGACCGAAACGGGTCAAACGATATCATTTTTGTTTCAAAATCCAGAATGTATTTAGTATACCCATATTATACAAGTATTCAAACTTGTCGGGTCTAAATCACATTCTATCCGGTCTTTCGCTTAATCGTGCGTAAACCGTA